>NW_027133000.1:621099-1242199 GCF_026122565.2 Emydura macquarii macquarii | reverse complement strand
AAAGTTTAAAGACAATCCTGGTCATCAAGTGTTTACGATCTAAATAACTCCAAACTGTAGTAAGATCATTAACAGTGGGGGATGTGGGTGGGGCTCTGTCATGGGTTTCCTTCCTTGTGCAGCTTGGGAGTGGGGTACTGCTGAGCCTCCCGGGCTCCCTCTCACCCTGTGATGCTGATTTCAAGCCACAAACCTCTAACAGGGACTGTACTTACACAGACACTTACAGGCAGGGACAGACCCAGCTAGGTTACAGGAATGCTCTCCCTGAACCACTCCCGAATCAATCCAGGTACCAGCTAGTTTGCCCCAGCTCTCCAAGCCTTACCCTCCAGGAGTGTACAGTACAAGCTCATTCATTAGTTCACTGCCCCCCTCAATGTGGGGCAGGCATACACCCGCCTTTGTATCTGAGCTGAGATATTCTAAACACTTCAACCAAGACACACTGTATTAGGTAAAATTATAAAAACAGATTTATTAACTACAGAAAAATAGATTTTAGGGGATTATCAGTGGTAAGCATAAGGAGACCAGAAATAGTTACTAAAGAACTAAAAATAAGTTTGCAGTCTAAATTCTATAATATTGAACAGGATTTGTATTAGCAAAATCTCACCCTGTCTGATGATACAAGCGGGCTTACAGTTCCTTGTTACACAGGTGACATCTGCCTTGCAGCCTGGGTCCCTTCCCCAGTTCAAAAGTCCTTTATCTTTCAGGCCTTTCTTTAGGGGTTTAGCTGTTGGGGAGTGAGACAAGTGATGATGTCACTCCCCTTCTTTTATAGCTTCTCTCTGCTTGGGAAAGATTTAGGCATATGACATGAGGGGCTGTTCCCTATTGGTCAAGTAGGGTCCATTGCCTATATGCTTCCTCAGTGAAGCCTTCACTGTAAACAATCTCTGGTAGAGGATTCTTCTCTTGAATGGGAGAGCCATCAATGCTGTCTGGCCATGCCATTGTTCTACCTGAAAAGCTGGTTATTAATATTATTTAATATTCAGCAGATCAAGACTTTTAAAATGATACCTCACAAGGCATATTTTGTACAGAACATATCATAGTTATATGATAATGGTGAATATGGGGTTCTGGGGTGTTGCTTTCAGACACAGAATGTCACAGGCTCTCAAACTTTTTCAAAGTGTGCATCACATCTTAAAAAAAGAGTCTAGAAGACTTTGCACTTGAATTGGCCATTGTCCCTAACAAATGTTTGGACAGGACTATAAATAGCAAGAACTGAGCACTCTTGGATTGTGATATACTTGTTATAAAATCCAAATTAAAAATTTTTTCCTCAATTTTCATTCTATTTTCCATCTGTATTTTCCATTCCTCCTCTTCCTTTTTTCTATGCTCTCATTTTTGCTTCTCCTTTACACCTCTTTCTCCCCTCTCGTCCCTTCTTTCCTTAGTCTCCCCTCTTGTATTTCTGTTCCTCTATTTTCTTCCCTTCCTTGACACCTCTCTTAGCTTTCTTCTAGAGCAGTGGTTCTCAACCTGTGGTCCGCAGGTCCGTCTAAAGGGTCTGTGAAAGGCTTAGACTGAAAACTGAACAGAATTCAAGTATGTATACAGACAATGGATTTCCAAAAGGGTCTGGACCTCCATTCAAAATTTTTAGGGGTCTGCAAATGAAAAAAAGTTGAGAACCATTGTTCTAAAGTAGTCTCAAGTGAACTATATTCAGATCAGTTCCTCTCAGATTCTCTATGAATCATTTCAAAGAAAGATCTTGAAAATTGACACATGCTCTCTGTAATGAGTTACAAACAGAGCTGATTGGAAAATGGTATTTTCTGTGACAAATTTAGAATGAACAGAATTTTCTTTTTTTTTTAAAAAAAGTCCTTTTTCTTGGACAAGCATATGAAATATGTTTTGTTTTTGAAAACCAAAAGCCAGAAAAAAGTATAAAGAACCAAATGTTTTCCATGAAAATGGTCATTTTGAAAGGCCATCTTTTGTCATAACATTTTTCAAATGAAATATTTCAACCAGCTGTAGTTACAAAATTTGTTTGTATGTAGTAACCATGTAGAATTTATTATAGGGTAAGATTTACAGCAAAGGTTGTACATTTGCCTATAGTACTACTACTTGTATTGCACTTTCAAACTAGGGTCACAAAGCACTTTACAACTAAAGCTTTACAATACTCCTGTGAGATAAGTATTATTATGCCCATTTTACAGACGAGGGAAACTACAGCCCTGAGAAATGAAGTGACTTGCTCAAGGTCACAAAGTGAATCAGTGCTAGTGCCACTATAAAATTCAGTTCCATGATCTGATCATTAGACACTGCCTCCCTCCTTGTATAAGTTAAATTAGATAGTGAAACTGGAAACAGAGAAATGTCCTGAGGTAAAATCCTCTTATTGGAAATATTGTTCTATTTCATTGCTATAACAAAAACAAGCAACATTTGCAATTTTTCCTACAGCCCCTAATCCTGGTATTTGAACATACTTCACTTTCTACTACAATTTTGCAGCTGAATCGGTCTCTTGATTTCCTGTTTTCACAATTTGCCAATCAAGAGAAATCTGTGGTTTAAAAGCAATGTCAACAGAACAGACACCCAGACTAAAATATATCATTCTGTTTCCAAAAAAGACTTCTACCCGAGCAGGCACCTCCTGTTAAAAAAGGAAGAGTGAATCTGCAATAAATGCATACAGTGCAGTGTCTGAGATTATTAAAATATCTTATCTCCTTTAGCCAGTGCACATCTTGTAATTGGTTAGGATCCAGGGTGACATTCAGTAAGGCAAACAAGTGCATGGAAATGGGGAAGATTTTGCAGTTCACTAGAGAGACATCCCTATCATACATCAACAACGGATGGCAGTCAGGTTGACTACAGGAAAAGTATGACTCAGCTAATCCAAAATGGGAAGTTCCAAGCTGGATTTAAGCAAGGTTGCCTGCCCAACTCTCATTGTTTTTCTAGTAATTCTCACTCTTTAAGAAAACCAGAGGACAGAAAGACTCGGCATTCTTACACAAAATCTAGCCAATAAGTTTTGTCATTAATGATATCTAGGAGGAAATGACAGGTATTTACAGTGAATATGTTAGGGGCCTTGGTAGGCAAATTGTTAACTAAAACTTAGAGGGGAAATTAGAAAGGAGAGGAAAAGGAAAAGCTGCAGAATTCCATGACTCTTTCCTCTAGGAAAGTAGCAAGGCGCAACAACATCCTGAAAGAAGTAGTGAAAATCCCTTAGCTGCCGTACATGAGGAGTACAGAGAAAGAATGGATCAGCCGTAAAGAGTGCACTCACAGACAGACACTTTGCACTTCCAAAGAAAACTGTTCTAGGTCGTTGTTCAGCTCCCTTGTGCCCTGGACCTTTCCCCCTTTCTCTTAAGTCATCAGCAGTGACAGAAAATTTTCACAAGCGAGAAAGGTAAAATAACAGCAGGTCTTGAAAAGTCAAAAGAGCCTGATCCTCTTCCCTGTTCCACCCCATTTGTGCCACTGCAGATGCACAGAGGGGCTATTAAGGTGGTTTCAATTGTGATCTGGTTTCCCTTTGTGAAAGAGAATCCTGAGGTGATGTAGAGCTTGGGCAGGGAAGGAATCCTTCAATATTCATGAAGAACTTGAGGGAAGCATGGAAAAGAATATTTTTTAGTGGAGGCATCAAATTTGGAGTCTGTCAACCTGGACTATGGTCATTTAAAACATCCTAATTCCTTGCACCCCCTATTCATGCTACCCAGATCTTGGGTCTCACCTTCTCTGTTTTCCAACCCATACTCACCACCTTCTTTCTTTCCCTCCCCGCCTCCCTCCCTCTTCTGTTATGGACTAAACTGACCTGGCCTAACCCTACTCTCCACATAACTGCATTTCTCTTCCTTTGACTCTTATCCCTTTGCCGAAAAAGATTCCCCTAGTGTTTTCATCACTTTACCTCTATAGCAATCTGTGCCTGTGAGCCTGTGCAGAAGGCTTCAGATGGTATTTGTATATCTAGGGGAAAACCCAACAGCAGGTTGGGGGGAAAATGACTTTTTTAATTAAGAAGGGACACGTTCCTGCAAAAAAAAAAATTGTGACAATGTTCCCATTTTTCTGCTAGGTCTGTTCCTCAGAATTTGGGATCTTTGTGGTTTTGTGGGATAGTTTGACAGTTGGTGATATGCTGAAGTAGTGAGCAGTGATAGGTCAGCAGAGGGCAGTGTGGTAAATCTGCAGGGGAGGGATGGGCAGTATATGTGGGCTTCTGTGTGGCTTTTTCCTCTTGCTCAGGATGGTGGGAGGGTTGCTGACAGAGGAAGATTTGGTGGCAATTCAGGGACAGGTGGGAGGAGTGGTGCGCAGATGCAGGTTTGCTGGGTCACTCAGAGGAACATGTTGCTAAAGGCAGTTGACAGAGTATGCACAGGGACGCACTACGTGTTAGGGTCCATCTAGCCTTAGCCCTGACATGACTACAATGCTAGACCAAGCCATTGTACAACTGGCATGGAATCAGGGACTGTGTCAAGACAAAGGCTGGAACTGCAGTGCTCCAGCCCCCACGAAGGACCCCTGCTTACATTACGTTAATCAAAGGTGAATTTTTATACATCATTTAAATTACATATAATTTGTATTTGAGTATTTATGTGCAACTGTGGTAACAAATCTAGGGGCCTCAATAACTTTTGCATTAGTTCCTAAAATGTGTCTCATTATTGAATTCATAAGCATTTTTTTCTATATACAGCTCTTAAAGTGTTTTTTAAAGAGAAATTTCTGCTGGTGAAATGTTCTGACTTGACAGATCGGGAGCCTAAAGTGCTCTGTTTATCCACAGGACAGTTGCAACATGGACAATGGCAGTGCAAGCTTCCCCACCCATATGTTTCTTTCTTATTCTGGAGGGGCCTTTACTAAGAGTTGAGAAATTGAGTCAATCTCTATTGATGCACATTCAGTACTTTGCTTCTCTGAGGCCACTGACTAGGGTGCCAGTAAATGCCAGCTGTGGTGGCTGGATACATGTTCACTGTGAACTGGACTGAAACCATCAATTCATTTAACATACACAACTGAGCACAGCCAGTCCTTAGCAATCTGATCTACATCTGTATCCCTTTACTATTCCTATGAACCACCCAGTTCCATCTGTTGACAGCTTTTGCCCTGATTCTCTCACAGGGTTTGTCTACATGGGGACATTCAGGCAAGTTAAGACAAATCAACTGAAGCTCTGAAGTTAATGTGCATAAATTGAAACATTAAACCCTTGTGTGGATAGACTTGCTTAGACAGCCTTAGTTTGCCATAGCTCAGTGATTTTCAAACTTTTTAGGCTGCATACCCCTTTCCAAATAATGTAGTCTACTGCATACCCCCTTCTGAGAGAGGGTCATAATATACCTATGATTAGATTGCCAAGTCTTACTAAATAAAATGCGTTGTCTTCCATTACAGGATTTTTCTTGTGTGCTCTCTGTTGAGAGCTCACGTAGGGATACGCGTACCCAGTTTGAAAACCACTGCTGTAGCTTCATCCTTTTTGGATTCACTGCCATCTCCTTGGGGTATTAAGCTACAGTGAACTAAGGCCACCTTACTTCTGAATGAGAGCACGCGTGTGTGTTTAATGTGCTCTAAATTATGCGCATTATTTTCACTACAAAAAACTAACCACTCGTATATTCTCTGTTCTGCTTTGCTTTCTGTTATCACTTATCCGAATGAGAAGCAGGTGGCAGATGATTCATCACTAGACTTTCATTATGACTTCCATTTACGGATTCTTAGGTTAGAGGGTTTATGATTTTTTCATGTCTGGATGATTCATCCGAGTAAATTGACGCTTCTATCAGAGGCTTCAGTCTCAGAATCATTGTCTTCTGCCATCTCTTGCTTGATGGTTCTGACTGCTCTTCTCTCATGCTGCCCAGAGGTCTCTGATGAAGAAGATAGCCTTGGCCTTTTGTAACTCTGCTACACATTCTCTCATGTAGGGCTAGATTGTGACTTGTACTAGATGGCCATACAGGCCACAATCTCTATGTGGTTACCCAAATTCTAAGTTCAGGCTACTGCTTACTCCTCCCCAGAGCAGGGAGCGGTGGGAATTGTGTGAAGCCTGGGCTTCACCCCACCCATATTCAGGAGGCAAGACTGGGATTGAAAGAGATGTCAATCTTCAAGGAAAAGAGAACTGGGAAGACTGTTCCCTGACATTTTCATGCATCCAGACCTCATTTTGTCTTACTCCATCCTGGCTGTAAATTTCAGACCATTAAACTATAAATTCATTGTATATATACTACCTCTATGGAGATCACCAAACTCTGCTTAAGCCAGTCATTTTGTATCTTTTCTGCATTTACAAATATACTTAAAAAAGGAAAAAAATTAACAAAATAAGAATGATATTTGGGATACCAGAGCTCAGTTCCACAAAATGCTGAGCATTCTGGCCCTGATGTAGCAAAACACTTACGTATGGGTTCCATTCTAAGCACTTGAATAGTCCCATTGACTTGAAGATCAAGAAGCCTTTCAACAGTTAATATTGACTTATCTGGGAAGACATGCATAATTGCTGGTATCTCGGCATTTGTAGGTAACCCTGTGTGGACAATTGGAGGCAATAAAAATAGACTACCCTGTCTTATCATATTTATATACTGTATCTGTACATATTCTATAAAATGATGTATCTCTATGTAACGTTATATTCCAGATAGTTGTCTGTTACAGAGCAATATGTGAGGCATGGAAACAGCTTCTGTAGTGAGAGACAGTAGTCATAACAGTGTTATACCAGGTTAAACTTTCAACCATCTGGGTAGGTGGTAGAAATTCTTCCTTTGTTTTTGATCTCGCATACGGTTTTCCTTAATTTATCTTTTCAGTCCTTTCTATCTTTTCTTCAGCCCTTTCAGGCCTCTTTATTTAGGAGACAATTTATTTTTAAGTCAGTGATATAAACACATTCCATTGAGAAAAGCACCTTACCAAATAAATACATCTAAAAATATTGTAACACTTCATTACTAAAAATACCTTTTTCTAGCAGATGTGAAATGAGATCTTTTGGATACTCTTTCGCTGCTTATGGATGCCTTCCTTTCTGTCTGAATACTAGAGTATTACAAAAAGCCTACCTTTCTAACGAAATGTGTGCAGAGTGTGAAGGTGCAATCTATTATAATTAATGCTAATTAATTATTACATGGTCAAATAAGCAAGAAATGCACATGCAAAATATTCATTATTCATTCATTGGATAATCAATTGTGCATTTAAATAAACATTTGTTTGAGTATGCATGTACTTAACTAATCTTTTTTTAAAAGTGCTAAGACAAAAAATACATGAAAATAAAACACTTCTTAAAATACTCACTACTATATATGAAAGAAACAAAACAAGCAAAGAAACAGACATAGCTAAGAAAAATAGGCCAATTCAAATATAACCCATCTTCAAAAGAGAAAATAGTTTCATCACCCAGCATACTGTACAGTATCCATACGAATATAAAAGGGACATCATGCCAGTGCTGTGATTCTATTCATTCCAGTGTTCCCACCCATTTAACCTCAAATTAAATGTAAAGGGCCAGATTCTGCTATCTTTACTCATCTTAAGTAGTTTCTCATTCTGCAAATAGTCCCATTGAAACTAGGCAATGCAGGGAGACAAGGTCACAGAATGAACTATTCAAAACATTAGGGCAGCTTGCAAAGTAAGGTAAATCTTGATGTAAATAAGACTTGCAGAATTGGGCTCACATAACAGGCACATGTGCTGCACAGAATTAGCAGACATGTAGAAATGCATATATTGTTACATAAATGTCAATATACATGTATGGGGAGCATCCAGAGGGGTCAGAACCAGAATTTTCTTGCCCCCCTGATTTTACTATTCTCACATAACTTCATGCACATATTTTATGAAAGATCATCCCACAAGAGCAAAGAGAAGATTTGTCACTAATGAAGATAGTTGGTTGTTCCTTAAACAATCCCCCCCAGGATTGGTGAAAACAGGATGAGAAAGGTTGCTGCCCACAGTAGTCTAGCAATAGAGCATTACATTATTACCTGGAGCCACAGCTTTCTGTGGGATGATCTATACTGTGCCCATAAATACCTGGAATTTGGGTTCATTAGAGAAATCCAGAAGTGAAAGGGGAAGGTTTTTGTAGAGGGAGAAAAGAGGAAACTGGCTACAGCTGGGGATATAACTGTCAGAGGGGATGAAAGATTGGAAGTACAAAATGTTCAATACTAGCAAACAGAAGCTGCATTGGAAGCAAATGGCCTAAATAGCAAACAACATGGATACAACATGTGAATTACATGGTGATTATTTTATCAAAGTTTCTGGTAGTGTGTAAACCAGAAGAATAAAGCTCAAGTGATTGTGTAAATAACAGAACCCCAAAGTGGACTTGGTCCTGTATAATTTTAAAAAGTACAGTTAAAGTTATACAGTGGATGGATTCAAGTCCATTACAGGCTATTTCCAACTCCCTCCATACTGTGCTGCTCCCTCTATTCCACACTCAATTGCTTCTCTCCCTCTTACTGCCCTATATTCTCTGCCCAGTCTAGCAGCCAGGCTTCATCTTCTTCATTCTTTTTTGACATGCGATCACCCATTCTGCTGGTCTGGCTCATCTTTGCCAATGAAGTATTTCACCTGCTGATCTGGTGCCCTGGCCCATAGCTGGGTATGCAAGAAACGAAGGGTAATTTCCAGCTGATGAACTGTTAGTTTGGAAAATGAGTGGACAGTCCAGGCCACTTCTACCATTGTCACTAATTGGGACTCTTATTGGCAATATAAGAAGAGAGGGTAAGGATTATTTGGGCACTGAGACTGAACTATTTTTTCTTCCCTTAAAGGTGGATCTGCCAGTTGAGATGTGAGGGTAATGAAGAAGCTTGCATTATTGATGCTTTTGTTGCACTGTAGGTGGTTTTTGGACATGTGGAATATTTCAACCTCCAGGGCTGACAACCTGGAAACTTTTACCACATTATATTTGTTTAAGATTGTACGCAATATGAAACTTTGAACAGAAAATCTATTCTGAGTTAACTTGTGGGCTATCATACCGGGAAAAAGTTCACAGGTTGGATTCAGGTTGTTGCTTGGTCCAGTTGAGGGCTACAGTGCTACAGAAGCAATGTTGTCAGCTGTTGGTAAGAAGGTTGAAACAAATGTTTCTTTGGCAGTAACTTCTGGGATAGTGTCATTAATGAGTACTGAAGGATGTAATCAACAATGAAACAAAACAAATATTAGAATGACAAACTATGTAATATATTTTCTTATAAGTGAATTGTCATAGAAGCCAGACATGCAAGTTTCATACGAGAAGGGGAAAAAATCAGCAATTTCCTTGCTCAATGGTAATATAAAGCATGTACATAAAATCTTTAGGACTTCATGATGCAGAAACCTTAACACTTTTCACTATCACTACTCTAAACCATTCCTGATTTTTTACGCCTTCACCTTAAATAAAACAGCCTATGTACCATTAAGAAAATGACCACCTGCAATTTGAATAATAGTATGTTATCTCACTAGGAGCTGGATTGACTATGTGCCAGTGTAGTGGAGTAAGAGAAACTAAGAACCTGCCCCACACCCCTGCACAGACTGCTCAGTTTCAGTGGGTAAGATCTGGCTGGAAAATGGACTTGCATTCCTTAAAAAATTTTGACCAAACAAAAACAGAAAAAACAATTTTAATAGAAATTTTCTATGGAAAAGTTCAACCTTTGGGTGTGGAGAATAAAAAACTGAGATAATTTGTCAAAAAACCCAAAATATTTTGATTTGGAAATGCTGCCATGGTGCCTCTGGGAATTGTAGTTCAGGTGCATCCTGCTTCCATTCTTCTTTATAGGCGGGGCTTCCTGTTTGGACTACATCTCCCATGATGCACTATGATGAGGGGAGATGGGTGCATCATGAGAGATGTAGTCTGACTGGGGAGCCCAGCCCATGAAAGATAATGAGGACATGAGGAAAGCAAACCACACTCCCATGATGAGGCCTAATGGGAGGATATCAAATCAAAATATTTTTTCAGCCACAATATTTTGGGTTTGAGGTGTTTGTTTTTTGACAAAGAATCAATATTTTCCATGGAAAGCAGACATTTAAAAAAAATAGTTAAAAACCCAATTTTCTGTCAACAAGCAGTTTTTATAGACATTTTTTGACCAGCCCTAGACTGGGCACATAGGTGTAAGCAGGCATTCCAAGCATTTTTGCTTACTCTCCATACCCTAAGAACTAGTGGGAGGAGACTGTGCCTTGGTTTTTCCCCATGGAGTGTGTCATAATTTACTGTTATAGGCCAGCAGTATATTACCATCTCTCACCCTTGGGAACAAGGGAGACACAGGAAGAGAATTGTACTTCATAGAGGTGGCTATAGTCACAGTATTTCCTAGGGTCTACTTATAGGGTGGTGTGCCTTTAGCAAGCTTCAATCTAGTCCTAAGAATGTAACTGTTATATATTTCCTGAGCCTGAAGTATATCAGCAGTGCTGATTTGGGATTCATTGAATTTTTAAGCACTTCACAGACTTCGGATAAACTTCAGGGAACAGGATGGGTGAGTGCTCCCTTTTCACTCCTCCTCAATATGCTTAATGTGATTTATATTAAATTAAAAATAACCAGTTAAGCCAATAATAATCCTCAATAGTTAGCAGCCCATTGCCTATAATTGATTTTCTGGGGCCTTACATCGCCTGCTGCAGAGGTTATTTTATTCTATCTGTTCCCTGGTAATTAACTGAGTAATTCCTCTAGCAATTATGGATTCTCATAAATGATGGTCTCATAATTTAAAATGTGCTAGGAGCAGCCTTAATTTATACACTTGTATAATTTGCTCTTCTCGATCAATTCTAGCTCTGTTTCCACACAGCATCTAGCCCCTATAGAACTTATAACCCACAACTCCCATCTTCCCCATATTCTTCATGTACATGGTAGATTTCCAATCACGTTCATGGGTTACTATGTAATTTAAATGTTAGAACTACATTATGACTTCTTTATTTTTAATTTAAATGACACACTGCATGGCTCCTGCCTCAGACCTTGTTCAGACACCAAATCTTGTTTGTCATGGTAAAGTCATAGTTACCCCTGGCTGAAGTGTGGTTATAATCTGTGGTTATTTCAGGCCCGTCTATCATTATGAATCAGGCCTGACCACTTTCTGTCTTTCCTCATTATTGTTACTATAGAAATAACCATACTCATGGTTTAATATTTGTTAACAGTGCCAGATTTTTAAGATAATATGTGGTCCAGTGGCTAGGATACTGGAATGGGAATCAGGAGACCTGATTTTTGTTCCTGGCTCTTCTATTGACCTACTGTGTCACCTTGTGCAAGGCACTTCATCTCTTTGTTTTTGTTTTCTGTCCCACCCCTCTGTTTGCCAATTCTATTTAGAATCGGGATAGGGACCCTATGTGTTTGTACAGTGCCTGGCACAATGAAGCCCAGATCTCAGCTGGAATCTTTGGGCACTGATGCAATTAACGTATCATCTTCATATGAATAACAAAGCTTAACATTTGAGGTATCGACTGTATCAAACACAACTTAACTACTGCAAAGAGCCTTAGAACAACGTTTCAGTTATGATTAGCAGCACATCACTGTAGGAAAAAAAAATTCCGTGGACTTCTGATGATTCCTTGCAAGCACTAGTTTTTACTTCTCATGTGATCAACTCTCCTTCAGATGAAAAAAATTATAATTAAAAATACCTTATAGGGAAACAATTTTGACTTCCCTCCTAGGTATTCAATCATAGATGATACCTATCCTGTTCCACATTGGGATTGATTTTCCTCTAGATTTCTCTGATTTCTCATCCCTCTACTCTGTCTCCCTCTTGTTTGGCAATTATGCACTTTATTGAAGTTAGTGGGAGTTCAGGGCACTCATATCACAGGATCTGGGATAAGGTGCTGAACAGAAGTGTATTCAGCCTATTTTCCATTTCCTTTCCTACCTCCTTAGAAACAGTGGATATCACCAGGAATTTAGTTTCTTCTGTATTTCTCAAAGGTGGTCCATTTCATGTAGTCAGATGCAAAAGGAACTGAGCATGATGTTGGTGATATAGCAAAGTTCTCACATAACTGATATGTGAATTGGTTCTCTTTTCTAAGCAGTTGTAAAATCTTGTGCTTGTAGTTTTTATAATTAGTCATGTAAGGAATGTACAAACAGGCTTGTGGGGAGAGCATTGCGTGGACAGCAGAAGAGGAAGTCAGTTGTGTGGATGTAGTAATAGCATTGACCTTCATGCTCCACTTTGAGATTTTACACCAGATGGTGAGATGGTGTCACAATTGTCAGTTTACTGAAAATGATGGAGGTAACACTACACAGTTTCTATATTTGTTTCAAAATTGGTTAGGTAACTCTATTTAAATAATAAAGCGGACATTTCAACACTTTCTCCTCTGTCAATGAGAGCAGCTAGTGTGCAGCAATTCAGAAGAAAGCCATTAACTTGAGAGCATACCACTGAGATAAGTATGGCCACTGGCCAATGACAAATGGTAACAAACTAACAGGAACACCTACTTCCTCTAGTGTCTTATAAACCAGCTAATTATCCTTTGGTTTTGATGTGTCATCAATGTAATGTTGGCTTGTCGAGTTGGCAGGACCCCATCCAGTTTTAAGAACCGGAACTTTCTTCTGTGAATGCTTAAAACTTCTGATAATTATTTACTAAATAGGTGGAATGAGAGCCAGGATGATACAGAAATGCTTGGAGTTTCTCAGGAATCTTCCATTCCCTTTGATATATTAGCAAGTCCAGCTGTAAAGTTATTAAAAGGAATAATTTCCTTTAATTCAAAGCATTTGACTATATCCCTTACCCACTCTCTCTCTCCCCTTCATGTACCTGGCAAAATCCCTTTCTTACTGAGTCTGTTCACTCTTCCTTTATTTTAGAAAACAGAGAGAAACCATTTATCTCTCTAAACTGGATCCTGGCCATGTGATCTTGGTGGAAAAGATAGAACAGAAGTAAAATCGCTCCACCATAGCTTATTTCTAGGAGTGGGGCGTTGTTGCTGCTAGTCCTGAGACAGAGACAGCTGCTTCAGTAATTATAGTTAAGTGCTTTTGTTTGATCTGTATAACATTTTTTACATTTTCAGGTAATTTCCTTTGTGCTCACAAGCAGGTAGGACGAGACTGTTTGCCAGGCTGTATTTTTTTTCCTTCAATTTTTCTACTCCTTTTCTAGCAAATAAATAGGTTTCCTTCCCCACATTTTTATGACCCGACTTTTTCTCTCAGATTTAGCGTAACTCAAAAGGAAATATGTATATTTATAATTTTATGCTTTTACAGCCCTCCAGATAAAATAACTCCCCCTTGGCCTTCACTCACTCTGTAACACGTGGTAGTACAGAAGACTTTCACAGCAATCCAACATATTGCAAGTGTTTATTACCACCGTGTATTAAAGCCCCTCTCAGAATAGAGGCTGTATTGTGTGGGGAGCTATACAAATTCCGCTTCTGAAAAGAACCACCGGTGGTATAAATAACTGGAACCTCTGAGCCTAGCTTACCCCATGCCTCTCACTCATCATCTCAGATCCTCAAAAAACCTGATAATACAACTGCCAGAAAAGGTGTATTCAGGGATGATAATACCCCATCAGTTCACCACATATACCACCCTCCTTCAAGACATAACTGAAAATAAGCACACTGACCTCAGTCAGTATTAAGATGATTAGAAGAGACATTCCAAAGGGCAAAGGTTTTCAAAAGTGGATGCCTATACTTAAATTAGGCACCTACGTCCATAATTAGGCATCTGATTTTCCAAAGGTGCTGAGCGCTCAGAAGTCAAAATCTTGATCCAGGTTGATCAGCCAAAATGTGGCATATGTGTTGTGTGTTGATGGGAGGTGCAGTGTGATTGCTGATGGAAGACAGTTCCTGCCACATGTATATCTTTTCTGTTCTTGTTTTCAGGCAACCATAAGAAATTTATGAGAATTGTGCTAGTAATGGATAAGATTTCTTGAGATACAGTCTGAGCTCTGAAAAAGGAGGCTGGCTAAAAAACTGGAACTGGAAAATTGTTGGTTTAATATTGATTAGACAACTGTTCAGTCAGTAACATTGGCACCCAGTAAAAGTGTGTATAGAAAACAAACAATTGTAATTGGTGGTTTGAATCTCTCTCCCTCCTGCATAGTACATTCCAGTTGGCTATTGAAGATGTGGTGTTACTCCCAAATAATAGCCCTCATTAGGGCAAATTTTAATCCTTTTGGCTTTACATTGATGGTATCCCCAAAAGATGTTGCCCATGATAATAGCCTCCCAAGTGCTAGTTACTCCATTGTTCATTATGACTAGCCATTCAAAACCTCCCATGGTTGTAGGAAACCTCATGAACTTGGCAGTACTGTGGCTGAGAGGCCTGTTGCTGCATGTATAAAAAGTCTGTGTAGTTACATTTCAAATGGCTATTCTGGAAATGAAGTTTTAAATAGATTTTAGTCCAATGAACACTATAGTTCCCTAACTACCTAAAGTATGTCTTAGATGGTGCCACACGTCTTGAAGTAAAATATGGTGATAGGCCAGAAAAGGGCAGTGTGATGAATCGACTAAGGCTGAATCTGGTGCGACTCTCCTGGCTCCAGACTGGAGGCTTGTAACTCAGCCAAGAGGGGGAATGTTTCATGGCATCTGGGAGGACAGTTGGAGACTTGTGAGGGGGAGGGCAGTGGTGAAGGCAGCTGTTCTTATGGCAGCTCTGAGAGATGGAGTCGGGGGCACAGGAGCTGGCTGTGTATGGTTGGGTCTATCTGGTTTAAAAATAGCAGGACTTGTGTGCGTAGTATAAATAAACAAGTTACACCAGACCTGACTCCATGATATGAGAATCCCTCCAATAATGGAAACCATTCAGTATTTGGCCAATGGCCAATTATACTTTACACATATTGAACCAAATTAATCCTTGGTGGAACACCAATTACTTCAGTGCAGTTCCACCAGAGTTTACTCTGACCCTTTGTTTCTGGCCAATAAGAAAGAAAAATCTTGGTGCTTGAATGTGTCAGTATATCATCTTGCAAAATAGAAATTACACTAACTAGGGGAAATTATTACTCATGTAAGATAGCATTGGGCCAGATTTTCAACTGGTGTAAATCCTTGTGGCTTCACTGAAATCAAGTGAGCTAAAAGAATTTACACAATGATCTGCAGTGCCCAGAATGTCTGAAAATTTGGATTTGGTATCTTGTTGGAAGTGGTTCCTAGGCTTTTCTAGCACTTTCTTGTTCTCCTCTAACTTTCACAGATGCTCTGTCCTTCTTTCAGGCTGCCGAACTCATTCTGACTAACCCTTACTAGACTTTCCCTTTGCCCTCCATGTTTCTATGGATATTCTCGTGGTCTAGACAAATTGAGGACAATAATATGTCTAGACAAAAGAACAGTTAGCAGAATAATGTTTGACAGCATAATTGTGTCTGGAAGTGAATGAATACAGATGTTTAACTATGGGTCATGTTAATGTCAACTAGGTGTATAGGAGAATGGGTGACTAATAAGTATTTGACACAGTTCATTATCCGTTCTGCAAGATTAAATAACAAGACACATTAACTCACTTAATAATTAGCTACCATCATATCAACTTGATAAGAGTACCATTAAATGCTGACATTGTATTAATGCAACATTTTAATATATATTTTTTTCCAACATGGAAGATTAAGAAAAAGCAACTGCCATGGACTATCCTATTACACCTTTTCCAGATCCTTTGAAGTAAACACATTTTGAATAGAGTTAAAGGCTAACTGGCAGTAGTTAATGTTGACTCCTAGTTTTGGACTCTGTCTGAAAGTTATTTCATTACTGAATTTACAAAAGTGTGACTCGTATCATACCCCTGTGGAAAAGAATAAACTAGATATGGGCCTTTTGGGGACAATAGATCTTATTTATGTACAGAAAGCTTCAAGATGTGGTAAAAACTTTAAGAACACACAAGATCACATTTGGGAGAATCATTAAGAGGAAGGATGGTGTTGTTATTGGGGCTTTGGGCTGGGACACAAGAGATCTGTATTCAGTTCTTAGCTCTGCCACAGACTTCCTTTGTTACCACAATCAAGTTATTTCATCTGTGCCTCAGTTTCCCATCTGTTAAAAAAAATGGGGATAATATTCCTTCCTTTTTCCTATAATTTGTCTGTCATGTAAACTCATTGGGGCTGGGACTGGCTCTTACAATGACCTGATGATAGCTAATTATTAAGTGAGTTAGTGTATATTTTGTTGTTTAATCTACCTGAATGAATAATGAACACTTTCTTGGTGTATCATATCTTATCACTGACCGTGTGGAAAATGCTTGTTTATATCCTTAATAAGGAGAAAGATTGTATCTGTGGTTGTTGCCAAACTTAACCAAGTTGACTACTTCTATCAGATATCATTCTTATTGTGAAACACAAGTGGCTGTTTGGATGAGAATCAGTTGCCTCTCTTATAATTAGGCTGATTTTCAGTTTTAACCAATAAACACTGACTAAACACCCCTGATTACAAAAAAAAAAAAAAAAAAAAGAGGAAGACATCTTTGTTTATCCAATAAACATTGGAAATGATTACTTGTATCTCAAGACTTGTCTACACGTAGCAGTAATGTGGACTTTGGGGGGTGTAATTTCTAAAGTGCATTAATGTGTTGTGCTTCAACTGGTCTGTGTAGATCCTGTTGATGTTTGAAACAGTACTATGTTAAAGCATACTAGAGAACATTACAAAGAGATTACTCATTATAGTATATACTACTATAGTGAGTAATGCATATAATATACAGATGTTCTGGAATAATTTTTATAGTGGGGGTGCTGAAAGCCATTGAACCAAACTGTAAACCCTGTATATAATGGAAACCACTTGAAGTCGGGGTGTGGCAGTATCCTTCACACTCCTGGTTCCAGCACCAATGATAATATACATTATTTATTACAGTATGTACAAAGTGCCCTGAATCCCGCCGTGTTTGGGAAATCTACATAAAACTCAAAAAATTGCTTTAAAAAACCCAACCTCTCAAAATGAAATTAATAAGCTCTGAAAAACAGAAACTATACTTATATTCACAATGGGTAAACTGGGTATGCAAATTTTCTATTTTGCACGCCTCTGATTATAGAATCTGTTGTTAAAATGTATAGATGATAGTTTTGACTATTGTGATTCAACACTAAAAATGTTGAAGAGACCAAATAACCAAGCATAGCCAATTTATGGTCTAAAGACCAAAGCAGTACAGAAAGAAAACTAACCTGTTGCCAATCTTTCCAGGAAGCAGTTTCTCCCAGTTGGTTCAGTTCAGAAGGTGTGCTCCCAAAACATGCCTCCCTCCCTGACCCCCCTTCCACAATTACCTCTACGTATACCAGACCTGTTTTCAAGTCAGGAGAGCTTTCCATACATCACTGAGTTCTAACACACCAGCCCATGCAAGTTCTGTACCTTTCTTTATTTCTTGTTTTGGACAGTACATTCCAGGTATTAATAGGAGAGAAGGCATCTCCTAAGCTTGTACCAGGGCAGAAATTAATATACTTTGTCTTTGACAGGTTTCCTATTTTCTAATACCAAAGCTGACTTCAGCTTTGCAAAGTGTGTGTGTGTATGGGAAAGAACTGAGGGGAAAGCTTAATACATTCATTTGGCATAACTTTCTAACACCCATGGTACACTATCACAATAACAATATGTAAATGTTGTGCACATAATATCTATTAATGTGTGTGTAATGTATCTATATTGGCTAACAGAGCTTAATTGTTTTTGCTTGTCTTTCTAGTGAGGTGTCTTTTTTTTTTTTTTTTTTTTTCTGGTACAATTTAAGTAATGTATAATTTCTATCATGCCCTTCATTTAATCTTCTTTCATTTTGATTCTTCAGCCCTGTTTTAGAGAGTTAATTTATGGAAACCAAATGCAATGGTGTCTCCTTTCAAGGCCACAGTACTATTTAGGACTACTCCTGTGGTCTTAAAAGGAGACACCATTACATTACTTCTGGTATGAAATTTGGAGAGAGATGGTGAGTTGCTCCATGTCTATCTTAAGATCCATCAAAGAGAGATTAATTTTTGAAGCTAGATTTAAATCCTGGTAATGAGATGAGGCCAGATCTTAGAGCTCCTGATTTATGTAAAATGAAGATCTGGTCCATTATTCATAATATGCCACTTTAATATTTGTTTTTATTATTTAGTTTTGTGCTGGCATTAAAATTTGAGCTGTTGTATTGTAGAGGAATTTGAGGTGCCTTCAAGGTCTTTAAAATATTGATATTAGTGCATTCCCTAGTAGATAATGCTGTAATGTCAACCTCAAATGTTCAAAAATCATGTCCGGCCCCAAAAATCATGAGATTTAAAAAAAACAAAAACTTTTTTGGTCTTTTCATTTATCTTCTGGTTTTTGGGACTTTAGTGTTCATGTTTTTAAGCTTTTCTTTGCACCTATAAGGGCTAGAAACATACTTTTCAAATAATGAAAACATAGATTCTCATATTATCACCCGATTCCAAGAATTGAGGCTTTATGAAAAACAACAACTGGTACTGTGATTTTTGAAAATATCCATTTGTATTGGATCAAATTGTCTAACTAGCTGGGGGAAAGAGGGTAAATTTATATTGAAATCACATTAACAAAGTTCAGAAAGGAAAATGAACTCTTGATGGGAGGTATAATTGTTATTAATTAAACAATTTACAGATGATAGAATTAGTATTGACCCAGAACATTAAAACAGTACATTACTTATAGAGTAGGCAAGATTACAATAAGGGAAATTAAATAAGTTAATAAATCAAAATTAATGGATGTCTGAAACAATTATAGTAACTAATGGGACTGCAGTCACTTTAGATATGTAAAATGAAGTCCATAGGAACTAATAATGTTATTATGCAAAATAAATTCATGTGATATAGGCCACATTCTTCTAAATGGGTGACTAAACATAGGCACCTGAACCCATACTTAGGTATCTTGTTTAAATGGCCTATTTCAGAGGTGGTGAGCTCTTGTGGCACCCACTGCAAGGGAGAATGTGGGTTATTTTTTTCTGTTGCTTTTTATGGGAGCGCCTATAAAATACTTCTGAGATGCATTCAATATGCACAACTCACAGTGAAGTCAGTGAGAGTTATGCTCTCAGAATACATGTCAGGATCAGGTTCTTGATGTGACTTGCCCCTAGAGATTTATAAAAATATTCACTAGCTAATTAATAAGGTACAAATCCTGCACCCTGCAGCAAACCAAAATAGGCTGGTTCAGTGCTGAGCAACTCTGGTCAGCCTTCGGGGACAGAATCCTTCACCACAGGCCATGAAGCCACTCTGTGAATGCTACTACAACTATGCAGCTGCAGTCACCCCACCACTCGTGGTCCCAAAATGGCTAAAACACCAGATTGCCCCTGTCTCACTGCCAGACACTGCTTCTGTGTAATGCAACTACACCAATTTAGCTGACTCATCACAACTTGCAGTTCCGACTCCTTTGTGATATGTTCCAATTCATAGCTCCCTTGGTTAGAGAAGCTATTGCACTACAGTCCATACTGGAAACAGACTCTTGAGAGAAGGAATAATGTCTATAATAAGGCTTCATAGATTGCTCTTGAAATCCTTTCCTATCCATCACAGAATTTCTTACCAAGGGGACTGCTAGTATGATGCAGTCTTGGAAGGGGATTTCTCATATACAGGAAACTGAAAAACAATCAAGATCAAACTGAAAAACAAAATAGCAGAGACTTGTTTATGTACACATTTTGGGGATCTACATTTGCTCATGCAATTAGTGCAAATGTGCACACAAATCAGATATTTGTATGGGCACTTGACACCTGTGGATACCCACTTGCAAGTGCAGGCACAGTTACTTTGCGCAGAAATGCGCGCACACAAAAATGTGCATGTATCTTGAGCCTCTTTTAAAAAATAAATAAATTAACTGTGAAATCCTGGCTCCATTGAAGTTGGTGGCAAAAGATTTCACCCTAGGTTTCTAACAATGGATTCTAGTATATTGCTGTAAACTTTTTAACAAGGAAACTTTCAGTCTATATAAAGATATCCCATGTAAACAGGTTTAGAACCTGAAATGCCAATAGTTACCATAGCTAAAGATATGGAATCTGATTTTTGGCTATGTTGAACTGCCATTGATTTTTAATTGAAGTTGTGAGTGCAGAACACCTTTGAAAATCAGGCCTTTGTAGCCTTTAAGTTTAAAAGTAAATGAACTTAAAAAATAGTGGGTGTTTTCAGGTACAAAAAGAAACACAAACAAATTCTGAAGTCAATGCAGGGAAATGGAGGTAATGTGTTATGCCTTTGATCTTCCTTATTGCTGTCACACCATATTGTTAGCTTATGTGAAAATGCAGTGATGCATTAAAACACAATAACCAGGAAACTAAAGACCTGCAGCCATTTCATATCTAGAAGGAGAGCTGTATAATGTTACTAAGGCAGATTTAATCAACAGGAACCAAAGCTGGAGGGCAGTGATAGATAAGCAAAGAAATAAGTCCCAGAGTCATTGTAATTAAAGACATCTGGGTGATGTCAGTATGCATAAAAGGCCATTTCTTAAACAGTATATAAACATTCATGAAATATTCTTACTAAATGGGCTGTGCAAGCCTTTATATTGTATGCCACTGTACATATTTTTTTAATGGACAGGAATGCAAGATGAATATTCTCACCATCCCATGCTGTTTTTATGTTAGAAAGGCATGGCCACTTAGGAATTTATAAGGACAAGTCGGTGGCCAGACACTAGAGCAGATTGAAACATTTAGCAGATTCTCCTGTACAGTGAACGGACTAATCATGGGTGCATCTTGCTGCTCAGATTTGAGCCAAGACTCTTGTGGTCCATAAGCAAAAGTTCTCTTATGTGAGATCTCTTACAAAGCCAGTAGGAACAATGAAAAGTGCATCTCTTACACTCCCTCCTCTGCAGTTGAACCTACTCTACAGAATGGAATTCCGGTGGTGGTTAGAGTTGACAAACAGCAAGATTATAGAGCTTTGTTTCTTGCCTAGGATGTATAAATGCTGTTTTTAAATAGCTGATCTCCATCCAGAGAATAAATCTTTGGTGCAAGAAGAAAAGCTTTGTAATTTCTCTCAATAAGTTAAAGATATATATGGTAGCTTGAAGTCATAAAGTACAAATTGTTTGAAACAAAGACCCAGGCCAACTAAACTGCTGAACATTTTGGGAATTTTTACCCACTGCACTGGTCCTTGAAGGGAGCTGAGAATGAGCTTAGATCTGCTCTCTTCTGGCTCTGCAGGCTCTAGGGATAGAAGGGACGGAGCCAGAAAAGTGCAAAGTAGTACTCTGCACTGACCCTGACTAGCTACCCTCTCTTCAACTGCATTCTAAGTAAAGGAAGAGGGAAGGAAAATGCTTCTGTGCCTCCCCTCTTCCCTTTCTTTGCTACTTTATCCCTTTGCACATGTGGAAGGCTGGCCTTAAAAATTGTCTTTGAATATTTTCTGATGAAAATACCCTAAAGGTAGGAAAATATGGTTCTTTAGGCAAGTGTGTGGGGTGCAATTGAAAGGAGTCACTTGGGGTATGGACAGACTGATGGCAATGAAGACCTGCTCAATCGATCTGGAAGTCAATTCAATTAAACAACCTCCTCAAAAGGTGTAGTGCTGTGTCGATGGGTACGCATTTCCCATCGGCGCAGCACAGTGGAGATAGCGCGCTAAAGGGAAGCTTGCATAACTCATGTCAACTGCCGCCGAATTTCCCGGTAAGTGTATACTAAGCCTAAGTGAATGACAAGCACAAATGCAGCTGGAAAACTCAGGGGAACAGGAGCAAGCTCTTTCTGCTGTCAGTCAGATCAGAAATATTGCTAGGATTTCTTTGTCGCATATGTTGGCTACAGTGGGAAATTATAAATGAGTGAAATCTTTTTTTAGGTTTAGTTAGATTCTTTGACTCTCCAAGCAGGTTTAATGTGTTTGGTATGAAGGATAGCGACCTTTAAAACTCCTATCCTATTTTATCTGAACTGATTTGCCTATTCCTAATGTTTATGGTTGTGTATGAAAATTTATTGATGAGCCCTCATTTCAGGGGTTATTTCATTTTCCTTTCAGCCTCATTAGGTGCTTGTTTGTCTTTTCACCTGGAATCAATTGATTCCTATTTCTGATGGGCTAAATGCTGCAGAGAGGAGCAGGAAAATTAACATCCTTAATGACTGAAATGGGTTTTTATAGCTGTAAATGTAATTGCTGGATAATTGTGATTTTTATCATTTGTAACTTGTGGTGACTTATGTTGCCATTGTCAATAGTTAAGTTTAACAGCATATTGCCTTGTTTAATGATCTTTGAGTGAAGAACCTCATTCTCATCAATATTAACATAGGACTGTCAAATAAAAAGGCGCTCAGTTCTGTTTAAGATGATCTCCTGGTCATTTTATGGGTTCTGATATGGGGGATAGATGCCACTACATAAAACCCACTGCCCACTAGAGAACTTGCATGCGAAAGGGAGGCAGTTGAGGGGCATTGCTAATTATCATCAAGGCATGTTTTATTTACAGTATGTTGTCACTAATATCTCCATTAATGGGAATGGTGTAGTCAATTAATTTTTAATTGTTCTAAAATTAACCTCGCTGCTATCATGCAAATGTGCAATCAGTCTGTCTGGTTAGGTACTTATACCACACCCAATGCTGGAGTATCTGTGCACTTTACAAAATTCTGTAAATTCATATAAGTAGTCTACACTGAAACCTGAATTTTCTCCATGCTTCCTCTTTCCAGGAGCAGGTAGAATCTGGATTGCTAGTATGGTGCAGGGGAAAGGCCATTTTTTAAAAAAAAAGGCAAATTCAGTATAATAGAGGCCCGATCCAAACATCATTGAAGTCAATGAAGTTTTTTAACTTCAATGAGATTTTGAATCCCTAAATACAGTCTCATATTATATCATTTCTTGTTCATGTCTCTAATCTACACTTTTTCATTTGGCCTGTCCTATATTAGGCCAACATTTTCAAAAGTGGCCTCTGATTTTCAGTGCATTCAGTCTGGGTTCTCAGATTCAGAACCTCTGTGATTAATTTTCAAAGTCACTGAGCGCTCACAGATTCCACTGATCTCAGCTGGAGTTTTGAACCTTCAGCACCTCTGAAATCAGGCCCATCAGGTCTCAAGTTGGAAACCCAAAAAGTGCAGCGCACCAAATTAGAAGACTTTTTAGATGCCTTTTAAAAAAACGTTGGCCTCATTGTTCAAATATATTTACAATATAGGCCTCATTCAGCTAAATATCGTTGAGTGGTCATGTGGTGGAGCACCCAAAAGGTTCTTGAGATAGCAGGGGATATTTCAAAAAGAGAAATATTGGTTTAACAGTAAAGCTAATTTTCCTGACATTTGATGTGTTGAAAATATTAACAATAATTCATTAATTCATGGTAGATTTTTAAAAAGAAGTTATATGTATATTTGACATGTATTTGAAAGGAATACTTATTACATATTCAAATAGATGTAGCACCTGTTTGTTTTTATTGAAATCACTCAAATGAAAGTAACTGCATGCATTTCAGTTTGAGATGTCCAGATACATTTTCACAAACAAAGTTTCCATAAAAGCCATTTAAGAGCAAAACTCACCCACACAAACCCATAAAAGCAAGAAAATGACAAGTTAAGGGAAACCTCTTTGCCATACCTTAAACATCCAAACATCACATAAGCCACAGTCACTGACTGACTCTTCTCTTCCTCAGGGAACTCCCTTTTCCCATCCAGCAGGTACAGAAATGCACTACACACTCAAATTCATCTAGCTCAGACTGTAACGGAAACCCATCCCTCCAGAGATTTTGCATTATATGTATCACTTCTGCTTTTTCTCTGTATAGAATCATGTATGGTATAACACGGAACACAAAGAGTTGGAGGAGTTGGTTGTTGCTGAAGTACCAGCCCTGCTCTACAGTCAGTTTACCTTGTTGGCAAACCACCTCTGGTTTGCTGGCAGTGAGACCTTGTCTGACGAGCTAAAGGAGGCTCAGCAGACTAGTGCTGCCAATAAATTCATACATGTTGAGGCCAGAAGGGACCATTGTGATCCTCTCATCTGATTTACATAATACAGGCTTTAGGATTTCTCTGCATTAATTCTTGTTGCAAGTCAATAACTAGTTGAACTAGAACTGATCTTTTAGAAAAACAGCCAATCTTGATGTCAAAAATTTCCAGTGATGGAGAATCCACCACAACTCTTGGTAAGTTGTTCCAGTGGTTAATTACCCAGCAAATTTACTGGACCCAAGGAGTCACAAATAGGAGAAGAGATGTTATTGCGGGTAGGCTGCAAGGCTGGTCATGGATGGATGGATTGATTGGGGCAGGGATGGCACCCAAACTCTTCCATGCTGTAGCAGGGATATGGAGGGAGTGAGGATGTTTTGGACAATGGAGGAGACAGAAGCTTTTCTTTTGTGCCAGCACTTGATTGCTTCCCCAGTTACTGCAAAAGATGCAGTTTTTCCTACCTGAAATTAGAGTTTATAATGGTAATGTCTTTTCAACTATAAATATAGTGTTAGTCATAGTGGGTTGCACTGCTAACAATGTTACATACCTGAGAGCGTAACTGGTTATATTAGTGCAACACCATTAATAAATACTTTTCTCCCCCCATTGGGGTGTGTGTATCAGTGTCTGCTGATTTTATTCCTTTGCAAAGTAGCAATATATGTGCCAGCTAAAGATGAGACATACAGACATAACCTTTGCCATCTATAGAGCCTTATAAAATAAAATAGACCAGATCAAAGATCTGAGTAGCTTAATAGCTACTTTTATCCTTTCTGTTAACATTTTACTAAGACAGTACTTAAAGTGTAAACCTGAAAAAACAGGTCAAAAGTGAAGTCATGTGGTTCTAGGGAGAATCATGTTTCATTTTTTTTCAAAAACTAGGAGAGAAAATCCTGAAAACTTCTGCAGTGTGCTAGTCCAAAAACACACCCACTGCAACAGATTATTAATTGCAGACATGTACAAACCTGATGGATCTGCTGCCTCTGTGAACTGATATGTCTTTAATTTTCCTGTGGCAGTGTATAATAGTGCAGTAAAAAAAAGGGCTGTCGTTTGTACCGGTTATTATTTCTAATGCTAATCAGTTTTACTAAACCCATTCAAATTAATTGGGCCAGATCCTCAGCTGGTGTAAATAGATGTAGCTCCGTTCATTGGGATCTGGTTCAACATTTTTAATTGCAAAGTGCCTTTCCATTCAGGACATTGCAAGTAAAAGAATATATTACATACTCATCAGTAAAATTAAATCTATACCAGTGGACAGTGGATTTCAGAAAGATTATAGAAGTTTATATTAGATTAATAAAATAAGTATTCATATTCCAAACATCATTTTGATTAGCTGCTAGAATATTCGAGAAATATGGATACTGTAACTTTTAGGGCCTGATTCTGATCTTATTTACACCAGTTTTACAGTGGTGGGACTTAAGTGAATTCAGTGGATTTAATCAAGAATAACCCCGGTGTAAGTGAAAGGGACACAGATACAGGTCGTTGAACCTGAAAAGATAATGAACCTTCTCAATTAGCATTACAATTCACACAGTTACTTTATGGGAACATGGTAAGAGAAAATCAATAAACTACATCCAGCCAAAAACTATTACACTAGGTTTTCTGAGTTAAGGCCTATGTGAAATGAAAAGGCAAAGGTTTCAACTTTTCAAAAGTCTGTAAATTTAATCCTGTTTTGTTTGCTACCTCTCCCTGAGAGTTTCAATGCTTCAGATGGATATTCACACCTTCTTTCTCATTATAGCCCTGAATCTGTAAGGTATTTAATCATGAATTAAGCCCATGAATATTCCAATTTATTTCAATGGGACTACTCACAGGGTTAAAGTTATGCATATTCTTAAGTAATTTAGTGCATCAGTGCCTAAAAGAATTCTGATCTGCCAATCAGGGAACACACATGATACCATGAGACTTATGTGACCAATCACAAGTAAACAAAACATTTCAAATTTTGACTATTGAATAAAAGAACCACACACTCATATCTTCAGAAGTAGAAAAATAGGCTACATTCATGAGGTAATTTATTTACTTTGAATTTTTGTCATCTGTAATTATGTAATAATATCTATCTAAGGTACCTATATGGCCCCCGTCACTTTAGTAGCTGAGAGCCTCACGGTCTATAATATATTTATACTCGCAGCATAGTGCTATCATTCCCATTTTACAGATGGGGAACAAAGGCACAAAGGATGGGATCCATGCAGGAATTTAGGAGTTGCAATGCTGAGCATCACAGTGACTGACCTTTGGATGCCTAGAAAATCACAGGAAAAACACAAAGCTGAGTTAGGCACTAAGGCTTCTTCTACAATACAGGAAGAAAGATAGGCCTCTAAGAATGTGATCCACAAAGCCGGCACACTGGGCAGACTCCCACCTAAACTAGCCAATGGGAGATGCTGACCCCAATGGATGTGTATTAAGCTCCGCCCCACTCTCAGAGATGGGTGTTTAAATCCAAGCTGCAGGGAGATGCCTATATCAAGCTTAGCGATCCACGAATAGGAACCGGATGCCTTGAGTCAAGTGGCTTAGGCACTTGTGCCACTTTTTGAGTAATGAGTGACACTTGCCTTGCTCCACACAAAACGCCTGGAGGAGATGCTCACATTGTGATTTTTAGCCCGTGGTTAGAGTACTCACCTGGGATGTGAGAGATGCAGGTTCAATTCCCCCCCCCCCCCCCCCGCCAGACAGGGGAGAGAATTTGAACGGGTGTCTCTGCTCACCTTTCAGGAGAGTGCTCTAACCACTGAGATATGGGATATTCTGATATGAGGCCCCCTCAGTATCTCCTGTTGAAGCTGTTCCACTTTGGACCACTAATTAAAAAGTGGTTGGAGCTTGGGGGACTGGACTCAAGGTCTCCTACCTCCCACGTGTGTACCCGAAGCCCTGAGCTACAGAATCATTCTCTCATTCTTGCTCTCTCTGGCCCAAAGACTAGTTAAGTTTTTAACCACAATGGAACATGGCACTCAGCATTGCAACGGCTACATCCCTGTGAAGATCCCACCCAAGTGACTTGCCAAAGGTCACATAACACCTTTCTTTTGAGGAACCCAAAGCGCTATACAAATATTTAAGGAATCAAGTCTCGCAATACCGTTCTGAAATATATATGATTAGGTCACTTTTACAAATAGGCAATCTGAGGCATAGAGATGTTAAGTGACTTGTTCAAAGCCACACAAGTCTGTGGCACAGTGGTGACCACAAAACAGATTTCCTGAGTACCAGTTCTTTGCTTTTAACCTCTAGAACATACTTCCTCCGTCTTCTTAAATAAAAGGCTTAAGAAAACAAAATGTATAATGATGCTCATGTAACATCTAATTTTTTGAATTAGTAACCTCAAAAATACTCAAGTAAAATGCTCAGAGCACTACTGAAAAGTATCTGAATTTTATAAAGCCTGCTAGAAAATACCGGTGTTATGTGTATATGGTCAGAGACAGTACATGTAGTTTTGGAGGTATCTAGGTTGTAATGGAGGTAATGGACAGTTCTGTCTGTCAGTTTGGAAGACACTTAACTGTGGGGATGAAAATAAACAACAGCATGTCAGTGAGTTATGGATGCTACTATTGCTCAAATGTGAATGGAAATGTTTATTAATATTGATAGCAGTTGCTTTCTGACACACCCCAAACTTCAGGCTAACTTTTTACAGTGGTGGTTCAACTCTTATGGTCCAGAGCTTCTGGTCAAATAAGCAATCCAGAGTCTATGTTGTTATCTTAATCACTTTGGTCTGCAGATCAGTCTGGAACTAGTAATTATACTGAATAATAATCTTACACTTCTACAGTATTTTTCCTCCTGAAGAATCCTAAAGCACTTTACAAACTTTAACATGTGGCACCACTGAAATACAGCCATCTCGGAAGTGGGAGGGTTGCAACCCTTCCAAAAAAAAAAAGTTAAAAAAGGTGACCAGAACTGCACAAACTGGTGGGAGGGAATTGTTTGCCAAGGACACTAAGGAAAGCCATGACTCTTACAAAAAACCAAAACAGACAAACATGGGATCTTAAATGTCTATGCAGAGCAGTCAGGAATTCTATTTTTAAGGTCTCAGTAAGAGCATTGCACCAGGCTCCTCTCCCTTCCTCCCAACATACACAGTTGTGGCCTTTTAATAGTTCTCAGTTTAACAGTTGAAGGTTGTAGGGCTAAGTTAGCACTGACAAAATATTTAGTTCCATAGAGCTCAAGTATTTCAAAATAGTTATTTACTCTATTAAGAAATGGGTTGGGGTGTGTGTGTGGGGGAGGGGGGAGGGAGGGGAAGAGGGACACTGAGTAATTGAACAAACAAAGGAGTTCTTACATAACTTCCAGAACTTCCTAGTTTTGGCTTGGTTGAGTAGCATAGCAATTGCCTCTGGTGATATTCTTGGGTGCCTTTAGGAGCCAGCACCAACGACATGATTTCCTTAGCAGTCATTTGTCAGTCAGATAAGGACTGGCTAGTCATTGAGGACCTGATCCTACTCCAATGAAGTCTATAGCAAAACTTCTGTGGGTGCATGTTTAAGCCATATGGGCCAAATCCTCAGTCTGTGCCTAGCTCAACTAGCTGATCTGGGGGATGAGCTGAAGAGTGGAAGGAAATGGGGTGCGGCTGCGTTGAGGCTACTTCAGCCTAATGACTGGAATGGTGCTCCACAGAAAAGAGCATGGGCGAGTGATAGATCCTCTGTCTCTGTCCTGCTTCACCTCTGCCTGCCCTTGACCACTGTACTGTGCAGAGAGCCCTCTGCAGCAGGGCAGTGCGCCATGCCATGTGCAGACACTTTCTCTAGCCCCCTAAATCCAGCACCCCCAGCATAACAGAACTATATCGATTCTGCTGCCAGAGAGCAGGCAAGGTTTCCCCTAGTGGTCTTCAGCTTAGCTACTGCACCTTGTTTTTATCTGATGAATTCAGCCCCACTGAGTCAACTTTACTGTTTAAATAAATACAATTCATCATGCAGTGCAATGTTACATTTTGTGTGCTCCTTATTCTCTTTCACTCATAGCCTGTCACAGATTGAAGCTGTTTGAAAAAAGGTGGAGCTAAAACATTTCATGTGTAATTATGTATTGGGTGAGGGAAATGAATCACTTAGGTAAGCATCTTGCTATTAATAAGCTTATTATAAATTTTGCTGTCATGGCATGTTCATATACAGTGTATTTACATAACCCAATAAATTAGGCCAGAATAAAACGCAGTTAAACAACATGCTTAGCAGCAAGAGAAAATTCATGCTATAAATGGCATCTTATTTCCTTAGTTATGGATAGACAAGCTGCTAGACACAGCCATAACGTCATGTCATGATAGCATTAATCTATATTTACAAAGGCCAAAATCCAGCCCTCACCTCCATGGGCTCAGAGGGATGGGGCACATCGCACATGTAAAGTGGAAATCTGCTCCACCAGGGCTCCTTGCATAGGGAATCTCAGACAGATGTGGGTCAAGAGAAGATTCACCATTGCATAGGTCCTCCTGTTCTCCATCCCATAGGTTGGCCCATTAAAGGGTACAGAGTCTACTCCAGCCATTAGGTAGGAGAAGAGTCTACGGAGTAATTCCAAAAAAATTCTGTTGCCTTGGGAATGGGGAGTATTCCTCCCACCATGCTTCTCTATGCATCTGTCCTGCGCTGTACCTGGCTGCTCCATGGGGACATTGAATAGAGAATTTTTGCCAAAGGATGTAATTCTGGAAATCTGTATAAAGCCTAAGTAAACTTGTTTTATATAGATGCCTCTTAGGGGAATTTTGAGAATGACATACACCATCCAAACCCAAGGATATCTTTTGTGGCTGATCCTCCAGTCTATGGGCTGATATAGCGTCCTTTGCCTCTCCAATCTCCTTATGCAGGCATCCCCTGCCAGTGGATCCATGTAAATGTGGCCCCAACAATCCAGTGCTCTTCTTTAAGTTGCCTTATTTGGAACAGGGGTGTAGAACCTAAATCCCAGGCACACAGGGGTCACCTGCATGGCTACTCTGCCCATTCTCCCCTTCTGCACTGTTGCCTGGGCACCAGTAGAGGGCCTTATAACACATCTGAAGGGGGCGATTTTCATCTTACCAGCCATGCTCTGTCATCAGTTTAGACAAACAACTTCCAACCATGTTAAAGTTAGTTATGCAGAGGGAACTGTAGATGAGAATGAAAGGATAATCTGTCTGGTCATTTATTTCAGAAGAACTCTCCTGGCTAAGGTTTCCTGCAGTCTCACCTGGTATGCTGTACTATGATTAGTTGAATATTTAGGGCTAGATTCACTGGGAGGGCTTAGGTGCCTAACTGCCATTCTAGATGCCTAATTCCAACATTTAGGTGTCACTGGCATTCACAAACCCTGTATGCACCTAAAATCCTAGGTGCCTCTTTCCACTGGGAAAGTTCCCATGGCAGTTAAATTTCCCATGGCATACCTAAATTGGGCATGCAGACATCTGCCTAACTCCTGACATCAGCCCAGGCCCCTCTGTGCCTACTTCATGTCTAAGCCCCAGTGGGATTCACAAACTAGGTGTTCTGAGGCTTATCTCATTTATGGGGTCCAAACCAGTAGATAAGCTCATAGGCAGCCTTTAAGCATGGCTACTGGATTGGGCCCTGCACAAAACAAAGCCATAGGAGGTGTTGGTAGTGCCAACCTCTGCCCCATACTCAATTAACCCAATCGGTAGAGCACTCATCCAGGATGTGGGAGACCTAGCTTCAAATACCCCCTCTGTGTGATGTAGAGCAGGCACTTGAACTCATGTTTCCCACATCCCAGGGCTCTAGGGTTTTCTGGTATGGGGGTCTCAGTCTCTCCTGTTGAAGCTGTTCCACTTTGTATAAAATACTTATATATTCATTGGTGCATGGATTGGAACCTTGGTCTTCCAGGCGGGTGCGCTAACCACAAGGCTATTGAATTTATTATGAGTGTAGTCCTAAAATTGTAAGCTTAATTTTTTTAACGATACTACAATGAATATGTTGACATTATTAGAAGAAAGATTTAATAGGTGATAAGGAAAAGTTTGTAGGAACAAATTTTTAAAAAGACAGAATATGTAGACTGCTTCCAACCCCACTCACTAAATTACCTTTTGCTTTAAAACATCTTATCAAGTTGAATAAAAATGACAGGTCATGTCTCTAGGAACTGAGCCAATTTTTTTTCAATGCTGGTGCAGTCTTAGCCCGAAGCAATTCAGCTGAATGTAATAGCCCCCAAAGCACCATTATTTTATTTTATGTATTGCTTTAAAAAAATTCTAGCAATTTGGACATCAAAACATGAGTAAAACATTCATTGTCTCCCAATGTTATAAATAGACAAAGATTACCTTGTAAAGATACCTGAAAAACAAAGATGAGTTCAATCAGTGCTCCTAAGCTTCAGTCCCATTTTTGTACAATGAAGTTAAAGCCTTGGTTATTCAAGACTGCAAGACAGGAGGTTTATAGTTTTTTCCCTTTATTATTAATCAGTATTATTGTGGTAGCATCTAGGGGCCAATTGGGGTTATAGGCCCTAATGTCCTAGACATGGTACGCATGTAATAAATACATTTTCCTGGGGCAGATGTAAATTTCCATAGCAATTAATATGGAACTGTATAACTATGGCAATGTACACTAGCTGAGAATCTGCCCCCTGTCTCAAAGAGTTTACAATCTTAACACGTGATTCTCTCTACAAAAGCTACCTAAGATTGCATCAGGGCATATAAAGCACAGTCTGTAAATTCAATTTTTTTCAATGCTGAGTTGAATTATGTTAATCGAAGACAACACAAAGCTTTTTCTTTCCTTTTCAACACGTATCTATTGAATGTACACCAAGATTTTCAAAATTGTCTAGTGATTTTGCACACCTCCTTTTTTGGGTACCAACCCAGAACATTTTAAAGGGGGTCTGATTTTCAGAAAGTGCTGAGCACCCATTCTCTGGAAATCTGGGCTTTCTATGGTTTATTCTTTAACCTTTAGAAATTACCCTCTCTCTGTCCCTGATTCAGCAAGGCACTTAAATGCACACTAACTTTTACGGACATGAATTATCCCATTGAAGTCAATGAGAATATTCTTATTGAAGTCAGTGTGACTGCTTACATGTTTTAAAGTTAAGCACATGCTTAAAACTACTTAAGTGTTTCATCACCTTGCTGAACTGGGACCATTATGTGTATATTATGCTCGCGATGTGCACACTCAGTGGCTGAATCCTGACCTGATTTATACCCTGTACAAGCCTTAGATGTCACTGCAGTTGTGAATGTGTAACTGAGAATAGAATTTGGCCTCTAGTCTGTTCAGTACTTTTAGATCTTACAGGATATGAGATGCTGTCTGAATCTAAACGATTATTCTTAATAATGATTATTATGATTTCCAATATAGGCAATATAAATCTATCATTTAATCTATCCCCTCATTAATTAGACAATGATGATAACTTCACTATCTGGTATAGAAGGGGACTCACGGGGGATCAGCCTTTAAAATCTAAATTTCAAATTATTCTCTTCTCCATGAAGGTGGAAGAGGAGTGTTAAGGATGATAAACTCTGGTGATTTAAGTAGTATCCTCTTGTTTTATCAAAAAAAAACCCCGCATAGGTTTGGATAACAGAGGTTTGAATGGGCCGATGGAAAATTTTAATCCGACCAGACTCTGCAAACCATGATATGATATTGAATGCAGATTTAAGAAGGCAGAATTAAATATACTATCTTGACTAATTAAAAGAAGACCATTTCAGTCATCTAAGAAATTATATAACTATGAGGAAACTGTTTAAATCATAATTGAAAACAAGGTAGGCCGACATGCTAAGGACCCATAGGAGAAGCTCAGAATGGCAAACTTAAATAAGGGTGTTAGATTTCATTGGACTTTAATGGTCAACGGGTTGTGAAATCTTCATAAAACATTTAAGTTCAGACCATGGTTAATATACGATTCTCCTATTATTTGGGACTATACCAAAAGGGTTCAATAGTTAGATTAATCCTATTTTATAGATATTGAATGAATAATAAATGGGAACTACCTCTGAAGATAAAAACTTTCCTCAAGTTGGACAAATGACACTAATCTAGTCTGTTAGGCTTAAACTAATTTTTATAAACACTATAATATCTCATGTAAGAAACATGATATATGGGTCTTTGTTTTCTGGCAAGAGACTAACTAACTTCATTTCTTATCTCTAATCATGTAAAATGGATCAGTGTTACAAAAGGTTAATACTATAATGGACCTACTGACTTATTAATGTGTTAGCCAGTTAACACTCAGCCAGTGAAGAGTTTCATAATCCTTTTGATACCAGAAAAGGAAGTACAATCTGAATTTAGACACCCCCAGGCTTGGAAGGGTGGCTGGTCAAGAGCAGGAGTGGTGGACTTGAGATTGACTCCTGGTAGCTGGCTGAAGAGGGAAGGCCGAGCAACGCGCTGGGATTGAAAAGTTCAGGGTTAGGCAGACACATACCATGTTACTAGCAAGGGAACAGCAATAGCTGAGTCCGGAAGACACCACGCAGTCAGAAGGAGAAATCTCAACAATACTCTTTTGACCCTTGTATGGGACTGCCCAAGCCTGAGTTAGAAGTTATTGTTTTGGTCTCTTGTAACCATTAAGGTAATTGTTCCTAGGCTATTTGCACCTTTTATTTCTGGCAACCCAGCAAAGGAATCCTCGGCTTGCTCAGTGAGTGTTCGTGGAAAACCATGAATATTAGAGTTTAAAGTGTCTACAGGACTAGCTCACTCTGAGTGCATGGTACAGAGCATCCTACCACACATCTAGAGGGACTTGTACTGCAATGTTTGCAGTGACATCCTATAGTGGGGTCAGTTCCAACACTCCTGTCACATGGCAGAGGTCAGAATTCACTGACTCTAGTGGCTACTGTTACATTTTGCCTTTTACAAAATAATTCAGTTGTGAATGAACCAAAATACTAACTACAAACAATACAAATGAATACAAAAACACACCAGTGGAAACATCTCTACTTTGGAGGTTAGTGTAGATGATCTGAAGACTCCTGCCAGGTGACAGGATTATGCTGAATATTGTTTGATATCTGTCAGTAATGTCTCCCTTTGGATTGCAATGATTTTCTGATCACATGACCTGACCACTTCTTGTCCTCAAAACAGTTCCTGCTGTACTGGCCTGTTCAAATGCTGAGGTGATTCAGTCACTTAGAGCCTGAGATTCCTGATGTTTTTCGCGATCAATAATGGCGTGAGCTTGTGTTACTTCTATCAGCACAGATGCACTCTCAATAGCATTCTGGGGTGTCTTTAAGAAAGCAAGAGCCAGAGTTCTCCTTGAATTTGTTTAGAAGCCTTCTGTCCCTCCCAAAGGATGATCCTTAGCATTGATTATGACATATCAGCTTGGTCTGAACGGTATGGCTTTTACTATGGTCAGTTGCCAGCTGCTTTCTGTTTAGAATCTTAAATCTTCTCTCTGCATTTTTATCATATTTCTTCTGTTTTAGGTTTCTGGTGAATAGCTCTTTTGTAATGACTTCACAGTTAATTCTTTTTGGCTCAAGAAGCTTTTTAGATGCTCAAACAACGAGTGTCTGTACTGGCAACCTGAATAAAGCACTGTGAGGTATATTTTAGTCCTTCTTTAATACATTATTGTTAGTAGTAGTATTTAGTATGTAAGCACCGGACAGTGACTCCATCATCAAGATTACATTCTAACATGGGGCATAAAGTCCTGTTTTCTGTAAAAGGAAATAGTCAATTAATTTGACATTTCACACAGAGCTAGTTGTTATGCCCCTTGAATTTTTGGTGGAGATTTTGTTTGGTTTCTCTTCATAAACTTTTAATAGGAAGTATTTGAAATTGGGCTCTGGCTGCAATTTGTCCTTGGCAGTCTTGTTTTTCATTGAGGACTGATTTTTTTTTTTTTTTTTTTCAATTGTCTTTCTGCACCAAAATTGGTAGAGGTGCACCCTGAGTCTATCTGATGTGACAGGTAGTTTTCAAAGAAAAATCTTTGCATTTAGGGTAATTTTTAGCTATTATTCACATTATAGCTGACAGATTATATGATGTGCAGTTAAACTTGAATGACAAGGGCCCAGTGCACGTATTAAATCTTCTCCATCAGATAAGATCTTCTCCATCTGGCCCTCCACTATTCTGTTGGCTTTTATCCTACGGCAGAGCACCTATGAGGGTTGATCATCAGCTAATAAAATCTGAAAGATTTTGTTTGAAGCCTCATGCTTCTAATGCTGAAATGATACATTATTGAATTGTATTTCTTTACATCTTGCCATAATTTTTAATTGATTGTTTTTAGTATTGGGTCACTGAAACTTCTTATGTGGACTCTGGGTCTGGTTCTTACTAATGCTAGTTTTACACTGTCATAACTGCTCTGGGCCAGATCATCTGCTGGTAGCTCCACTGACTTCAATGTAGTGATGGCAGTTTACAGCAGCTGAGGAACTGGCCCATTGACTTTAATGGAGTTACTTTTGATTGACACCAGCACAAGTCAGATCAAGACCCAGTATGTCTCACTAAATCCACAGGCCAATATCCTAATGCTGTGCACATTCACTTTTATACACTAACACTCAGCTGACATTAGCATGCAGATGAAGGTATGAAAAGAGAAAATTAACACTGCATCTCAGTGGTGACATTCAAATACAAAGTCTCCATCATTTTCTTGACTCAGATTCTGCAATTACAAAAGATTAGCCCATCACAGGCTTATGATCCTTTAGATTGTAGAACAACATTCTATCAATAAATAAATAAAAAGGAGAAAAAACAATAATGAAACAGCACTTTGTATTCAAATAATGTTTGACAGAATTAAGTATAATACATATGCATCTAACCTTCAGGTGTCCATTCAAGTGCTTGACAACTGCAGATGTAATTTTTTATTATAAAGCAGAGTGTGGTTCTTTTCCTCTGTGAAATGTGGTTAGTTTGTTTCTGCTGTTCAGAACAGACCAGGCAGCTCCAGGTGTGCTTTTTGCTTTATTGAGACATACAGGGACCGATTTGCAGAGACCCAGCTGCTCCCTTAATTTCAGTTGGAGCTGTGGGTGCTCATAACCTCTGAAAATCAGAGCCTAAACAATTGGCCGAACAAACAGTTCTGACTTAAAATGGAAAGTTGCTAGTTCTCTGAGTGGGTAATGGCCGCTTTAGGGAAATGAAAAACGAAGTCACATTACATTTTTGATCATTTTTTTATGTTTTACAAATATTATAACCCCAGGAATAAGAGGCGAAAAGCTGTCAAGATACCTTAACTTAGAGTCAAGAGAAAATTAGGTTATTAGTCAGAGCCAAATTCTGGACACTTATGCAAAGCCTGTAGTAAATGGGCCATGTATAGGGATTTTCCACAGGTATAGATGAGGATGGAGTGAATCCAACTACAGAGCACCAGTGCAGCAACTACTGCAGCCAGTGGGTTGCAACTGTGTCCATGCCTTCTGCACTCTTCTCTACACAGGGCTTTGGCCAGTGGGTCTGTGCAGAGGTGTATCTCTAAGCTGTTCCCCTGCTCGTCCATAATCTGGTGGAGAGAGCAACATCTATGTGGGCAGGGGATGTGAGTTCTGTTGATAAATTGTATAGTCAATTGGTTGACCACACATTAGTTTATGAAGTATATTCAAGAGACCAAATAACCAATATCAATCAGGGTTATTGCTATAAGCTAATTATAATATAGTACAAGAAAAAGGGTTCAGTACAATACCCATCTCTGGGAAGTTGTCTCATGCTGTGTTGTTGCATTTACTTTATATGGAAGGTGGGCTCCCAAAATTGCACCCCACAGTCATCTTTATATACCCCATCTTTTTACAAATAAAAGGTACTATGTATGTCACCTGAGATGAGATTTAACCAATAAGCTTTCTACCTTGTTTTTCTGGTACCAGAGTGTACCCCTTATCTCTTTGTTCTGAACACATCCATTCTAGGGACCAAGAGTGTGAAGGGTCCTCCTAGGTCTGTGCGAGGGTAAAACAATCATATGACTTGTGCTCTTCCTTGAGACATTCCAGTACAGGCCTGAGAGAGTCAGTCCCTTGCTGTTGCTATGGCAACCACTCACCTGTCCTGATCTGGACAGGTTCTGTATTTGCTCTAAGCCAAGACTTAGTTCAGTGAATGCAAGGGGCCATGGGATACTTAGCATAAGGGAGCAGAGTTATATAAAAAGCATAGGCCAATTTAGACTGCTAGTGTGTTTCTATTACATGCTTAATACATACTGATATATGTAGTGTGTGGATAATACATATTGGTAATATGGTATATATGCTAGCCCAGCATATATTAGTCAAGCAACAATTTGCCCTGTGAGTGTCTCCACTGTATATGCAGTAAAGGCATGACCCAGGGGCTGCCATTAAAGTCAATGGAAACACTCCCATCAACTTCCAAGAGAATAGGATCTGGGGCTAAAACTGCTGTTGGTTTAAGGGCAATATTTGATCACAGAACAAGTAGGGTGGTGGAATTCCTGCATTCCTTACACAAGACGGGGGCTGATAAACCAGAACGTACCTTTCCAGATAAGGATAAAACTCCTATGAAACCCTCTTGCATCCTTCTCTTCAGCCCCCTTTTTTCCCTTAAGGAGTAATCTCAAAGGAATATTGTAGAACAAAAATGTTGATATAGTTTTAACAAATGTGCTCCTGTACAGTATTTATAACCAGTTTTAGAAACAGTGTTACAGAAGTAAGAATGAAAAGAAAGATGAAACATAATTACTGAAAAGTAATTTAAAATGCAAATTAATCAGATACACTGCAAAACCTAATTGTAGTTCTCTCTTATCAGCACTTCAAAAGCACTGTGCCTTACTTTCCTCACTTTGGGAAGGCCCAGGTTACAGCTGCACTGCCACACTCTGACCTTTCCAGTGAAATATATTTGCCCTGGAAAAAAAAAAAAAGCTCAAAAATCTTAACTCTGAAAAAAAAACAATGAAATTTCATGATACATGACAGGCCTATTGTTAATTCACAAGGAAACATCTCTGCCTACGTATGGAGACAGTGTTTGTATATAATAAACAAAATGCTGCTAATTTGTACATCTGGAGAGCATTAGCCTACTATATGCACTTTCACAGCAGTTTTGAATAGACAAGTTTTTATAGCTATACTTTAAGATATGTTTTATTGAGAAATTGGAATAGACTTCACAATACTATGAACTGATACTTTAAAAGATAATGTTAAGCAAAATATTGGTAGCATTGGTGAAAGGTATCCTTGGAGACTGAAATCCTCCATTTATCTGTAGAACAGGAATAGCAGCAGTGTAAACTTCAGCAAGATGTCCCTGGTCTCAGTTGTAGAGACCTGTGGGAGAAGGGAGTTTATTCTTCAGTCTTTAACCTTTGCTGAATCTGTCAATTAGGGTGTCAGTTTAATGCTAGTTATTATGTGGCCATATGTCCACTGGGAAGAGGAACTAGACTAACTCATGTCATATTGTCCACTGACTTGGTAGAGGGTGTGAGTGCAATCCTGGCCCCTGTGGAAGTCCATGAAAAAACTCCCAGTCTGTTACACTAAAGCAACTTCAGTGGAGTTTAACACGTTTAATTTTAGCTAGAATTTTGGGCCCTTCAGAACGTGAACAAGGAACAAAGACCAAGAATAGAGAGAGTGCTTGGTGCAGGACAGGCCAAAGGACCAAAAGGAAATGCATCAGGACATAATAGGGTTGCTTGAGCTACAAACATAGGTTGGAGAGCATGGTTGACCTTTAGTCCCAAAAATCCTGCACTCAGCCTTTGCAGTCCTTGGAGAACTCCATAGTTGCTGCTCCCCACACCTCCAAACGTTCCTCATGGCACCACTGTGTACATCCATACCCCTACCACTCCAAGCTAGAGGACAGAGAGAACCATAGCCGCACATAAACTGACCCATGAAAATCACAGCGTGGTGCATGTGTAGTTCACAGTATCTGTTTACATACTGAGAATTAATGTTTGCTGTTTACTTCCCTTTTTACTTGGGTTTGTTGGCAAAAGGTTTTTTTTAAAAAACAAAACAAAACCTTGTATATGTTTGTTTGCAATTTACTTTTGTCAACTATTTTGCACAAAATAAAATTTCTACTTTTGGAAAGCCAGAATATCTTTATTAGTTCACACCAAATGTTAGAGAACACATAGGAGGCAAAGAACCAACCCTATTTATTAATGTACGTTGAGCATTGCAGAATTCACAGTGCAAAGACTCAAGCAATATATAATCTAAAGTACACAAGACAGACACTATTTCATGAAAGCAACAGAGAACTCTACTGTGGCTGACTGGTAAAATGCTCTTTTAATGCCTCCCTTAGCTGCACAGCTCCACAGTTGGCTTTTCTAATAGCTCTTGTGTCTGGCTGTTCAAATTCAGCAGACAGGTGGCTTGCCTCGCCCCTCTGCCTGTAAAAAGCGGCATGTTGGGAACTTGACCCCTAGCTCTTAGAAGTCACTGGGCAACTTGCTACTATCCCACAAAACACTGAGAAAAGTCCCAAAAGTGCACGGATGGTGGTGCAGGGCACACTTGAATACATATCTGGGGTGCACCACACTTCACGTGTATATTACACCAGCCACCCCTGGTGAGTACATTCAGCACCAATGCAACCTACTAAGTAGGCATGTGCCAAAGCAAGACACAGACCTTTGTGACTGTGCCAATGTAACGTGTGTTGACCAAACATTGTAGTGTAGACAGGGCCTAAGTCATTGCATTATTTGGTCTTTTCCAGCCTTCCATAAGACAGGGCAAAAAAAGAGAGAAATTAAACTATCTAAAGGGCATAGGACATAGCTGGAGTGTCTAAATGACTGCAGCTTAGCTAAAGAAAGGAAGGGAGAGGATTGTTTTGTGGGGAAAGTGGAAATAAAAAGCATTTAGCTTTGATTCCTCTTTATCGGCCTTGAAATATAAGAGGTATTTTATCTAACCAGGAAATGCCAGCTGCTTTCTTTCTAAATAGTTGGTCATGCCATCTATTTGCTTGCTTCTCCCCACTGCTGGGGAAGTACCTTACAGCCTGAGGATTCCCCTCTTCACATTAACCTGCCTTTATCTTCACCAAAAGATTCTTGCTTCATAGGGTGGGATTTCCAAAAAAACACTCACCATTGGCCTAATTCTGCTTCTCTTGAAGCCAATGGAAATCTCAAAGGGAGCAGAATTAGGCCGACTCTGATCACTTTTAAAAATCCAACCTATGGTGGCTATTCCTGAACCCAGTGGGGGCTAGACACAGCTTCCTCCACAGCCCATCTGTGCTACTCCTAAAGTATTAACTGGGAGGGTTGCTGAAGTGAGATGCAAAGGGTCACACACCCAGTGTTTGACTAAAGACCACAGAGCTTTGGAGAATGATTCTATATAGGAGGAGAATGTAATACTTCAGCTATGCTCTCTCATTACTAAATATTTCCCTTTCAACTCTCTCTCTTTTTCAGACAACTAATAATTAACAAATGGGGCTTGGGGAGGAAAGCGAAAGCTCTACTTTGGCATACTGACATGTACTGGGCCTGCAGCTAGATGATGATGATTCAGTAATCACAGCTCTTTGCAAATGTGCCAAAAATTCAGACACCTCTGGCAGCTATCACTTCAGAAAACTGAAGTTTGAGAACAAAACAGAAAGATAAACATCTCTTAAATGCCAGAGATGGGGGGCAGGGGAAGAGTCCAGGGTTTGTTGTTTTTCCTCTAGATACCTTCGTGAGCTTCAGCCAAGCTCTGGGCTTCTCTACATTTTCTCTTTCTGTAAGGAAAATTAGTTCTTCTTTGAGTGGTGTCCCTGAGGTGCTCCACTCTAGGTGTCGGCGCATCCTCATGTCCTTGAGCGGAGATTTTGACAGCAGTGCTCTTCGGGTTGTGCATGCACAGGTGCAGTCTTGCAGTGCTTTTGCACCTCTTTTGGCGCGCGCACACACACACACACACACACACACCCCCAACTCCCCCACCCCAGTTCCTTCTCAACTGTCCTTGGTCCGAGACATCTTCCTCCTAACTCCCTTATTATAGACTTTGCAAACCAATGAGGCAACCAGACTACATATAAGTCGATGCCCCAGTTCGCAATGAGACGCCTCTGAGCAGTTTGCAACGTGTGCTTCAACTTTCTCCCACTCATAGAAAACATGATAAAGGTAACGACAGACAACATCACATACATGTTTTATATAAAATCAGCAGGGAGGAGCAAGATCCCACTCCTTATGCACAGAAGCGATGAGACTCTGGAACTGGTGCACCCAACACATCAATCTATCAGCGATGAACTTAGCAGGATGCCAGAACACCACTGCCGATACCCCTCAGCAGACAGTTCAGTCACAAACACAAGTGTGAGTTGAAAGCAATTCTGCAAAACATTTTTCAACACTGGGGTCATCCAACCATCGACCTCTTTACTACAGCACAAATCGCAAATGCCCCCCGTGACATTGGCCTCCAGGGGAGTCATGCTGAGAGCTTAAACAAGCCAAACTGCAAAGAATGGGGCAGGCAAAACCCTAAATACGGTGGTTTTTCTTCCATAAGATCTACCAAGCCAGGAACGAACAGGTTCTGATCACCTCACTGGTCATTCAGAAGACAAAATACAGTATCCTTAAAACTAAGGAGCCCTTTGGCTAGCACCCAGACAGCCAAGTCAAATATGGTGGGGATTACTGAAAACCTTTATCATATGTAAAAAAGTTCTACCAATCCCAAAAGATCAGACACATTATCAAACAGGTCAATGAATAGTTCAGATCTTACGCATAAAGCCAATGCTCATTAACTAACCTAATATTTATTAGAAAAGGAAAGAAAGTAATGGTTAAAAGCAAAGTATACATACAGAGGAAAATAAAGTTAAGACAGTTTCAAAGTAGAGATAACTGACTTGCAAAGTTCTTAAAATTGCAAAGTTTCTGAAATTACCCAAACGACTTGGGGGGCCGAGGGGTCATCAGTTCTTGTTTAGAGCTGCTTTGTTAAAAATCCAGTTCAGAGAAATGGAGTCTAAATAGTCCAAGTACAGAGTTCATTCAGATTCTCCCATGAGAATTAGCAGGGTGATTCCAGGCAGGTGCTGAGATCCTAATCTTGCAATCCAAACTGTCCCTGACAAGCTTGGACAGATTTGAAATAAAAAGGATCAGTCCACTAGAGGTTTTTATAGAGCCATGTAGGCTTACTGATATCTTCTTGACAGCTGGTACCTCCTTGACAATTAATAGGTGGTTACTTGTGGCTCTGAAGTATCATCTCCTATGTCCTAGTTACATTAGGAAAGGTAATTGGCAATTTACTACTTAAACTTCAAAGAGAAATAAAAATAGTATTGTTAATATGTTCCTTCTGAATGCTTAATTGAATAGTAATAGACAGGAAAGCAATTTAGCTATATTGTTAAACTCCAAGATATATGTAAATATCAAATAACCACCAACAATACACTTGCATATCAAAGTTCTAGTCTACTTGTAAGGAATAACCGTCACTACCATTTGTATTTTCCTTTATTAGGTCTTTAAAGGTCAGATTTGGGCCATGCAACTTGCAAAGTTGCTTAGTTTTTCTGGCTCAGTGTCACAGCCTCGCTTCTGCTAGAGAGCAGAGCTGGGTCTGGGATTGATGAGACACTTCTCTTTGATTGGTGCAAATGCCTCCTTTATGCATTTTCCACCCATTCTAATGATACCCAGAGTTATTAACAAAATACGCAAGGACAGGGTGACTGTAATAATGATAGCGCTCATGTCCCAGACAAACCTGGTACTCTTACCTACTTCAGATGTCAGTATGCACAACGATCACTCCCACTTCACAACAATCTTCTATCTCAGGACAACATGACAGAGAGGCCAGTTTACAGATACTGGCATCATTATCTATGGCAGTGGATTACTTTGATCGCATTTGTTTGTGCATACCACACTTCTGCCAACTCCCATTACTAGGATCTGGCTCTGTTCCTTATGTCGCACTCAGCACAGTTGCTCTACCTCTTTCCAGAACTGAATGGGATATAGGAAGCCAACTATTAAGTGGTTAGTGAACTTAAGTCCATCCATAATTCCCAACTCAACTAAAGCGTTACTCAAATGGAACAAACACTTGACAAGTCTCAGCAACTCCAGATGCTGGCTCCTACATGTTCTGATTATTGTTTGTGAAATACCACTGCACTGTAGTAACAAATGATGGGTCTTAGTGGCTGCTGACATCTCTTGCCAGTCAGAACCAGTGTCATGGGACATGTGACTGAGCTAGTTCTATGCCGCCACCACTCTGCAGCAAAGAGGGAATAAAGGATTTGCAGAAAGGCTGGCATGTGCATCATTGTATCAGCTGCTCATGTAAGACTCTCCTTGCCTGGCACATACACCCTAGTCTAAGTGCCTGAACAGCTTGTAAGCAGCTATGCTGCCAGATGAACACATGATCAGATGTAAGCAGCAAGAAGGAGACATCCCGAGTGACTTATGAGGGACAGAGGCTGTGTAAGAGCACCCCAAAATCTCTAAACTGAGATATATACAAAGGGATGTGCCACTTTTAACACAGCCTTCTACTAGAAGAGAAATAGTTTGTGTTACCACTTATGAGCCAGATCCTACCACCTTTGTTTACATGGTGTACTAATTTATTCTAAAAATAGACTTTCAATGGAACTACTTATGGAATAAATACTCAGAATGAATATAGGTATTCTAATCTGATACTTCTTGAATTACTGTTCTGTTAAGTGAACATGAATAATTCACCATAACTTTGCATGGGATCCCTGCCACATGATGTAGGTCCATTGTGCCACATAAGACAGGTTTTGCTTGTGTGTGGAAATAGTAGAGAAAAGCTGTACATTGTGTTTGGTATATATTATTGATTCTGTTTCTGGCAATTCAAGAGCTAACCAAAAACTTTATTTTAGCCTCCCAAAGTTATAATAAAATCTATGGATTCAGAAAAAAATCCTCTGACCCGCTCTTTTCCATCCTGTTTGAGGATGATGAAAAAGTGAATGACATTTTAGTTACCTGTCAAAAACATATCCACCCCCATCAAGTAGAATTTTGCAAATCTGATTAATTATTCTTTTTACCTTGGCCACTATTAATAGATATATAGTTTTAAAGGACTTCTTTTAAAAAGGGTAGTGAGTAGGAATGCTTTTCTAAAGGCTGGCAGAAGGATGCTGTCGGTATACATTTTAGAAGCTGGCATGTTAATGAGACCATTTTTATTGAAATGAGATAAATACTGTTAACATTTGTGGACTCCCAACTGATTTCTGAAGCATTTATTGAACTTCAAAAAGTTCTTCAAGAATCAATTAAAATATTTTTTAGATTCAATAGACAGAAAACCAAAGAATAGTCTGCAGTCATGCTTCCACTTATCTGAATTGAATCTTACCTTTGTGTAGCTGACTTTAGTTTCCTTTTTTCTTTGTGCTCCAAATAATGATAAAAACTGTGTTTGAAACAGTTAAAACGTAGTTTTACATGCCAATACTTTCTTGTTGCTGTTCTGCTTTCCCAACCTTAGGAAGATGGTTACTGTGTGTTTAGAGAATAGTATATTCTCCTTCCATCCTTCCATTATACAATCCTTCAAGATTACACTTGGCCATTTTTCTCAGTGAATGCATAAAAATGAAGTAATGGCAATCAGATACAAAACAGCTGTTGAAAAGACTAAAAAAAGTTTCCTGTCTTGAGTGATAAAAGGAGCTGGTATTGAACTGCATCTCACATTTTGCCTCTCCCTGACAAGTTTAGAATGCAATTTTTTGAGTTTTAATTGATAGATTGTCAAATAGCCCAAAAGGCTAGTCAATTCTAAAGACGTCACTAATGATCTTATTTTCATGTTGGCAATAGATCAGATGCAACAGACCAAATTCCACTCTGTTGCAAGCTCATGAGACTCCATTGACATTAGTGGAGTTTCATCTATCTTCACCAGAGCTCAGTCTGGCCAAATGTCTTTTATTTAGAGTCTTGACAAATTCTGTTGTTGGTAGGAAGGAGTAAATTATCCAGTGCTTTGATACTGGTGATTGGCACTCTAGAAATAGCTAAAACAGACAGATTTAAATATTTTAAAATTACTATCAAAGAAAATCAAACTGTTTTGAAGACTTAATCTAAGCAACATGTCAGACTGCAGTTCAGTGAAGTCACTAGTCCAATTTATGGACTACTAATCTACAAAATCGTATTTGTTTACAAAACCTTTTTGGCATAAAATGGCAATCATGATCTGCAAATGTGCATAAAGGTTGTAGATTACAGCACATTAAAAATAGTGTATCAAAAGTTTTAGCGGGAAGCAACTCTGAATAGCAGAGCTGGGAGCCCAGGTCAGCATTTCCAAAGTCACTGGTAGTTTTGCTTTAGTAAGAAGTGAATAACGAGATCTGGGGAGGTTTGGAGTTGGTGGAGGTATATAAAGAAATATCGTCAGACTCTCAGCTGTGACATTGCTGGCGCACAATGGCAGCAAAAATACCTTTCCTCTACCTGAAACTCAAGAAAGTTAGTGGAAGTCCTGGGTGCCAAAGAAAAACAGAATCAGGCCTGGTGGGTACTAACATCCTCTATGGTACATGAAAAAGGTGTTCTCGTACTTAGTCATTATATAGCACTTTATAGGATCTAAGTGCTATGTAAACATTAACTCATTAATCAGTCTTCACAATACCCCTGTGGGTATTTAAATATTATCAGCCCCATTTAATAGATCCAAAGATTAAGACAGAGTGGTTAAATAATCCACCCATGACCACATAGCATGTAAACTAGTTTTAAAATTCAAGAGTTCCTGGCTCTCAGGTTTGTGTTCAGTCAACTAGACCACAGTGTATCACAAACATACAATTATTGGCAAACTCTGTGCCAACCAAAACTAGAAACAGTTCTGCTTTTATATGCAGAATCCAAGATTACACCACTGCTTCTGGTTTCATCTCATATCTAACATGATAATTATTGGCCACAGTGTTTGTATCATCTTAACTGCTGCTACCAAAGGAGAAAAAAAAACCCAAAAAAACCCCCCCAAAATAAAACAGCAGGTAATTAAAATAAAGGAACACTTCATTTTATAATTATACCTAAAGGCATCGGATTGTCATTCTGCTTGAATCCAGTCCCAAACTTTAAAAATAGAACTAAAGGAAGGAAAAAAGGAAATCTAAAGAAACACTCACATCTGTGTCTTTAATAAACTTCCATTCCCAAAGATCTCCAAGCAGTCACAAAACCAGCACTTACGTGGTGAGTGTATGATACACAAGAGCGAGCAGAGCTCACATTGTGGGGAGGGAATGTGCTTTTCCCACTTTAAATATTTAAAGAAACAAATTAGTTTACAATCTGGAAGAGGGAGTTCTTCTTGGCAAGTGTTAAAGTTGCTTATCCACTTTGGGTTCATTGAAGGGAAGGCAGAAAAGAGGGACCGGTAAAGAGGAAAAAACTGTTTCAAGGGATAGAGAATAAGACAGAAGATATCAAATGCCACTATTTAAATCCATGATATGCCCACACCTTGAATAAAGCTTGTGCTGAGACTATTGACTATGTGACCCGCCATCACCAAGATTGTTTTGAGGAGAATGATGCGGAGATTCAGGACCTGCTTGATGAGAAAAGAAAACCTCATAGCGTATGGCAAAAAGACATATCACACACTAGTGGAAGAAAGTCATAAGCAGCTTAAGGCCAAAGGAAAAGCTGCAATATCAAAAATAGGTGGTGGTGAGAAAAGGCCAAGGAGGTTAAGCTCTGCACTAAAACATGACATGAGTTTTTTTTCCAGGCAACATGGACCACTTATGGTCCATGCTCGCATGGTCTTACACCACTGAGCCCAAGATGGGTCAACATATCTTAAGGACAGTGAATCCATCAAAGCCAGATAGAAGCATTTTGAGTCACTCCTGAACTGTGAATCAGCTGTCTGATGCCACTATTGAATCCTTACCTCAACAACGTGAAAGAGAATCACTTGCTGATCCTGCTTCCCTCAAAGTAGTAACACGAGCCATCATGCAAACTAACAATAAGGCAGCAGGACCAGATGGCATACCAGCCAAAGTCTACAAGTTGGAGGTTAAGAATTGGTAAAGAAGCTGCACAAATTTTTTCTTCAGATCTGATATAATGAGAAGATTCTAGAAGATTTGAGAAATGCCAAATATTGTTATACTCTAAGAAAGGAAACAAGTCAGAGTGTGAAAACTATTGAGGCATTGCCTTGCTATCTATAGCAGGCAACATTCTTGCCCATGTACTCTTAAACTGATTACTTCCCCTTGCTGAAGAAATATTACTGGAATCTCAGTGCAGTTTCAGACCAGCTCACAGGATAACCAACATGATCGTCGTTGCCTGCCATATCCAGGAAGAGTGTCGGGGACAAAAATCAGGACCTGTACATGGCGTTCATTGATTTAACAGAGGCCTTCAACTCTGTCAGTTGTGAAGCCTTGTGGAAGGTGCTCGCCAGATTTGGCTACCTTCCAAAATTTATAAAGGTCCTAAGGCTTCTTCATGATCAGATGATTGCTATCATTCTTTATAATAGCTTGGAGACAGACCCTTTTGTCATCAAGATTGGGGTTAAACAAAGTTGTGTTATTGCTCTAACCCTGTTCTCCATCCATTTAACAGTACAGAGAAGGGCAATGAAAACGATTACATGTAAGAAACAGCTTCCATGTGAGGAGAGATTAAAAAGACTAGCATGGTTCATTTTAGAAAAGAGACAACTGGGGGAAAGGGGCAGATGAATGGTGTGAAGAGTGTGAACAGGGAAGAGTTATTTCTCTCTTCACATAACACAAGAACCAGCCCACATAACACACATAACACAAGCCCAATGAATAGGCAGCAGATTTAAAACATACATAAGGAAGTAATTAGTCATACAATGCAGAGTGAACCTATGGAACTCATTGCCAGGGGATGTTGTGAAGGCCAAAAGTATAACTGGTTGCAAAAACTGTTTGGAGGATAGGTCCACCAATGGCTATTAGCCAAGATGTTCAGGGATATAACCCTGTGCTGTGGGTTTCTCTAAACCTCTGTCTGCCAGAAGCTGGGATTGGACCATTCAATAATTGCCCTGTTCTGTTCACTCACTCTGAAGCATCTGGCATCAGCCACTATCAGAATACAGGATACTGAGCTAGATGGACCATTGATCTGACTTAGCATGACCATTCTTATGAGGGAGCATAGACCCCCTTCCATTCCCTGTGCAACCACACAGGACCCATATAGAATGGGGACATTAGTGCTTTAGGGAGAGGACTGCTGGCTAGTATGTGTGCTGCAGCACTCCAGGGCCCCACCCAGTTTTATTTTGGCCCCACCCCCTGTGGCTGTGTTTGTATCTAGCCTCAGTTTGTCGGGGGAGCACATTGTGCTCCATCCTGCATAGGCAGACCTCCTCCCCTTGACCTATATAGCTCCAAATACACATGCACCAATGCACATACCTCCCTCAGCCAGTGCTTCAGACTGGAGCAAGGGCAGACTGACCCTAAAAATGTGTTTGAATGCAGAGAAACTATTTGATCTGATTTTGGATTTATACCCTGGCAGTACATTGCTGCAGCTATTGCTTCTACTAAATGAATAGCCACCTATCGTAACCAAGACTTTTTGTAGACCTTAGTGCTACTCTGTCAGTTATGTAGCCATCAGTAAGAGAAATAAACTGTCTACTCCCTTCTTCCTCATTATGAATTCTCTTGTTATATTACTTTTCTCTTGTTATGAACTTTATGCTCACAAAAATGGGGCCAAATTCTGTCTTCAGTGCACTGTACAGCCCCAATGACTTCTGTGAAGTTGCATTGGCATAATTCAGAGAAGATATGAACTACATAGTATTCATATATGCAAAAATACTTTTGGGAGATGAGAATTTAGAAAATTGTATTTTTACTTTCTCCTGAATTTGTATATGTCTTTTTTTTTTTTTTTAAAAGTGAGAGAACATAGGTAAATGATAGTTGTCTCATTACTTATTGTAACAGCATGTTTGTCTTCACCATTTGAAATATTTTTTATTTATATCCATTGTTGCTTCTAAATGTATATAATTGGATCAAACTTAGTTGTGTGTGGAAGTTTGTCCTTTATTGGTATAGACCTCATTGATTATTTTTCACATTTTTGAGTTGCATTACCTGTGCTTCAATATATGACTAATAAGATATAGAAAAATTTTCTGCAGTCTGATAATAAATGGCTTAACTTCTCTAATAATGTAACACCAGAACCTTCTGAATAAGGACTTGGTTTTCTCACTGTTATGTCTTGTTTGCATGTTGTATGTATTTATATTTTGCATTTATTCTGAAAGCATTGGACCAGATTCTCAACTGGTGTAGTTCTGTTGACAGCAGTAGGGGGATCTGACCCAATATATTCACAACACATTTTAAATAGAAAAAAGGTTTAAAATCAATTTTTAATAATGCCAGCTAAAATTCTTTCACCCTCAGTTATTTGTTAAGTCAAGTACATGACCACTTTTGTAAGGTAATGGCAATAAATTTACAAACATTAGAGAACAGATAAATATACTAAAGAGAGCAGCAACCAAATCAAGTAACCCACAAAATAGTCAATAAACGTAAGACTAATTAGTTAACTCCTTTTGTGTTGAATTTAATAAGAGCCTGGTGAAGTGTTAGATGTTATGGCCAAAATTCAAAGGTGAGGTAATCACTGCATAAAAATTGGATCAAAACCAGGTGTCCATGTCAGAGCAGTTTTACTAAAACCACTGTTATATGGTGATACAATTTACATGTTGGACATTAAAGGAGTTGACATGGTTGGAGAGGCCAGAATCTAATTTCATTCGTATTTATTTATATATCACTTCCCTATTTGATTTTATTTGCTATGTATTGCCAACTTCCACATCCCTCCCTGCCCCCATGTCTCTGCCTTTACCTATTTATGTTTATAAACTACCACCCATTTTTACTTTTTAAATTCCCTTTACCTCCCCAACTGATTGGGTGAGAGCTTTGCCTACTTAAGAACTGACTTTAGTCCTTAGGGATGCTCATCGTGGAAACTCTCCAACACAGATTTAATTTTGTTTTTTGTAAAACAATTGGAATATTTTCTAGTGACAGGAACCTGCCCACAGAATCCAGCAGGTCGGGAGAATCAGAGCCAATAGGCGCTCATTACAATTAGTCTTAAGTAGCAGCCACTGACTGATCCAAGAACCACTTATCAAAATTGGAGTAGCAATGGATGGAATTGCTGACTAGTATATGATATATGGTAAGTCCTGGGAACTGGTTAAAAACCAGAACTGGATCTAACACACAAAAAAAGTAGGTGGTTGTTGAATGGCAACAAAATATTTAATTGCAGTGTTTTATGTGTGGGGGACATACCGCCATTTGCCTTTGGCAAAGAACACTCTAGAATTAGCACAGGTCAAGATTCTCTCCCTGATGACTCCTATCCTTTGACTGAGTCCTGTTCCAATGCCAGGAGCAGAAGGGGAAGTGATCTGGGCTGAGACTTGCAGGGAGAGTTTCCAGGACAAGTGGCTGGGTGAGGATGAGGAATCAGAGACATAGGGCCAATTCCTGTTCTCATTTACAGCAGCATAGTCCAGTTTGGCTCATCATTTTAAAAAGACAGAAAGAAAAGAAGTGTTTCTGGGAAGAATAGGGTTAAATGAGAAGCCTGAAGACTTAGATAACCATATTCTAGGAAGAGGAGATGCAAAGAAAAAGCAAGCTGATTAAATAAAAAATGAAAGAGTGAATCCCATGAAAACCAGACAAATTAAAATTAGACAGCAGCCTGTGGCTTCCTGATGGCTCTTTTTGAGCCATGACAGTGGGTTCTGCCCGGCCTGATGAAAAGCTAGAAGTTCAGTGGAAGTTAAAAGCTCAAATACATCTCTGGATCTGGGCCAAAATAACTAGTCAGCACTCTGCAGAAGCAAGGAGAAAGCAGGGGAGGCGCTCTGACTCACAAATGAGTCTGAGTCTCAGTCCCTCACAGGGCTACTCTGGAGATGGTGCAGCATATGCACCAGCCCTCGCTCATGGCCATGCCTAAAGTCAGAATCAAGAAAGAGCAGTGTCTGCAGGAGACTCTTACAGCCCAGTTCCAGCAGCATGACTCGTGGGACGCCTTGTGGAGTAAAGCATCTCAGCATAAAGGTGCCAGAAGCTGTGTCCTTACCTGATTTCCTGACAATATGCACACACGGTACACCAGCTGATTGTCACTCTTGAAGCAGTTCAGTCCTCTTCAGGGGAATGATTATTGAAAGCTTTTTCAGAAGAAATGGACTCAGCAGAGAAGGGTCCAAAACTAGAACCTTTTTATCAGAACCAGGCTTTTCCCTGAACTGGAGCCTGTTTTCTACCCAAATCTGAATACACACAAACCAACCACAAGCAATGAGGTGTGGCAAAGTCTAAAACTCTCTCACTAGTGCTCACAAATATGCCTGTAAAACCAGTTAGTGAAACTTCTCTTAAGTAAGCACCCAAAGGATCAGTGATCCTATACTAAAGGTGGAGCAGAACTATATTCAGTATGTCTGGGACATTTAGAGTTGTCTCTTGTCAGGAGACTGCTTAATAAGATATAGCATAATACCTAGCTCTTATATAGCACTTTTTGGCCCAGATCCTATCAAGTATTTAGGAGCCTAACTCCCAATGATTTAACACACCACATTATTTTTAGAAAATATTATTTAAGCCACTCTTTGTTGGGGGCCTGACTTGAGTTTTGACTACTTGGCATTGACAATTCAGTTTTCAATAAATCATTTTGGTGTTTCTCAAAGCCATTTTGCCCAGTTTAGATACTTCTTTAAAAATAAAGTAGAACTAATTTGGAACTTTTTCTTAAACAATTATTGACCATGTAAACCTTTCATGGATCTGTGTTACTTCAGAATGGGTCACATGGCATTAGAGAACTGCAGTGATTAGTAACTAATAAATTGCCCAATTGTATTGTGTAGTTAAAGATAGTCATAACACTCTAGTTGTCTTGCAGTTTTCCTGCTCCTTGCTGCGACATTAATCCATTCCAGACCACTACATCCTGCTGATGGCTGTTTATTTGTTAACAAATAATGAGTCATTGTGTGGTTCTCCCTATGACTTATATAGTTGCATTGCCAAATTTTCCTCTTTCAGGGATTCAACATTTTCTTGGTGGTCTGTCACCAAAGCTAAGTGCAATGATCTTGTTAAATATCCTGCCTGCACAAACACATTTCAGCAATGGAATGGACAGAGTTTTTTGTCTTTTTGCTGGAATAGACTTTCTAATGAAATAATTTGCTTTCATTAATAAAATAACACTTTGCACTTAGGGTCTGATTGTGAAAACAATAGAAAGATCCCACTGACTTCAATGGGCTTTGGATGAGGCCCATAGAAAATCTTTCATTCAAAGGTCTTACAACACTGAATTAAGTATTATTATACTTGTTCATAAATGGAGGCACAGAAAGGTTAGGTGACTTGTCCATAATCGTAAAATGGATTCAGTATCAGACGTGGGAATAGAAGCTAGTAGTTCCATCTCCCCATTACCTTGCAACACAACACACTAACCAGACCCCATTCTCTATATATAGAGATGAAATCCAGAAAACATAAAATTCATAAGTTAAGTGTAAGCTGTGAAAATGTACCTGGGTAAATGGCAAAGTATTGATTTCTTTTAAAAAAAAGAGACCAGCAAATGCTCAGATAACCTTCACCTTGACACTGAAAACATTAAAAAAAGTGTGAAGGCTAGTCATCTAAATAGTTTAAATAGTCAGAACATTGCATTCGCTTTCCTTTTAATTTAAAAAGCATAATCCAGGGTATGGCATGTCTAATTCTTACTAGATCTCAAGGTATGGTTGAATGTTTGTGAATTTCTCATTGATACATAGCATGCAATCCAGTATGCCTGGACTGATTGTATAAAGATGGCCTGTTTAAAAAAAAAAAAAAAAAAATCTAAGTCTAAGATAAAATAAAGTAGAATTCCTGATTTGATTAGTTTTTAAGCAAGCAATCTTGCAACATGTACATGCAAAAAAATGGAGAATGTGTATGCACCCCACAGGAAGGGTATGTACATAGAACTGGTATGTATGTGCAAATGGGTGTCAATGAGTACGTCTACATTGGAATAAAAGACCCATAGCATGACCATGGCTAGCCCAGGTCAGGGGATTTGGGCTTGTGGGGTGCATGCTGGAGGACTGTAACATTGCTGTGTAGACATTTGGGCTTTGGCAGGAGCCCAGGCTCCACGGCTCCCCAAGCTCAGGCTACAGCCTGAGCCTGAACATCTGCACAGTAATTCTGCAGCCTGAGCCTGTGAGCCTGAGTCTGCTAACCGGGGCCAGCTGTGGGTATTTAATTGTCATGTAGACATACTCCACAGGGCTGCTGAAAAAAATCAGACCCAGAATCTGAATGTTATGCCACTTTTAAAATAGACTCATGCCCTTCAGCAACAGAAGGTCCTGATCTGCTCTGACTGAATTCAATGGCAAAGTTCTAGTTGAATGTCATGAGTGGGAAACCTGGGTTGTGTAATATGACACAAATTGTGTTAAAAGTATGTTAAGGTTACAAAATCAAGTACTCAAATGTTAGGAAATGCCATCATTAAGATTACTTGTACAAGATGTGGTAATGTAGCCTGTGACTGTCCTTGATTTTGCAACTTTAATGGTCTTATAATGTAGTTTGTGTGTGTCATTTCCTAGATATTTATTTTTTTTAAATCAAACTGACAAATTTCATGTGGAACCATACTGACACCCTCATGGTTCATCAGTGGGGCTGGAAACTTTACATCCACACACAAACTTCTGCCATTTGAGCTAATGGAGTAACTGATAGTAGTAGCAGGTTTTCATATTCCATGTGAATGAGCTACTAGAGAGACTGAGACACAATTTGCAAGTGGTTTCATGGATAGTTGCTGACAGCTAAGGAATGTTGACCCTCAAATCTTGGTTTCCATTGCGGGTCTGGAAAGGAGTGTGCTAGAGAGACTACAGACCCTTTTGGTCCTGTTCCCCACAATTCTGGCCCCTTCTGGATCTCCAGCTGGTCCCAGATTCTTCTGCTCCCAGTCCCAGTCTCCCTCTTGATCCCCATGCTCCCAATCCCCATCCATAGGCTCCTTGTTAACAGTCTCCATCCCTGCTAGCGCCTCATCCAACATCAGTCTCCCTCCACCCCCTCCCAAACACACTGGCTCCCTGTCCCCACAACCCTCATTTCCCCTGCCACTCACTGCTCACTCCTTCTCCTTCCCCGTCTCCTTCTCATCCAATCTCAGTCTTCCCTTGGACAGGGCCTCTTTCAGCCCAGCTCCCTGTCAGTTTTCTTTACCCAGCTCCTAGGCAGTGTCCCTCTATCATATGAATTCAGATGCAATAGAAAGGCCATTGGTGACTGTCCAATATTAAATAGCATTAAACAAGGTTAAGGGTTTGGTATACAGAGACCTCTGCCTGCCTAGTATCCTACCAAATGCACCATTAGAAACCGTTTTTCTTGTCTGTATCTTCAATAAACAGTAAAACATTTCAAATGCTGTAAGTATTAAGTAAGGTTTTAACAACCTCCCTTGTTCACTTTCCCTTTAGCTGGAGAGAGGTTTTTAGAAGGAAAAAACTCCTTGTTTGATAGTCTCTTAGATGGTATTAAAAATGCTAATAACTGGCCTGTGACAGGAAAAGGGAAGAACTTAGAGATGGGCTGGCGCTGACATTGCTGGTGTTAAAGTCTGATCCTGTTTCCTAGGAGGCAAGACAACACAAATACACACAAGAGGGGAGAGAAAAGAACAGCAAGGACAGAAGTTGCAGCTTGTCTCTGGCGTTGACTTTCACTGTTGGAAAAGAAACAGGAATGGCACATGGTCTTATCAGCCACTCCAAGACCTGGCAAGCTTGTACCAGCATTGGGCTTTAGAGGCTACTGCTTTTAGCTGCCACTCTGGTCACTGGCAGACAGCAGTGTTGCAGAATATGCAGTCTTGGCTGGCTAAACCAGATTCTGATTAAACAGCAGGCAAAAGGAGAGAGCTCAGAAAGAAAAGAAATAAGAACTGGAAGGAAGAGGACACATTGGCGGTGGATAGAGACACAGTCTCACATCCCAGATTGTGTGTGGGATTCAGCTAGAGATGGTGAAGTTGACTAGGGCCCCCTCTTTCTGGCCCGGTCTTATCAGGATTTCTAAGTACCAGGGTGATGGAGGCCCAAGGTCCCAAGAGATGGTGTGGGTGGCAGCCATGGTGGTGAAACTCACTCCAGTAGCCAACTTTTCTCCCTAAGTCTTTCTTTATGGATCCCAGAAAGGAGTGATGGAAGGAATAGCCCATCCTTTCATTATTTTTTCCACCAATTAAACCTAATTTCCAGCATACCAATTTCAATTAATTGATTTCTACTCCTCTTGTTTACCAATCACAATCTTAACACAGTCCTTGTGTTACATCAGCAGTCCTTTGTTTGCTCTAATTCATCCTGTCTTACTTTTGCACCTTTTCCCATCAACATTTGTTGTTATAACTTTGTGACAATCCATGAAGTGTTATGTAGTTCGTAGGATTGAGCTCACAATGAGGGTAAATATGTAGGCCCAATTATTACAAACACCACTGCCCTAGCTTCCAATCCCAGTTCCTCACTCAGGTTCCTTGTCCCAATCTACTCCCTGTGCCACATCCCCACCAGGTTTGGGTCTTTGCATTAGAGTCAGGCTACACCCTCCAGCTTTATGCTCCATGAGTACTGGCAAGGGGTTGGGGGGCAATGACAGGATAGCACCCAGGGAGCACAGAGAAGTAGGACAAAATAGCCTGACTATTGGTTTCATCTTCTATCCTGAGAAGAAACCATTCAATACATAAGACTACCTAAGTATAGTATTATAATGGGGTTTTACCCACTGCTCTTGCACCTCCTGCTGGTTCTCCTGACAAATCAGCTCTGTAGGTCCCAGCCCCCCACACACAGTTGCATCTCTCTTGCCATTAGCTCCACCTTAGGACTCACATCTCTCCAAAGCCCGTGGCGTCTGCTTCATGACACAGCCCTCTGGCCATGCCACAGTCTGTGCTCTCCTCCCTTCCGGGGGATTCTGCAGTCCCAGTCTAGCTATTTCCTTTAATAGCAACTGCAGTCCACTGTCTGGCCCTTACCTTAGGGCTGTCAGCTACTCCTTCTCCAGAGCTAGCCACTGCTCTGTCCCAGGTGCTGCCCTCCCTTGGTCTGCAGGCCAGCTCCAGCCTTGCTTTCCTAAGCTCCTGGAAATTACTACCTTTTCTGCTTGCTGCTGGCTGCCTATATAGGGCCTCTTCGGCCCTGATTGGCTGCTCCTAGTGCAGCTTCCCTAGGGCTTTATTAACCCTTTCCAAGCTAGTGTGAGGCAGCTGCCCCACCACAAATATAATATACACATAGAATGGGCAAATTCTTTTCTTACCTCTGCACAGCAGATCTCAGCTCCAACATCATGTTTTCCCAAGTACTATATAGCTGCAAAGTATTATTTTTATTGCAGGTGATGGGGCAGAGTAGCAGATGAAGCTCACTCTCTAACATAGCTGTATTGTGCTCGAGCTCACTAATAGAGCTGAGTAGAGAACAATAATTCTGTTCCATGGGCAGCTTTTGAGGTTTCACAATTTGCTTTTGTTCCACATCGGAATGAACCCAAACCCTTACAGACATTTTTGTGAGAATGGAATTGGTCAGAACATTCATTTTCATGGTGTGTGTGTCACACTCTGGTTGGCTGGTTACAGTTCTTGCTTGGGATGTGGGAGACCCAGGGTCAAGTCTCTGCTCTATAAATTTGGAGTGATCAGGGATGGAATAAAACTCAGCTTTGAATCAGGCAGCGCACAGGCTTGACTCTCCAGAGCCAGTACCCTACCCACAGACTATTGAGCATGAGCAAGTCTCTCTTGCATTCCTGGCAAAAATTTTATTGAAACAGATATGTCTCTGAAATGATTCAGCGTTGATGAAACAGCCTATTTCACTGAAAATATTCTTCAGCTCTACTCATAAGAATGGTCATACTGGATCAGCTCAGTGGTCCATCTAACCCAACAGCCTGTCTCAGACAGTGGTCATTACCAGATGCTTCTCGCACTCAGAGTTTTAGGGACACCCGAGCATGGGTTCTAGTATCAGCTTCTCCAAGAAGGACAAGGAGATCGGTTCCCAGCCCCCATTTCTGAGGGCTTGCTCATATAAAGACTTCTTTACAGTGTTCTTTCTCAATGCTGCTGAGACAGCTTCATGTTCTTTAGCCACTGCTGTTGTGAGGTACAAAACATGGTAGAAGACCTCCTATTCAAAGAGCAAAAGCTGTGCAACAGGAATACTGACTCCTCACTTCATCAAGAATTCAAGAGCTACCCTGAGGTTGCTTGGAATCTATGTACCTGGAAAAAAGAGATGTTTCAGTAAATCCCAGAAAGCACAACAATCCTGTCCGTTCCAATATTAACAATACCAGGCCTATTTCAGACCTACACAGCCTTTTAGAAGGAGATCCTGGCCTCAAAGGAGAGGGACAACCCCAATGACAACCTGCTGACCCAGGCCTGCCTCCAAATGACCATTCTGACAGCCTGGCCAAGGCATATGTGCTGGAGATGCTGCTGCATCCCCTGGCTTGAAGTAGTTTCCATCATATACAGGGTTTACAGTTTGGTTCAATGGCTCTCAATACCCCTACTGGCAAATTGTTCCAGCACCCCTGAGTCAAGGTCCACAAACAATCCTCTTTTCTGAATATGCTGCGCAAACCCAACCTCCACACTCCCTTTGGGAATCGCCTCGTGCATTTCCTACCTGCTTGGGAACTTATCATGGACAGGTGGATTTCAGAGGTGGTGGCTACAGGTTACTCTATCCACTTCCACATTATTCTTTGTTCCTTCCTTTTTCCCTTCGAGGCCCCATCGCTTCAGGATCTCTTGAAATAGGAATTTCAGTTCCTCTTCAATCTGGGAGTGATAGAGCCAGTTCCCCCAGAATTTGTGGGAAGAGTCTTTTACTCCAAATATTTCCTGATTCCCTAAAGAAACAGTGGTTGGAGACCGATTCTAGACATCAGGAACCCGAACACCTATATCCTTTTGCAGCATTTCAGGATGGAGATTCTTGATACCATAATCCCATCTCTGAACTAGGAGGGTTGGTCTACTGTCCTCAAACTTCAAGACTTGTATTCTCACATTGCTATGCACCCCTCCCACAGACATTTTTTGTGCTCTGTCGTTGACTCAGAGCATTCTCAATACCATGACCCCATGCGTTTTCACAAAGATCCTCTCACCTCTATCGAGATGGCATTGCAGTCTGTCCTTATCTAGATGACTGGCATCTTGTGGGGCACTCTGCTCCTGAGGTACCATCAGCAGGCACAGAACTCTCAACTTATTTCAGTCTCTAGGCCTCCTTATCAACCTAGAGACGACCACGCTGATGTCATTCAGAGAATAGATTTCACTGTAGCTATCCTGGCTGCCCGAACTGCCAGAGTCTATTTTCTGGGAGACAGGTTCTCTATCATATCCATCTTAGTCACTAACCTACAGCTGAGGCCTCAGTCAGCAGTGGGGACCTGGCTTGAGCCCTTATGTGTGCCCCAGCATTTATTATGACACATGAGAGACTACATCTTTGATGTCTTCAGGCTGGCTCAGAACTGTGTACCCACCAAACAAGCTCAGCCTTGACAAACAAGCTTACATACCCTGATGGGTTCTAGACTCCCTGGGTTAGTGGTAAGACTTCATGAAGGTATGTGTGGGAGTCCCATTCTTCAGCCTGCCACCAAAATGAAGCATCATAATGGATGCCTTCCTCCTCGAGTGGGGAGTCCACTTACAGAATTCCACAGTGCAGAGCAAATGGTCACCACAAGAAACATTGCTTGACACCAATGTCCTAGAACTAAGAGCAGCTCATTATGCATACCATCACTTTTCTGTGACAATCAAAGCTGTCATGTCAGGATCATTGTAGACAACAGGGCAGTGATGTACTACATAAATCAACCAGGGGGAACATAATCCCAGTCCTTATGCACAGAATCCCTAAAACTATGGAACTGGTGCTTTTTGTAGACGTCTCGATGACTCCTGCTCCTGTCGAACCTCCAGACACAGAACTCGGGCACCATGAACCACAGCGGATTCCCTTCTCCCAACCTCAAGACCTTTCTCCTCAATGATTCTCAACTTTAGTGTCGGACTGCTTGGCAGAGGGCCAGTCTGTTCTAATAGTAGGAAGCCATCCATACTTAAAACTTTCCTGCAGAAGTGGAAGCACTTTGTTTTCTGGTGTTCATATCACTCTGTTTCTGCTTCTGAAGTTCCTCTCTCTAGAATGCTGCCTGAATTACCTGCTGGTATTAAAAACAAGTGGATTTTGTTTGTCAAAGTACACCTGGTAGTTATGATGGCCTTTCATTTGCCTATTGAGGGCTTTAGCAAGGGAGCCTGGCCTCCATCCTTGATGAAAAGGGAGGGACTACCCAATGCCCTACACATGGTGAAGGACACTGGCACTGTACACTCCCTGTGACAAAGGGGGATGACCTTGTTCATAGCCCACCAGCAGCCCAAGCATCGGCCTGGAGCTTGAGCAACTTAAGAAGTAGAGAGACGAGACTCAGCAGCAGGCCACCCAGCTACAACAGCAGCAACTCCAGAAGCTAGAGGCCCAACAGCAGCAGCTGAACTGGGAGTTGGGGGTCTAGAAGCATGGCCCAGAAACTTAAAGGCGCCTGCTGGAAGTGGCTTCAACCCGAGTGGCGCTCCGCCACCATACTGGCCAAGCAGGTGTGGTGCAGCCCTTTATACATACCCTCTCATCCTGAGGGAGGGTCTAGGTCCTGTGACACCGGCCTGCCACCTTGAAGGCGGCCATCAGCCTTATGGAGAAGTTCCTAGCCGCAGAGGCCCCCGTGATGCCAGGAACCACGGCCACTGCCTGGAACTCCCTACCGGCTGGTGGAAGATCCTCCAACCCTAAGGCTGTGCCTTGCCTGACATTGGGCCATGATGAGGGCCATCGTGGCGAAGGACCACCACGACCTGTCCCAAAACCCCATTGCACACAGGCCAGATGTGACAGAGGGATGAAGGCAACACCACCAAGGGAGCTCCCAGAGGATCCATGGAGCACTGAATCTCAGAAGGATGCTGCCAAGATTGGGACCTGTTTCACTTGTGGCCGCTTTGGGCACGCCCAGCGTTAATGTCCCACCATGGATTGTTCCTTCGGGCACGTGTACACGGGAGAGGTCTGAGCCTGCCTTCATGCCTGTGCCAATGTGATGATCCCCGTAGGCCTCAACAGAAGACAAGTGCACAGCCTAGTGGACTCCAGCTGTGGACGGACCATTGTGCAGCAATGGCTCACCCTGACCACGGACCCAACCAGAGGACAAATCTGGCTGCGCTATATCTACGGGGATGTGATGACATACCCGAGCACCCAAGTAACACTGACCATGGGTAACCTGGGTGATCACCGTGGGGATCTCCCCAGTGTTCCCGTATGCTATCATCCTCAGGCAGGATTGGCCGGAGTTCAACTCAGTGCTGCAATTCCGTGACCCTGCGGTACCCACCTGAGCAGATAGCCCTCGAGGAAAACCTCCCCAAGAGCGAAGATGAGGTGCTGGATGGGAGTCGCCTGAACAACCCACCAACCCTGCCTGAGGAGGATGCTTCGGCTTGACCAGATGATGAGGAACCCCCCCCTGTTGGTGGAGAGGGCTGACTTCAGCAGGACCAGAGGGAGGACCCCATCCTTAGTCGGGCCTACGACCAGCTGGCCTATATTGATGGGAAAGCGACAGACCTGTAGCATGCAGCCCAGTGGCTGTGCTTCGAACTAATCGGGAGCATCTGTATCAGGTATTTCAAGTCCCTCAGACCCACCAACCCTGGTCCCAGTAAGTTGTGCCTCGCTGCCACCAGTGGGCAGTACTATGACATCCTGGCTGTGGGCCATTTGGGTCAAGAGAAGACCTTGGCCTGGGTCCTGGCCTGGTTTTTTTGGCCGGGAGTGCATCAGGATGTCAAAAACTATTGTGCCTCCTGCCCAAATGCCAACTGGCAACATTTCCAGGCGTCCCAAAAGCCCCCCGATCCTCTTGCCAATAATGTAAACCCTCTTGCCAATAATGTAAACCTGGTGGTGCCCTTCGCTAAAAGCATAGCCAGATACCGTTACATCTTAGAAATAATGGACTATGCCACTCAATTTCCCGAGGTTGTCCCACTACAGTCTGCTACCACTCAGAGCCTCGCAGTGGAATTCATGAAGATTTTGCCTTGGGTGGGTTTACCCAAGAAGATCCTAACAGATCAAGGGACCAATTTCACCTCTCGGCTACTGCGTTAAGCCTGGAGCCTCCTAGGGATTCAGAAATTACAGACATCTGTCTGCCATTCCCAAACGGATGGCATTGTGGAACATTTTAACCAGACCCTTAAGGAGATGCTCCATAAGTTCCTGCCAGAGGACTTCTGCTATTGGGACCAATTATTCCAACCCCTGCCTCTCGCCATCCAGGAGGTTCCACAAGCCTCCACCCATTTCTCCCCATTTGAACAGCTCTATGGATGCTGTTGGAGGCCCAGTACAATTTGAGTTGCTTGACCACTGTCCTGCAGGCCTAGCATAGCTTCAGTTGCTTGCTTGGCTATTCTGACCTCTCTAGCATGACATCTTCCAGTTGGCAGAGACTGAATAACCTTATAGATGTCTCAGTTTCTGCATACCACAGCACATAATAAGACAAAATACAGATACTGTATGCTTGCAGCTGCACATAGATAATGATGATGATGGGAACCACAACTTATCCTTGAATGTCCGGGGGTACATTGTTTTATTGCCAAGGGGCATATTTTTATTCCACCCTCCTATCACCAGATGTTGTTTTGACAATCCTAGTTATCATGATGAGAATGGAATGTAGTTAAGAGTGGAAACCCAATGTAGGTAATTAGCATATATGATAATGAGAGAGATAATTAGGTGAAGGTTTTTATGGAAGGGTGTAAGAAATCACCATTTAGACAAAGGGGGGTGCTCCATCAACACCTGACTCCACAGAAAGTACTGCTGGTTGGCCCAGAGGATCCACTGACTCCCTGGCGGGGCCCCTGAAGAAAGTTGTTCCTATATACAGCCTTCTGAGTGACTGCTTAGCTCTCCAAGCTTAGTGAGTATGATATATTGTAGTTAATTTTAGGCTTTGTATCTAACTAGTATATTTATAGAAAACCTTGCACATTAAATCTTATTGATCCGCAAATCGGGCGTACCGTGTCTCACTGGTATCCATGCTGATCACAAAGTGTCCAGAATCAACAGATGCCAGCCATGGGGACTATTGGATCTAATATGGGAGACCAGGTCCCCACCACTGATGATCCAGAGGAACCCCTGCCTGGGGACACCCTCACCATGAAGCAGCGGAGACAAGCCTGGTGTCTGCTGGAGGCCTTCCCCAGAATATTCACCACTGTGCTGGGACAGACCATAGGGACCCAACACATCATTCAGGCCAACCCAAGGAAGGTGGTCCATGAAACAACCAGGCACTCTCGCATTGTCTGTGAGAAGGGGTGGAGCAAGAGGTCCAGGTGATGCTGGACTTGAGAGTCAGAGGGAGGTCACAAAGTGAGTGGCGCAGGCCAATAGTGTTAACCTCCAAGCCAGATAGAATCCACCTATTCTGTATTGACTTTTGGAGAGTCAATGCCATTTCAAAGTTTGATGCTTACCCAATGCCTCAGGTGGATGAGCTTCTTGACTGTTTAGGGGAGACCTGCTAAATCACCGCCCTGGACTTGACTAAAGGAAATTAGCAGATCCCACTGGAGCTGGGTTCAAAGGAGAAGACAGCTTTCTCCACACCCAGCGGGCTCTACCAATTCACTCGGATGCCCTTCAGCCTCCATGGGGCCTCCATGATCTTCCAGCGGCTGATGGACTGATTATTGTAGCCCCACACTGAGTACACCGTGGCTTATTTCGACGATGTCATGATTTGCAACTGCCACTGGGAGAACCAGTAGAACCAGGTGGTGACCATCCTGCAGACTTTCCAGAGCACTGGGCTGATGGCCAAGCCCAAGAAATGCTGGATTGGCTGCCAGGAAACCACTTACTTGGGAGACATCGTTGGACAAGAGAAGTTACGCCCACTAGTTGGAAAAGTCCAGGCCATCCAAAACCATCGGCCCTGACCACGATAAGGTAGGTGATGCAATTCCTGGGACTGGTTGGGTATTACCAATGGTTTATTCCTAGCTTTGCCTCGATTTCCACCCCCCTTGGTGAAGCTCATAACCAAGGACCAGCCACAGTGAGTCCATTTGTCATCCAACTGCGTAAAGGGTTTCCAGACACTGAAGGACCACTTGTGCCATGAACCATTCCTGTACAGCCCCGACTTTACCTACAGCTTCGTGGTACAGACGGATGCCTCGGCAGTAGGAGTTGGCACTGTCATCTCCCAGACTACTGATGGTGAGGAACATCTGGTCTTGTACATTAGCCAAAAGCTGTTTCTACAGGAGCAGAACTACTTGACCCTCAAGGAGGACCTATCAGTTAAATGGGCAGTGAAGGACCTCAGATATTACCTCCTGGGGGACCTCTTCATCATGGTGACCAACCATGCACCCCTCAAGTGGTTCCAGACTGTGTAAGACACCAGTGCATGGCTTATGAGATGGTACCATTTGCATTCATCTTACAGCATCAAGCAGATAAGGAGAACACCAATGGCGATGGTCAATCATGATTGGGTAAGGCAGGCCTGACCAGCCCCAAAGCTCTGGAGCTGGACTTGAGGGGTGTGTGTGTGTAGCGAGGGGGCATGGCCTTTCTCAGAGAGTGACAGGGATAAACCCTTGCCCACTCCCTGGTGGGTGGAGCCAGGACACTTGCACCCATGCCACCAGAAGCAGAAGAACAGGACAGGAAGGGGAAGCATAAAAGGTGAGCCCTCTAGCTCAGCTGGGCTGGAGCTGCCAGAGGAGAAGGACGTCTCTTTCCCATCATTGGTGCCCAAGCCTGACTGCCACAGTGCTGAGGATCCAGAGGAGCTGCCAGCTCTGCCTTCCACCTGGGACACTGAAGAGCTGTTGGGGAGCTCACCGTCTACCCCAGAGAGACAAACAACGACCCCGAAGTCCAGGTACCCCAGGGAGGCAATGTAGGAAGTAGCGCAGGAAACCAGACAGTTGTCTGGTTGTGTTGTGACCCCATATTGGGATCTCACTGACCTAGTGGCGGAACCCTCTGCCATTGTTAGGGCTCTGGCTGAGACACAGTGGAGTAAGGCGGGGCCGGGTCCCACTCCCACCTCCCCTGCTGCTGACCCCACCTCTGAGGTGGCAGCTACCTCATCATAGGCCAGGAGGCCTGATTGCTGGCTCTGCCCTGCCCCAAGGCTGGAGCCCCTAGATTGCCTGAGGGGCCAGAGCCCTCAGACTGCTTGCCAGCTCTGCCCTGCCCAATGAACGCTAATTCCCCCTTTTGAGCTTTTGTCCCCATAGAAGCACTATAGTGAATGTGTGTGGCCTCCCTCCCAGAGAGACAGGGAGGGATGGCCCAATGCCATACAAGGGCCTTTCAGTTTTTGCCCACCCCACCACACCCAGATTCCTTAAAGGGTTATGTAATTTGTTTCTTCATATTCCCCCACCTCAATGGGGACCTTAATTTGATCCTCAGTGCCCTAAGGAACCCCCCATTTGAACCTATGGCCACCTGTTCGTTCCACTACCTCCCCTTTCTGAACTCATTCCTGGTTGCCATCACATCAGCTAGAAGAGTGAAAGATCTTGGAGCGCTCATGGCTGACCTGCTTTGCACTACCTTCTACCCTGAAAAGGTCATGCTCTGCCCCCATCCGCAATTCCTCCCAAAGTCCTCCCAGGACTTTCAAATCAATCATGTGCCTATCCTCCAGAGTTTTTTCCCAAACCTCACCCCTCAGGAGACAAGGCTAGCCGTCACACTTTAGATGTTCGGCAGGCTCTTGCCTTCTATCTGGATAGGGCTAGAATCTTTAGGATTTCTTCTCGACTTTTCTGGAAGATAGAAAGAACAATCTAACTCTTCTCTGAGATTCTCTAAGATTCAGGTTGCATCATAGCTTGGTACAATGTCACTTGTACCACCTCCATCCCTCAGAGTGACAGCACATTCCACGAGGGCTCAGTACACTTCTGGTGCCTTCCTCAATGATGTTTTCATCATGCAAATTTGAAAACTCAGTCCTCCATTCATGCGTTCTCCCGACCTCAAGCTAACTTACCTGAATCTAGGATGGATATGACCTTTGGTGATGCTGTTCTCCCACTGTCTTGGATCTGCCTCATCAGCACCCACCTCTGTGTTGAGTTATTGCTTGAGAGTCTCCCACAGTGAAGCACCCATAGGGACATATACTTAAAGAAGAAGGAGAGGTTACTCACCTTTCATTAACTTGAATTCTTTGAGATGTTTTATCCCTGTGGGTGCTCTACCTCCCACCCTTCTTCCCTTCTGCTGTGGAGTCTGGTGCTCTGTAATGGAGAGAAGGAACTGGAATGATACTGGACCTGTTCCTCCCTCTGTGCCCTTGCTTGGGGCATGAGGCTGCATGGTGAACAGGTGCAGGTCTGTGGCCACTGTTAATTCAAATCTCTGATCGAGAGTGTGCAGGCGGGTGCACGTCCTATGATGGAGCACATATAGGGAGAAAACATCCTGAAGAACTCAAGTTACTGAAAGGTAAGTGGCCTCTGCTTAGACAACGTTAGTTAGTAACTTTATATTCAAGTGCTTGAGCACCTAGCAGCTCCTGTTGACTTCAATGTGGAGTCAGGGTATCACCAATTGGCCTTAACCTAGCTACTCTATGTGCATAGTCTCCCTTTTAGCAAAGTTCAATATTATGTTAAAATTACAACCAGTTTTCATTGGAGCTCTGAATAGAAGCATATTTCATAATTTTCCACCTTCTTTATATGTCTATTTGTGTTTTAAAAACAGACAGCTGTCCTGCTATCATGTCACTTGGGCCATGGAGTTTGTGTACTGGTAGGACAACCTCTTTCAGGATCACCAATCTCCTTTGACCGAATGCTGCTGTTTACTGGGCATAAATGGAAGGTGGGTTTGAATGGAGATATGGAGTTAAGCCGAAGTGGCAGTCCTAGTGCTCTGATGTACCTATGAAATTCACAATGTCTGAATAATCTGTGTCTTGCTGTTGATCTCATAGTTATGCAAGGAAATGGTCCCGCTGCAGGAGAATAGCCATAGATGGAAATGCAACCTTCACAGAGGAGATGGAAGCTAAAAGTTGCATAGTCATTGCATAGTATGGAACAGGGTGGATAAAAATTCATGATTTTTTAAAAATAAATTAAAAATATCAGATTTTCTTACATTTAAATTGGATTTTTATTATTTAAATTAAATACATATTTCTTTTTAAACATAAACCTATTTAAAATTGCATTAGAAATTATGACAACATATATAAAATAATTTACACTAACTAAAAATATTAAGCAGTACATGTTTGCTGCTGAAGTTTTAAAGATAATCAAACCGCTGAACTAGTGGAAGTCACTGGGTAAGCACCTGGAACAAGAGTGTGTTGAACTGCTAACACAGTTTTTGACAGCAGTAACCACTTCTGCAGGTGCAAGGATTATATATACTTCACATCAGTTTATTCAGCTAGTTCAGTTCAATGACTAGTTCATTCAAAGTTAAGAAATCAGTGGACAGTTGAAAAAGCAGAAAAGCTTGTTTTCCTCTTCTTATATATATAAATAAACACTAGGTGTGAGAAAATGAGATTCTACTAGTTCTAAAGTATTAAAGGACATGGTGACCAAAAAGAATTGCTTCAAGTCACCAACTACAGATCATACTTTCTTAGTTTAATAAATCAGTGGGTTTTAATTGCAAAATGTGTTTGGATAGCTTTATTTCTCATGTATCCAGCATATATAAGTAATTTTAAAAATACTGCTTTTGCACATTTCTATTTGAAATCTAGTTACCTTCCAAATACAGCTTGACACAAATCACAAGTAGTCATCATCTAATAAATAAGAAATACATTGTTCGCCATCTTCTAACAACAAAATTTAAAAATTAAGAATCTAAATAAATGTATGTTAAGGTAAATAAATGGTTAGAGCTATAGTGTATCCTCCTGTTTAGCAAAAAAGTGATAAGTCAAATAAACATGTTTTAATGTCTGCTGACCACTGAGTATCAACTTTTGTTTTGGAATATAACAAAAAAGTACAAATAAAAACAAGATTAAAATTCATTATTTAAATCAAGGTTTCCTGCTTGCTGATTTAAATCATGATTTAAATCAGGGAATTAAATCATTTTGATTTAAATCAATTCACCCTGGTATGGAAACATTGGTGCTGCTAGTCTCATTAGGAAGAATTCTGGAAACAAAACACAAAGAGCTGAAATGAGTCCTCATACTCACAGTCCTGTGTGCTCATTATAGCTCCCAGGTGTTGTGGTGCTGATTTGATTGCTGAATGCCAATGCATCCTTGTGAAGCAGAATTAATTATTATTGTAAACACATCTGTAGCTAAAGCCATCTTCATATTTTGAACTTGATTTTTCTTTCCCTTCTATCTTCTCAAATGCATGTTACATTCTATAAAGTTTTCTCTTCTTTACATTGCAATGTGGTATACTGATAGGGCACTGGGTTTTTTTTTTTGGTTTTTTTTTAAAGGGTGGAAGTTGAAAGGCCCTCTCCCTAAACTGGTGTCTGATTACCTGAACAAGAAATGTGATCCAGATGAGTTAATAACGCACACTTTGCCTTTTGATAAAAATCAATTAAGAATTCGAATTGCTGCAGGCAGGGAAAAGGTGAGATATTTTATTTATTCATCTAAACAATGATTTCTTGAGTCAGTCTGATGTATGAATTTCTAGAGAGAGATTTTGCCATTTCTTCACCAATTTTTGTGATAGATAAGAGATGGATTCAAAATGGAAACTGATCCAGATACCAGTTTTTTACACACTTTCAGAATGTTTGTATTTGAAGCTTGTGTCTATCTGTTATAAGGATTTTAAACAACAATCCTGAATCCAATCACTCATGAAACTTGAAGAAGCCTGAGATAAAGATCTGAACCCCATGACTCAGGTCTATTTGTCATATAGAAAGTGTAAATAGCAAGACAGTGGCCTGTCGCTGTGAGAGTTCTGAGTGCTTGGAAACTCTGAAAATCAGGCAACTTATTTTAGGAGCCTAAATACTTAATTTAGGCACCTAGCTTTAAGTACTTATATCTAAAATTTTGTCAATACAGCCTACATGAAGATTTAAGAGAAATTATCCTTCTTCTCTGGAAAAGGGTTACTTCTGTTTCAGTGATCACTTTATGTGTTGCATAGCTTACAAAGTGGAAATGTGAAAATAACTGAAGAAGGAGAATGGTCTTGTTGTAATAGATATCCAATGTCAGCATACAGACAATAATTCTCTCTTGATATATAGGGCATTATTTACATGTTTGAAGTACATCTTGATGTCCATGGAGCAATGTTTGGCAAACAAGTTAATTCTTTCATTTTCTGTTTCAGGATTCGCATTCTCCTGTTGTTTTAAAATCCTGAGAGATGATGAGTGGGGTTTGAGCAGCACAGTGCTTCTCCTCCCGAATCATGTGCTTGACTCCTTCCCATTGTAAAATCAACATGCCAATAAAAATGTTGACTAATCTTTGCTTCTAGAGATGTATAAGTCTACACCTGGAAACATCTGAATAAATTTAAGAGCCATTTTTGTTTGGAACTAAGAATTCAAACATCCGTCTATAGTTTTGAGGTGGATGAAAGCGTGCAGAGCATGTAGGAAGGAAGTTATCCTGGGGATGGGTCTACTCCAAGTTATTCAGAATTAAACTAAATTACCACTCCATCTAGTAATTACAATAGCTCTCCTGGAACATCTCCGAATAACACTTTTGTTAGCATGGGTTTCACATTTTGATCTTAAGTTAATGTAATGTTTAATTAAATGTATGAAAACTAGTTTTCTAATTGCTTCTTGCTTCACATGTTCTCTTGTAATCTCTACTACAAACATTGTAAAAATGTATCAGGATCAAAAGTAAAGTTAACTAATTCAAACTTTGTGTTGTGCCTCCTTGACAGGTGGGGATGCCATAAGCATTGATTACTGTTATAAGAGAAATTCTCAGCATATTGATCAGTGTGCTGCTGTCTGCTCTCCCCTCAGTATATTGCCCTGCTGAGAAACCACCAAGAAACTTGCTTGTGTCTGGGTGTACCAACAGTGCTGTAGGCTGACAATCTGCTCAGAAGGCGCACCAAGTCCTCTTGCCTGTTGACATAATGCCACTGTTCTGTCTCAGAATTTGGAGTTCTATGTATAGTCTCTAGTTTCAGATGTAGACCCCCCCCCCCACCAACTCTGTGACCTCACCTGACCTTCCTGTATAGATTATACCCAGGTAAGATGGGATCCCAATGATCAATGTCATTCCACCATATTTCAGAAATGCCTGTTTATAGAGGCACAGTCATAGAAATATAGGGCTGTAAGGGACCTCAAGAGGTCATCTAGCCCAGTCCCTGGAGCCAAGGTAGGACCAAGTAAACCTCAACCATCACTGACAAGTGTTTGCCTAACCTGTTCTTAAAAGCTCCAGTGACAAGGATTCCACAACCTACCTTGGAAACCTGTTCCAGTGCTGAGCTATCCTCAGAATTAGAAAGGTTTGTCTAGTATTTAACCTAACTCTCCCTTCCTGCACATTAACCCCATTACTTCTTGTCTTACCATCTGCAGACATGGAGAACTGTCCTCTTTATAACAGCCCTGGCCATATTTGAAAACTGTTACCAGGTCCCCCCTCAGTCTTCTTTTCTCAAGACTAAACATCCCCAGTTCTTTTAACATTTCCTCCTAGGTCTAAACCTTTTATCATTTTTATTGCGCTTTAACTTTTTTCCAGTTGGTCCACATCTGTCTAAAAATGTGACACCCAGAAATAGACACAGTATCTAGCTGAGGCCTCCCAGTGCTGAGTGGAGTGGGACAATTACATCCCATGTCTTATGTCCGCCACTCCTGTTTATATACTCCAGAACAATACTAGCCTTTTTAGCAACTGCTTCATGTTATTGACTCATGTTTAGTTTGTCATCCTCTCTAACCCCCAAGATCCTTTCCCATACTCCTAGGGTTAAAGGATTAGGTCAGCTGGTAGAATACTTGTTTTAGCATGTGAACAGTAATGGGATGGATGCTTGTGTTCTCCAGCAGGAGGCTGTCAGGGTGAGTGGTCCAATTCTTTGCTCTTTCTGTTTAGAAGGTGTTGTCAGCGGGAGGGGGAGCATCTCCAGTGACCCTTTTCCCTACTTGGCTTCCTAAGAAACAAGCTATGATGGGGTGGAAAGCTGCTTGGCTCTGGCCCTCATCTGCCTCTCAGCAGCCAACACAGTGAGGTGAGCAGTAGCAGGATCAATTTCCGTGTTCCTGAGCCTGCTGTGTTGCAGAGGGAGGAGCCACCCTTGCTTGTTGCTCTGTTCTGCTTTGCTTAAGGCCCCAGAGCCCTCTCTCTGACATCCTGCCACAGGGCAGGTCAGTCACAAGGGGGTGGGGGAGAGAATTAGCTCATGCAGTGAAGCGCTTGAGAAGTAGGTGAACCAATGCCTATAGACTCCAGACTGTCCGCCACTCCCTGCAAGGTGGCCAGCCCACATCCTTCACTCTTTTTGCCTTCTTCTCCCCTTAGCCATCAGGCAAAAGGGCAAAAGCCATCCTCCCAAGGCTGGGTGGTAAACCCCCACACTGGCATCATCAGCACCAAATTCTAACCAGCACACAGGAAGCATGCCTTCTATGGATGTTTGGGGAGAAACAGGCTGCTGTGGGACCTTTGTGGCCTATGGCATGACATGGGCAGGGCAGGGACAGTCTCCAGTCAGCAGGATGAGCCTAAATGATAGAGACATTGCTTCACATTGTTTTCCCATCTATGGCAGTCAGGTAAAAGAGCAAGTCCCTTACAAAGCCAGAAGTAATGGGAGCCACCAATGGGATCAGGAGCTTCAGTAGGCACTTGTCTCTGGGTAGCCTCACTCTACTGGCCTTACAAGAGTCAGCCAGGGTGAGTCTGGCGTAAGTTGTGTTAGTCAGGGGAAATTTGTCAGGGTCACACATCAGTCAATGAGGATGTCTCCTGAGAATGATGTCAGAGAGGGCTCACTAATCAAAAGATTGGCAGGAGTTGGGGATCAATCGGGGTGAATGACAGAGGGTCCTGGAGAGCAAGGCTGGTGGTGGGAGGGAGAGGTGTGATGCAGAGGTCAATGACAATGAGTTTGGATCCAATCAGGGTCAGAAAAGGGTAAATGAGGGCAACAATCTAGGCAGAACGGTGATCAAGGGAACACAGAGAGAGGCTAAAGGTAGTGAGGGTAATGGAGAGGTCATTGAGAATAAATTTGGAGGCACTGCAGTCATATTGGGTCACAGAGAGAAAGGCTGGAGGAAGATGGGAATAAAGGGGTCAAATAGAATAAATTCGGAGTCAGATGGGGTCATGGAAGGCAATGCTAGAGTTAGTGAGGGGTTCACAGAGATCAATGAAAATAAATTTAAAGGATGTGGGGGCACACTGATAATGGAGAACAAGGGAAGAGGTAGCATGGAGTCAGGCAGAGGTCAAAGAGAATTAATCTGGAGACAGAGGGGGGTCAAATGAGGTCACTGAGGCAGGATTGGAGGTAGTTGAGGGTCATGCAGAGCTCAATGAAGATCAATTGGGAGACACAGGGATCACACGGAAAGCCCTAATGTAGGGCTGCAGGTACGGGGGGGGGGGGGGGTGTCACGCCAGGACCATTGAAGAGCAATTTGGAGTCAAATGGGTCACATGGGGGACACAGAGAGCAGGGCTGATGGTACTGGGGGTCACTCTCAGGCAATGAGACTCAATTTGGAGGTGCGGGGGTGTCAAACGATGTCACAGAGAGCAGGACTGGAGATAGGTGAGGATCAAGGAGAGCTCAATGAGGATCAATTTGAAGGCAGAGGGGTTACCTGAGCTCACAGAAAGCAGGGCCGGTGGTTCGGGGGGGGGGGGGTCAGGTGAGATGAGTGAGGATGAATTTGGAGATAAAAGGGTCACACGAGGTCACAGAAAGCAGGACTGGTGGAATGGAGGGTTCATGTGAGGTCAATGGGGAGCAATTTGTAGGAAAAGGAGTCACATGAGGTCACAGAAAGAGGAGTTGGTGGTTCTGGGAGTCATACGAGGTCAATGAAGAGTAATATGAGGTCACAGAAAGCAGAGTTGGTGATTCTGGGAGGGGTCATGCAAGATCAATGAAGAGCAATTTGGGGTCACATGAGATCACAGAAAGCAGGAGTACTGATACAGCGGGGGTCAATGTGGAACAATTTGCAGGAAAAGGGGCCAAATGAGGTCACAGAAAGCAAAGCTGATGGTTCTTGGGCTCATGCAAGGACAATGAGGAGTAATTTGGCGTCACAAGGGTCACACGAGGTCACAGAAAGCAGAGTTGGTGGTTCTGGGGGGGTCAAGGAGGAGAAATTTGCAAGAAAAGGGGTCACATGAGGTCACAGAAAGCAGAATTAATGGTTCTTGGGGTCATGCGAGGTCAATGAGGAGTAATTTGGAAGCACAGAGGGGGGTCACATGAGGTCACAGAATGCAGAATTGATGGTTCTTGGGGTCATGCGAGGTCAATGAGGAGTAATTTGGAAGCATGGGGGGGTCACATGAGGTCACAGAAAGCAGAGCTGATGGTTCTGGGGGTCAAGTGAGGTCAATGAGGAGCAATTTTCAGGCAAAAGGGGTCACACAAGGTCATTCATAGAAAGCAGGGCTGGTGGTTCTGGGGGTCATACGAGGTCAAGGGAGCAACTTTCAGGAAAAGGGGTCACATGAAGTCCCAGAAAGCAGAATTAATGGTTGTTGGGGTCATGCGAGGTCAATGAGGAGTAATTTGGAAGCACAGGGGGTCAAATGAGGTCACAGAAAGCAGAATTGATGGTTCTGGGAGTCATGTGAGGTCAACGAGGAGTAATTTGGAGCCACAGGGGGGTCACATGAGGTCACAGAGAGCAGTTGATGTTTCTGGGGGTCAAGTGAGGTCAATGAGGAGCAATTTGCAGGCAAAAGGGGTCACACAAGGTCATTCATAAAAAGCAGGGCTGGTGGTTCTGGGGGTCATACGAGGTCAATGGGGAGCAATTTTCAGGAAAAGGGGTCACATGAGGTCACAGAAAGCAGAATTAATGGTTCTTGGGGTCATGCGAGGTCAATGAGGAGTAATTTGGAAGCACAGGAGGTCACATGAGGTCACAGAATGCAGAATTGATGGTTCTTGGGGTCATGCGAGGTCAATGAGGAGTAATTTGGAAGTGGGGAGCAATTTTCAGGAAAATGGGAGTCACATGAGGTCACAGAAAGCAGAATTGATGGTTCTCAGGGTCATGCGAGGTCAATGAGGAGTTCAGGGGAACATGCGGGGCACATGGGGTCACATGAGGTCACAGAAAGCAGAATTGATGGTTCTGGGGGTCATGTGAGGTCAATGAGGAGCAATTTTCAGGCAAAAGGGGTCACACAAGGTCATTCATAGAAAGCAGGGCTGGTGGTTCTGGGGGTCATACGAGGTCAAGGGGTCAGCAATTTTCAGGAAAAGGGGTCACATGAGGTCACAGAAAGCAGAATTAATGGTTCTTGGGGTCATGCGAGGTCAATGAGGAGTAATTTGGAAGCACAGGGGGTCAAATGAGGTCACAGAAAGCAGAATTGATGGTTCTGGGAGTCATGTGAGGTCAACGAGGAGTAATTTGGAAGCACAGGTGGGTCACATGAGGTCACAGAGAGCAGTTGATGTTTCTGGGGGTCAAGTGAGGTCAATGAGGAGCAATTTGCAGGCAAAAGGGGTCACACAAGGTCATTCATAAAAAGCAGGGCTGGTGGTTCTGGGGGTCATACGAGGTCAATGGGGAGCAATTTTCAGGAAAAGGGGTCACATGAGGTCACAGAAAGCAGAATTAATGGTTCTTGGGGTCATGCGAGGTCAATGAGGAGTAATTTGGAAGCACAGGAGGTCACATGAGGTCACAGAAAGCAGAATTGATGGTTCTCAGGGTCATGCGAGGTCAATGGGAGCAATTTTCAGGAAAAGGGGTCACATGAGGTCACAGAAAGCAGAATTGATGGTTCTCAGGGGTCATGCGAGGTCAATGAGGAGTAATTTGGAAGCACAGGGGGTCACATGAGGTCACAGAAAGCAGAATTGATGGTTCTGGGGTCATGTGAGGTCAATGAGGAGCAATTTTCAGGCAAGAGGGGTCACACAAGGTCATTCAAAGAAAGCAGGGTTGGTGGTTCTGGGGGTCATACGAGGTCAATGGGGAGCAATTATCAGGAAAAGGGGTCACATGAGGTCACAGAAAGCAGAATTAATGGTTCTTGGGGTCATGCGAGGTCAATGAGGAGTAATTTGGAAGCACAGGGTGTCACATGAGGTCACAGAAAGCAGAATTGATGGTTCTGGGGGTCATACGAGGTCAATAGGAAGCAATTTTCAGGAAAAGGGGTCACATGAGGTCACAGAAAGCAGAATTGATGGTTCTTGGGGTCATGAGAGGTCAGTGAGGCATAATTTGGAAGCACAGGGGGTCACATGAGGTAACAGAAAGCAGAATTGATGGTTCTTGGGGTCATGCGAGGTCAATGAGGAGTAATTTGGAAGCACAGGGGGTCACATAAGGTCACAGAAAGCAGAATTGATGGTTCTTGGGGTCATGCGAGGTCAATGAGGAGCAATTTGCAGGCAAAAGGGGTCACACAAGGTCATTCATAGAAAGCAGGGCTGGTGGTTCTGGGGGTCATACGAGGTCAATGGGGAGCAATTTTCAGGAAAAGGGGTCACATGAGGTCACAGAAAGCAGAATTAATGGTTCTTGGGGTCATGCGAGGTCAATGAGGAGTAATTTGGAAGCACAGGAGGTCACATGAGGTCACAGAATGCAGAATTGATGGTTCTTGGGGTCATGCGAGGTCAGTGGGGAGCAATTTTCAGGAAAAGGGGTCACATGAGGTCACAGAAAGCAGAATTGATGGTTCTCAGGGTCATGCGAGGTCAATGAGGAGTAATTTGGAAGCACAGGGGGTCACATGAGGTCACAGAAAGCAGAGCTGATGGTTCTTGGGGTCATGCGAGGTCAATGAGGAGCAATTTGGAAAACAGAGGGTCACATGAGGTCACAGAAAGCAGAATTGATGGTTCTGGGGTCATACGAGGTCAATGGGAGCAATTTTCAGGAAAAGGGGTCACATGAGGTCACAGAAAGCAGAATTAATGGTTCTTGGGGTCATGCGAGGTCAATGAGGAGTAATTTGGAAGAACAGAGGGTCACATGAGGTCACAGAAAGCAGAATTGATGGTTCTGGGGGTCATACGAGGTCAAGGGAGCAATTTTCAGGAAAAGGGGTCACATGAATTCCCAGAAAGCAGAATTAATGGTTCTTGGGGTCATGCGAGGTCAATGAGGAGTAATTTGGAAGCACAGGGGGTGAAATGAGGTCACAGAAAGCAGAATTGATGGTTCTGGGAGTCATACGAGGTCAAGGGAGCAATTTTCAGGAAAAGGGGTCACATGAGGTCACAGAAAGCAGAATTGATGGTTCTTGGGGTCATGCGAGGTCAATGAGGAGCAATTTGGAAGCACAGGGGGTCAAATGAGGTCACAGAAAGCAGAATTGATGGTTCTGGGAGTCATGTGAGGTCAACGAGGAGTAATTTGGAGGCACAGGGGGGTCACATGAGGTCACAGAGAGCAGTTGATGTTTCTGGGGGTCAAGTGAGGTCAATGAGGAGCAATTTGCAGGCAAAAGGGGTCACACAAGGTCATTCATAGAAAGCAGGGCTGGTGGTTCTGGGGGTCATACGAGGTCAATGGGGAGCAATTTTCAGGAAAAGGGGTCACATGAGGTCACAGAAAGCAGAATTAATGGTTCTTGGGGTCATGCGAGGTCAATGAGGAGTAATTTGGAAGCACAGGGGTCACATGAGGTCACAGAAAGCAGAATTGATGGTTCTGGGGTCATGCGAGGTCAATGAGGAGTAATTTGGAAGCACAGGGGGTCACATGAGGTCACAGAAAGCAGAATTGATGGTTCTGGGGTCATGTGAGGTCAATGAGGAGCAATTTGCAGGCAAAAGGGGTCACATGAAAAAGCAGAATTGATGGTTCTTGGGGTCATGCGAGGTCAATGAGGAGCAATTTGGAAGGCAAAGGGGTCACATGAGGTCACAGAAAGCAGAATCTGGGGTCATGAGGTCAATGAGGAGTAATTTGGAAGCAGGGGTCACATGAGGTCACAGAAAGCAGAATGGGTTCTTGGGGTCATGCGAGGTCAATGAGGAGTAATTTGGAAAAGGGGTCACATGAGGTCACAGAAAGCAGAATTGATGGTTCTTGGGGTCATGCGAGGTCAATGAGGAGTAATTTGGAAGCACAGGGGTCACATGAGGTCACAGAAAGCAGAATTGATGGTTCTTGGGTCATGCGAGGTCAATGAGGAGTAATTTGGAAGCACAGGGGGTCACATGAGGTCACAGAAAGCAGAATTGATGGTTCTGGAGGTCATACGAGGTCAAGGGAGCAATTTTCAGGAAAAGGGGTCACATGAGGTCACAGAAAGCAGAATTAAAAGTTCTTGGGGTCATGCGAAGTCAATGAGGAGTAATTTGGAAGCAAAGGCGGTCACAAGAGGTCACAGAAAGCAGAATTGATGGTTCCTGGGGTCATGCGAGGTCAATGAGGAGCAATTTTCAGGAAAAGGGGTCACATGAGGTCACAGAAAGCAGAATTGATGGTTCTTGGGGTCATGCGAGGTCAATGAGGAGTAATTTGGAAGCACAGAGGGGGGTCACATGAGGTCACAGAAAGCAGAGCTGATGAATCTGGGGGTCATGCGAGGTCAATGAGGAGTAATTTGGAAGCCCAGGAGGTCACATGTGGTCACAGAAAGCAGAATTGATGGTTCTGGGGGTCAAGTGAGGTCAATGAGGAGCAATTTGCAGGCAAAAGGGGTCACACAAGGTCATTCATAGAAAGCAGGGCTGGTGGTTCTGGGGGTCATACGAGGTCAATGGGGAGCAATTTTCAGGAAAAGGGGTCACATGAGGTCACAGAAAGCAGAATTAATGGTTCTTGGAGTCATGCGAGGTCAATGAGGAGTAATTTGGAAGCACAGGGGGTCAGATGAGGTCACAGAAAGCAGAATTGATGGTTCTCAGGATCATGCAAGGTCAATGAGGAGTAATTTGGAAGCACAGGGGGTCACATGAGGTCACAGAAAGCAGAATTGATGGTTCTGGGGGTCATGCGAGGTCAATGAGGAGTAATTTGGAGGCACAGGGGGTCACATGAGGTCACAGAAAGCAGAATTGATGGTTCTGGGGGTCATGTGAGGTCAATGAGGAGCAATTTGCAGGCAAAAGGGGTCACACAAGGTCATTCATAGAAAGCAGGGCTGGTGGTTCTGGGGGTCATACGAGGTCAATGGGGAGCAATTTTCAGGAAAAGGGGTCACATGAGGTCACAGAAAGCAGAATTAATGGTTCTTGGGGTCATGCGAGGTCAATGAGGAGTAATTTGGAAGCACAGGGGTCACATGAGGTCACAGAAAGCAGAATTGATGGTTCTGGGGTCATGCGAGGTCAATGAGGAGCAATTTGGAAGCACAGGGGATGGTTCTGGGGGTCATGAGGTCAATGAGAAAGCAGACATGAGGTCACAGATGGTTCTTGGGGTCATGCGAGGTCAATGAGGAGTAATTTGGAAGCAGGTCACAGAAAGCAGAATTGATGGTTCTGGTCAGGAAAGGGGTCACATGAAGTCAGAAAGATGGTTCTTGGGGTCATGCGAGGTCAATGAGGAGCAATTTGGAAGAAAGGGGTCAGAGGTCACAGAAAGCAGAATGATGGTTCTGGGGTCATGCGAGGTCAATGAGGAGCAATTTTCAGGAAAAGGGGTCACATGAGGTCACAGAAAGCAGAATTGATGGTTCTTGGGGTCATGCGAGGTCAATGAGGAGCAATTTGGAAGCACAGAAAGGGTCACAATGAGGTCACAGAAAGCAGAATTGATGGTTCTTGGGGTCATGCGAGGTCAATGAGGAGCAATTTGAAGGGGGTCACATGATGGTTCTGGGGTCATGCGAGGTCAATGAGGAGTAATTTGGAGGCACAGGGGGTCACATGAGGTCACAGAAAGCAGAATTGATGGTTCTGGGGGTCATGCGAGGTCAATGAGGAGCAATTTGCAGGCAAAAGGGGTCACACAAGGTCATTCATAGAAAGCAGGGCTGGTGGTTCTGGGGGTCATACGAGGTCAATGGGGAGCAATTTTCAGGAAAAGGGGTCACATGAGGTCACAGAAAGCAGAATTAATGGTTCTTGGGGTCATGCGAGGTCAATGAGGAGTAATTTGGAAGCACAGGGGGTCACATGAGGTCACAGAAAGCAGAATTGATGGTTCTTGGGGTCATGCGAGGTCAATGAGGAGTAATTTGGAAGCACAGGGGGTCACATGAGGTCACAGAAAGGAGCAATGGTTCTGGGGTCATGCGAGGTCAATGAGGAGCAATTTGGAGGGGGGTCACATGAGGTCACAGAAAGCAGAATTGATGGTTCTTGGGGTCATGCGAGGTCAATGAGGAGCAATTTTCAGGAAAAGGGGTCACATGAGGTCACAGAAAGCAGAATTGATGGTTCTTGGGGTCATGCGAGGTCAATGAGGAGTAATTTGGAAGCACAGGGGGTCACATGAGGTCACAGAAAGCAGAATTGATGGTTCTTGGGGTCATGCGAGGTCAATGAGGAGCAATTTTCAGGAAAAGAAGGGAGCAATTTTCAGGGGGGTCACATGAGGTCACAGAAAGCAGAATTGATGGTTCTTGGGGTCATGCGAGGTCAATTTGGAGGAGTAATTTGGAAGCACAGGGGGTCACATGAGGTCACAGAAAGCAGAATTGATGGTTCCTGGGGTCATGCGAGGTCAATGAGGAGTAATTTGGAAGCACAGGGGGTCACATGAGGTCACAGAAAGCAGAATTGATGGTTCTTGGGGTCATGCGAGGTCAATGAGGAGCAATTTGGAAGCACAGGGGGTCACATGAGGTCACAGAAAGCAGAATTGATGGTTCTGGGGTCATGAGAGGTCAATGAGGAGCAATTTGGAGGCAAAGGGGTCACATGAGGTCACAGAAAGCAGAATTGATGGTTCTTGGGGTCATGCGAGGTCAATGAGGAGTAATTTGGAAAAGGGGGGTCACATGAGGTCACAGAAAACAGAATTGATGGTTCTTGGGGTCATGCGAGGTCAATGAGGAGTAATTTGGAAGCACAGGGGGTCACATGAGGTCACAGAAAGCAGAATTGATGGTTCTGGGGGTCATGTGAGGTCAATGAGGAGCAATTTTCAGGCAAAAGGGGTCACACAAGGTCATTCATAGAAAGCAGGGCTGGTGGTTCTGGGGTCATACGAGGTCAATGAGGAGCAATTTTCAGGAAAAGGGGTCACATGAGGTCACAGAAAGCAGGGGTTCTTGGGGTCATGCGAGGTCAAGAGGAGTCACAGGGGGTCACATGAGGTCACAGAAAGCAGAATTGATGGTTCTGGGGGTCATGCGAGGTCAATGAGGAGTAATTTGGAAGCACAGGGGGTCACATGAGGTCACAGAAAGCAGAATTGATGGTTCATGGGTTCATGGAAAGTCAATGAGGAGGAATTTTGAAGCACAGGGGGTCACATGAGGTCACAGAAAGAAGAATTGATGGTACTGGGGGTCATTTGAGGTCAATGAGGAAGCAATTTGGTTCTTGGGGTCAGGCACAGGGGGTCACATGAGGTAACAGAAAGCAGAATTGATGGTTCTTGGGGTCATGCGAGGTCAATGGGGAGCAATTTTCAGGAAAAGGGGTCACATGAGGTCACAGAAAGAAGAATTAATGGTTCTTGGGGTCATGCGAGGTCAATGAGGAGTAATTTGGAAGCACAGGGTGTCACATGAGGTCACAGAAAGCAGAATTGATGGTTCTGGGGTCATGCGAGGTCAATGAGGAGTAATTTGGAAGCACAGGGGGTCACATGAGGTCACAGAAAGCAGAATTGATGGTTCTGGGGGTCATGCGAGGTCAATGAGGAGCAATTTTCAGGAAAAGGGGTCACATGAGGTCACAGAAAGCAGAATTAATGATGGTTCTGGGGTCATGCGAGGTCAATGAGGAGTAATTTGGAAGCACAGGGGGTCACATGAGGTCACAGAAAGCAGAATTGATGGTTCTGGGGTCATGCGAGGTCAATGAGGAGCAATTTGCAGGCAAAGGGGTCACACAAGAGTCATTCAGAAAGCAGAATTGATGGTTCTGGGGGTCATACGAGGTCAATGGGGAGCAATTTTCAGGAAAAGGGGTCACATGAGGTCACAGAAAGCAGAATTGATGGTTCCTGGGGTCAGGGAAAGTCAATGAGGAGTAATTTGGAAGCACAGGGGGTCACATGAGGTCACAGAAAGCAGAATTGATGGTTCTGGGGGTCATGTGAGGTCAATGGGGTCATTTTCAGGAAAACAGGGGTCGAGGTCAATGAGGAGCAATTTTGGAAGCACAGGGGTCACATGAAGTCACAGGGGAATTGATCACATGAGGTCACAGAAAGCAGAATTGATGGTTCTTGGGGTCATGCGAGGTCAATGAGGAGTAATTTGGAGGCACAGGGGGTCACATGAGGTCACAGAAAGCAGAATTGATGGTTCTGGGGGTCATGTGAGGTCAATGAGGAGCAATTTGCAGGCAAAAGGGGTCACACAAGGTCACAGAAAGCAGAATTGATGGTTCTGGGGTCATGCGAGGTCAATGAGGAGCAATTTTCAGGAAAAGGGGTCACATGAGGTCACAGAAAGCAGAATTGATGGTTCTTGGGGTCATGCGAGGTCAATGAGGAGTAATTTGGAAGCACAGGGGGGTCACATGAGGTCACAGAAAGCAGAATTGATGGTTCTTGGGGTCATGCGAGGTCAATGAGGAGTAATTTGGAAGCACAGGGGGTCACATGAGGTCACAGAAAGCAGAATTGATGGTTCTGGGGTCATGAGGTCAATGAGGAGCAATTTGCAGGCAAAAGGGGTCACATGAAGGTCACAGAAAGCAGGGCTTAATGGTTCTGGGGGTCATGCGAGGTCAATGAGGAGCAATTTTCAGGAAAAGGGGTCACATGAGGTCACAGAAAGCAGAATTGATGGTTCTTGGGGTCATGCGAGGTCAATGAGGAGTAATTTGGAAGCACAGGGGGTCACATGAGGTCACAGAAAGCAGAAAGCAGAATTGATGGTTCTGGGGGTCATGCGAGGTCAATGGGGAGCAATTTTCAGGAAAAGGGGTCACATGAGGTCACAGAAAGCAGAATTAATGGTTCTTGGGGTCATGCGAGGTCAATGAGGAGTAATTTGGAAGCACAGGGGGTCACATGAGGTCACAGAAAGCAGAATTGATGGTTCTTGGGGTCATGCGAGGTCAATGAGGAGTAATTTGGAAGCACAGGGGTCACATGAGGTCACAGAAAGCAGAATTGATGGTTCTTGGGGTCATGCGAGGTCAATGAGGAGTAATTTGGAAGCACAGGGGTCACATGAGGTCACAGAAAGCAGAATTGATGGTTCTGGGGGTCAATGAGGAGTGAGGTCAATGAGGTCACAGCAATTTGCAGGCAAAGGGTCACACAAGGTCATTCATAGAAAGCAGGGCTGGTGGTTCTGGGGGTCATACGAGGTCAATGGGGAGCAATTTTCAGGAAAAGGGGTCACATGAGGTCACAGAAAGCAGAATTAATGGTTCTTAGGGTCATGCGGGTCATGCGAGGTCAATGAGGAGTAATTTGGAAGCACAGGGGGTCACATGAGGTCACAGAAAGCAGAATTGATGGTTCTGGGGTCATGTGAGGTCAATGAGGAGTAATTTGGAAGCACAGGGGGTCACATGAGGTCACAGAGAGCAGTTGATGTTTCTGGGGTCAAGTGGGTCTGAGGATCAATTTGCAGGCAAAAGGGGTCACACAAGGTCATTCAGGTCAATGAGGTCAATGGGGAGCAATTTTCAGGAAAAGGGGTCACATGAGGTCACAGAAAGCAGAATTAATGGTTCTTGGGGTCATGCGAGGTCAATGAGGAGTAATTTGGAAGCACAGGGGTCACATGAGGTCACAGAAAGCAGAATTGATGGTTCTGGGGTCATGCGAGGTCAATGAGGAGTAATTTGGAAGCACAGGGGGTCACATGAGGTCACAGAAAGCAGAATTGATGGTTCTGGGGGTCATGCGAGGTCAATGAGGAGCAATTTTCAGGAAAAGGGGTCACATGAGGTCACAGAAAGCAGAATGATGGTTCTGGGGTCATGCGAGGTCAATGAGGAGTAATTTTGAAGCACAGGGGCACATGAGGTCACAGAAAGCAGAATTGATGGTTCTTGGGGTCATGCGAGGTCAATGAGGAGTAATTTGGAGTCACAGGGGTCACACGAAGGTCATAGAAAGCAGAATTGATGGTTCTTGGGGTCATGCGAGGTCAATGAGGAGCAATTTTCAGGAAAAGGGGTCACATGAGGTCACAGAAAGCAGAATTGATGGTTCTTGGGGTCATGCGAGGTCAATGAGGAGTAATTTGGAAGCACAGGGGGTCACATGAGGTCACAGAAAGCAGAATTGATGGTTCTGGGGTCATGCGAGGTCAATGAGGAGCAATTTTCAGGAAAAGGGGTCACATGAGGTCACAGAAAACAGAATTAATGGTTCTTGGGGTCATGCGAGGTCAATGAGGAGTAATTTGGAAGCACAGGGGTCACATGAGGTCACATGAGGTCACAGAAAGCAGAGTTGATGGGTCTGGGTGTCAGGAGGTCAATGAGGAGCAATTTGGAGGCAAAAGGGGTCACACGAGGTCACAGAAAGCAGAATTGATGGTTCTTGGGGTCATGCGAGGTCAATGAGGAGCAATTTTCAGGAAAAGGGGTCACATGAGGTCACAGAAAGCAGAATTGATGGTTCTTGGGGTCATGCGAGGTCAATGAGGAGCAATTTGGAAGCACAGGGGGTCACATGAGGTCACAGAAAGCAGAATTGATGGTTCTTGGGGTCATGGGAGGTCAATGAGGAGTAATTTGGAAGCACAGGGGGGTCACATGGGGTCACAGAAAGCAGAATTGATGGTTCTTGGGGTCATGTGAGGTTAATGAGTAGTAATTTGGAAGCACAGGGCGTCACATGAGGTCAGAGAGAGCAGTTGATGTTTCTGGGACTCAAGTGAGGTCAATGAGGAGCAATTTTCAGGCAAAAGGGGTCACACAAGGTCATTCATAGAAAGCAGGGCTGGTGGTTCTGGGGTCATACGAGGTCAATAGGGAGCAATTTTCAGGAAAAGGGGTCACATGAGGTCACAGAAAGCAGAATTAATGGTTGTTGGGGTCATGCGAGGTCAATGAGGAGTAATTTGGAAGCAGAGGAGGTCACATGAGGTCACAGAAAGCAGAGCTGATGGTTCTGGGGGTTATGTGAGGTCAATGAGGAGTAATTTTGAAGCACAGGGGGGTCACATGAGGTCACAGAGAGCAGTTGATGTTTCTGGGGTCAAGTGAGGTCAATGAGGATCAATTTGCAGGCAAAAGGGGTCACACAAGGTCATTCATAGAAAGCAGGGCTGGTGGTTCTGGGGGGGTCATACGAGGTCAATGGGGAGCAATTTTCAGGAAAAGGGGTCACATGAGGTCACAGAAAGCAGAGCTGATGGTTCTGGGGGATCATGTGAGGTCAATGAGGAGTAATTTGGAAGCACAGGGGGTCACATGAGGTCACAGAAAGCAGAATTGATGGTTCTTGGGGTCATGCGAGGTCAATGGGGAGCAATTTTCAGGAAAAGGGGTCACATGAGGTCACAGAAAGCGGAATTGATGTTTCTGGGGGTCATGTGAGGTCAATGAGGCGTAATTTGGAAGCACAGGGGGGTCACATGAGGTCACAGAAAGCAGAATTGATGGTTCTTGGGGTCATGCGAGGTCAATGAGGAGTAATTTGGAAGCACAGGTGGGTCACATGAGGTCACAGAGAGCAGCTGATGTTCCTGGGGGTCAAGTGAGGTCAATGAGAAGCAATTTTTAGGCAAAAGGGGTCACACAAGGTCATTCATAGAAAGCAGGGCTGGTGGTTCTGGGGGTCATACGAGGTCAATGGGGAGCAATTTTCAGGAAAAGGGGTCACATGAGGTCACAGAAAGCAGAATTGATGGTTCTCGGGGTCATGCGAGGTCAATGAGGAGTAATTTGGAAGCACAGGGGGTCACATGAGGTCACAGAAAGCAGAATTGATGTTTCTGGGGTCAAGTGAGGTCAATGAGGATCAATTTGCAGGCAAAAGGGGTCACACGAGGTCACAGAAAGCAGGGCATGTGGTTCTGGGGGTTAGGCGAGGTCAAAAGGAGAAATTTGTAGGAAAAGGGGTTATGCACGGTCACAGAAAGCAGGGCTTGTGGTTCTCGGGGGCGGGGGTCATGCGAGGTCAATGAGGAGTAATTTGGTAGCACAGGGGCCACACAAGGTCACAGAAAGCAGAGTTGGTGGTTCTGGGGAATCATGCGAGGTCACTTAGAGGTAATTTGGAGGAGACAGGGTCACATGAGGTCACAGAAAGCAAGAATAGTGTTACAGTGGGGGGGGTCATGAAAGGTCAATGAAGAGCAATGTGCAGGAGAAGGGGCGGGTCACAGAAGGTCACAGTCAGCAGATTAGGTGGTTCTGGGGGGTCATGAGAGGTCAATGAGGAGCCATTTGCAGGAAAAGAGGTCATACGAGGTCACAGAATTCAGAGTTGGTAGTTTTAGGGGTCATGCGACGTGAATGAGGAGCTATTTGCAGGCATGGGGTTACCTGAGGTCACAGAAAGCAGATTTGGTGGTTTTTAGTGACCATACGAAGTCAATGAGGCTCAATTTGGAATAAAAGGGGGGTCAGACTAGGTCACAGAAAGCAGGCCTCATGGTACAGTGTAATGCCAGGTCAATAAAGCTCAGTTTGGCAGACAGAGGGGCTACCCGAGGTCACAGAGAACAGTTCTGCTGGGATTAGGCGGGTCATGCAAGGTCAATGAGGAGCAATTTGGAGGCCAAGAGGGTCACACAAGTTCATAGAAAGCAGGCCTTGCGGTTTTGGGTTTTCATGGGAAGTTACTGAGGAGCAATTTGGAGGTAAAGGGAGGTAAACGACATCACCAAAGCAAGGGCTCGTGGGAGTCACACGTGGTTATGGAGAAGAGGGCTGTTGGTGGTATGGTCATGCAGATGTAAATGAGGAAACTGAGAGCAACTCTGAAGGTACTGGGGTCAATGGTGTCATGGCAAGTGAAGCTGATGGCTGTAGGGTTCTGCACAGCAGAGCTGTGGGGTCTCACAAGGTCATGGAGTGCAAGGCTACAAGCTGAGAGATTATGCAGAGGTCATTGACGAAAGAAATCAGGGTCACAGGGAGGTTATTGAAAGTACTTCTGCCGCCTGTCTGGTCATATGGGGTCATGGAGAGCAAGGCTGCAGGCTGGGGAGTTAAGTAGGGGGTCCGTGAGGACAAATTTGGAGCCAATCAGGGTCACAGAAGAGTCAATGAGAGCAAGTCTGAAGGAAGTGTGGTTCGACAGGGTCATGAAGAGCAAGGTTGGAGATGGTGGGGGTCAGTCAGAAAAAGCTTGGACCCAGTTAGAATCACAAAGCACAGAGCAACTCTGCAGGCAGTGGGGTCACATGAGGCCATGCTCACAGCCGTGAGGCAAAAGAGCAAAAGCCACCCTCTTAAGGCCTGTGTGTCCAACAGGGCTCAAACCCTCAACCATAGCATTAGTAGCACCCTACACAAACCACCTGAACTATCTAACCCACAAGAAGATCACCTCCTCTCTTGGCCACTTCAGAAAGGAGCAACTGGCCACCTAGGGGACTTCAGAGCTTCTTGCAGGACGTTGGTGGGGCCAGGCCAGACACCAGCCAGGGGATTAGTTTAAATAGTAGAATGTTTACATGCCAGCAGAGATGGGATCAAGGCACATATGGTGACCTATCTAGGCTAAACTAACTGCGAGGAGAACTAAGAGGCAAACTAAGACAAAAGGTGTCATCTTAAATGTTTAGAAGTTTATAAAGCGAAAACCCAAAAATTGTACCACAAGCATAAATAATATATACATTACCAACGCCTTACCAGTTATACTAACAAACTATTGGTTAACAACTGCTTAACCTTTGTGAGCCCGTACATGCTGTGCACTTTATTAAATGCTTTCTTATTTCCAAGAACAAGAGAATTTCCTTAACAAGGCACTGTATCACTTGAGAGAACAATCAACTTTTCCACTCCTTGGCTGTAACTCCAGCTCCCCTCTTGCGATCCTCTTCTTTGCTTCTCTTAGGCTTGAAGAGCTCCTTAGATTTGTGACTCCTATAGCTGTACCTCTTTTCATCAAATTGATCCACAAGCAGGATTTCTTCACCAAATGGGCTCTCACTTGGTCCATTAGGCACCTTTGAACTGTGTTCCACCTATAGATATTCAAACAGTCATTCTCTCTGTTCATATACTTTCAGTCCTTTGTGGGTGAGTTTCTTGTTTACCATTTTGAGGATCTGTTTTTATCTACCAGCTTTTTGATCAATTCCCCTTTTCACCAATTATATTTCCTTCTAGTTTTTTCCCCTTGATACTCTCTCCCTCTCTGGTGAGTCTGTAGATTTTATTTCTCTTTTCTTCCCTTCTCTAATAGTGTGCAATCACATATCCAGATGTGACCAAAGGCAGTTCTCTATTCACACCCTTCACACTACTGCAATAATCTCTGTATAAAATATATCTTGTAAGGTATTATTTGAAAACTAATAATTTGTTGGTCAATAATATCATGGTGAGATGTCTGTCCAAAATGCCTATTAAAAGTTATGAACAGAAGCTGAAATGAGTTTACCAGACAAGTCTGGGGAGGGAGATAAACCTGTTCCTCAAAGCCAGAGGACAACCTGATGCCTCTAGCCAGGTGTCATCAAAGTTGATAGGCAATCACCTGTCAAGTGGACATTCTTTGGCAGTGAAGGGAGACAGGAACAGATTAACCAGCATCCCTCACCACGAGATCCCATGTCTCAATGCTTGGAGCTGGAAGGAACTTTATCTAGGGGTACACCTCAGGAAAATGAATTTCAAAGGGTGACAACAATAAAAGTCAGGGGCAAAAACACCTCAAGTTCTCTCTCCCTATCCATCTCTCTCATCGAAGAAAACAAAAACAATCATCCTAGGGACTTCAGGGCAGATTCTGCCCTGAAACTTGGTTCACAACGTTACTGGGAACCTGTAGCAACAATTGCACTTTGAACCTAGTTTGTTACGTTTAGGAAGCGTTTTATCTTTCTTTCTCTTATAACCATTTCTGACTTCAATGCCATAGACTTGTACTCACGTAAAATCGCTTTCTTTAAAGAATAAAACACATTTATATAACTTCAATCAAAGCTATCCATGTTGTGAACTGTTGGGATAACTCCATTTAAGGTAGCAGACAACTGTTGTATATTGAACCCCTTAGAGGAACAATGGACCTAATATACCTAGACTGTCCAGGAGAGGGCTGGACAGGGCACAACACATGTTTTTGGGTGAAAATCCAGGACTGGGAGTGTGTTGGAGTCACTCCATAAGTAGCCACCAAGCCTGCTGGAAGCCAGAGGGTGGCTGATAGGCTGCTGGGGTCAGAGTTGCTAGACCAGCGCTGTGGCTGTCCACAGACACTCAGGGTGTGACCTGCATGCTGCTTGTGAGGAACCCAAGTTGGGAGTTACAGCAGCAAAGCATGGTCAGGCACTCCAATTTGCAGGGTAGGTGATTACAGAGCCCCTGACTGGTCTGGAGTGCAGCCCACAATTTCATATTCCCCACCAGAACAACCTACTCTGTCATTCATATATATTTTGTACCCTGGTACTACTGTGACCTATTGATTATCCTCCTTCCCCCAAGTCTCTTGGCTGCCTATTACATCAGTATCCTCATTTAATGCCAGGCACTCTAGCTCACCAATCTTAGTATTACACTTCCCAGCATGTGTATATAAGCACTTGTACATTTTGTCAATACTCAGTTGCTTGCCTTTGTGTGTCATATTTAAATAAGACTCTTCGGTCTGATTCTTCCTCCTAGGAGTAGTTTACCAACATCTTTCCAATATAGCCTTTTCCTTTCCCAAAAGGTCTCCCAGTGCCTAATAAACCTAAAATCTTCCTCCCAACACCCTCATCTTATCCCTGCAGTTCTGTCTGTCCTTTTGGCCTTGCATATGGAATTGGAAGCATTTCAGAAAATGCTTAAAGGGCAGTCTTGAACTTTAGTCTCTTACTTAGCAGTCTACAGGACCTCTTTCCAACCTGGTATCTTCATGTACCATGACCACCAGCTCCTGCCCAGCACTGCACATAAACCCGTCTAGATGTCTTGTAAGATCTGCAACCTTTGTACCTGGCAGGCCATGTACCATGCTGTTCTCCCAGTCATCACTCACTACTATCTATATTTCTAACTGATCAAATCCTCCATCATTATGAGCTGGCTCTTCCTAGTAACCTTGCATCTTCACTTTCCGGGCCTACCCACAATCCTCCTTTCTGGGCTTCAGCAATGGAAGCCACCAAAGATCTTTATTCTCTGGGTACCCAAGGGGACAGAGATTCCTTCTGTGTAAGGTCGTCACTTCCCCGCCCCATTAAATGGGGGCACTGGATGTTTGTGAAGATGGGGGTCAAGCTGTGAGGAAGTAGTTAGGGAGGTGCTTGGTTCTGATCTATGTAGGAGAAATGAAACAGGATTAAAGCAAAGAAAGTCACCCTCACACTTTGTCTCACTCTCAGTGTTTTTTGTTGTATTTTGAGGGGACAGGTTGCAACATTTGATTTGTTAAATGGTGTAAAAATTTAAATGATTATAAAATTAATGAGTCTCCTCCCCATTATAAATTTTATGTAGTGAGCAGTTAAAAGTAAGTGATTACCCCATAAATGCCATTTTAATAGCCCATTCAATGATATAGCCTCCATTTCTGAGATTTTATCTAAAACGGAGGAGAGAAAAACCTTTCCTGTGCATTTATATTGCTGCAGCAGCCAGTTGCCCCTGCTCATTATTTGATGAGTAATTCTGGGGGGGAAATTATTCTTTAACTGCAGTCAGCCAGTGAGGAGTGAATATCAATGTTGGTAAAATCTAGCTGGGCTGGACTGTTTCCTTTAGCTATAACTGGAGGTGCTTCTTACTTGAAAAGAAGAATTATTCTATGCTCCACATTTCGGGGATCTGTAACTGCAGCAGTGCCTCATTGAGGCACCCAGGAAAAGAGCCTTTGGGAAGGGTTTTGCAGTTGCAATTGAATGTTTTACAAAGTATATCATGACATATGGAGGTCTCCATGCTGCTTTAAAGTAACCATTGTACAGAGCTGTGGACCTGGAACTTCCTTACAGCACCAGGCACTTTTGCCATCAAACACTATTTTTTCCCCCCTGTAAATTATACCTGTGTCATATTGGGAAAAGCTAGAAGGCAACCATATTGCCACTACCAATAGCTAGAGTGGCACCATGTGAAACCTTTAGGAGTACTTCCAGAGGGGATGAACTGCCTGTACCCACTTACCTAGCAGTGAAAATTGTCATTTCTGCTCACCACTTTTCCTGTGGAAAATAATAGCTTTTGGTTATTGTGGGCGGATGTGACAGGGCAGTCAATGCCACACCAGCTGAGAAGAATTACAAATACAATACTACCAGAAAATGGCCTCAAAAGCAGCCCACGTTTCATTTCACTATCACTTTATTTCCCCTAAGTATTATTTTGTTATTAATATGCTCCAACTTGTTTCCAACTGGCTTCCTGCAGGAATGAGTGTACATATCAGTCTCTGTGCCCATTCAGTCCCTGGTTTCTCTGCTGAACTACCCATATGGATGCCTGTTCTGATGGTAACTTTGGTGATGTAAGCATCTGTTCACTATGGTCTGCATTGAGATCCTTCATCTTATTTTACATGTGCCTGATAGTAGCAAGTTTTGTTCTCTGCCAACCACAAGTGGATTCAAACCAGTGACATGGCTGGCAGGGATCCTGGGCTCCATGTCTCCATATCAAAGTGACTAGTTATCTCATTTATGTTATCTCTCAAATAATATTATCTGGAATCCAGTTCCTCTATAGATAAAACACAAGGCTCTACAAACATTCAGTGGGGAAACTGTCTGATACGGTGAATGATTTGTTAAAGTTATATTTGTTCAGATATATTCAAAAAGATCAGGTTTGTTCAGATACTAGCAAATCTTTGGACACAAAGAAAAAAAGTTTCAATAATGTTTTTGGCTGCTAAATGATTTTCCTTTTTGGTCCGGTTTCAGAAAAGTCTGCAATACTTTACAGTTCCAGCAGGGGTCAATATGTTTTCATCATTATAAGCCAAAAGCTCAGCAAGAAAGAAGCAAAAAGTGTTGATCCTAATTGGAGCAGACACAAGGATCTTCTATAATCCTCTGACATCCTTTTCAAATAATAATTCTGAGGTGGGTGGTGGGCTGGTGGCTGCAATGCCAGTGCAGACTTCTCTACAATGAAGCCTAACCATTGTCAATTATTTTTGATGTATGCTAGCTTAACGTAAGGATCCTTCTTACAGGTTTTTCTAACCCACAGAAGGGTACTCCTCCTTCTAATTATTGAGCCACAATACACAGAATGGACAGTACAAGAATTCTGTACTAACTGTATCTTACAAAACATTCTTTCCTTCATACACATATACAAGTGAACTGATAAACAGCCGAGTTACCCTCTGATATCCTAATGAATCTAATTGTATCATTCCAAATGGTTATTTTTAAAAAAATAAAGAAAAAAAAAAACTATGTCAGTGCCAGTATTTTCCAGACAAACGACTGAACAGGAAGATGTACAGCAGGTATCTTTTTACATCTAGATCTACAGCACCCAAAGGGTTAATTAAATTAAACAAAAAATTTTTTTATTGGAATACTGGCTAGCTTGGCTGTTGTGTGCAAACACTGGCATTGTTTGTATAAACATTAAAGATTATTATGGTAGCTGCCAGACAGATTCCAAACCCAGCCCTGTACGCTCAGAGGAAAAATCTGAGCCTTGCTACATTTATTTGCTGATTTTTTTGCTTCTATTGAGCCAAGCCCTGGTGGGACACAGGAATCTTTTTCCTTCATTCAGGACAGAAAACAACAAAGACATTTTCAGCAACCCAATTCTAGAAAGCTGGTGAGGGTTTCTAAATAGAATCCGCTCCAAGTGAATCATATTCAGGGATATTTAGCAGCTTGTGCGCTGCTGGTATGTGGAGCAACAGAGTGGGTGCTGCCCTGTTTATACAGTCATCATGGTGAAAGGCAGATGCAAAGAGGGCTAAGCAGGAGGGGCCAGATTTTTAGAGGTATTTAGGCACCTAAATATGCAGATAGGCACCTTTAGTAGTATTTTCAAAAGCAGCTAAGCACCCCACTCCTATTGAAATCAATGGGAAATAAGTCCTTGGGTGCCTTTGAAAAATCTACTAGGCACCTATTTTCCACTGATTGGGTACATAGGTGCCTACTGGCATTTACAGCTGCAGCTATCAGCAGCATTAGGGGCCTAAATACCTTTGAAAATCCAGCTCCAGGGAACTTGCTGGTATGTTTCATCACATCTCCCTTCCATGATTTACCTCAGACCAGGAGGGAAATCTCTTTTAGGTCCCGTCAACACTGAGAAATAATTTGTGTTCAGAAGGACATTTAAATAAAACCACCTTAATGGTGTCAGTTTTGGTGACAATTATCCTGGCCAATCTGAACGGGAACAACCATTAAAAATTAAGAAAAGCCGTGCCCCATTCAACACCCATCATAACAACTTTGTTACTTGAAACCATTTTTTTTTAAGGGCATTGTCAGTTTCACAAGGCAGACATGGTCTTAGAACAATAATTCAGAACTTGGAAAGAAACTACAAATAATGGATATAGATTAGAACATGTTCAAGTCATATGAAAAAAAATCCCTATTTTGGACTCTGCGCCTAACAAATGTAACCGATTCGAACTACATGACATGTCTTGTTTATGTTTGTCTACTCTGCACCCTTTGCTCATCTTAGACCAGCGGTTGCAAACTTTATCTGCGTGGGCTGCATCTTCGAGATATTGGGCCTCCACCTTCTCCCACATAGGACCAGCTTGCACCTAAGCAAGAAGTGGTGTGTCAACTGCACCATCCCAGGAGAGCTGTGGGAAGCAGCGTGCCTCAGAAATGCCTCTCTAAACAACAATTCATTCTCTGCTTCTCCCTTGCTCTGGGAAAGTGGGTGTAGCAATTTGCTGCTGGTCTGTACAACACCCCTCCACCATGCCAGCTCAGGTGCATAGGCTACTATATGGGGGGGTGGGAGGGAGAAGGGGGGAGGAGCACATCCAAGGCTCCATCTACCTGCTCCTGGGAGGGATTAGCACGTGCAGAGCACCCACTCTCTTACGCATGCCAATACAGATGTTTAAGGGGGTTTCTTACTCCCTTGCATAGGCACATAGTCCAAGTCCCAGTCGAGACCTATTCGGGACTGCACCTTGCAGTACATACATGCTTCAACAGACTGGCACTAACAACAAGTGTGGATTTTCTAAGAAGCTCACATTTGTTTGTAAACTCTTCAGGGCTGAGATCCTGAGCCTGATTCTGATCTCATTTACAGAGATGTAAATCCAAAGTAAATGCCATTGAAATGAATGGAGTTACACAGGTGTAAAACCTGCATAAGCCTGGTGAGAATCAGAATGCATGTATGCGAAAGCACTCAACAGACCATTGGAGCTATACAAATTAAAAATAATGTACTCCTGGAGTGCCTCCCTTTAACCTGTAAGCAGGGGACCTGCGAAGTGGAGTCAGCTTCTCCTTGCTAGTGTGATAAACTCTGTACAGAGAACTGCAGGCACCCCAGAAGGACTCCCATGATTCCATGGAGACATTAAGGTCTTCTGAAGTCCTTTCCCTGGTTCCATCAAAGGGCCTGGGTAGCCACTTGTGTTTGGATTCATGCCACAGGATTCTACAAATTTTAACATTGTTTTTATGAACAGAATCCCAGCAATCTGCTGCTCAGAGCTTCAGCACCAGAATTATCTCCAGCAATTAGTCTTAAAGGGGCATATCGTTACATACCTCCTTCTCCTTCTTCTTCTGCTTTATACCACTTTTCCGGGTGAGGGTTGTGGCAGCAGAATGTAGAGTAGGGAGGACCAGACCTCCCTTTCTTCCACAACAGGCTCCAGCTCCTCCTCGGGGATTCCCAGGTGTTCAAAGGCCAGCTGGGAGATATAATCCCTCCATTGTGTCCTGAGTCAGATTCAGGGCCTCCTCCCAATGCAGTGTGCCCGGTATTGTTCCAAACGAAGCCTATCAGGAGGCATCCTTATCAGGTGTCCAAACCACCTCAGCTGACTCCTGTCAATCTGGAGGAGTAGCAGCTCTACTCCAAGGCTCCCGAACAGCCGAGCCCCTCACCCTATCTCAGAGAGTCAGCCCAGATACCCTGCGGAAAAACCTCATTTCTGCTGCTTGTACCCGAGATCTCGTCCTTTTGGTCATTACCCAAAGTTCACGACCATAGGTGAGGATAGGGACGTAGATTGCCCTGTGAACCAAGAGCTTAGTCCAAAAACTTAGCTCCCGCTTTACCACTATGGATCAGTACAGCGCCCGCATCATTGCCGCTGCCAAAGTAATCTGCCAGTCAATCTCATGCTCCTGCTTACCATCACTCGTGAACAAGACCCCTAGATACTTAAACTCTTCCCCTCAGGGCAGCTGCTCCCCCTTCACCTGGAGAGAACACTCCACTTTCTTCTGGGACCTCTGATTTGGAGGTGCTGATTCTCATCCAAGCCACTTCACACATGGCAGTAATGTGTTCGAGTGCGCATCAGAGATCACAGCCTGAAGAAGGAAAGAGGACATCATCATCTGCAAAGAGCAGAGATGCCACCTCCTAGTCCCTGTACCAGACACACTCCACAACTCAGCTGCACCTTGATATCCTGTCCATGGAGGTCACGAACAGAAATGGGGACAGGATGCACCCTTGGCGGAATCCAATGCCCACCCTGAATGAACTCGACTTAATGCCAAGAATGTGGACACAACTATCACCCTGGGAATAGAGGGACTGGATAGCATACGCCTGCAGCACTTCCCACAGAACTTCTCCAGGTCTACAAAACAAAGGTAGACCGGATTAGCAAACTCCCACAACCCCTCGATTATCTGAGAGAGAGCAAAGAGCTGGTCCATAGTTCCACGTCTGGGATGGAAACTGCATTGTTCCTCCTGAATCCAAGGTTCAACTAATGGGCATCAGGTCCACTGGCAGCAATTCCAGGCCCATGAGCAGAACTATCAATGCCCCCCCTAGAAAGGGATGGCTAATGTCCAAGTGGGCTTCCGCTGGAAGTTTTTACTTATTTATTATGCCCCATGCAGGTTCCTGGATGATTGAGGAGATGGTATCTGCTACTCAGCTTCCCAGGTCCCTTGGAACCCCCCATGGAGATTATTGATGAACCCAGGAAGCTGAGTAGCAAATACCACCTCCTCAGCTGCACGGGAACCTCCATGGTGCATAATAATTAAGCTCAGCTCAGGGGAGGGACGGAGGGCACAAGCGACGGGGATTTAGCTGAAGGGGAGCGTGGAGAAGAGGAGGATACATATCTATCCTCCCATCTGCCCGGGCCCTTTTACATCGCCGGGCCCCTGGTAAATTTCTCTCTTTGTCCCCACCTCTGTCGGTGGGCCTGATGGGTGTAGCCTGTTCTCCAGAACCCTGGCATAGGCTTTGCCGGGAAGGCTGAGAAGTGTGATCCCCCTGTAGCTGGAACACACCCTCTGGTCTCCTTTCTTAAAGATCGGGACCACCACCCTGGTTTGCCAATCCTGAGGTACTGCACCCACCTTTCATGCAACATTAAAGAGGAGCATTAACCACGACACCCCAACTTTATCCAATGGTTTCAATATTATTGGGTGAATCTCATCCACCCCTGCTGCCTTACCGCTGAGAAGGTACTTTACCGCTGCAGCAACCTCATCAACAGAAATAGATCTGATCCCACCCGGGGTTTCCGGCACTGTTTCCTAAAAGGAGGGTATGTCCACCAGGTTGAAGAGTTCCTCAAAGAGCTCCTTTCACCTCTCAACAATCTTCTCAGTGACCATCAGCATTTCACTACCCTTGAGGAGAACAGCCTGGGCAACGTCCCGCCGACCCCTCCAAAGGTGATGAATGGTTTGCCAGAACATCTTTAAGGCTATCTGGTAGTTATTCTCCGTGGTCTTCACAAACTCATCCAGGCCCAGGCTTTTGTTTCAATGACCGCTACAGCCGCAGCTCTCCTAGCCCGCTGGCACCTCTCAGCTGTACCAGGAGTCAGATTCATGAGAATTTCTCAGAAGGCCTCCTTCTTCACTTTGACAGCTTCCCTCACCCCTCGTGTCCATCAGCGGGTTCTAGGGTTACCACCATGATAGGCATCAACTGCCTTCAGGCCCCAGCTTTTCATGGCTGACTCAATGATTGAGGCACTGAACATGGTCCACTTGGACTCAATGTCCATGACCTCGCTCAGAATGCAGAAGAGGTTCTTCTGGAAGTGGGAACTGAAGTCTTTCCTCACAGGGTCCTCCACCAGATATTCCCAGGTGACCCACACTGATTGTTTGGATTTCCCATTTCTATCTGGCCTGCATCCCCTGTGTTGGATCCAACTCACCATCAAATAGTGATCAGTGGACAACTCTGCTTCTTTTTTCATCCAGGTGTTCAGAACATATGATCTTAGGTCCGATGAAATTACTATAAAGTTGATCATCGATCTTCAGCCCAAGGTGTTCTGGTACCAAATACATTTATGAGCAACCTTGTGTTTGAACATGATGTTTGTTATGGATAATCCATGACTAGCACAGAAATCCATTAGCGGCTCACCTTTCGGGTCCAGAGCAGGGAGGCTGTTCCTCTCAATCACTCCCCTCCAGGCATCTCCATCATTCCCCACGTGGGCATCGGAATCCCCCAGTAGAATGACTGAGTCAGTAGGTGGCACTCTATTGAGCACCACCGTTTCCAGAAAGGCTGAGCACTCTGAACTGCTGTTCGATGCATAAACACACACAGTAGTCAGAGTTTTCCTCTCTGAAACCTGAAGCTGGTGACTTGTGAATAGCCCCACACTTGCCCGGAGCCTCTCATGTGCGGCCACTCCAGAGTAGGAAAGAGACCACCCTCGGTCGAGACGTTTATTTCCAGAGCATCTGCTACGTGTGAGGTGAGGCCGACTATAGCCACCTCTTCCATCAGCTCTGGCTCTTTCCCCACTGATGAAGATGTTCCTACAGTCAGTCTGAAGGCCAATAAACAGTCTTCTCGAGGTGTTCTCCCTGCATGAAAATGTGCCATTGAGGTATGACATGTTAGGGCTTGAAAGGAGAACTGAAAGCATGAATGATGCTTCCCAGAATACTCCAACTCTCAGTGTGGCATATACACTGCTTCAACTGTTTAAGGCACGTAGCTTGCTCCCCACTGCGTGGCAAGCAGCTCTGTTGGCCTGTGTGCATGCACATGAATGGAGCGGGATAGAGCCATGGTTTCACGTGTTTTTCTGCCTCTTCCTGTTCTTCCCCTTTGTACTGCTACCTGTGCTTAGGCAGCACCCCAGAGATAACAGTTCTTCTTGGCCCCTTCATGGGCCAAAGAAGGGGGGAGGGGTGGCAGGGAAAGGCTTTCCCTCTCCTCCACCCATATCATTGTGTTTTCATTAGGGAAAAGGCATAAGAACACTGCTTTTCTCAAAGTCCTACTTGGCTTTGTCTTCCTGCTCTCCCACTCCTATCTGAAACAGCATTAGAGATGTCTGCTGTTCAGAAGTTTCTAGCTGTCTGCTGTATTTTAACAGCTTTCCTGGGTTTTGCATGACTTTTATCCCCATATAACACTCACTTGCTTTCTTCTCCGGTGTCCCAGAATCACCTGAAATGCAAGGCAGGATGTATATATTTATCTCTGCTGTTATATTGTCAATGCACATCCAGCATTCTCCCCAGCCCCAACAGTTTTATTTTCTCTTTGTCTGTGTTTACTATTGGAACTTCACTTGCACTCTGAGCCCCTGTATGTTTTAACACCTTTTTAGCAATTCTCTTTTGAAAATCCATCAAGTTTTTCCTGTACCTTCTGGAGTCTTTTCAGTCTCTTCCTTTCCTCTCTGCAGTTGTTTGAAGTCATGATTCTGCTTTGTCATAGTGTCTTCCAGCTTATTTGTGTTGGCTGACAGTTGTCTCTTCACAGTCTCACTCTTTAGCCTCTCCTTTTGCACAAATATTTTCCAGACAATGTTGATAGTAAACCTTGAAAGATCTCTCTTCCAGTTCTGCTTTCTGAGCACTGAAAGTTGGACAGGTGCAAGTGTCTTCTAATCATGTAAATATGATCAGCTTCTGCTGGGTCAGCAGTGTCTTCCATGTAGCTGTTGGGTGACCATCCTGGACTTCTTCCACCTTGGCTACATGTCTACCTTGTCCATATCATATGACTTTCCCTTTACCTGACCTAGGGTTGGATTCTTCCATTTGATATAGGCCATTGTACCAGAAATTGTTCTTTAATTTCCATATTTGACACTCATTTTCAGATGTTGCATGTGGATGTGCCCCTGGAACCGGGGAACAGTGTCCGGGTTTTCCCCTCTCTGGGTCCTCCTCAGAGGGGGACCACCCCTCCCGGCTACCTCCCACCGGGAGCAGTCTTGTGCCCTTTTCAGGGCAAGCGGTCTGAGGCCAGGCCCTCAGGCAGGGCTGGCACGGCAGCAGTCTTAAGGCCAGGCCCTCAGGCAGGGCTGGCACGGCAGCAGTCTTAAGGCCAGGCCCTCAGGCAGGGCTGGCACGGCAGCAGTCTTAAGGCCAGGCCCTCAGGCAGGGCTGGCACGGCCTCAGGCAGGGCTGGCACGGCAGCAGTCTTAAGGCCAGGCCAGGCAGGGCTGGCACGGCAAACAGTCCAGGCCCTCAAGGGGCTGGCAGGTGAGCACGCCGCTCTCTGGAACGGCACGGCGGGGAAGGCTTCCTCACGGAGGATAGGGAAGGGGGGAGGAGGACGCAGGCCCGCCCGTCTCCACTGAGTCCCAGCCCAGGGCCCTGGCAGTGGCAACAGCGTTTGCCACTGGGTCGGCGGGGCTCCGGCCGCAACACGCCGCCCGGGTTGCCCCTGACTCAGCCACCAACGTGCGGCTATCCCTGGGCTTCTTCCTCCCCGAAACCCCCGATACCTGCCTCCTCTGGGTCGCTGAGGTGTGGTAGACCTGCTAGGCCCTCCTCATCCATGGGCGGCAGCTCAGGTAGCTCCATGGGCTCATCCTCGGAGGGTAGCTCCTCCAGGTCCTGCGGTCCCCAGTCCTCGGGCAGGGCCGGTAGATCCTCGGGGTCCCAGGCTCGGCACTGCTCTGGCAGATCCACCTCCGGCTCCCAAGCCCCGGGTGTTTCCGGGGGGTTCTCCTCAGGCTCGTAGTCCTCGGGGAGCCCCGACGGGCCTTCTTCTGGCTCCCAGGCCGTGGGAGTCTCTGGTGGGCCCTCCAACTCCCAGGCCGTAGGGTACCTGGGGGAGGCCTCGGTCGATCACCAGGCTGGGTTTAAGGCTGGCCACTCCCTCTCAGCCCAGCTCCCCGGCCCAGCCTTGGCTAGGAGCTCCGGAGGAGACGCGTCCTTCCCCTTCAGCCGCCTCCCTCCAACTGAGCTCACCAGCCTGGCTCTTAAAGGCCTAGCTCCGCCCCCCTGCTTCTGGTCAGGTGGGGCCACTGGGACCTTTAAAGGCCTAGACCCGCCCCCTTGCTTCCGGTCAGGGCTCTCCCTGGGGCAGGCCTCTGTCAGCCAGGGTGGGTCTGGCTCCCTCTCTGGGTCCTCCTCAGAGGGGGACCACCCCTCCCGGCTACATTGCACATACCCAGGAGGATACTCAGCATGACATATCCTTCCGTGAATGTTTTGTAACCTCAGCTCACTTCCTGAAGCTTGGCCTTTAGCACACACAGGTTATACATTGCTTTCCATACTCAGAGGCAGTAATTCTGCTACTTCCATAGCTCTAATAATCTGTCCAATTTAAACTCTTGTTCTCTAACAGTTGTTCTGCAAAGTTTGGTTGATGACCCAGATTGCATAATTTGCATCTTGATCTCATGACCAAAGGCAGAAGACTCACATCTGGGTGCTAGCTGGTAGAACCTGGCCTAACACATGGTCAATGGCTCATCTGGCCCTGATCTGGTTTCCCATACAATACTTTGCTTTCTGGAGAAAAGTGGCCATTTAGACCCTGAGGGATTTTACAATCAGATCTTCCTCTCTGGCTGTGGTTTTGTTGGGCAGTGAATTGTAGATGTCACTTACTTTCTTGTTCATATAGTGCAACAAGTGAACTGTACAACTCCTGTTTTGGATTGCCAGTTCTGAGTGCAACCCACAGACTTCTGAATTTGCTTTTCTTTTTCTGTCACTGCTGGGCAATAGTCCTATCCTTACGGATATTAATTCACTGGTGGGTAGGTGGATGCAAGTCAGTCCATGCCGCCGTTTCTTTTTGTTGTTTTTCCCATTTCTTTATTTTCAACAAAGCTAGCTCACCCACGAAGGCTCTTGGAGCCAAACAAGCTATCAGCAAACTACCCAGCTGCAAGGACAGAGCTTTATAATCAACTGAAGACAACAACCATCAATGCCTTGGCTCCAGACTGCACCCTCCATTAGCACCAACTGTGAAGATCACCACTTTCAAAGGCCCTAAGTTGGGGGGTCCCACATGGTTCCATCTTATCCCCTTCAATATCATCATCATCATCTCCTGGTGAGGTATGTGACACTTCATGGACTTTGCTGCCAGCAGTACACAAATGGCACCAAACGGTGTATCTCATTTTTCACAGATACAAACAAGGATATCACAGTGGCTACAACAGAGCAGCTTGTGGATGAGAAGTTGCTACCTCAAACTAAGCTTGAAGAAAAACCAAAATTATGCTAGTTGGAGGTGGGAAAGGGCTTTGATGAACTAGCTGGGACATTATCCTACTCTTCCATCAGAGGCATCTATCTCCTGTCTCTACCTATTATTTGTCAGAGAACTGAAAAGTTTGGCAGTCTTGCAACATGCTGTGATTAGGTAGCATCAGTGGTGTAAAAATCCTTCTTCCATTGCTAACTTGCTAGGAAACTGTCCCTTCTTCCCAGCCTATGCATTTGCTACCTCCAGATTGAACTACTGTAACTCACTGGAGCAGAATACGGATGCAGAGGCTCCAGCTTGTGCAGAATGGTGCAGTCTGCCCCCAAAGGGACAGGGCAGTATGAGCACACCCTGTATTCACCCCTCTATTCCAAGCTCTCCACTTGGTCCCAATCTGCCTCAGTTCAAGATTAGGACTAAGGCTATGAACTGACAAAGTCAAGAAAGGTCAAGACACTTTGTCTGTGACTGCATTGCTCTCTGTGATTGGCCGAGACAGCTACACTCCCATGGAACAGCATAAGTCACAAAGCTAAGGATGAAGCCAAAGATAAAGCTTTTCTCAATCACATGGTTTTGGCTGCAAAACAAACATCCTGAGCAGGTCAGCTTCACATAGAATCTCCTTTAGGACACACTGCAGTAGTCTCTTCTTTGTGAAAGCATTTCCACTATAACCCAGGATGGAGGGAAGAAGGGTAAGGAAAGAACAGCCATTAAATATCTGTCCCATGAATAACTCCTTGTACCAAGGGAAAAAAGCAATAGACTCCATGAAGCCCTCCACTAAAAATCTCATCATGCAAATCTAACATACTGAGGAAGTGTTTTGATACTATTTTGATACTCTGAACATCAAAATCCCCAATAAGCAGGGGCAATAGTGGAGCAGCAGTCAGTGGGAGCTATAGGAGCCGCACCCCTGAACAAGTTGTGCTGTCATGGTGTACCTCACGAAGTAGAGAAAAGGTAACGGGCTCTGAGCAAATGAATGTCAGTGCCTGCCTGCGGTACACGCTCTGTCTCGCAGGCTAGGTGAAGTTTTTCAGACAGATAGCTGCTGAAAAATACCCATTTGGGTCAACCAACAGCAATTGTGAATTTGAGTCAGCTGAAAAATATGATTTTTTTAACAAGTATAAACATTTTGTTTGGACGCTGATGAAATGAAGCTCTTAACGTTCATATTGAAACAGTGTTTTATTTAAAAATTTAGCTATATTTTTTAAAGGGCAAAAACCTCAAAATGAAATGAAAAAAAAATCATTTCTGGTCAAATGAAATGGTTTTTCAACTTGAAACAAGTTTTTTTTTTTTTGTTTTGGCAAGAAACAAACTTCCATTTTGGGTGGATCCAAAACCAAAAACATTTTGGAGTTTTTTTGTTTGGTCATTGAACTGAAAAAAAAATCTGTTATTTGCTCACCTCTCTCTCTCTCTCTCTTTTTTCTATATACACATTTCAAGATCTTCAATATTTCCCTGCAGGTCTCAGTGCATCTGTACATGACGACAGACACAGGCCCATCCTTTCACAAGCGAAGACAGAAGGTAATCCTTTCCAACACAGCATGTAATTCCTGGACCATACATGGCTATTTTCTGCCTAAGAGGATGATATGGCCCTGAGTCAAAATGGCTGTATTTAGAGCCTATATATTTGTTTTTCTTTCTACTACTTATTTCTTCTGATCACAGTTTGTTTTTGCATACTATTCCCTTTCTTCTTGTAGATTGTCTCATAATTAAATGCACCACTTTGTTTGCACCAAAACATTTGACACTCATGAAAGCTGTATCACCTGCCAAAATGAAAATTTCAAATTTGCACCTACATATTTTGTACCAGTTTGCATGTGGCAAACCTGTTTCACATGGACACAGATTTTTGCAGATACAAATACACATTCAGTTACCTGATTTCCCCAGGCAAATGCCCACTAGTTATACACCGCTGTGAGTTTTGTACCTGTAAAATCTGAGAGTACAAATTTACAAACCCACAGTCTCCACACAACATTGTCACAGTTGCTCAGCTCTTCCAGTAATTACAATCTAATTGGATCCAGCATTCAAAGCTGCCTCTAGCATTTGAAACAAAAGTGATTTAGTGCTAATAAAAGTGGTAGACTGACAGTTCTAAAGATTGAAGTCCTCTGTTTATCCACAAAACATACACAGCATGGGAAACAGCAATGCAAAATCCCCTAAATCTGCCAACACAAAAATGATTCAACCTTGACTTACCTCTTGCAGGTGAGCATGTAGGTTATTTTCCATAGGTCTCACTATTGAGACTGCCAAGAAGGGTGTTAATTATTGGCAATAATTATGGGTTTTTTTCTGTAATGTGGACCCTTTTCCACTAGGAAAAAAAAGAGTGATGCATTGCATGACAACCACCAGGTTGCCCTCAGAGGACAACAACTTTAAGTAACTGGTGACCTGTTCTGGATTGGAACCCCAGACTAGGCCGTGAAGAGTTCTGCAGCCCATTACTGATCTCATGAGCCAGCCTATGGTGCGCTAAGCCACTAGACTAAGATTGCTACTTCATTTAATAAAAGGCAAAGGATTTGAAATTCTTTCAACCCAGCAGCTGCTTGATTTTGGAGGTATCTGATTTTGGAGAAATATCTTATTCTGCTAATTAATTTTTTTAAAAAACCCTCCCTCCTGACAAATGAGACTTTGAATCAGCATTGAACGGTTATTGCATAAAGCTGTCGCCTCATGCAGGATTCCTCCACTTCCAGCAGGGGGAGTCATGGTTAACCTCAAGAGCACTTCCAAAAATAAGCAGCTTGTGACAGGGGCTGGGCTTACCAGTGGCTAGCGACTAGGCTGCTGGGCCTTCACTCCTCACCGCCTCTCTCTGGTTTCTCTCACCAGCCCCTCTGTCAGCTGACCCTATGGTGGAGGGTGGTGCAGCTCTCCAGCCAGGTCATCAGTTAAGCTCACCCCCTTCCAGGAGGAGCGGCGTTCAGAGAACTGTAGAAGGAACAGCCTTCAGTCTATCTCCTGGCCCCTGTAGGGGGCTAGTCCTCGTCATAGGGTTTTCAGCCTCCCTATCCTCTTTTTATTTCTGGGAGGGAGGGGGAAGTAAGGTTTATACCTCTCCACAGTATGGATGTTAGGTAGAGGAGCCCAGGCCCTCCACTCCACCAGGCTCCAACCCAGGGCCCTATGAAAGGCAACAAAGTCAAGCACCCTGGAGTGTCACAAGGCCGCCGCCCTGGGCCACTTCCTACCATTCACTTCCCTCCTCAGTTGCAAAGTCCAGTTTAAGGTTGCAAAACAAAAAAACGGGGGGAGGCAGGAATAACAACTTTCAGCCTGGCTAGGCTCAGCTGGTAGGACCAGACTCGCACCAGAGACTTCCATGGTGGCCTTGTTCAGACACTCTCAATATACCACTCCTTCTCCCCTATCTGCCCCCTTCTGAACTGTCTGGCTCCCTTTTAAGCTCCTTCCTCCTGCTGAAGCATGCTCTGCAGGTGCAGGAGAGGTAGACTCCCTTTTTTTTGTAACTTGGGGTTTACACACCCCATCACACAGTGGCATAAGGTATCAAACCTTAAGAGGCACACAGAGGAATAACTTGAGCTTGACTGGCAGGGAAAGAATGGTGAATTCACTCTCATTAGTTCTCCCTTTGAGGCTGCTAGACTTATCTATTGTTATGATTGGTAATCAGAGAGTAGGCAGATGCTGGATATTTGTCCATTTTATCCCTGTGTGTCTACTGATTTTTTTTTTTTTTTTTTTTTTTTTGCACTGTAAAATGCTAAAAGTCCTAGGACTGCAGGAAGAATTCTGGGTGGTATTTTCAAAAGCACATAAATCACCTAGGAACAAAAAGACCCTTTGGTTTTCAATGAGACTTGTAAGTTGTTTAGGCACTTCTGAAAATCGTTTCCTCTGTCTCTGTTTCTCATATCAGACACGGAGGCACTGAGAGTGGGTTTGCTGGCCTTCTGGCCTGACCTCCCCTGGACTAAAATTCAGTAGCAGCAATCAGTACTGAGGGGACCATCCTTCATGTTTTTTGGATGAGACCTTAAAAATCCCTATTCTGTCTGTTCTAGCTGAGTATTGAACATCCCTTGGTACGTTGCATGAGACTAGAGGTTCACAATGGAACCTTTGCTCAAACGTTTTCTCTCTCTTACCTTTTACATGTGCAGTTTGCTGGCTGGCAATAACTTTCCACTCGAGAGATGGAAAAGGAAGGAGGATCCTGTGGTAAAAGCACTAGATTGAGCTTCAGGACATGTGAGCTCACTTTCTAGCTGTAGTGCAAACTTCTTGTATGATTTTGCTTTCACAGTTCCCCATCTGTAAAACAAGAATAATTAAACTTCCTTTCTCCAGCCTTTGCCTGTCTATTCTGTTTAGAATGTGCGCCCTTAGACACAGAGACTGTCTCTGTGTGTATGTTCGGTGCCTAGCGCACTGAGCTCTTGATCTTAGTTGTGACCTCTAGGCCACAGATATTATTTATACAGATAATGTATAATACAGATGGCAGCATTTCAGTGGATTGGTGGGCATATAAAGCACTTTGGGGGGATACTTTGGGATGAAAGGTGCTATATAAATGTATTCTTGTGTCTAATGCATTTATATCATCTTAAATTCCTTGCTTGGCATTTCACTATGCATCTTAGGACATAGCAGAGCTTTCTGGAATACTCATTGAGTCTAAACAGTGGTGTGCCTTTTGCTTAGTTGTTTTATTTTCAAATATTTTAGTTCGGGAATGAAAACAAAACTTGACCTATACAAGGCAGGCCTTCCTGCTATTTTTAGAATGAGTTATCCTAGACTCCATGTTCATACTTCACAGACCTGTGTATAATTAATGATGTGTGTCCTTCCTTCCTCTGCTAATTGATGCACAATCTTTTGGGAGGTGAATATCATTACTTAATGTAATCATGCAAAAATCTGAAAAGAAAAAAATGTTTTAAAAAAACTTTATGTCATCTTAATTAAATAGGGATTTTTCCCCCTCCCCCATTAACTTTACAAGTTCAGGATCTTATATGGTTCCCAGCATCCTCTAATATCTTTAGCCCTTAGTTTCTAATGCCACCAGCCCTCCTTTAGTTATGATCACATGTTTGGTAAAGGTTTTTTTCATGTCAATGATCTCTGCAGTCATTTCCCCCTGCATCTTGGGCTGTTCCTCCATGGCTGCTCCTCCACTAACACCATCTCCATCATCTTCTTATTTTGGGTTGCAAGGTAGCTCTGTTGTCATTTGGAGACCACAGATTTATTTGATCCCTGTCAAGGCTAGAGAGTCACAATTGTCCCTTCTGGTTTTGAATAGCTATGAATCTAGCTTTTGACCTGGGTGTGGCATGGAGACTGTGGCTATCTCTGTAGTGGAGACGTAGTGGAGGTGATGTAGAGTCAGATGTCTATGCTGACTCTTAGACCTTTCAGAAGTTTTGGTTTTGTCAGTTCTCACTTGCAGGTCTCAGCTGGAATGGACAGGCTCAGAACAGCAGCTCTGTTTTTTTTTTGTCCTGGAGAGATCCCCGTGGGTAGCACAAGGAATGCTGTAAAACACACAGGGCCTCTCACTCACGTGGTCCCCCCAGGATTCTGTTATCCCTTCTGGTCAGTGGATATGTCAGGCAACTGGGGGAGTGAGTGAGATGATTCAGAGTGCCTGCAAGCTACAGGTGGATGACAAAAGCTCTGTTAATAAATTAATAATAATCTAACCTACTAACCTAATTATAACCTAACCTAAATGGTGCAGCCTATCAACTGTTTCAGGTTCCCACTGAGACAGTCGTGGCATGGATAGGAGTAAGCAGAGGTTCATACTGTACTTGTTGCTCTTCCCCTCCCCCTACCAATACACACAGTGGATAGGTAAGATTGATAGGGAACATTAAATTGTTCCTTCAGCTATATTTCTCAGTGTGGCTCCTCTGTCTTCAGTTAATTTAGATCATACTTAAAGTACGTCCACAACTACGTTTAAAGCAAAACCAGTTACCATAGTAACACTGGAGGCTTTCTAAATGCAGTCCATGATGTAAACAATTAAAATGACTATCACCCCAAATAGTTCTTTATTTCTTTGGCGTAGTTCATTTAGTATTTAAATCCGTTGTAGCACACACAGATTTACCAGGTCTAAGTATAACTTAGAAGAGTTGTACATTTTCTGATAGCTTCCATTTCAGCAGATGTGTTGCCATGTCAACAGCTCGCATTGATAAAGAATTGACATTCCCACTGCATTTGGAGGTACGGGGCACAAGGTGACTATTAAAAGAAATCAATATTCTTAAACGTACTGATTTTAGAGTTGTTCCCAATTATTGAAATTCCCATGCATATATAGAGAAGCAGCTAAAGAAATTGTTTCTTAACTCTGCACAGAAGTGGACAGGAATTCTCATAAGAATAGAATTTCTTGCAAGATTTTCATTCCTTTCTATTTACAGATGCAGAAATACTGAAAGAACAATCTCCTTTTCTCTTTCTCTCTGTTTTGGCAAATTAGCTTCCAATACAGATGGAACCCAGATGCACACAGAATGTACAACCATTTTAAAATACGATGAAAGGGAACCATATTTTTGGACTCTAAATTTGTTTTGCTTCAAGTTTTGTGTTAAAATTTGGTGTTAAGAGTTGGGAGGTTTAATTAGAAAAAACCCCCTCAGAATTTTACCTGTGGTAAACATATTTATTCTTGAAATCACAGACACACAAAAAACATGGAGGCCTAAAACAGCATTTTCTAAAATAGAGTTGCTGTTCAGAGAAGACCTGCATTTTCAAATTATGTGCTTTGAGAGCAAAGTGTGACAGTACTTTTATCCCTGCATGTATAAATGACAGAAAGATAGTTTGCCACAGGTGAGGTATTATGATTATTTATTACATTACTGCCTACAGGCCCCAACTGAGATCCACGCACCATGTGCTAGGCACTCTATGTGCATGTAATAAGAGGCAGTTCCTGCCCAAGAGAGCTTGCAATCAAAATAGACTAAGCAGACAAGGGGCAGGGGAAAAGGAAATAGTGTTATCCCTATTTTATAGCCATCTAACTGAACTGCAGAAAGATTAAAAGGAAGTTTTTCAAAGATGCAAACGACAGCCTTGATTTCTGATGGGCACTGGCTACTTAACTGTCCTTTGTGCTTCTGAAAATGTACAACCCAGTGTTTTGCTCAAGGTCACACAGTAAGTGTGTGACAGAGACAGGAGACCCAGTCCCATGCCTTAACCACAAGGTCATTCTTCCAAGGGGAATGAAGCCATGTAATATGAAGCTAGGCCTATCTGTTTTGGAGCAGCTACATTTTAATGCTCACATTGTGTCTAACAAATGACAGGGGGATCAACCTTTTGTGAAATAATATCTTGAAATATCATGAAAATAGCTTTCCTAGTGAGATTTCAAATGAGGTTTTTAGGTATTATTTTAAAGAAGAAAAAAAAAGAAACAGAAACATGGGTAGATGCGGTGCCATTCATAGTGCCACCACGATGTACTAAAATGCAATTCTCTCTCTTTCTCTCTCACACACACACATGGTAAGAAACCAACAGTCTATATAATGAAGGGTTGAGATGAGTAAAGTCCCATACTGGGTAATGATGATGATTTTGCATTACTATCTCATCCTTCTTTGGAGGATTGCTGAGCACTTTTGAAATGTTAATTAATTAATGTCTCAAAACAGCCTTGCAAAGTAATAAATATTATCCCATTTTATAGATGGGAAAGCTGATATAGAGAGGTTAGGTGACTTGCCCACATTCATACAGAAAATCAGTATCATAGAACTTTCTCCTTTTCCCTTGTGGAAAAAAAAGTGCCTCTCTTTAAGATACAAGGCAGGTAACACCCATAGTATATTTCTGCAAACCAGATATTACCAAAGCACTGTAATCTGATAGTCTAGAACTGAGTATCTCATAATGCACGTCGTATGATTGTCACGGAGATGGTGCAACTCAAAATATAGATTCCAAACAAAGAGGATTTGCAGTCAAGTGGCTCTATTTGTGGCTGGTAATTGCTTTATTAACTGACGACACAAACAATAAAACACGTAGCTCCACAAATTACTAACAAGGAATGATAAGTTCTAGCCCCCTCTACTGAACAAATATATGGAGCCTGCAGATTAGCTTACAAATTGTACCTTCCGTATTTCTTTACACCATCTCCTATCCCCAGTGGTGCCCAAGCTGATGGCCCCTGGAGAACTGGCTAGCCACATGGTACTGCCTTGTTTCCACCTGCTAAATTGCATTAAAAGGCAGACAGCTAAAATACATTAAATATATCCCTAGTATTACTTTCCCTTGTAAATAATTGCTGTCCTTGCCACAGGGATGGTCTCTGACTGCCAAGCTGAGGGGAGGCTGACTATACAATCATGAATGGAATGGAAGATAGTGTTTTGTGGACTCTCTCTGTTAAGATGTGGTCCGTGCAGTGAAGAAGATTTGGAAACCCAAGCTGAATCAATAGCAGTAAAGTTTTAAAGAACAGAAGGATATTCTCAATCAGTTTTATATAAATGTTAACCCCAAACACGACGAATATGGGACCAAACACACAGTTCAATCAAAGAAAAGATGTAATTTTGGCCCAGAAACTCTGGATTAAATATGAAATCATAACATGAGAAAACGAGCCCCATTCTTAAGACACAATTGAGAGATCAATAGTCTTTGTGCAAAACAGAGAGCAATGTACAAGCTATGGATGTCAAACTATATTTGGTTATAATTGGATACCTCATTAATATGGTTAAAATGTCAACCTAATTCTGGTCCAAGTATGAAAAACCAAATCTAGCTCTCATAACCTATTAACATTGTTCCTTCTGAGCCTAGCTGACCTGCAGTACAGTATCAATAACTGGAAATCAAAGTATAATAATAGTTTAATAAACCTTTTTGTCACCAAATGTTGTACAATAGCAGAAAGGGGAGGAGGAAGACGACTGTTAGCCCTTAGCTTTTCATATAAAAAGTCATTGGGTGGGAAATAAATATAAAAGTAGGTTTTGTAATAAAACAGGTGTATAAACCAGTAATATCTCCTGCCCTGATGAAATAGAAGAAAGCAAGATGCTGTCACCAACAGACAACATTATCTTGTGGGATTTTAATGGAATTCTAGTGGTTATTCTCTTGCATGTAGGGATGGTAATGTAGCGAATGCAGGGTGTTACTCACAGCTCCACTTGGTTTCATTTATTGTCTGACTAACCTTCAATGGGGTGCAAATCCCACAGAGTGAAACAATGCTTACACTGTGGAGTGAATAGGTGTCTAGAAACAGCAGCACTGCTGCCTGAGACAGTACCCCAGTGGTTAGCAAAACGAATGAGTATGCACATTAACAACAGTGAACTGTGGCCACTTTTAATGCACAGAAGTGAAGGCAGTGTTTCAGATTATTGAAAGGACACAGTAAATACATGTCAACAGTACTTTAGATCTGGTTTGAACATGCAACCTAACAAGCGTATTTTACTCCCTCGGTTTTCACTTAACAGTGGCGGGGGTTAATGGATACATCTTCTAGCCAACCTCCACATCAGTTTGACAAACTGACCCTTACCTTCCCAGACTTTGAGAAGGATCCTGTTCTACATGCAGGAGGCCTGGGATGGGGTGTGCAGCAGTTGGGGCTCCCAAAAATTCTGGCTAAATCAGCCAGCATATTTTACAGGGTTTCCCAGGGCAGCACTCTGGAGCAGCAAGTCTGTCACTCTACTGAAGGCTTCAAGAACCAGATCAAAGGTATTTAGGCTTCTAACACCCATTGAATTCAGCCCGGATTACTCCTCACTCTATTCCTGGCCCATTCTGGTGGAGATAGGTGGACAAGGTCATAGCTTCATTCCCATCCTCTTTCAGACAGTTGGCGTGCATGAGGGTGGTAGCAAAGAGCAGGCGCTAATGAACCAACCCCCATGCAAGGGCACAAGAAATTCACAGATACTCTTTATGTTCTTTTCTCCCTGTTTAGCCATATATGAGTCAAACACTAGCTGGCCCTTTATCTGGAGTTCACAGCAGAAGAACCAGAACCAGGCAGCTGGTTGTTGTCCCGCTGGGTACTCTGTCCACTCTCATTATTTGCATATGATTAAGGAACCCCTGTTTGGAGGTCTTCTGTGGGACTACACATATTATAACACAGGGTGAATACCCTTAAAGGCACTTTGATGGCCTGGCTGGAAGCTCTTCTGTCAGTTGCTTCCTCCTCAGGTTTAACAAGACTACTGAGGCCTGAGACAGGCTTGTAACTGCAGCTGTCAGCTCAGTGCTAAATGGAGAGAAGTAAAATACATTCCTGCACTGCTTTTATTAACATTTTAAACCCAACATGGGACATATAAAATGTCCCTTTTTCAGTAACATTTATAAATGACTCAGAAGCATGGACATATTCCCTTCTATTGATTACACTAATCTAGTTTTAGGACTTAATCAAAGGGAACAGTCACATTTGTAAACAGACACTTTCTTGAGAAAAGATCACTAATTTAAACACAAGGCAAAGGATAAGATAATAAAGGTTCTCCTTTTCAGACTAAAGGTATGTGTGCTTGATTGCTCCCTCCTACAGAAATGCCCAGAAGAGGGTGTTTGGGGTGAGGAAGATCCTGGGATTGTTTCAGGGCTGGGTTTGTCCCCAGTTCTGACCCAGAACTCACAGGAGGCCACAGCACTGTGAAACCATGGTATGGGCTGTCTTAGATTCAATCAGACAGGGCAATACCCATGGAGGTCCTGTGAACAAGCCAGCTCTTGGTCCCTCTTGGCCCTTCCTGCTTCCAGGAAGTGTGAATCCATTGTAGCTACACTGCTGGGAAAACTCCAGCCAGCTATGCTGACTGCCAGAAACTGGGACTGGATGACAGGGGATGGATCACAGAGACAGAATACAGGGCTAGATGGACCATTGGTCTGACTCAGTATGGCTATTCTTAGGTTCTTATGACTTCACCAACCATGGAAAAGTGAATGTGGTTTCAGACCTTTTCTACAGGAGAAAGTTGCACCTGTTTTACTAACGGTGTGATTTTTAAACTGATTTAGTTAAACTGCTGCAACCAGCCATATGAACACTCTCATTACACCTGTGGAAACGGAGAGAAAAACTCTCTGATAGGTTCGGTTTGGGATACGGGGGGTTAAGCGAGACAGTGATGATTCTAGGGGTTTGCTTAAGCAATAAACCCTTTATTTTATAATAAACAATTCTATCCTTATAATAAAACAGTTCTATTTCTATAATAAACAGTTTCACAGCAAGCAATTGCACAGCAAACAATGATAGCAAAGGGACGGAGAACTCCGTGCACGAAAGGACAAAATGTGCCACTCAAGACTTTAGTGTTTTGTGATCTCTCCTGGATCAACGCGTGGTTGCCAGCATGTGACACTAGGGTGCCTGGTTTTGGAGTTCCCCAAAGACGTTACAAGACAAACACAACAGAAAACAGTTAATCCATACTCACAAACATTATATACAGGTATACCATGCTGGCCAAATTCAGTTGCCGTTTGCTTTAGATAGATACTGCAGATGGGAGAGAGCCACTGTGAGTGATCAGTTCACTGTGAAGCGGGCTAGGGAAGATGCGTCAGCCCGCCGAGCCGACAAGACCAGGAGATATGCAGGATGCCGGGTGGATTCAATTCCTCTCTGCCTTCTGCCACCTGGGTTTGAACTTTTATAGTTTCCCCTGGTCAGCAGAGGCTAAGCCCCATTGGTTGCTATTTGCTGCATGACCTTCTAAGGTCATGGCTCGGAGTTTAGCCAACCAGGTGCTCCTGATTTCCTGGGCAGGTATGAACCAGCCAACCAGGTGATTACAATTATCTTGGGCAGTTGCTGACCATGCATCAGCAGGTGGGGTCACTTCATTTCCTTATAAGGAAACAGGTACATGCGGCTTGTGCTGCTGAGTCAACCCTCCCTAGGCTGCCTCTTTATCCACGTGGGGGGGGGAGGGGGGGGCAGTACATGTGGTGCTGCAGATGTCACTATGCAATTCAGTCTCCACAACACCAAAAAGGCTTATTTCAGGTTTGTGCAAGTTGATTGGACATTGGTTTTAACTAAACGGAAAAAGTCCCTCATAAACCAAAATAAGAGGGTCCACATGACAAGGCCTCACCAAGCATGAACTTTTCTGTCTTTTCCACAAAACTAGGGCCTTATGGCTCTCTTTGGCCCTGCAGGGTTTATAATTTTATAGAACAAAGGCTCCCTCCCATACCAGGTAGCTTGTGGGATTTATAAACTCTGCAGGTCCAGAAACAACCACAGGGGGCAGGGACTAAATGTGCCAAGGAAAATGGCGAGGAAAAGGGGCCTTGCAGGCATGCATGCACAGACCATGAAAGCAATCCTTGTAGTTCCTCTGAATGCTAGTAGGACCAGTGTTTCCTGTGGACTGGGCCAACTGGAGAACCTAGTTCACTAGATTCCCAAATGTCAATTCTTTACCAATTTTAAGATCAAAGATGCCTTCACCATTACAGCCAGGGCATACTGTGGGGCTGGGACTTTTGGGGATAGAGGCCACACCCCTGGTCATGGACATGGCCCCCTGGTTACAAGGAGACTCCTCATTGGATGAGTCACATCATCTGTAACAGAAAATGAGATTGGCTGCCTGTGGACTGGAACAGTGGATAAAAACCCTGACAGGAAAAAAGTAGGTGATTTCGTCTTCCCCTTGTGTCACCTCTACTAGCCAATACAAAGAAGCATTTGGCTTCTCAGTGCATGAAAAGCTTGCAGTACTGCTGTAGACACTTTTGCACACTACCCTGCGAAATTCAGGAGAATAATGTTAATAGGTTGTACTAGATGGTATCTTAAAGTTATCCTCCCTGAAGTAATTTTGATGAGGGTTTTATAAATTGCACATGCTGAGGTGTAGCAATTGCTGCTGAAACTATGCGACAGTGATACACATTTTTAAAATTTTTTCAATGTGGAATAATCTACCTGTGTGATGTAAATGGCATGTTTTGAGGTACTGAAATTTTATATACTTTTTCCATTATAGACAAGGCCAGATACATAAATGTTACTTCTTATTATTTGGTACCTGCCAGCTGCAAACTTCCACTGCCACCCATTAACATGCTGAGCATTCCTGGTTACAGATGGAAAAATACTGTGCAAACTGGGAAATAATATTCAGAACAGCCCTGTATAGTCTTCTTGTGTGGCACTAGGTGATTAAGTCAGGTGCATAGAGAAGGATCCTTCTAGAGATGTATTCTTAACTCCTGTCTCACTGGGAAGCCACATACCTTATGAGGGATGGAATTTGTTTTTAGCTGTTCAAGAACAAGATTCTACATCTGTTCCTAATTACAGGTAGGGGTCTCAAAGGATGCCTGAGCTACGGTATATGTGGATATCAAAATGCATAACTCTCATTACTTGAATAGGTAAATAATTTTATTCATCATCTGTGAAGGGACGTAGACAGCATAGCCCAGGAGATGTTGACAATTAACTGCAATCTAGTTTACATTACTAGCTACTGATATTTTCAGTGCCTCTCAACAGTACTTTAATGCTGAGTAGATATAGTTTACAGAAAAAGCTTTTTAAAATTTTAAATAAAGCTTTTGTGAAATATTTCCATTTTTAGTTATCAGAATGTATTTACTTTTTTATTTTCCATAGACGTGTATTTGTTTAATTATTTTTCTGGTGGGGATGGAATACTGAGAACCTCTTTCAAAATACTGACACTCCTCAACTCACATTTGGCTTTAGCGGGAATTTAGATTGCTCTTTTCCCACATTTCCCACATCTGAGATACATAAACTCTCTGGAGCCACAGATTAAAGTCTTGGAAGGGTCAATTCAGTTGCTCATCCTTCTAAGAGAGACAAACTAAGTTCCATGCTGTAGATCATGGAGATCCCGTGGCTCTTTTGTAACTGTAAGGATTTGGTGCCTTTGGGTATGTTTACACTGCAGAGTGAAGTCAACATGCACCCCCTGATTTTTGGAAATCGCTGGAGCGTGTACACACCACGCTGTTTGTGCCGGTCTCATGCGTCCACACTCACCACGCTTGTATCGACATTCAAAGCAGTGCACTGTGGGTTGCTATCCCACAGTGCAATTAGCCATGGTAGCTGTTGGGATGAATTTCATCGTCCCATGATGCAACACACTCCTCCCTTCTTCCCCCAAACAAACAGGAAACCGATTTTCATGCCGTTTCTTTACACTATGTGCTCACCATTGCTGCGGAGACATGGAGCCAGCTCAACTCTGTGCTATTATTGTGAGCATTACAAATACATCACGGCTTATCATTGTGTATTTTTGAAGTAGAGCAAGAAGCCGAAGCACAGGCAACTGCGGTGCCACCGAAGCTGCCCTGCTACAAGCCGTCGAGCGGAACAATTCCCGATTGCTGCAGGCTGTGACGCATCATCTGCAGTCCATGGAGTGCTGGTTCTGGTCCTGGGAAACAAACACAGACTGGTGGGACCACATCATTATGCAGCTGTGGGATGATGACCAGTGGCTGCAAAACTTTCATATGCGAAAGGCCACTTTCCTTGAACTTTGCTCGGCACTGGCCCCGTCCCTGAAGCATGCTCTGATGGTGGAGAAGAGAGTCGCCATCGCTCTGTGGAAGCTGGCAACCCCCGACGGTTACCGGTCGGTTGGGAGTCAATTCGGAGTCAGTAAATCTACAGTGGGCGCTGCCATGATTCAAGTGTGCAGGGCCATCAATAGACTTCTGCTACAAAGGATAATGACTTTGGGAAATGTGCAGGACATAGTGGACGGGTTTGCCGCGATGGGATTCCCTAACTGTGGGGGGGCCATTGATGGGACGCACATCCCTATCTTAGCGCCTGCCCACCTAGCAACTGAGTACATAAACTGCAAGGGGTACTTTTTCATGGTCCTGCAGGGCCTTGTGGATCACAAGGGTCGTTTCACCAACATCTGTGTGGGGTGCACGATGCCCGCGTATTTCGGAATTCGGGGTTGTTCTCTAACATGCAGGTGGGTACTTTCTTCCCTGACCAAAAAATTCAGATTGGGGGTGTGGAAATGCCAATAGTGATCCTGAAGGATCCTGTTTATCCCTTGTTCCCTTGGCTAATGAAGCCGTACACCGCACTTTGACAGCAACAAGGAGTGTTTTGATAACAGGTTAAGCACTTGCAGAATGGTTATTAAATGTGCATTTGGGCGTTTAAAGGCCAGATGGAGGAGTCTCCTCACTAGGCTGGACATGAGTGAAAAGAACTTCTCGTCAGTGATATCTGAGTGCTGTGTTCTTCATAATGTGTGTTAAGCGAAGGGGGAGAGGTTCCCCCAGGGTTGGGCTGTGAAGGCAGAAAGACTGGCCACCAATTACGAGCAGCCCGATGCCAGCAATATGCTGAGAGCGAACCGCAGAGCACTTTGCATTAGGGAAGCTTTGAAAACCAGGTTCTGCAATGAGATGCAGGACTGATTTCTGTTCCTGTATGTTATTTGCCTTTGCTCAACATCCCCCCATCATCGATATCAGTACCCTCCAAATCCCTCCAAAACAAGATATGATTTAATAAAGAAATGTGTTGAAATGATGCAAACTTTTATTTATGAACATTCAAGTCATGGGGAGAGGGAGAAGTGTTCATTCACAGTCTCAAGGGGTAGCGTGGTTGCTTGCAGGCAAGCTGACAGTGGGGCTGCCGCTGCTTTTTGCTCATTTCCACCGGGGTGGAGTGCATCACATACTGCAGCCTGGCCATTCTCCTCCGAGACCTCTTGGGGGTGGGGGAGTGGCAGGGCAGCAAAACCATAGATGGAGGAGCGTTATGGAGGGGCTGCAGCAGGACTCTCTCTGACCTCCGCTCCTCCTGAAGCTCCACAAGCCGCCTGAGCATGTCTGCCTGGTCGCGCATGATTCACAGCATCTCCTGCGTGGTACTGAGATCATGCTCCCTGTCCATGTCCATATTCTGGGACAAGGTCAGCCGCCACACTGTGAGGTCTGTCTCTGTGGCCGTGGATGGTTTAATTTGGATGACCGTTTTGTCACGAGGTGGCAACGGGGGATCTGAGGACAGCGTGGGGGGGTTTATAGTCTCTTCTGAAACCAAATCAAAATAATTCAAGTGACTTGGTAGGACACTACAACGGGGAATACAGAGGTACAGGATATCTGCTGTACAGCTCGGGTATTTTAAACACGTGCCGTCTTCCATAGGTGACCATGAGCGATATCAGTCTCCTGAGGGTAACGCACGAGGAAAGGGAAGATTTGCTGCACACAGCGGGGTACCGGCCTGGCCCTTATGCCGCTGTGCTGTGTTCCGCCATGATGCTGGCTCCCTCGATTGCAGCGTGGCATGGCAAAGTATCCTACCGGGGAGGAAGGAACAAGGCTGCCCTCCCCCAAAACCTAGTGCATAGGATAACAGATTACCTACATGAAAGTTTCCTGGAGTTGTCAACTGATGATTCTCGGAGCATATCTCTGCACATAAATAATCTGTTCCAGAGGTAACCCCCCCAGCAAAGTCCGCTGAATGCCTGAAATCTCCTTCCTGGCCACCCTCCCGTTTAAAAGGACAGAACTGCTAAGAAGAAAAAAAACTTACCAGATGTGCCTTCCCCGGGATCATTATTACTGTCCTGTGTGCTGCTGGACCGCTCTGGGGTCAGGAATAGGTCCTGACTGTCTGGGAGAATGGACACCCCACTCTCCTGCACCCTGCTCTCCTCAGCCTCCTCCTCCTCATCCATGGAGTCCTCATCACTGTCCATGGACTGTGACCTAGCGGAGGTATCGATGCTGTGGGGCAGCACCGTGGTGGGGTCACCGCCGAGAATTGCATGTAGCTCCTCGTAGAAGCAGCATGTTTTTGGGAGGAGCCAGAGCGGCTGTTAGCTTCCCTGGCTTTCTGATATGACTGGTGCAGCTCCTTGATCTTCACGCGGCACTGCTGCGCATCCCTGTTGTGTCCCTTCTCCAACATGCCCTGGGATATCTTCCGGTAAATGTCCAAATTCCTTTTGCTGGCTCTGAGCTGAGCCATAATGGACTCCTCACCCCACAGACTGATGAGATCTAAGACCTCTGGTCGACTCCATGCTGGAGCATGTTTGGGCCTTGCAGTAGCCATGAAGTGTCCAGCGACAAAGCTCTCTCCACGCTGGCTGCACAGGAAATGAAAATACAAATTTTCCCTGGGCGTGAGAGGAGGGGCCATTTCTGGGTAGTGTGAGCACGTAACAGCAGAGTGCGAATGTCCAGAGCGGTCACACCGGGGCATTGTGGGATATCTCCTGGAGGCCATTAACGTCGAATTACGTTACGCTCTGTCTACACTGATGCAAAATCGACCCAATAAAATCGAATTAGGTGCTACGCCACTTGCGGAGGTGGTTTTATTACGGTGACTTTTGCCGTGGTTTAAGTTGACGGAATTGCCGTGCCAGTGTAGATGCAGGCTTTCGGAGATCGATGGAAGTGACGTTACATCGACCTCCGTCTCCAGCATAGACCAGGTCTTAGGGCATGTCTTGATTGTAGAATTAACTCGAGTGTTGCCCCTAACTTGTGTACCATCCACACAAAACCCCCTGAGTGTGGTGGTGCCTTCAACTTAAGTTGGCTGACCTGGCATGGGATATAGGCTACAGCTTGAGTTAACACTAGCTGACTGGGATTTTTTTGACAAAACAGTTTTTTGTCAGAATGCCTAAACAAACTTTTTGTGGAAACATACTAGTTTCAGTGACACATGCATAGGGAAAGGGGCCTCAGATTCTGGATGGAATTTCTGGCCAAAAGGAGAATGCCTTACCCTAGTGTAGCTGATAGCCTTGTGATTAGGACACTCACTTACCTATAGGAGACCCAAGTTCAAATCCCTGCTCTACCTGATTCAGACTAGGGATTTAAATCTGTGTCTTCTATATCCCAGGTAAGTTCCTTTGCCACCAGGTTATGGGTTATTCTGGAGTGGGTCACTTCCCTTTTCCAACAAAATAACTTCAAAAGATCTTGCTTTCATTCTGATGTAGAACAGGAAAAAAATTGAAAATCTCAAAAATGTTTGTGGGACAGAAAACCATTTCCCACCTAGCTCTAGCTAACAAAACTCGGCAGTGGCTAACACAACCACTCTAAATAGCTCAAAAGTTATTGTGAAGTGTGGCTGCTCTCATTCTAGCTAGGCTAACTCAGGACAAGTTAATGTAGGCAACTGGATTTAACTCTGCAGTGAAGAGTTACCATTAGTCAGAAATTCCATCCCCTCCCCAATGTGGTGTTTGAGAACTTTTAGATTTCTGTTAAACTAAAATATTATGTTCATATTATTGGGATTACTAAGTGATTGTTGGAGCAAACAGCAATTATTTATAGGAGGACAGAAATGGGGCAGCCAGGCAATTCCAGACCAGTAAGTTTAAGTTTAACACAATATCCAGTAAGTTGTTAATAAAACAATCAATTTGGAAGCACCTAGAGGAAAATAAGGTAATAAATAGCCAGCAACAGGGATGTGTTTAAAGCAGATCATCCAAACTAATAATTTATTTCTCTGAAAGGATAAAAATCGTAGTGGAGAAGGGAAATGCACCGGATATAATATATCTCAACTTTTGTAAGACTTTTCATACAGTTCCATACAGGACTCCCATAGGGAAATTAGAACTGTGAATTAGATGGAACTGTTATAAAATGGTTACCCTTTAAATGTAAGTCTTAGTGAAAATAAATACATGTATCTGAAGTATATCTGGGGCACATGTCTCGGTGGAGTCTACACATACTAATGGTTCAATTTCAAATTAGGAGAGAGTTGTGTCTCAGGAATCAATTCTGGGTCCAATACCAGTTAATATGCTTTATTTGCATTAATGATTTTGGAGGTGGAATTGAGAGTTGTGCAGATGATATCAGTCTGGCAGAGACTGCAAATATTTTTCGGGTTATAGTTCGATGAATAGACACACCCACTATGCTGAGGGGTCACAAGGAGGCATACAGATGACTAGGCCACTATGACTAGTTTCCTCCATAGAAAGGAAATCTCTATTTGTTCTAATAGCTGGGATCAAGGAGCTGGCCCTATAGCTACAATTACATCAGAAAACCTACATCAAAAGAACATCAAGGCTGCCAAGTCAAGCAATCAAAAGTTAGGACATGCCAGGCTGAAGTGGCCTATACCACCCTAACCATGTGCACGTGCATTCTGATGCACTCTCTAATTACATTAGCACATACTATTTTTTCCACAGGACCCTTTGCGCACCGACGCAAATTTTACCCCACAATGAATATTTTTTCACAAACTTTCCTGAAAAAAAATATTTTTAAATTTCATTGCAGGTCACTTTGCCTTCCCAACATTTCTGGTGACTTTTTTTTTTTTTTTTTAAATGTTTTGCAAAATGGAGGTTTTCACATGAAAACATCCAATATATTCATATCTACAATTTCAAAGACGTTGAGAATTTTACTAGAAGAGAAGATCCAGTTTTTGAGTGGAAAAAAGGACATTTTATAGGGTACAGTATTTGTGGAACGTGACTATTTTTGCTAAACCACATTGAAATATAATAACTTAAAACGTCAAGTATTATTGTAGATATTTTGCATTGGTCCTAATTTGAAGTCACAAAATATATCCATATAAACTATAAATTTTATTCCAATGCCGGAAAGGATTTATCGTTTGCTTTAGATGCACAATAATTAGGCATTTTCATCTCATTTATATTTATTTTCATAGCTTTAAAAGCCTTTTTAATAGTGTTGTTTAATTAACATATATTTAAAATTTGTACTCTTTCCTAGAAACCCATTTTCACTAATTTAACCTGGGTTTTACTATTATACTTTTGATAGGGACAAAAGAGAGTTGGTTTGATTGTTAGCTTGTGGTTTTCATATGGCTATTTGTGCTGTATCAAGGAACCAAGTTTGAAACCTGTTGCCATATTCTGTATTTATTTACACCAAGGCAAATGAAATCAGTACCTGGACAACTATATTCTATTATTATTGTTGTTGTTATTTAATACTTATATTGCATTAGCACCCAGAAGCCAAAGTCAGATTCCAGTGTGCTAGGTGCTCTACAAACCTATAGGAAATTACAGCTTTTGTCCCTAAAAGCTCATGTTTTTGTATTATTAAGTGATGAAACACATCCTGCCAAATATAGCAAAGGGCACACCAACAGTCTAAGAACTTCTTTCCAAAATATTAAAATGGGACCAATCCTACACAAAACAATCAGTTAGGGAAGTGAAAGGAAATCTCCATCTACAGAAATGTCTTCCTGTGTGAAAGTGCTGTAGCTGCTGCATAATTACATCTATTCAGGAGCCAAAATATAATTCTTGGGAAACTCCAGGGCCTGACTATTATTATTATTATTATTACAGAAAAAGCTACATCTGTATATTATACAAATATTTTAATAAAATACATAGAGTGCCTGGCACAATGGGGCCTTATGCATGACTGCAGCTCTAAGGTGTTATCACAATACAAACAATAAATAAAAATAGTAAATAAATGCAGAAAACAAACCTTAGTCAATTCATAGATTTAGCAGACAAGATTTTTTTGAGATGGTAGGTGTATTACAGTCTGAAATAGTTCTCATTTAAAAAAAACCTTTTAAAATAACTCATACTCAGGAATCAAAAGGCTGTGTAAACAGTTGAATTGTTCATATTCAGATGTAGAATTCACAGATAGAATGGGATTTTCAGAAGCGCTCAGCATCCACTTAGCTCTGCTCCCACTGAAGTCAATAGGAGTTAAGCCAACAGTGAGTGCTTTTAAAGATCTCACCCCTAGAATACGCACACTCATCCAAGTTCTATGACATTTATCCTTCATCGGCTTCCCAGTTATTTGGGATTCCAAGTTTTTAAGGGAGATTATCAATAGCACCTCAGGGATTTAGGAGCACAATTCAGTTGGATTTCCAATGAGATTTGTGCTTCTAAATAACTTAAGCCCTTTTGAAAATCTCCTGCTACAACCCTATGATTCAGCTGCTGGTTAAGGCCTCCATGCACTTGTCTCCTCAGAGGAGAGAAGGTGGATTTTAGTGTGAGACATACGATGAAACTTTTGTGCAATCAGAGGATACATCCAGAGAAGAGGCTGTCACATTATCTTTAGTTACAAATAAGAGGCACCGTCACATGAGAAAATGCTTGAACAACATTATGGACTATCCCACAAAAGGATGCCACTGCAATCTTGTGGCCAGTGTTACTAAGTCAATGCCAAAGAGTTGCAGTCTACGGCTCTTACTTAAATGAGAATTACATAACTTGACGAGACTTGCCTACGTCACCAACAGCGTTGTTTGCGGAGTAAGGTACTATTCAATATGAGTAATGGTGGGAGAATCTGATCCAGACTGAGGTATGGTCTACACACAGTTCTTATAACTATCAGTTAGGGGTGTGATCTTTTACCGATATGGTTCTATAGGTACAAACCCTAGGATGAGTGCAGTGATACTGGGATAGATAATTTCCCTTCCCATATGAGAGTAGCTATACCAGAATAAGTACTTTTACACTGATATAACTGCATCCACACTAGGGGAGGGTTGTGCTACTTTAACTATGCCAGTACAGTTAAAGTAGTACAACTTGTGTGTGTAGACATGCCCTTGCTGTTTCTGCTGGCAAAAGTAGATGATAAATAAATGGCTCTGCTCTCCTGAATCTTCTGAGAGAGAGAATTCTATTCCTTCCCCTTGAAGCTTGTAACAGTTTGGGAAAGAAAGGGGAACTATTTGTTGGACCCAGAAGTGTATTTGGTGCTAGAAGCTGGGGGTAGAGTTTAATCTGTTCTGATGAAAAAGGGTTCAAGGTTGAGTGCTTCTCTTTGTTACATGGCTGCTGGTGCTACTACCCTCTCACAGCAGTTTAGCTGGAGAGATCACGAGATTCAACAGGATAGTACTAAGAGAGAGAGCCGGGGAAGTGAAATTGCCTTTTTCTTTTCTCCTTGACAGTTAAGAAAAATAAACGCACTTCTAAAGGACATGTCTATTCAGTACTTACTACTGAGAAGAGCCCCTCAGCGTGCGTCTTTCTGGAATGATAAAGGTAAGTCACTCACCATTTGGGCAAGTTCAATTGCTGCTCTCCAGAAGGTAGCTGATCTCGGTGTTGTTCACACAGCTCTGGATCATAGTACACAAAGAAGCGTTTTAGAGAAAATACTAGGGCAAATGATCTTCTTAGATATAGCCATGCACCCTCCATTGGCAGCAATGGGGTCTGCCAGGCTGCAATAGAACAGAATTTCTGCAGGTACAATGTTTTTAACAGGCCTGTCAACATTTGAAAGCTACTGTATATCTGAGGGCACTTGAAGAGGTATCTAGGTACATATCTGCTCTCCACTGAAATACATTAAGATGAGGGAACTTTCTGGAGGATGAAGGTAGGAAAGTGATATTATATTTTGCTTTAAACCAGAGGAACTGTCCCTGCTAAATAGGGATAAATTGGTTTGTATGATTTTAATGTCTATTATACCACGTGTAGTGGGTTAGTGGTGGTCCCTCCCCCACTGGGTCCGTGGGAGGCCACTCCACCTCACTATGTTACTGTGAGCTTAGCCGAGTGACAGGGGAATAAGCCATTCAGGAATCTATGGGGCCCTGGCCCATGGCGGGGGTGAGCCAGCAATCAGCCTACGGGGCTCTGGCCTGGGCAGGGGCGAGCCAGCAAGCAGGCCTCCTAGACTATGGTGGGGTGGCTGCCACCCCAGGGGTGGGGATGGCAGCAGGTGGTAGGCAGACCCAGGCCCGTCCCACTCCACTGGATCCCAGACCAGGGCCCTAACAGTGGTGGAGGGTTCCGCACTGGGTCATTGGGGATCCAGCCGAAACATGCCAACCTGCCTTCCTGCAATAATGCAGCCTGACTATGATCAGCTGTCCCTGGTCCACTTCTTCTTCCTCCCCTCAGGATGCCTGGGTCCATGGCTGTCCTCCGTCTCCCTGGGATAGATAGGCAGTGGTAGTCCCGGCAGCTCCTCGGCATCTCAGTTGGTGGTTGGGTCCAACAGCTCAGGCCAGTCTTCGGGGTGGCAGGGATCCTCCCCCAGCTTCAGCTTCAGGTGCCAGCAGAGGGCATCTGTTTCCTCCAGTGGCTCCCATTTAACAGAGCTACAAGGCCCTGCCTTTATACTTCCTTTCCCGCCCCATGATGTCCAGTGGGAAGGGTGAGCCTGGCCTGATTCTGCCCATCTGGGCTCAGAGAGTGGTCCCTACCCTTCTGGGTCAGGGAGAGGCCACTCCACCTCATTGTGCATGTTAAAGAAAATACTCAGCAAGGAAAAGAAATGGTACAGTTTTAAATTATTATTTTCACTGACAGTCGCAGCAAATTGCTAAAAATTAAAGCTAGAGGGATAGATTGCCACAGCCCGTACTCAGGCTTGCAGAGGGTGAGACGATGGAGTAAGCCCCCTCTGCCCTGACCCTCTTCCACCCTTCATCCCCCTGCTCAGATTCTATTCCAGCCATAGGGAAGAGAGCAGGGACTACTTGCTTAATACTCCCCCTGCCATGAACAAATGGAATGGGAAGGTATGGAGAGGGGCAGGGAGTGGTAGGAGTCTTGGCGTGGTGCATACTGGGGAGCAGCTGCTCCATAAAAAGAGGTGAAGTAACTAACTCCCCATGCAGAGCAAGGAAGGTTTTGTGACTTGGAGTCACAATTCACTGTGGTCTGCTCCTGGGGCTGTGCAGATATGCATTGCATCTTACGCAGAGCTGATTGGAAAGTGACAATCCAGCCCAGAAGGATCATTTGTTCAGTATAAAACTGACTCAAAACCCACAAATACCAAACTGTTTTAAGGTTCAGGGGGTGGATGGTGTTTTAAAAAAACCCAACAACCCTAAGCAAAACGTTAATGAACAGCTCTAGAAAGGACAGATGGAAATAACATTAAGAAAAACTGAAACATGCTGAACTGAAAAAAACTGAAATGTGTAGACAGCTGTCTGAATGGGTTTAAAAGTATATATGAAAATGGCTTTGTTTAAATGTACAGGTTTCTGGGGTAGGGTCTTATTGAGCAAACTATGAAAAATATGTTTAGTAAAATGTAAAATAATCTGGGGAAAATTGAAGTTGGGGAGAAGGACTCAGGAGTGAAATATACTTCTAAAAACAGAATATAAAATTCCTAAGTGGCTTATCTGCTTTTGCAGGGACAGATGGACATTCAGTTAACTCTGATATGTGCATGGGGGTTTTCTGAAAGTTCTGTTCCAAAAACCACGGTATAGTTTTCCTTCAGCTTCCATAGCTACAATACAACTCCAGTTCATTTAACTTTACAAGTGTCTCTTTAAATCCTAAGGGTAAGACTGAGCTTTTAGGCTCAACCCAGAATGAGGCGTAGCGTGTTGCTGCACTGTCCCAGGGGAAGCCCTGGGAAGGAATTGTGACTCAAAAAGGCAAATACCTCCTCTGCTTCCCCCTTGCTCTGGGATGTAGCAAATTATTTCACCCCTTTTTAGGAGGTGGAGGGAATAAAATGCATCTTAAGTGCCTGGACAGTATTCTGGCTCTCAAATAGTTGGGAAGAGCCAAGGCTCCATCCTTCCCTGTCCTTATCTGCCCCCAGCTCTCCTCAAGTATTCACTGCGCTCCCCTCGGTGCAATCTGAGGTACCTTTATTTGGCTGCACAGGGAAATAAGTGGGAGGGGGCATACTCCCTCCTGTGCTGCAGAGTGTGGGCTAGGGTGAGGCAATCAAACTTAAGACATTATGTATCATTTGCAGTAAAAGTACAATTTTGATATACTTGCTTAACAGTTAAATTGAGGAAATTAAGTCACTGAGGGAAGGTCTCCCTGTATTAAGGATCTGTCAGTGCAAAGCTGACCCAAAGCCACCTTCATCAGCTATTGTAGCTTTTGCCAGGGGTAGTTTAGAATTGCCATAGCTGCAGCTCCTATGCCATCTCCCGTCCACATCTCCTAGCACAGGACTGGTCCAGGAAAGAGAATATGACTGCCTTGAGGCCATTGGCATGCTGGTGCAAGTCCAGAGGCTCTAAGGTTGGACCTCCTTTGCACACATCTGTTTTGAGATGCTCTCGGTGTTCTTTGGCTGGAGATGAATATCAGGGGTACTGTGCACACGTGTACTACCAACAAGGAAATAGCAGCATAGGGTGTATTTTGCACTGTTCGCTTTCCTTACGTAACCATATACAGTTAAGTTTTACACACCAGCACACACGTTTACTGGGACTTACCAGAAAACACGATGAACAGGCTGGCGACTGCTCTGGGGCACGGAGAATACACAGGCAATAGCTCTGGAGCATGGGAAACATACAGGCAATTCAATTCCCAACTGGTTTCCAGGCAGGTGCTACCAATTAAAATTAAAAGAATAAAAGGCTGAAAGCTTGGGACTGATTATATGCTCTGGAGAGAGAAGTTGCCAGCAGCTAGTGCTACAAAGATGCTGCTCTTTTGCTGGATTTCAAATGGTGAGAGAAACGCAGGTAACAGACCATTTTTCTGGTTTCCCTGATTTTGATGTACTCAGTCATGCAGCCAAAATTTTTACAAAGAGAGATGAGATTGTTCCCCATCAATTCCAAGCAGCGAGCCAACCTTTTGAGAGCTGATGCGCTGAATATGCCAGCAGTCAGCTAAACATCGGAAGCGAGGTTTGAAACGGAGCACAGGCAGCTGAATGCTGTATGGTGTGCTTCAGAGCTAAATCCATTAAAATGATCTATTAACAGGAGCACTCTTCATAGATTTTTAAAAATTGCTTGTATCATGAAAAGATCTTCCTGACCCAGGATGTCTGTCATGTCAATGCCTTTGGCAGAACTCTCCTTCTGGAGAAGGAGACTGAAACATAACTATGCAAGATTATTAGAAGTCTTTTGGGTCTGCCCAGGTCAACACTTATATTGTGCCCATTACCGTGATACCTGAGCACCTGAGAAGGCAGTAGTAAGTGGGAGAGTTGTAACAGCAGTCACCGCAGGGCTTGGGAAGTCATATATCCTAACCCATTATTACTTCCTAAGCCTGAGCATTCTTCTCTCATTCTCTTAAACAGTCTCATTCGTGTTAGTGAAATACTGAGATGAGTAAGGGCTTCTGGATTGGACCTCTTCTTTACATAAAGCCCAGTTGCTTGTTAATCATAAGTTTGACAAAACATGAAGAAACAAAGGCCAGCCAACACTAGAAGACTTTCAAGTTACTGGAGCCTCCATGAGCTCCCCAGTGAGCCCAGCAAAAATGTGCATCACCTGAACTGGCATCAACCATAATGGAAGCAATGTGAGAGAGTTGCCTATCAGCTACTGGAGAGTGGAGGTCAAGACAGGTCAAGATGACTGGATTTGATGACAGACACCAGGAACTGTTTATACCATGCATTTATTCTAGGGAGGATTTGTCTTCCCAACCTACCAATCGAGGGGAAATGCTGCAGTTCCCTCCTGATGGGCACCTTGCATATTTGTAGGATCACCAGACTAATATGCCCACCTGGTAGCAGTACTTTAAAGTCATCTTAGTGCCTTGTGTCAACAAAATTCTGCAAAATGTAAGTTTGCTATCTGAAGAATGCACAGCGTTCCTTTCAGATCTCCTCTGAAACAGAAGCAGGAACTGATCTACTATCAGGTAAAGAGTGGCAGCATTCATTAGTGCTTAGTTGGATAACCTTCATCTTAAATTATGATGCCAGTTACAATGTTGAATGGAAAGGCTAAATGGACATTATAAAACTGTGCAGGAACCAGATTTCCAAACTTGTTTTTTGTTCTGAATCAGAAGAAAAATTTTTGTTCATGTTTTCCACAAAACTAAATTAAAAAATCATATTGATTTTGACTTTAAAAAAAATGTACAATATGAAATAAGTTTCTAAACAAAAAGTCACTTTGCAACAAAAAATAGTAACATTTAATTCCAATGAGATCAAAACAGATTTTGATGAATCTGCCTTTTCTGATCAAAAAGCTTTCCCCATCAGGAGATTTTTGACTAACTCTAGGCATTATTTGTATTTGGCATGTAGACAGTATTGTGACAATTTTACACTGATTACACAACATGACATATTGGCATGTTTTTTTATGACATGTTTTTTAGAACCATAAAATTAAATACACTGTTAATTTCAGAAACATGCTAGCACTTTATTTAGTTACTTAGATTTTGATCTAAAAATCAAAGACACTCCACACAAATGGGTGCTTATCTGGAGGTCTGGTCAGCCTTAACATATATTTCAAAACATAATTAAACAGTTTCAACATCAGTTCAATAAAATAATATCCTAATATAGCAAAAGTACATTTACATCCTTATTAACAAGTTTTACAGAATTTTACTGACAAGATAAAAATGCCTTCTCTGCCTTCCTTTCTCCCCCACCCCTCAAAACAAGCAATAAAAACATTTTTGCATAAACAAATTCCAAATTATAACTAATCATAGGAAAGCTGACAAATGTATGCTATGCTACACTGTGAAAATACTAATCAAAGCAGCCTGTCAATTGTTAAAGTTAATGATTTAGATATGCAAAGCTCTGACTAAATTTTTGTGGATAATTACATAATTACGCCTGGGTTAACACAATCAAAAATAGCAATTGCATGCTCAGTCTTTAAATCATATCATGGCAGCACACTCCTACTTTTTAAAGGCCTGCATGTTCCCTCACACAGTGTAGTGGGGAAGGGAACAAATTGGGAGAGGAAGGCAACTATAGCAGATGCCTCCTGCCGAATGTATCTGTCACTTTATCCTCTGCAAAAAATTCAAATAGTCACCAGAGCACTAGTGGGGAGTGGGAGCAGGAAAAGATGGGAGCCGGTCCACAGCTTCTACAAGCAACCTGTTCTCCCTCTAAAATGGATTCAGATTTATTTGAAAACAATCCTTCTCTTTAGGAGGCTGGTCAGATTGCCACTGAAGACTCGGAAATGTATTGACAATTTTTAAAAGGAATTTCATGATGTGATTGACCTCATATAGCTCTGGAACAGGACTGCAGGTCTCAAAGGGAGTTAGGCCTCCAACTTACATTGGGTCACTTAGATTTTTAAGGCCTTATTAAAAACTCCAGCCGAGACCTTTGGAATTTTAAATTACTATTGTGGCTACTTCCTTCCTTTCTCCAAGTTAGATTGATGGGCTGCTATTACATTAGTTCTGGCAGATGCTGTTTAGAGAGGCCAGGTATCAGATAAAAGCATGGGGGGTGGTGAGATAAATAAATATTGGGCTATGTGCTGGATGACACTCATTGGTTGGCAGGAAGGGGGTGATGATGAAGTTGTGTTTTAAAAATGCCCTGTCTATGGGATCTCATTATTTTTCTTTTTATCTGTTCTCTCCTAGACAGCTGTCCATTAAATGAACAAATTAAATAAAAATGTACTTTGAAGAAAAAATGGAATATTAAATCCGTTCCAGTCATGAGATGCATAAAAAGAGCCAAGGCCCAGCTTTTCAAAATTAGGAGACTAAATATAGGCTCCTAAATCCACACTTAGGTGCCCAAATAAGCTGATTGGTTTTCAAAAGTGGTGAATACCCAGGCACCCCTTGTGGATCTAGGAACCTAATTTTAGACATGTATTCTTAAACAATAATTGACCCAACTCTTAGAAGTAGCCTCAGAGTAATTAATGTCATGCTGTCAGTTATTGTTTTGATTGAATCCTCAAAAGAAACTCTAAATAAATTTCCTTGGCTGGCTGATCAATCTGTAATATAGGCCATGTCACTAAATAATAATGTATTTCAGTGTCTGAATGGGCCTTAAAGTGTCGTTTTTGGAAATGTAGCAAGCATCAGAAACTCTAGTGATACAGGTTCTGAAGAGCTTTCCTCTAGGCTTAGAGAGTCTATCTAAAGACTATTTCTATAGTTCTGGTGGAGGCAAAAAAAACCTCAGCCTTCCTATGCCTAGATGGATTTAAAATATTTTCATACAAAACACAAACCAAATGGAATATTTTCACAGCTGACAACAAGTATCACAGTTTTTGTGACTCCTGTGGTATTGTGATTAATACAAGGTCTTTCTTTATGAGAAAACAACCTGTATAGGGAACTTCTTGCCGCTTGCCATTCAATTTTTTGAGCATTGTTTGGGTTGCTAGGTCAAGGGATTGTATTTGCTGTGTGAAATATGAAGTATCAGAGGATTTAAAGACAATTTTACAACATGCTCATTTCTGCAGCGAGACACCAAGGAAAATGTTAGTTAAAGGTACCGTGATCCAAAGTGAAGGAATAAGGTTGGTTATTTCTGCCTCAGAAATAATCATTTTGTAGAAACAAAAAAAGTCTTAAATCAGACAATGTGTTTAAAGCAATGCCTCATTCAAGCATTCAATAGCTGTTAAATAGCTCATTTTTATGCAAACGTGAATCAAGAGGACATTTTATACCAAAAGTAATACTTAGAAATTCATTTTCTCTATTCCCTTTACTATTAATTCAGATGTTTATGTCTGAATCAGACTGTTGGTCTTCATCCAGCTTCTCCCGATCCTGCTGAGAAGTCATGATCTTCTGTTTTTGATACAGTCCTCTGTTGACAGGGAAATTAATGTGATGCCATATATTTATCCTTACAATCCATTTTCTGGTGCAACTCCACTGCCATCAACGCCAGCTGAGAGTTTGGCCTAATGACATTCCTGTAAGATCTCATGTACACTTAACATTTAGATGGCTCTACCTTGGTGTGAAAAAATTAAGCCAACCCTACCCCCAATGTGGATGCAGCTAGGCTGACAGAAGAATTCTTCCATCAATTTACCTACTGCTGCCGGGGGAGGTGGATTACCTACATTGATGGAATTACACCTTTTGTGGATGTAGGAAGCCTCTATGCTATGGTACTACACTGACACAGCTGTAGTACTGTAGCTGTGCTGCTATAGAGTGTGTAGTGTAGGCATAGCCTAAAATTCAGAAAGAGAACAAATGCAATTGTCCATCCATTAAGTGGGGGTTAGCCAATGGAAACCTGTGATACTAGTACTTCAGTGGCTTCCTATTTGCATGTAATTATGGGTGCTTATTTCGTTTTATACGTATGCCCTGAGTTCTATAGAAGGGCTCATGTTATAAATCAATCTGTAAATAACAAGACAAATCCTGCATGGCAGTTCCTATGTCACGCCTGCCTGAAGCTAGTGTAGGTGGTGTGGATGTGAAAAAGGTGTGTATCTGGGGTTCTGTTGTGCTTTGCTTCCTTCTTGAGGCCTTTTGCAGCCTGCATAAATTAAAGCAGCCTTCAGTCTGCTGTAATTTGCGCTGAGGTATGAGACTGGCACATAGTTGCCCAATTCAGAGGAGCACCAATGTGTCTCATAGCCACCTTTACACTCTCTGTTGTGAGTTGTGCTGTGAGCTCTTTGGTTGTGGCAGAAGATCAGGGCCAGAGTTTATGGCAGATATTTCCAAAACAAGATGGAACAGCAAAATGTAGAAGTACTTCCAAATTTCTGTGTTTTTTTATTACCAAAATAGTGTAACGTAATCTACTGATGTGTCTCCAAAATGCGCTTTATTTGTAGTGGCTTTTGTTAGCAATTAGCATATAGACAAAACAATCAGTGATAACATACGTAAAGAATTGGAGATAATTACAGTTTTGAATTTTTTGTACATATTTATAGCCTAGATTCAAACTGGGTGAAAAACTAATAGCATGTTAAATACAAAGATGGTAATTTTCAATTTTTTCCCTCTCTTTGGCTGTTTTTTAAAAAAACATATGCGCTGTGCACAAGAAATCAGTCATTAGATTTCAATAGTATATTTGTCATCTTATTTATGCCCTAAATTCAACAGAGTTTTAAAAAGTAGAATATAGATTTGATTTTAAGAACAAACTGGGGGGCATCAGCATCAGTGCTACGGACAACAGCGATGGTCCTACTGTACTCTGTAGCCGAGTACTGTGCACCAGTATGGACCAGAAGTAGCCATACTCGACTTGTTGATGTTCAACTGAATACTGCAATGCAGTGCATCACTGGAACCCTCAAGTCAACCCCAACACCTTGGCTGCTGGTGCTGTCGCACATTACTCCCTCATCCATTTGCTGTGATGCCTCAACCTTTCGGGAATTCCAGAGGATCATGGAAAACAAACATCTTCCCATCCACCGGGACCTTAACAACATCCCTCACCACTGCTTGGAGTCATGTAAGCCCTTTTGGACCCATGTGTTTAACTCTCAGCAATGCAACTTCAACCCTGACAAAGCTTGGAAAGCTGAATGGAGTTTACAAGAAGTTACAAATAAACACCTTGTAAAAGACCCGACACAGAAGATCTCTGGCTTCGCTCTCCCATGAAGCTTATAGGCAACCTTAAACTACATCTGCACAAACCATGGCAGATGTGGTTACCTGCTACACAAAAGGAAAATTAAAGACTCTCCAGTGTGCAACTGTGGTCACCTAGAACAGACCATGGAACATATAACAACTCAGTGCCCGATTCACAAATACAAAGGAGGCATATGCACTCTGCAATATACTCTGCTACTCAAGGCGCAATTATCTGTCTTAACCATCTGAATGTAAAATTATAGTTGTTGCTCTACATTTACATCAGCCATACGAAGAAGAAGAAGAATAAAGATTAGCTTGTGCTATTTAAAATAAATCCACATTCCACATAATTTCAAAATCTCATTAGCTCAGAAAGATTTTGGTATTTGTGCTAATTAGTTCTCCCTTACCATGCAGGAGCATGAGACTAACATTAAATTCTTCCACCAACCAACAGGACACCAGCTAAAATTCATGAAAGATATTTTAAATATAGTACTGTTGTCTCTGGCTAGGCAAATGTAGCCTGATCCTGCAAGGTGCTTCTGTTGACTTCAGTGGAAGTTCTACCTAGGCATTTAAGACCTAATCTGGCAAGGTGCATAGGCACATACTGAAATTTAAGCACACGCGTGGTCGATTTGAAGTCAAAGAGATTACTTTCATGTTTACATACTCTGCTGGTTTGGGGCTTTATACAGGTCTTCTAACATCTGAAGGCACTAACAGCACCTTGCAGCATAGGGCTGCTGGTTTATGGCCTGATCAAGTCCCACTGAAGCCAAGGACAAAAGTCCCATTTATTTCCATGCTGCTAGATCAAGTCTGAACTGAAAGCCACAGCAGAAATCTGAATCTGCTGTCCTCATTCAGGCACAGTTCAGGCTGAAGTCAAATATGAGTTATGCATGGAATAAAGGACTTCAACATCCGACCCATAGCCCGTTGGGATTTGGGATCCAATCTGGCTCACTGTATTTAAGTAAATAGTCTCACTCGCTCATGTGAGTGAGTCAGGGCAGTTTTGACTCAGCATATTGATTTTTACAAACTGAACAGATTGCTGAGCTATCACTTCGGGGGATTAATGAATTCTTGTGCCATAAAGTTTATTTCTCTGGGCTAGATCTGATCGTTTATTTTTAATCAAATAAATAATCCGTTTAAAGAATAAATTGTGTGAATCTTGTTTTCTTCTTTTGTTGATCATTATCCTTGGTGCTCCTTTTTGTTCGGGGTCAGTATCCTTGTTTGGATTTCAGCATTCTATTTTATGTATTTTTTCATACACTTCATATGTATGCATTTCATTGCACTTCATATGTCATAGGACTTTAGAAAAGTTATTTAGAGAGCCTGGTTACAAGCTAGGTGCATTTTCATTCATAACAAAGTTTCTGCAAAGTCTTTTAACCATAGTCAAATGGCAAATGTTCTGTCCTCTAATTGAATTTGGGAGCAAATTATCATGCATAAATCAAAACTCACCATGTTGATGCTAAGATATTGTATTTATAGGGTCCTTTGGTTATTTTCTTTTCCACAGAAGAATTTCCATTTTAATTGCTGTTGTCTTTCTGCACAATGTTGCTATAAATATAACGTTCTGATTAATTACAACACCAACTAATGCCAGGAGTCTATAACTTTAAGATGTGCAATAAGAGGCTAGGCTAAAAGTAATGGCAATATTCTTTATCATTTCATGGGGTCTTCTAAGGAAATGTGCCAATTTTATGGGGACCTCTAGGGAAAAATTCTGATTTCATGTGGATTCAGGTGAAAAAGTAAATTTCATGGGATTTCCAAAAATGGCTGGATTTCCCTGGATCCATGAAATCTATGACAGCCATAGAAAAAAGCACAGTTCTTGTCATGGAGTAAATTTTCATTGCAGTCAGCAGAATTTTATTTTCCGTGTACATCCGCTCTTCTGACACAGAGTATGCATTTTGGATCCTTTCCTCGTCTTGTAGACCCTTCCTACAAGTCTTCTACACTCCTTGATGGGTGCATAGCACTCTGGCATTCAGATGATAGAAATCTATGACTGCTTGCTAGAGCAGCAGTGGATTTGTTGTGAGCATGGAAAAGAAGGGAATTCAACTTTTTAAGATGACAATGACATCTTACTTTATGCAAGATAGGAGAAAATATGCCAGGAACAAGGAATGTGACTGGATTTCCCATGTATCATATTTAGTGTGAGCTTTAAGCACTGTACTGTCAAAACTCACTCACAACGTGTGAAATTCAGTCCTATGGAGAGGGTCCAGCATAGGGCCTAAGTCCCACTCAAGTCCCACTTAAACCTTCAAAAAAGGATGATTCTATTATAGCATCTCAACATCCCTTGTAAGTTATACTCCCTCTGGATAAGACAGTCCTGGGACTTCTGCATGCTCAGCCTGCTCTCTGCCTTGAGAGAGAGGCTGCAGTGCTGTCATGCATCACATTTTTTCAAGGAGAGAAAAATTAAGAAGCAAAGGCAAAGGAGAAAAGAGAAAATCAATGGTGAGATGAGGGAGGATTATACAAGAAGGATGCTCCAGGAGGTGCTGAGAAATGACAAATAAGAATCAGTGCTAGATGAATGGATGGAAGAGAGAAGGGGAAGAAAGTGTGTGAGATAGATTAGGCTAAATCTATGGAGGGTTTTAAAAAGGAGAGCAATTTTGGACTCTATATTGAAATAAATGGGGAACCAAGTGATTGGCTTCAAAGATTGACCTTCTTGTTACTCCTGAGAAGGTGGCAGCATTCTGAACATGCTCTAGTTTAGAAAGCAAGGACTTGGGGCAGGCCACCGATAATGGAAACGTAGCAGCCAGGGTAAGAAAAGATGAAGGCATGTGGGAAGATGTCATCACCATGCAAGCTAAGACTGTGGTGGACATGGGTTTTGTTGCAGAGATAATGACAGGTCAACTTGCAGACACAAGAGAAGGAAAGTTCAGGGCCAAGGATGATGGCATGTAATATAACTACATATTGTTTTTATTTGGGCAGCATGTAGCTGAATTTTAGCCTATATGTTGAAAGAATAACATGCTGCCTTGGACTGGGTTGAGAGAACCCAGTGGTGTTCTCTGAGTCAGCAAGAGTCGGTGAATAGTAATATCTAGAGGAAGTGAGATTGCAAAAGTGAGAGCTGGCCGAGTTACCTTCAATGTACACAACAGACTTTTATTATGTGTTGCATTGCTCTTTATTAACCATTACCACCTCTTTTGCTTGAACCTAATATTTTACTGGGGTCTATATTCCCTCTCACTCTGTTTTGTACCTGCCAAAAACATCTCTGGCATGTGTAAACTTTTCAAAAGGAAACATTACCATTTTTCATTGTAGTATATTGAGGGAGTGTTGCAAGGCCTACTGGCATCTTCCTTTTCTCCCATCCTCTCCACCCTCAGAGGTTCTGCATCACAACTATGCTTCTTCTCATTGAGAAGGACTCGCTGCAGAGCCTATCAACACCTCAAGTATGAACCAGATGGGGTCATTCAAGAGCAATTCAAAGCATGCCCCTCCTACCCCAGCCTTGGGAAGGGAGTTTGGGATTAATTATCTTGTGGTTGGATCCTCAGAACTGCAGAATATGGTTAACTCCTCATGCAACTTTCATGACAAACCTGTGAACTGCAACTGTGGCTCTGTCTTCACTAGAGATTGAACTCATTGTGAATCATGAGTTTTCTTGTTAATATGCTTTGCATTCAGAAACTAAACGTCCTCAGTTGTTCCATTATTATACCAGACCACAAAGTAGTTCTGAGGTACAGGATAGCTTTTGTTTTTGCTAACTCAAGGCGTCTATAATGAAGATGCACAGCCACAACCATTTGATAGATGATGGTATGCCAATCTCTTCCTACAAGCCTCCAGTCCTGCCTATTTTGCCATCTGTGATGGGGTGTCTGCCCCCCACTCGCCCTGAAGGGGTTAATGGAGGCCAGGATAGCTGAAGGCTGAAAGGAAAGCCTTAGTTGGAAGAAGCTCACCTGTACAGGAACATGCAGGGCCTATATAAGCCAGGAAGCTGGTAATAGAAGGGGAAGGCTGCAGTCACACCCTGGGAAGAGGGAGGAGCATTTGGAGGCTGCCATTGGCTCCCTGGGAGCAGGGAGTGGTGAAGCTGGCAGACCCAGAAAAGGAAGGAAGAGCCAGAAGGTGAGGAAAGGGCTCAGGGACATGCAGCAAGGTCTGGGATGGAACAGACCTTGACTTCTGATTAGTGAGTCCCTGAGCTGGAACTGGATTAGAGGGTGGGCCCTGCGTTTCCCAAGCAACTACTGGGGCAGTGGCACCAGCGGGACAGTGCATAGGAAGACTGCCTGAGCCTGTTTGGGAGAAGAGAATCTCTCCCATGCCCTGCTGCTCCTGGAAGGGGAAACCACGGTAGTGACCTAGCCAGAGGGCAGAGTCACGAAGAGGCTGCAGCATCTTCTGGAGCAAGAGAGGAGCTGCAGAAAAAGAGACACAGGTGGAGGGATGGCTTGCAACCGCAGGGAGAAGTGTCAACCTGCTGAGCTATTCCCCAGAATGGCCAGGAGGAGGCGCCATACCTCCAGGGAGTAGAGTGCCCCATCACACTATCTATCTGTGCTCTGGCCCCTGACTGGAAGTCACCTTCCTTCATATACCTCTCCTCATCTTCCTGAATCCCACACTACTTTCAGTAACTTCAGCTTCAATCATTTCTGATCTCTAATACAGCAGTAAGAAGAATGCCTGGCAAAATGCTCATGTATCAGCATGCAACTACCTGGCCAGAGGCTGATACCAAAGCACGGAATGACCTTTCAACTAAAAAGAGCTAAACCCATGACATCAGGATCCAGAAGAGGAATTCTCAGCAGAATGATAATATAGCTCAAACTAGTGGATGATCATGGGATGGACCAGACTGGGCAGCAATGGAAGGAGAAGGTCAGGTGGTTCAAGGTAAGCAGCTGGAGGGCCAGCAGAATTGATTCCAAGTTTGGCATTACCCCAATGGGTGCCTATTTTACAAGGACCTAGACTTCATGCTGAGCAGTGCCCTGAGCATAGAGCCCCATTTCATCCTGGATTCATCTATGAAGTCGTGATGGGTAGAGGTCCACAACATGAATGACTGTAGGCTGTGTAAGGTTTGGGAGAATCCATGCTACATTTCATCTGTAAAGTCAGAATAGATCAGGACCTTTCTCTACAGCTGCTTTTGAATTCTTCACAATTTTCTTATACTACACTAACTTTGGAATTTCCCTGGTTTTGTTTAATTTTGGAGGAATAAGAACGAAGAGACAGTTCCCTGGTATGTTTTGGCATAATGGCCTCTCATTTCTGAGAAAAAGTTAATGTGACACTTTATCTCGCTTCCTCTACCAATTGAATGTTTTGGGAAATATTCTGCAATCTTTACTCATGTTGAGTGGTTCTCACTGATTAAAGCAGCCCCATCCATGTTAAGGTTTCAGAGTCTGGCCATATATTAGTGCATTAACACATTAAATTAAGAATACTGAATTTGGAGACTTGCGGCACAACGGCACCTACTGGATGATCCTTTAATCTTGAATGTGCAAAGGTGTGTGTTTGTTTGTAAGGGTAGATGGGTTAGTGTTGTCACACAATCATATAATTTTACCTCTCAATTTCTTTGACAGAGTTTCAGGATGGAATCCCTGAAGATCCATGAAGAATCGTCAGAATTTGAGATGCCTGATTTGCATATACAAATATGTAAATTACATTTGAAGTTGTTGTTGTTTTCCCTTAATAAGGAATTAGGTCGCAACACAGGTATTTTATATCTGGTCCATGCCTTTCAAAATATACAAATGCAACTGGATTTGATGAGCATCTGATGCCCTGCTGTTTTCATTTTTCTGATATCATAATTTCATCAGTAACAGTAGCTCGCAAAATCAAATTAATTTAAAAGAAATGAAGCATTTAGACTGAGCCTGACATTTTCAGGATTCCAAGACATTGCATTCCCAGATCAATATGTTGATTTAGAAACATAATTTATACTTAGGCAAGCCATGTGACCCCCTACATCTATCCATCTCTCTGACTAGCATTTGCATTAGAGCTGTGCAAAAACCCTTTCCACTCTGGTTTGAAACAGACTTGAGAATTTTCCCATTAGAAACAGATCATGTGGAGTCAAAAACCCTGAAGTTAAAAAAAATGTGGATTGAAGAAACCTGTTTTTTCCTGTTTGCATCTCATTTCAAGCTCTTAGACAAAGTTTGCTCCATATTATGTATAGTTTCTCACAGTTTTGCAAGCTTTCAAACAGATTTTCACATGTCCACACAGGTTTGCAGAAGGAGTTGCTATACTAGACTATGCCGCAAAACACACACACATCTAAAAGGTAGGCCTCTCCAGGTTTAGTTGGACTACAGATGTTGCTCCTCTTTCAATTGCCAATTAAATTCAGTTAGCTAACACCTTGGCAAATGCTAATTTAGACACGCAACATAAATTTGTTCCAGGACACAAGTTAGTGCTTCACCCTAAACTGACCCCTCAGTGACACGGCTAACAGAAGTAAAGAGTAGTAAATGTGTATTTATGTCAGTAAATTAACAGATGTGGCTCTGAACACATACAGAGAACAGATCTGATGAGTAAGAAGGTGCCATTTTTAATATAATTTTTCAGATTAGAAAGCGTACTTTAAGCAAATGAAAGCACACTAAGTTCAAATACTCTTTAAAAAGATGTAGCTCTTACTCCTATTAAACTTAGTGGTAAACTTTGCTATTGACTTCAGTAGAACAAGAATCATGTCCACATTCTTCTTAAATTTGTCTATTCTAAAAATAACAGGCATTTATTGTCTTTGGATCCTTTTGACTTCTAATGCATTAAGAGAGAGAAACAAGGTAGGCGATATATTCTACTGGACCAATTTCTGCTGGTAGATTTACAGTAGAATCTCAGTATTACGAACACCAGAGTTGCAAATTGACTACACACCTTATTTGGAACTGGAATCAGGGAGCAGACTACAAAAAAAAAAAAAAAAAAAAATGAAGAAAAAGAAAAAAGCAAAAATACCATACAGTACTGTGTTAAACAAAAATTACTAAAAAATAAAGGGAAAGCAGCATTTTTCTTCTGTAAACTTTCAAAGCTGCATTAAGTCAACGTTCAGGTGTAAACTTTTGAAAGAACAACCATAACGTTTTGTTCAGAATTACAAACATCTCAGAGTTACGAACAACCTCCATTCCTGAGGTGATTGTAACTCTGAGATTCTACTGTATTATGTTCTTTTCTGTTTGATGGCTATGGGCCAGCCCTGCTCAGCTGACTCATATGAATAGTCACAGTGAAGCCAATATGACTACTTATTTAGTGACTGAGTTTTATATTACTGCAAAAGTCTCAAATATTTTGGAAAAATGCAACAATTGCTTCTACCCTTTTCTCATGAGAACCTTTACATTTAGATACATGCCTATAAGTATATGTGTAAACTCACACACACACAGCTATGACAGTTTCTTGCTTTTAAGTGATATTTATGTCAAAGTGCATTATAAATGGTGAAGATCTCATTTAAAAATGAATCATCCTGTAGAACCTTTTCTTAATATTGGAGAAAAAATTAACAATCATTTATATCAGGCAAGGTTACCTACCTCAAAATCCAAAAATGTTTATTTTAACATGTTCATCCAATTTTGCTTATTTCCTAGAAAGTTTCAAAATTTCTCAATACCATACTATCAACCTATAGGGACACCTGCTGGCTGTCACTTCAAAACAATGCAGTAGGAATTCTGTTTCTATATATGAAATAGCATAGAATTTGTTTTGTATAGTGCCTTTCATGCTCCAACTATCCAAAAGTGCTTTTGAAGCCTCTGAAAATGCAGCATCCATTATATTTTCATAACAGTTCACACACAACCTTGAATATGAGAACCCTTTTCATTGAGAGGGTAAATTGGCCAGGGTATCGGAACTAGATAATTCACTAAACAAAGAGGCAAAGTTTTTATTGTTCTACACACAACACTTATTTTAGTCAGATGTTTTCAAGGTTAGTGTGTTCTTTTTAGCCTACTAGTTGTCAAGTGGCATAGAGGGTGTAATACAAAGTATTTTGTAACATGCCATAATCTTTTATTTTCTAAACACAGCCCAAACTGTTGTAACATAACCAAATAGCACCTCTTGAAGAAGTTCCTGTGCCACATGTATTTACTGAAATATATTAACACAGTCAACACCATTTAAAGGTACTTGGTTAATTGGGACAGCTGGCTTAATGGGCAGTGTTGGGTGAACAGATTGCTATCTCAAACTATTAATGGTACAACTTTGTTTTGTTGGTTTAATGGGACATTCATTAACAATAAAGTCATGTATGCAGGTTTGGACTGGTGACCTATTTCCCCATATAATTTGCAAATGGATAAGTAACATGGCACATAGTTTGAATCACAATATGTCAACAATTGTAATAAGTTTCCTTTGGCCAATAGAGAAAATATTCTTGAGGTACCACAGAGCCCTACTGCTTTCTTGTCTTCAATTGCTAATTAAAAGAGCACCTCCAAAAGCCAAACTGGTTATATTAGAATAGAAATGGATAGATATACAAGACTTATTAAACACCCTACAGGTCATTGTTTTGATCAGTTTGTTTAATTTCCATAAATTACACCTTTGAATTCCTCCTAAAACCTTCCCTGCCTCTCTGCTTTGGTTCTTGGCAACCTTCTTGACCATTCTGCCACTTTAGAGTCTGTAGATGACAATCTCTTGCTTGGCACTAGTCCTCCTTTGATTTTAACAAAATTGTCTTCTCCCATTTCTCTCCTGTTGCTGCTCCATCCGCATCTCTTTTGATGAATTCTCCCCTCTCCCACTTTCTCTGGAGATCTAGAAGTCTCTCTCCTAGGTCTCCTCCCCTTTTCTCACTAACTTGGAGAGAACTCAACTGCTCATAGAGCTTCAACTGACAGCTCTACTGATGACTCACAATTGTACCTCTTGTATCCTGACATCTCTCCTTCCATCCAATCCCACATCTCAGCCCATTTCTCTGACATTTCCTGCTGGATGTCTCACCATTAACTCAAACTTATAATGACCAAAACTGCATTTCTTATCTTTCCTCTAGAACGCTACCCCACTATTTTCCATATCATTTTCTGTCGCTGTTGAACATACCACTCATATCCTAATCAGTCAAACCTATAATTCAGTGACCTTCAATTCCTCCCTCTCCCTGGCCTTACACATCCAGGTGGTATCCAAACCTTGACTGACACTTCTTCCTACACAACATTTCTCAGAGTCAATGTTTTTTCCTCTGTTTATGCTTTACAACTTTCATGCAGGGGCTCATCATGATCTGTCTTGATTTCCTCCCATGAGAATATGTTTTACCATTTTTCCTCTTAAAAAAAAAGAAGACATTAAATTAAAAAAAAATTAAGAACTTTATTAAGGTTGTAAAGCCAAGCGCTCAAAAATTAGGAATCATAAGGTTTACGATTGCCTATGCAAATTCAATTCTGCTCTTTGGTGCATATGCATTATTATACAGTCTTTAATTACATGATTGCATACTATTTTTTTCACAGGATCCCTGCTTCATATGCTGTACAGGAAGGACACACAAGAGGACATAATTAACGTTACCTGATCAACCATAAATGACATTTGAATTCTTGACTTTGCAACCTAAATAACATAATTTTTATATATAACTTCATTTTATCTTATGAGTTCGCTGCTAATTCACATGAATGGGAGGGGTGGTATATTGTGACGGCCAGGAATAATGACACAAACTGCAACTGGGGATTGCTTTGCATGATAGTGGTGGAAAGGTGCAGTGAAGATGGGGAGAGGGAAATCTAGTCCGTGTAATCTAAAAACAAACCACAAACAAGCTTGTAGCTAATGAGCCGCATACCTATCACATTTTGATCACTTTGCTTGCATGTTGTATCCTGTTACCTCATTTAGGACTGTAAGTTTCTCTGAGCACATTTTGGGTACAATATCAATAATAATAATAAATAATAGGTACCCATTCACTTCCACTGAAGATTATGGCTTAGTAAATTATTTTGCAACATTAATGATAGTTATTGATGCAGGCATAATTTACATCTCAAACATCTCCACATAGAATGGTTGTTTATAGCTAAGAGAACATATTGCTTATCTTCCTTGTCAAATTCAATATACATTCATGTCTAGGGTTTCGCTGCCCTTTTTTGAGGATGTAGGTTTGAAGTGATAGTATAATGCTCACTGACATGCAAATATCAAAGCTCGTCACTTATTCTTTAAAAATCTGCACCCAAACCTGGCTGCTAAAGGTGTTATAAAACCAAGCCACAACTTTTCTTTGGCACATACCAGGATGTGCTAAACATAAACAGTTTCTCTCTTTAGTATGATGCCCAGGGATATCTGGTTTGATCTCCAAGGGAGAGTCAGAGATAAATAAGCCAGTAGCCAATGGGAGGTTCAGGATGTTTTAAGTCAATGGGAGCATTGGGTCCTCAACAACTTTGAAAATCAGGCCACATGTTTAGGTGCCTAAATTTGGATTCAGGCACCTAAGTACTTTAGGCATATAGGTTTGAAAATCATCACCATGATTTTTATATTGTAAGTGCTCTGGGGCAGGAACTGTCTCATTTGGTGTCCAGTAGAGTGCCAAGTACAAAATCAATACTTAATTATTAAATAGTATTGATTACAATAAAATATTTTTGATAACCCTATAAAATGATATGGTCTACAGACAATTACACTTTCCAGCAAAAAAAGGGCAAATTTGTTTGTCTGTAGCATTACTAGGCCAGTTACTCAGGTATATTTTCAAATGTTTAGTGTATCTCTGGAAATAATGAGCCAAAGTCTTACTGAATGTAACCCTACTAATGTAAATGGAATTAGACCAGAGATTAATTTGACCACATGGTAAAATTGGTTACAAATGAAAAGTATTTTAAAAATATTCTTCAGCACTATGTAAATTATTCTTTCAAAATAATCTCATCAAAATAGCATTGTTACTGATACTTGGTTCCTGTATTCAATCTAATAAATATAAACCTGCCTACTTAGGCCTATTGAAGTCAATGGGAGTCCTTCCATTTACTTCCGTGGGATTTGGATCAGACATTGAATGAACATCTCTTGGTATCTTATAGCAGCATCACAAAAAGATTCACATTTAGCTGATTGGGAATATTTTTAGAAGTTAAAGAAGGCTGGAAATTACTCCCTGAAGGAGTTCATTCACACCTACTATTCCGTACAGACTTGTCTCAAAATGACCTGAACCACAGGGAAGACTGAATGGCCAATAGAGCTGTAGAGACCAAGATTTTCACTGAACCAAAAAAATGACTGCATATACAAAAGGGATTCCATGAGCACCCAAAGAGATTCATCATCCTCAAAAGATTCTGAGAAAGGCAGCTGACTGAAGGTGAATGAAAGAATTTATGAAACAAACTATGTCAAACATAAACCAAAAAATTAAGGTGTCATATTAATTTCATACTGCCCCTAGTTTGGACTAATTAGCACAAATTACACCTTGCTCTTGTCAGCCCTAACAGTTAGTACACCCTGTATAACATTAAGATTATTTTGGAGACACTTACACAATGTGAAAATAGTGTGAAAATATTTTTATTTCAATTAGTGGTAGTTTTACAGCCATTAAGAGATTTCTTTAATAGGCATAGACTTCCAGGCCCCACACAGCTGCATGAGGTCTGGTTTTATTTAAAGTTAAAAATACAGAGGGAAGGGAGATATTTAGCTGATTGACTTTACCTAATTACTGCCTATATCCTGTACTGCCTGGGATCCACAGATACCCAGTCTGACTGTCCATCAGAGGTCAATTGTCTGATTACAAAGAGCATCCCATATACTTACAGATTCAAAAATCCACTATATTTATTTCTAATGAACTAGGAGGCACCTTTTAACAAGGATTCAGATGTACCCACCAGGATTATACAATACTGACAGCTATCAAAAGGCCAGATTCTAATACTTGATTTACATAAAGTAGAAACTTCCTGCACAAGGAGCCCTATTGCTTTCATGTGGACTGTATGATGGGTAAGGTATTCCTCAGTGAGTCAGATTTATCCTTAACCAGGTTGAGAAGTATTTTATCACTCAATCCCATTGATTTCAATGGGACAAATTGGGAATTAAACGCTATTGAAGGTGAGAAGGGGTATCAGAGTTCACCTCACTGTGAGTAAGGGTAATAGAATTTGACCCTAAAGGGGCAAAGGGAGGAAAGACTGCATCTACTGGGCTGTGATGAAACCATGAGATAGGCTAACGGGTGGGATTTTTAAAGTGGGTAGAACAGGGAGGTGCTCAGCTCAGTGACTTTGAATGGGAGTTGGGTGTGTTACTGCCTTCGGGGCTTTAGAACATGTCACCCGAAATACAGATGGGGAGAAACACATAATCCAAATTATCTTGCACCAGTGACAGAACTAACACTGACACAAAACTCCGGACAAGGCACCTGATATTTGACAGAAAAGAAAGCACAGAAAATGTGATTTTTGCCTCCTAAATTATTGCTTTTTGAGCTACCTTAAAACCATTGTGTAGAGGGAACATGTTCCAGAATAGCCACCAGTCCTGAGCAGACTTGTCAGGCTGGAAATGAAATAGATATTTTACTGAAGTATTAAGTCAAGCAGGAGCTGGAATTTAAACATAATGTCACAGCTGGTCATAAGCAAGAACGTAAGATTAAATATTTGAATGAGTTCAGCAAAGTCATGAAGTGGAGCAGGACATAAAGAGTATGTCTACATTGCAATTAGACACCTGGGGCTGGCCCGTGTCACCTGACTTGGGCTCGCAGGGCTTGGGTTATGGGGCAGTTTAATTGTAGTATAGATGTTCATGCTCAGGCTGGAGCCTGGGCTCTGGGACGCCACAAGGACTGTATACACATATAATGGAAACACATTCCCTGCACCTATAATCTACTGCATTTGATTTCACCATCACCCAGTGTCTAAGCAAAGGCACAGTCTTTGGCTCTTCACTTGGACCTTCCTTTCATTCCTCAGTTCTCTGTTCCTTCACGGAAACTGCTAACACATGACCCTCTTCATTTCCTTTAGGTAGGAGGGTAAATAGTATAAAGTGGTCCAAGATCAGAGTGTTTTATTCTCGCACAGGTCAGTACCTCTGCCCCAGGATTCCTTCTGCAATTTGCCTTCTCCATTGTCTGAAGTCTCTCCTGTTCTATTCTTAGGTTTCTTGAACTGGGAATTGATATTCTTTGTTGACATCATAAAGATCTATAGTCAATATTTTCTTAATTGCAAAGCAGCCATTAATATACTATACTGCCACAGCAGTTCTAATATTGACAAGATAAGACATGGGTGGAATAATAGATAGCCACATAGTTTTAAAAATGCCTTTACCCTTTAGTGAAATGGCTGCAACACCTTTTGAAAAGAGACTGGGCCCCTAGGGCACTCTTCTCTCTTCCTTTTTACTCCATGATCTAAATTCTTCTATGGGAAATAGCTGGTGTAAACTGATTTACACCAGTTGAAGAGCAGGCCTCAAATTCTTAAAAATACATACTATCTGCAAAGCATGTATAAATTCTCTAGACTCTTTCATGTACCAGTTTGAACATCTTCTGTGGTCATATGCTCCTGTTACCATTGTGACTTGTTCTTTATGGAGTCAAACAATCTCCAATCTGTCCATGGGGAATTAGTACATATCAGCTCCCATTAAAGATAATGGGAGTTCCTACATGTGACACACTGCACCCCATTTACATCCTTGGTGTGTGATTGTGTATCATTCATGTTCACCCGTATAGTGTAACTGTGTATTGTTTAATACAAGGTATGTCATGTAAGGTGTTTTTGGAATGCTCATGACATACTGAACATTATTGTTATAGCAGTATGTTTCTTGCAGTGTCATATGTATGGTTCTGAAGCTCTGCTATGTAATATTCCAAATATGTGTCTAACATGGCTTAAAGCAGATTTAGGCAGGTACCAAAAGCAGAGAGGCAGTTCACGCCTTGCTAAGATATGCATAAAACAACCCAGCTCTTCAAGGAACAATGGACTAGCCTAAGGTGATGCTCATTGACTCAGGATGCGGAGAAGTCCATGCAGGAATACTGTTGGTCACCAGATCCTGAAGGTGGGAGGTAAGGCCCCAAAGGGGGGTGCAGGGACATTTGAAATGCGGGGACATTTTGGTCTCTCTCACTCTCTCTTGCAACCCAGCTCTGAACACCATCAAGCAACTAAAGCATTGACCACAAGGGAGAGCATGGTTGGAGGCTGATCAACCAGCCTGTGGTGAGAACCATCTAAGACTATGAGGCTACTGAAAGTGTTAAGCATAGTTTAAAATGCAATTTGCCTTTGTTTACTTTTGATTTAATCTGACCTGCTTTCCTCTGGCTTATAATCACTTAAAATCTTTCTGTACTTAATAAACTTATTTGTTTGTTTTTATTTCTAGCAGTGCATGTGGTTTGGGTGGTGTGTAGAGACTTCATTTAGAGTGACATATCTGGTGCATATCAATTTCTTTGATAAATTGATGAACTAATATGAGCTTGCGAGGTTCAATGGGCAGAACTGAACATTGCAGGACAGAAATTCCTAGGGTTGCATCTGGGACTGGGGGTGTTTGCTGGGGTCATTCTATTGCATAATCCCATGAGTGGCTGGCCAAAATCACTCACTCACTAAATTAAGGGCCACTTGCTTGTAGGAGGCTGTGCGTAGGGTGAGCCAGAAGTGGGGGGTTCACACAGCAGGGCAAATGCAAGACAGGCCCCAGGAGTGAGGGATTGGGATGACATAGCTATACACCAGTCCAGATTGCAGAGGGGAATGTCACACTACATAAATCTGTACACAGAGTGGAAAATAGGGTCCCTCTGTGTCTGAGAGAGTTGATGAATTTGTTGTCTGTTGTGGGGTTTATTAGCTGAGCTATTTTCACCGGGTTACTGACATGTTTACCTCTTTAAAATTAGTAGATCTTTCCTCTTTCATATTCCTTGCTAATTGATTTAAATAACATCTGCTGGTTTATATTTTTCAGTTTCTCATCCTGAACTGTTTAGGTTTTTTTTCCAATGTACCTTCTACTACACTCTGCTAAAGCCCTCAGTTAACTCCTGTTGTACAGGGCCAGATTCTGACACTTTTACTCACATTATATAGTACTTTACTCCATAAGTGGTGTCATTGAAATCAATGCTCAACATGATCAAGGGTCTGAGAATCAGGCCCAGTGTCAATCAGAAACTTTGCAAACTCCTTTTTTCATATTTGTATAAAACTCACTTTCCCTGTAAAAAGCTGGGACTTCTTTCAAATTCTTAAACTCCATGGAATTCTATCCCACTCAGCATAGTCCCTTTCTGGAGAGTGATACCATGTAAATGACATCTTACATTTTTATTTCTTTCCAATCTATCCACCATATGTTTTCCTTGTGTAAAAGAAATAAAATACCAATATAAAGCTTCTTCCTCCTGAAAAGAGTCTGAAGCATATTTATCAATGAATCTTCTTTCATGAATGTTCTTTGTCTTGTCACAATACTCCATCAACAATTCCAAAGAATACTGTCATTAAAATATCTTCAGGGAACAGTGTTTGTTATGATACTGATACTGAGTTACTGAGAGAGAAGAAATCTTGGAGTGTGTTGTCCTTTGACTCTATTTCATTGGTTCTCAAACTGGGATGTGGTTATATGGGGGTCACGAGCTGTGAGCCCGACACTGGCCAGGCATGGAGCTGTGATCTTGGAGTGCCACCAACCGTGGAGCTGCGAGCTGTGAGCATCCCTCGTGCCTCTCAGTGGAGGAACATGGGAGGAAGGGGGTGAGTGGTGACAAACAGATACTGCTCACCCCCCCAATGTTCCTCCATGCCCCCCTTGAGGGCTGAAAGTGGGGAGGGGGCGAAGAAGCAATGCCTGGGCTCCTTGCATCCAGGTCACTTACCCCCCCGGGCAGTGCTGTGAGGTGAGAATCAGGAGCAGCTTCTTTCTGCCCTCCGCTTACGCAGCCCAGGTGGGGAAAGCGACCTGGATGTAGGGAACCCAGGGCAGCGTTTGCAGAGAAGCAAGCAGCAATACCAACCACTCAGTGCATGCAGTTCTGTTTTCCCAGGTGGGTGCAAGGGGGGAGGCGTGCAGGGATTAGGAGTGAAGGGGGAGTGGGAAGCCCATGAGGGCCAGGCAAGAAGGGGGAGTGAGGAGTCCAAGGGGGCCAGGGGAAAAGGGGAAGGCTCAACTGGGGTATTGGGAGGGTTGCTCCTGGAGGCCAGGAGGTCACACTCAGAGGCTTGCTGTGTGAAAGGGGCCACCAATATGAAACGTTTGAGAACCACTGCCCTATTTGGACTTGTAAAGAAATCTAAAAAGAAATACATATGTGCATTTGCATCTGAGTAACTCATCACTGATAGAATACAAGTATATAAGAGTAAGTTTCCTCAAAGAGATCATTTTTGTAACATTTTCAAGCTGTAGAAAAACAACCATGGCCAACTGATGTTTAGGCTGAATTTCAAGGAGTTTATTTGCTCTGACAGCACCTTTCATTCACAGATCTTAAAGTACTTTGCCAGCATTAATTAAAAAAACCTTTAAAAATCCCTTTGGGATGGGTAAATATATCACCATCCTTGTTTCACAAATGGGCAAACTTAGGATCAGACTAATTGAGTGACTTGCCCAAGTTAACACAGCATTTCAATGGTAAAATGAGAACTAAAAGCTATGAGTCCCGACACACAAGTCTCCTGATCTAGGGCCCATTGAAGTTAACAGAAAGATTCAAAAGCTTTTCAATCAGGCCTTGTCTCAAGACTAATTGAAGCAATTACATTTATTGTTGTCTCCCTGCATTCTTTGACAGAAATCTTTCTCTCTGTTTGAGATACTGTGCAAGATATAGGGCCTGATCCTCGTCATATTGAATCAGTGGCTAATAATCATTAGCTGAGGAATGCTGTTCACATTTGACATAGAATTCTTGTCTGTTCTTCCTGTCCCCACTCCTTCTGCCAGTACAGTAAGTGCAGGAGACACTGTTTGCTTCTTACCCATAAATGTAAGAATATACCGGCTACCATACATACCGCCTGCGTATTGGATCTGCTTCTGCTTTATACAGTAGCTGGATCACCAGGAATAAACAAAAATCAAATTCATGGCGGCCTTCTACTGAGAAAATGCCCTGCTTGTTGTTCTCCTTTTCCTATCCTTTTATGTCTCTACTAGCTGCTGCTGAGCAATCCCAGGAAATGACAACAGAATATCCCATCCGCCCTTAATAGCTGCAGTAGGGTAGGATTTGCTATATGGGATTAGAATGATGATCCATCTAGTCCAGTATCCTGTCTCTGACAGTTGCCAGCACCAGATACTTCAGAAGTGCAAGAAACCATGGTGGCCAACTATGGAATAACCTGCCCGTAATGTAAATTTTATCCTAGGGCCTGTTAATGGTTGGTGTATACCCAGAAGCATGAAGATTTATATCCTTTCTAAATTTCTCTCCTAACTGTGGATGTTCTTATTATCCTCAAACGTCTCATCCTTTTTTGAATCTTAAGATCTTTGCCTCAATTATATTCTGTAGCAATGAGTTCCACAGGCTAGTTATGCATTATGTACAGAAGGATTTCCCTTTAACAGTTTTAAATGTCACCTTTCCCTTGTACTTGTATTATGACAGAGTGCTCAATTTATCTTTTCTATCCAATTTGTTATTTTATATACCTCTGTCATGTCTACTCTTATCAATTCGCTGAACTAAACAGTCACAATCTTTTCTGAGATAGAAGTCTTTCCACACCTCTAATCATAGCCTATTTCTGCTATACCTTTTTCAGATAAGGTAACCAGAATGGAACACAGCAGGCTAGATCCTCATTGACTTTAAAGGAGTTTTTCCAATTTACAACAGCTGAAGAGCTGCCTCAATATTCCAGGTGAGGGCATACTATTAATTTACATAATGGCATGATAATATTATCAGTGCTATTTTATATCCCCTCCTTTATACATTTTGTTTGAGATTTTGAATGCTGCTGCATAGCGAGCAGCGATTTTCACTGAGCCATCTACAATGGTGCCTATATCTTTTTTCCTGAGTGGTTACAGTTAATTTAGAACTCAGTAAAATATATGAGCAGCTCAGATCATTCCTTCCAATGTGCATTACCTTGGACTTGCCTTCACCGAATTTAACTTGCCATTGTGCTGCTCATTCACTTAGCTTTGTTGGATCCCTCTGAAGTTCCTCATAGTGATTTTTAGTCTTGACTAAACCAAACAATTTGAGTCATCTGCAAATTTTCCTGCTTCCATCTTTGCTCCCTTTTCCATGCCTTTAATAAATATATTACACAACATATATCTTAGAACAGATCCTAGGGACAACCAGAGTTAACCTGCTGCTATATTGAAAGTGGTCAATTTATTCCTGTTCTTTATATTCTGTCTCTTAACCAGTTTCAGATCCATGACAGTATTTTGCCTCTCTTATGCTATACAGTTTCCTTAATAACCTCTTGTGGGGGAATTTATCAAAGGCTTTATGAAAGTCCAAATAAAGTATGTCAGCTGGTTTTCCATGATCTATCCTTTTACTGACAAGCTCAAAGAATTCTAGTAGATTAGACAGATGTGATTTTCCTTTACAGAAGCCAGGTTGGTTTGTCCTAATCATATCGAGTTCACCTAGGTGTTTGGTTGAAATGATCATTGGAAATAGATTTAACAGTCTTCCTAGTATTGAAGTAAAGCTCAGTGGTCTATAATTCCCAGAATAATCCTGAGTATCTTTTAAAAAGATAGAGACAGGTATTGCTACCCTCTAGTCCCCTCATATAGCTTTTTAATGAGAGATCACATATTTTTGTTAGCAGCCCAGCTGCTTCATTCTTCAGAACTCTTTGATGTTATACCATTCAGTCCTGGTGATTTGGTTCTTTCATTTGTTAATTTGTTCCAGCACTTTCTCTTTTGATACCTCTATTTCTAACAATACCTCATCTTTATTACCTGAAAATAATAGGTGTCTCCACAACATCCTCTATGGTAAAGATAGATGCTAAATAAATACATACACTTTTTTTTAGCTTCTCTGCAATATAGATAATGGTTATTTCAGCGTGTGTGTGTGTGTGTGAGTGAGAGAGTGAGTGAGAGAGAGAGAGAAACTACAATATGACCTCAATGCTGCAACTTCTTGCAAGGTGGCAGGCTGTTGCTCTTGCATGGATCCTACTTGAAAGATTGGGGCGTATGTGATAATTCTCTAAAATGGACAAAATCAAAAGAAACAAGGCAAATGGGGGTGGGAACGGGAGGAATTACCAGGACACTACTTTTGGAAAGCCCAGACAGACCTACAATTCACAAATCATGTGATAGTATTTATTGTGTAAGAAAAATCTAGAATGAAGTTATTGGAAAAACAATGGGAGAAAGACAATAGGTAAAGTTTTCAAATGCACCCAAGTGACTTAGAAATCTAAGTTCATTGCAAGTCAATGAGAGCTTTTGTTTCAGGATTCATAAACACAGGTTGACATCACTCCATCAGTTAGCCTCAGACACATGAACTGAGAACATCCAGCCGGATATTTTCATTAAAATATGAAAACTTTGATTTTGTAGAACTAGAAGGCAGCATGAAAGAGTTACTGGTGTGTGCTGTACTAGCAATCCTAGCTCTGACCATGGCATCTGAATGAATGTCCAAATGGGCTTTGATTCAGCAAGGTGCTGAGCACTCTGGCTCTGATCCAGCAAAGCATGTTCAATTCTGAGCCCCTGGATAGATTTCAGTGGGACTTTTACAGTGTGCAAAGTCAAGAGTATGCATAAATTCTTTGCTCTATTGAGACCTACACTAGTTTAGTTTTTAAGGCCCATGATTTGAGGCCAGTATTCTCTATCTACATAGACTTTATCATGCTAACCTTAGTTCTTTCAAACTTCAGTTTCTTAAAACAACCATAATGTACATCCTACTGAGGAAAACAGAAAAGAGCATAAACTCTGCCAAGTCAAGTATAAAAATATAATTAGGCAGGCTGAAAAAGAATTTGAAGAGTAGCTAGCAAAAGACCAACAACAAAAAATGTTTTAAGTACATCCAAAGCAGGAAGCCTACCAAACAATCAGTGGGGCCACTGGACAATTGAGGTGCTAACAAAGCACTCAAGGAAGACAAGGCCATTGCGGAGAAACTAAATGAATCTTTGCATCAGTCTTCACTGCAAAGGATGTGAAGGAGGTTCCTGCACAAGCCATTCTTTTTAGGTGACAAATCTAAGGAACGGTCCCAGATTGAAGTGTCAGTAGAGGAGTTTTTGGAACAAATTGAATAATTTAACAGTAATAAATCACCAGAACCAGATGGTATTCACCCCAGAGTTCTGAAGGAACTCAAATATGAAAATGCTGAACTACTAATTGTGGTATGTAAATTATTTAAATCAGCTTTTGTACCAGATGACCAAAAGGCTCAAGATGCAATCCTGGCAATTACAGGCCAGTAAGCCTAACTTTTCATTACTAGGCAAACTGATTGAAACTACAGTAAAGAACAGAATTATTAGACACATAGATGAATACAATTTGTTGGGGAAGAGTCAAACTGGCTTTTGTAAAGGGAAATCGTGCTTCACCAATCTATTAGAATTCTTTAGAGGGAGGGCAACAAACAAGGGAGATCCAGTGGATACAGTGTGTACTTGGCCTTTCAGAAAGCCTTTGACAAGGTCCCTCACTAAAGGTTCCTAAGCAAACAAAGCAGTCATGGGGATAAGAGGGAATGTCCTCTCATGGATCCGTAAATGGTTAAAAGACAGGAAACAAAAGGTTTTCAGAATGGAGAAAGGTAAATAGCAGTGCCCCCAGGGATCTGTACTAGCACCAGTGGTGTTCAACCTATTAATAAATGATCAGGAACCAGGGGTAAACAGTGAGGTGGAAAAGTTTGCAGATGATACAAAATTATTCAAGATAGTTAAATCCAAAGTGAACTGCAAAGAGTTACAAAGGGATCCCACAAAACTGGGTGACTGGACTACAAAATGGCAGATGAAAGTCAATGTTGACACATGCAAAGTAATGGATATTGAAAAACATAATCCCAACTAAGGTGTACGTACAAAATGATGGAGTCTAAATTAGCTGTTACCACTCAAGAAAGAGATCTTGGAGTCACTGTGGATAGTTCTCTGAAAACATCTACTCAGCCTATGCAGTAGCAATCAAAAAAGCTAACAGAATGTTAGGCACCATTAGGAAAGGAATAGATATTAAGAGAGAAAATATTCTAATGCCACTACATAAATCCATGGTACGCCCACAACTGGCCACCCCATCTTAAAAAAGATATATTGGAAATGGAAAAGGTACAGAGAATGGCAACAAAAATTATTAAGATTATGGAACAGCTTCCATATGAGGGGAGATTAAAAAGACTGGTACTATTCACCTTGGAAAAGAGATGATTAAGGGAGGATATGATAGAAGTCTATAAAATCATGAATGGAGTGGAGAACATGAATAAGGAAGTGTTATTTGCTTCTTCACATAACACAAGAACCAGGGGTCACCCAAAAAAATTAATGGGCAGCAGGTTTAAAATGAACAAAAGGAAGTACTTCTTCACACAACACAGTCAACCTATGGAACTCGTTGCCAGGAGATGTTGTGAAGGTCAAAAGTATAACCGGATTAAAAAAAAAGAATTAGACAGATCTGTGGAGGATAGGCCCATCAGGATGGTTAGGGAAGCAACCCCATGCTCTGGGTGTCCCTAGGCCTCTGAATGCCAGATGCTGGTACTGATGCTGGTACAACAGGGGGTGGATCACTTGATGATTGTCCTGTTCTGTTCATTCCCTTTGAAGCATCTGGGATTGGCCACTGTAGGAAGACAGGATACTGGGATAGATAGATCATTAATCTGACCCAGTATGGCCACTTATGTTTTAATGCCAAACTTAAAGTTTTAAAACAAAGCTGATTTTCAGTTGTTCAGGTGCAAAAACCCCAACAACCCTAGACTCGAAAAACAGTTGTAAAACTTTCCAAAATTTCTGGGTCCATATCAAGCATCAGAAATTTCACCAAAACCAGCCATATGATGAGAAAATTATAAGCAACTGAAGAGTTGAATGTAGAATGATAGTGGTCTCTCAACCATGACAGTAGTGGTGCTCCCATGACTCTACAATAATTTATTGTTACAGAAGATGTCACCACAGAACTCAATATTTTACAGAAATTCTGTTATGTATTGCAGCAGAATATCTTGGGAAGTACTCAGATTTACTAGTTTTTGGGAGACTAGAGAAAAAGTGTGCAGCAGATGAAATGAACATAATGCAAGGCAGTAAGTGATGTAAAATGTTAAATTAGAATTACCAGCTTTCTATGCTTTTTGTTGCTATCCATGAGTTATTTTAAAAAGCCTCAAAGTATTCTTTTACTTCTGAGTTCTGGCGACATGTACAAACATCTCAGACTTTACTCTTATGGTTTATATTGTCATCAGAAAAATCTTACACTTGGGTATAGTTTATTCTCTCTATATTATAAGTTGTATGTTATGGATGTGTTTTCTGGACTGTGCATATGATCAATAATTTAAAGGCTCTCTATGCAGAGAAATGCTGAATTTGCTATAGAAGTCCAATAAAGAAATGAAGATGCTGCCTCTATTACTTATATCTACAATCAATTGTTCTGATAGGTATTCAATTACTTTGGGCTAAAGCAAAAAAGAGATATACCCAATAAGAAAATTGCTGCTACAGCTGACCACTAGAAGAGATTGGGACTCAGGTTTTCTATGGTTATTTGTTATTTATGGTGAAGTACTTGTGCTACATGGTATATATGACTATGAAGTTCAGTGTTACATACCATGTTATGATAAAAAATAAAACATGTTTCTGAGTCATCATAATTGTACTGAGTTGATAACTCTGGGTGTTTCAAAGCTCTGTTTTTCAAATGGGGTGAAAAGGGATTGGATGGTTTGATGGATTGGTAATGAGCTAAAGGGGCCTTTCAGAGCTAGGTTACCCGTTTGAATTCAGACAATGGAAAAATTTTCAGAAGCACGTAGGCGACTTAGGAGCTTAAGCCTCATTGACTTTCAATGGGATTTAGGCTCCTAAGTATTTTAGGTTCTTTGTTAGTAATCACCAGAAGTCACTGTAATCTGGTAACACTGTAAGTGGTCTAAGTAGGTTGTCTCAGGTTATGTTCACACTGCAATCATGGGGTGTGATTGATGCTCATGTAGACACACCCAAGCTAGTTTTAATTTAGCTATCGTGGGTCCTGGCACCAGTTAAGGTGCAGCAGTGCACACTTTAGTGTAGGCTGTACAGACCTGCCTGAAACCCTGGGTAATTTACTCACATGACTAGCCCATACTGAATGACTTCCTGGGAGGCCCCACAGTTGTTTGAACTGGCCCAATTTCTCACCACTTACACTGAGGGTATAATGCAGGATTTGAATTGCTGCATGGCCTGAATTTTGTATAAATATTAGCAGTGTTAAAAAATTTGTTCTGCTCTCATTAATACTAGTGCTTCTCAGAAATAAAGGGAGTTGAGGGAAGGTAGCTTAGAGTGAAGTTTGACCATTTAGTTCTCTTCTAAGTAAGTTCTTAATTGTAGGGGGCTGATCCTGGAAGGTGCCCTAAAGTCTCAGCATCTCCCAGGAGACATTCAGCCCCTCACAGTATCAGTCTGCAAGATAGCAATTAATTCTAACGAGGGCTAAGTAGGTTCAGGGTGTGATATGATTAGTACTGAGGTAATTGGGTAATGCACTGGAAGAATTTGGAATTGCTGGCTCTGTTATCAGCACTGGGGACTCTGGCTCATTCATCCTTAAATACAATCTTCCCTGCTTGTAACTAAACTGCAGAATGTCTACCAGTGTGATTGTTTGTAAATTTCAGCTCCCTCCCTGCTCCCCTTTGACATCATCATTGTACACTGTGTTTCTCCCTTTCAGGGTATAGGACAGTCGTTATAAAGCATTACTTTTCTGCTGCATCTCTCTATGTAAAGCATATTGTGACACTCAGGGGTGTAGCAGAGCTTGAACAGTCCAGATGGTGCACCAATATTTTTTTCCTGTAGAAGGACATCACTTGAGAGTCTTACTCCTAGGGGATTTGGTCCTGGCATTGTAATCCAAGAGAGAAAAGAGGGGGAAAAGGGCAGGGTGAACCAGGAAGGAAACAAAGGAGTGAATTCAGGAGATTCCAAGGAAAAGAAGAATAAAGCAAGAAAACTAAAAGAGAGGGTGAATGGAAGGAAGAGTGAGTGGATACATGGAAACAATACTCAAGGGCCAGGCAATGACAAGTGGTTGTGGAGGAACAAAACAAGAAGAAGAAAGACAATTCACAACCTGTTGGGCTAGATACTGGAATGGGAAGTTTGGCTGACAACAAGCCTGTTGAAAGTGAGAGAAATGGATGGAAGCCAGAGCACCCAGCAGTGGAGAGGCTAGAAATCAAAGGGAGGAAATCTGCTGTGAATTTGGAGGGGGTTGGGCTGGGTTGCTTTCTCAGAGATTGAGCAATGGTTTGGAAGGGAGTCTGTTCTGTTATGAGGGTGGAAAAGAAAAGATTTAGGATCTGGGGGTAAAGAAGGGAGGGGACTTCAGTGGGAAAGGAAGGGCTGAAGAACTGATCATAGCCAAGACTTTACAAAGTGGGTCATTGACTTTAGTAGGACCTGTTGGATGCTAACCAGATGTGAAAATCAGGCCTATTAAGATGTCTAAATATGGATTTAAGAATGTAATTTCAGACACCCATTTTTTTAAAAACCCTGGTCCATGTGCCTACTTCTGTAATTATTCAAAACAAAAAGAGCCTGATAGTAGAATTACAGCCATATATTATTCCTTATATAATATAGTATTGTTACAGGATCAATATTTCATCTTTAAGAACAAAGGTCCAGAATCTCAGCTAGTTTAAAGTGAAATCAATGAAACTATGGTGAATTACACTAGCTGAGAATCTGGCAGAAATCTCTTAGCTATGCCTAGGTTTGATTTTTCTTCTAATAAATACTTTGACAATCTTTACCCAACAAGAGACCTCTATTTGCTGTCAACTTTCTGTTCTACAGGATAGATCTCAGTTATTTCCTGTTTCAACTTACTCACTCCTAGTAGGAAATTAACTAAAAGAAGTGGCAGGAAACTGGGCACACAGAGATCAGGATTTTGGGACTAATTTTACCCTCAGATTTGCACACGTGATTCAGACTGGAATCAATGGGACTTCCGAGGCAGAATTCAGCACCACATTAGGAAAAATTATAAGGATTTTCCAAATTAAGGCCATGATCCTGCAACAGTTCAGTATGTGAGTAGTTCCAATGAAGTTAATGGGACAGCTACTCACATGCCTAAATTAAATACATGCATTTGTGTTTGTAGGATTAGGGACTAAACAAATATTTACCAGCAAACTATGGCTAGTAAATAGTTTAAGTACTAATTAAATTAAGAATGCTATATAAGAGTATTATATTATCTGTTTATTATACATTTTATTGACATTATTTACATGATTGTGTTAAAATGGAATTTTTTGCAACTACTATTATTTTACAAATGCTTTTTTGTAATAACTGTATTAAGGTCTATCTTATATATATTGTGTTAGTGCAGTCTTATTTTTTCAGAGACTTATCTGATGTCAGATTCTTTTGGATTCTTAAGCTATGTTGTAATATTATATACAATACAGACATAGGAGGCTCTAAGTCTTAATATGGAACACAGCTCATTCTAATGATTGTGCTATTAGTGTGTGACGTAGGAGACAAGGATTATGTGTGTCTAGTGCAGAAAGAACAATGAGAACTGTGACTAGCATAGGAACAGGAAAAAAATTAAGTGCATCAGGAATAGATTACAGCCCAGCTACCATTGGAGAAGGATCTTGGTTTTGATAACTGACTGTAAAAGAGTAAACTTTATACAACACAAGTAAGTTATAGACAAATGATCTGTAGGTGAATTTTTTAAAATAAAATCTAATTTAAGATTGGAATTCAGGATTGCAAAAAATAAGCTCAGTACTGTATATACTCAAGGATAGCAATTCACACCTGTCTTTGAATTCAGCAGTGAATCACCATGCCATGCCTGAGTTATTCATGTGTGAGATGTCAGGTGCACAAGAGCTTACATCATATGCCATGCTGATGTATGAAATGAAATTTTTAAACCTGCCCTTGACAAGTCAACAATTCAGCAACACAGAAGCAAGATGCAAAGATCAAAAACTAAGACAAAATTATAATAGCAACACCAGTTTATACGGTTTTTCAAATTCAAAGCCATCCCAAAGATTTTTACAGGAAGCAACATTTACTAAAAGTGTATTTTAAAAGGGTGAACTAAACTGACATGATGTAGAATGAGATTTAAAAATTGTCCATTTCTTGTCTCTTTATGTGAGAGAGAGTTTAGTGGTGAAAGATCCTGTTGTGGCAAGAAATTTCCACCATCAAGAGGGAGGTTAAAGACTCATAATACACCTTTTGGTCCTTGCAAAGCAAGTCTGAATTTGAAGAATAGAGGAAATTATCTGTTGATTAAGACTGGAGAAGGTCTCAAATATATATTCCTATGGGTCTTACAGGACCAAATTCATCCTATGCGTTATTTCAATGACCTCCCTGGAGTTGTTCCTGCTTATACCTAGGCTGAATGTGCACCACTTTAAAACTGATTGTACTGGTAGAGAAATTCTAGGTCTGATGAAGTATCTAGATGCAGAGTAGAATTTAGGCTATATCTGATTCATATAGTTTTACATCATCTGCAAATGGTCAAAATTTTCGAACTTACAAGCCTAAAGTTAGGCACCTAAGTCCATAGGAAGACACCTTAACAAACGGCTTGATTTTCCAGGGCTGATATGTACTACTCCCAGCTCTTGCTGAAAGTTGTAGGTATTCAGCAACTCTGCAAATCAGGCCACCTATTTAAAAGATCTCAAAAGAAAAGTAGATTTAGATGCCTAACTTTAGACAACCATGTGTGGACATTTGGTCTTGTATTTATATGACCTGATTCTGTTTTTAATTGTACTGGTGCTATTAGTCCAAATTTACAACAGTGAATCTAAGGACAGAATCAAGTCTACTGAGTCCAAAGTGACAGCTACAAGTAGAGCATTACAGCAATGTGGTTTGAAAGTTATAAATCCATGGACCAGTTTCTCTGGCCAGATTTGGAGGTGGGTCTAAGGTGTCTAAGATACCCTAACATGCATGTTCTTTTAGTCCCTTCAGCAAATAACCTACACCAACTTAGTCTCAAAGGCTAAGCTTTGTCAGAGCTGCCTAAGGAATCTGGACACCCAGCTCCCAATAAAACTAATGAAGATAGGGCATTCACATTCCCAATTGAAAACCTCAACCAAAAGACAGTTTAGATTCATTCCCATTTACCGGTCTGGAACTTACACCTCCTTACATGTTACCTCTGAATTTAATTCTCTATATCTAAATGACTCTGAAGGACTGAAAACACAGAATAATTTACATGATGAGGGGCTAAAAGGTGTAGCAAGAAAGGCAACAACCAAGAGGACATAAGGAGGTATAAATTAAAGGATAGTCTATTTTATACCATATGGTCTTCTGTAGGTGATACACTTTAGACTTTCACATTCACTTAAGACATGTCTACACTTACGGCTATGTGTAGAGTCCAGATGCTGCAAGCCCAGCTAGCACAGATATAAACAGCAGCATAGATGGTGAGGCACAGCTTAGAGTGTACTGCACGCCTGAACCCCCCGGGTATGTGCCCTACATGGTTCTCTACTTGCCCAAACAGTCCTTCCCCCAACCTACACTGCTATTTTTAGCTGTGCAGTATCCCAATTCCTCCTCCCTGCCAGAGCCTTTCCTTGCTGCGGTGAAAAACTCTGGCAATGGGAATAGGGTCTGGCAGAGGTGAGGCAGCAGGGAAAGGCTCTGGCAATGGGGAGCTGTCAGAGCCTTCCCCTTGCTGGAACCTTTCACTGCTGCAAGTAGCTACATACTGCAGTGACAAGTGTGGACACGGCTGCCTTTCACTATATCGTGTAGCTATATGGGTAGTGCTTGTACTCTACATACCTCTGTAAGAATAGACAAGGCCTTAGACTTACCTCTGAATTTGTCCCTTACTAACTGAGGGAGGAAGCAAGAGCTCATTATTATTTCATAGCCTTATGGATATTTTAACAATATTTTAGATTTAAAGGTTTGTGGTTCTAGACAGAATTATCATAAAACCAATAGAGAAACTTTTTTTGCATTGTATGCTGAAAAAAACCAATGCCGCAATATGGACATGAAAAGAAATCATTGCAACCTGTTAAAACAAATTAGGAAGCATGCTTTTCAAATCTTAATATAATTTCTAAAGAAAGAAGCCTCTTGATTCAAATGCTAAAGGTCTGAAAATGGTCAAAGAGAGTCATAGAGCTAAGTGGGGATCCAAATTACAGAGAAGCAATAATGCAAATGTTAATGCAGAAGGACCAGTCAGCATCCGTCTTTCAATAGCTGTGGTTGTGACTGCAGCACAGAAAAATCAAAATCTCTTATCATTATTATTCTTTATTATTTGCATTACTGTACTGCCCAAGTGCTCAGTCACAACTCGGCTCCCATTGTGCTAGGCATTGCAAGTGCCTGCCCCGAAGAGCGTGTTTTTCATCTTACAGAGTTTTTATAGCTAAAACTGTTTCTTCATGGAGAAAACCAAAGCACACATCCTTCTGTTTCCTATTTCTTCTTTATCTTCACTGGCTTCCGCACCATGCCCCACTAAACTGCACACCTGCAGTAGTTTTACCCTCAGACCATCACACTGAGGTTCTGCTACACACACATTCAGGGCTTGATCCTGCAAGTCTCTGCATGTACTCAGTAGAATGTGCAAGACTGTTGTACTTCCAATTCCTATTTTCTTACTAACTAGTGGACAGGGCTAAAAGGGATGGGGTCTGGGCAGACAATGGGTGTGTCCGAAGAGACATAGACTTTAAGGTTAATGAGGTACTTAGTTATAAGCGCCCTGACTTCAAGTTCTGGTAGCTTGGCAAATGTTCAGCATATTCTCAATAATACAGGATCATATTCCCCAGTGCTTTCTCTCCAGCTTGTCACTTTTTTTCCTGGCACATAACAAGCCCAATAATCTGCATCTACTCTCTGCAGTATCAAGCCTACAATGATAGTCATAAAGGAAAAGTAAGGGAATAAAGCAGGAGGTACACTGTAAGTGCAGATTCCTTTCCTCATAGGAAACAGACATCAGAACTGAACCCCATCCTTGGCAAACCTTGTTAATATAAGATTGCCCAGTTCTCTGCCTGACAGAGACTGTTTGGCTTTAGATAACATACAACTCTGTTGATACTGTTGGTCTCTCTGTTGCCTTTGACACTGTTGGCCAGATGACATGCATACGAAAACTTGTGAGAGTAAACAGGACAACATTGATCTGTGTAGTATCTGCCACTGGGTCTCCTAGTGATCCCAGACAGAAACCTGGGGGAGGGCAGCCCTGCAAAGGCAGGCTGGCTGGCTGCCTGCCTACCTGCCCTCCATCTTCTCAGTGAGAGCCCCCAAGGGATGTAGCAATCCCGGCTGGTGCCGGACTATGCAATTTGCAAAAAAACCCCAACCCTTCATATGATTAACAGATAGTGAGGGTGGCAGCATGGGGCCCAGAGTGAGTTTGGTGAAACAGAAGGAAATATTACAGATGGTGAGGGTGGAAGAAGGCCTAAGAGACACCATAAGTGGGGGTAAAAGACTGTGATTCCTCTGAAAAAGAAGAATACAAAGAATTCTGTCCCAGATTTTCTGATCCTTTTGTGCTTCTCAGGCTCAGATGTCCACAGTGGCCATATCAGAGTCATAATCATAGAGTCATAGAATTTAAAGTCAGAAGGAACCACCAGACCATCTAGTCTGACCTCCTGTGTATCAAAGGCCACCAATGTCACCCAGCACCTGCACATTAAACCCAACTGAAATTAGACCAAATTATTACAGTTCACAAGAGACTAGACTAATTAATGCCACAGGGAGAGAATAGGAGGGACTGAGGTGCACAAATATCTTAGGGCCCTGCAATGGCAGGAAAATGATTAAGTAAGATATATCCAGATAATCCCGGCAAGGAACCTGCACCCATATGATACAGAGGAAGGTAAAAATACCCCAAGGTCACGGCTAATCTGATCTTGGGGAAAATTCCTTCCCAACCCCACATACAGCAATCAATTAGACCCTGAGCATGTGAGCAAGACCAGCCAGTCAAGCAAGACAGAGAATGCTCAGTACCACCTCAGGGCACTGGCTCACCCCATCCAGTGTCCTGTCTCCAGCTGTGACCATCTCTGATGCTTCAGAGGAAGGAGACCAAACCTTCCCCACACAGAATATACTGTGTGTGTGTTGCAGGGAATCCCTTCCTGGTCAAGACAGCTGAGAGTTCTGCAGCATGAAGGACTTCTCAGCTAGTGCAGAGCCAGTGTACTCAGCTCTTGCATACCCCCACTCTCCCCCAAATTGTCCCCAGCACAGGGTGTGAGTAAAGGGCAAGGATGGGTTAGATCATGGCCTAAGCAGCTCTGATCTACAGCAGGACTCATCATGATACAGACCCACCCTGAAGACCATAACTATCCCCCTGACAGATCATCCCCCTGAGTTTTGTGTGCCAGAGAATCTGCACCTCACAGGGCTCCATGAAAGACAGCTCAAAGGGTTTGTGGGTACAAAGTACACTTGACTTGACATGGGAAATGGAGGAAGAACTCACATAAGAAAGCTCAGAGTCAAGTGTGGCTTGTGAAGAAAAGAAGGACGGTGGAAAAGTGTTAATGTTAGCTAAAGCTATAATGAGGAATGAGAATAGAAGGTAGAAATATATCAGCAGGAAGAGCAATACCAGAGAAAAAGTAAGTCCATTAATAAGCAAGGAGGGGGATGAAATGATTGATGACTAAAGTCACCAAGGTACTAAACGTCTTTTAAAATAAGGAACAATTAGGAAGTAATAAAGACCTAGTGCAAATAACTGATAAAAAGCAGAGATGGGAAAATTGGAACATACACGTCAGAGGGTTTGGATGACACACATCCATGTGAAGGGAGTATACTGAAAAAACTTCGGGAACCACAAATCATTATTTGAAAAATGTTGGAGAACTCTGGATATATTATAGAAGAAAAGGTATTTCAGGCTCATCTTTGAAGAAGAAGAAGGAGAAGAGTGATCCTGGCAATTAGTACCCAGTCAGTCTAATTTCAATCAAGAGGGAAATAATGCAACAAATAATCTGAGGAAGCTTTTTCGAAGAATGTAGGGAATAATGATCCATGGGGTTACAAATTTTAGCATTACAAAATCAATCAATGTAGGAAATGCAAGACATGTTATAGACCCAATCCTGGGCCATGCTCTGGTGCTTTGCATGGCTCAGCTGTCAGAAAGTGGCCCTAAACCCTGGCTACTCTAAGGATCTCCCCTGTGTAAGGGAATTCATGGATGGTGTAGATCTTCCATAGTGGCTCCCACATCGTCCCCTGGCTGCAGCCATAGGTGAGACTCACCTTGCTCTAGCAATCTGCAGCTGCACTAATGACCCCTTAAGCCTGATCTTATAGTGGGGGCCCGAGTTGAGAAATAACAGAAAATAATAAAAGGATGTTTAGATTGGAAAAACACAAGATAATAAAAGATATTCAATGGGATCAAATATTCAGGTGGAGGAAGACATTTGGAATGCAGTAATCTCAAAGAGTCCTAAGGCCTGAGATTGGCTAGCAAATTAGATATGAGTCTGTAATGGAATATAGCAGCAATAAAAATGATGAGAATTTGCATTGCATACTTGGAGGCAGGACATGACAGAGCAGGGAAGCCATATGACTCTACTGAGATCACATCTATGATATTGTGTTCAAATCTGGGTAATTTAATACCGAAAAGATAGTGACAAATTAGGATGAAGTTTAGTAAAGGGCAACAAAACTGATTAGTACCTAGGGGAACTGATTTATGTGGAAAGGTCAAGGGCCTAACCTTTTGGGAGCTCTCTTGACTCCCATTAACAACCTCATAGGACCATTTTCAGCACCTTGCAAGGTTGAGCCCTTACCCAGCTGAGCCCAAAACATTCCGACCTGGGCATCTAAATTCACATTTAGACACCTAAACAAGCTCTTATTAGGAACTGAAGATGCTTAATACCTTTGAAAATCTGGCCACTTATGTAAGTGCCTGATTATGGATTTCGGTCCCTAACTTTAAACAACCCATGTTTGAACATTTTGGGCTAAATATGTATAATATTATGGGAGTAAGAGCTGGGAGACATAATAAAAGCTGACAAGTACTTGAAGTGTGTAAAATAAAAATCATTGATAGGGAAATTATCTAGCATGATAGCAAGATAACGAGATATTAGTGGGATGAAGTTAATAAAGGAAAACTGTAGGATGAACATCAGGAAGAACTTCCTCACAGTGAAGTGTTTTACACTGTGGAATGGTCTCCTCAGGGAAGTGACACAATTCCCATTGGGTCTTGTATAAGTAGACTAGAAAAAGAAGACAATCCTGCTCCATCAGAGACATGGACTAGTGAACTAGTAGGCTTTCTTCATCTTTAGTTTATAAAATTCTATGTCTCCAATCAAATAGTCCCTAAGGTCAAATGAAATCTTCACCCATCAATTAAGCAGCTAAATCCCGAACAAAACTGGTCTTTAAACCAGATGCAACCAACAAGTTTTTAGGCATGTAAGCCTAGATTAACAAAATGACTTAGACACCTAACTTCCATTTCAGGTACTTCAATCCTGGAAGCAGGCTCCACCGCGATTCACAAAACTCCCACTCAGCTGCTCCTGAGCCCAGTCGGTGGCTAAACTCACTCAGCTCCTAAATTTTTGCGGTTTAAAAGTTTGCTAGGTGCTTATGTTTCTTCCCCTGCACACATACACTGCAGCTTCCCTCTAGGCATCCGGATGCCTAAGGCCCAGTGCAGTGCACAAATCAGGGGACGGTAGGCATTCCTTCATCCAACTCGCCTGCAGGGCCTGATCTAGTAAGCCTCTTCAAAACTCAGCTACTCTACTGGGCCTTTGCAGGGAAACTCGCACAAAGCAGTAGTGGTAACCTCATAACTTTTAGCCTAGTATTTAGGGTACTCACATGGGATGTGGGAGACCCCCAGTTCAATTTCCCCCTTCACCTGGGGGGTGGAAGGAAGGGATTTGAAGAGATTTCTGCTACCTCTTAGGGGAGAATCCTAACCACTGCCCTCAATCTCTCCTGTTGAAGCTGTCCCACTAGATAAATAATTTAAGAAGTAATTGGAGCAGGGGGACTGGAACTGCATCTCTGGCCTCCGAGGTTTCAGAGTCATTCTCGTTCTCTCTTTCTGGCCCAGTGACTCTTTCATTATTTATTCACAGTGGAACAACTTCAACCGGAAAAACTGAGGAAGCCCCACATCAGAATACCCCATAGCTCAGTGAATAGAGCCAAGTACCCTAAACTCTGGGCTAAAAGTTATGAGGGAGGCCCTCATCCTCACAAAAACAAGGTAGCCACCCAACACCAAGAGAGAGTTTGCAGCTGAGACTCCCAAGCAATGGGAGGCACCTCCCTCCAGCTTAGTGTTAGGTGCTAAGCTCCCTGAGGGGGAAAGGGGGTTACGAGACACCCCTCACCTTGGCTGGCTTAGGTGAAGAGCTACCTAGTGTGCTGACTTTTGTGAATCCCATTCCATTCTGAGGTGCCTATTTCTTCCCATTCATTGTATAGGGAATGAGGGACCTAACTCAGGCTATGTGAATCCCAGTGATTTTTCTAGAGACATAAAAGGTAGGTGACACTCAACATTGCCATGCCTAAATTCCTTTGTGAATCTAGAATGTAGCGATAATCTCCAGAGAAGGAAAGTCAGTGCACCTTATGACTCGGCACCAAAGAGAGTTATGACTATCCAGGCTAAGGACACAAACATCCCTGCACACAACATGACCAAGTTCTACTGAGTCACAAATCCATGTCATAGTTCCAAAGAGTTTAAGGCCAGAAGGGACCACTAGGTCATCTAGTTTGACCTCCTGTATATAACAGGCCATTAAATTTCAGTCCTGTATCGAATATCTAGTCTTGATTTGAAGACATGGTAAAATGGAGACTCCATCACTTCTCTTGGTATTTGTTCCAGTGGTTAATCACCATAATTTTTAAAAACTTGTCTTACTTAGGTCTCCAAGTTGTGCTGGAACACCAGCACCTGGACACAATCAATCTATAAAATAAAGTCAGTGAAATTCATGACAACCATCCACATACTTCCATGTGCTTTTTGAAAGAAATCCAGCCAGCAAGCCTGGCCATTTGTGTGATCTGTGACGTCCCAGAACTTGACCAGCTCATCATGATTATGACCACCTAAGCATATTTGCAGCCTCATGGGTGCTGAGACCTGACAAAACACCCAAAGTGGCATAGCTGGCTCCTATATCTTATTGATGTGCCATGTAAGTCATGATCAGGAGGACAACACCCTTCAAAGCAAAAACTTACATCAGACATATGAAATAAGCTGGGACAGGCATCTACATAACTGTGGACTGCTGGCATCTGCTTGGAATAGACACCTCATTAAAAATAACTACACAGGCTGTACCCAGAGCTATATTGCCCAACACACACACACACACATGCATGACTGCTATATACCAGTATCTATCACTTTCACACTTACATTGGTTTCTCTGAGCCAGGAACGGTTGGACTTGAGCACTCCACCTGTGTGGTGGTCATAAGGGCTGAAGAGAATGCATGTGCACTGAAGCAGATCACACCTACCTGCTGGGAGACAGAACATGGACAATCTCAGCCATACCAGGCCTTATTCCATCCATATCCTATGGCACTGTCAAGGCAAACACCAGGGTCCTCCACCCACCTCTACTACACAGAGTCCTGCTGACACCCCACGGAGATGCCTCAGTCTGTTACAGTAGGTAGCACCCTGGTGAGTGATATTAGTATGGTTCACATGCCTGGAGTGAGTCCTTGCCATCATCCCTCATAAATCATTGGTGTGGGAGCCTTTTCTCTTCATCAGGAGCAAAGCTGGGCCACTGAACTCCTAAACTGCAACCTGCTGCTCTTAACTGCTACCTCCCTCTGCACCGTTAAAAGGCCTGCATGTGCTCTATGATGGTGATGAACAGAGTTACTGCACTGGCTGGGTGAATGAGATTTTCTTGTACACGCTCAGACAGCTCCCTCACTATTTGGCTCCTTCTACCTGGGAAGGATTCCCGACCCAGGAAGTCATTCTGAGAGGAAATCAAGGATGCACCCCTTTGTACTGCCTTTTTGAAAGAGAAGGTGCAATTTTAACAGCAACAGCAACACCAGCACCAGGAGGTGAGCTGGGTCCTCATTTCTAGCACTGAGAGTGAGAGACTTACCCACCCCCACACTAGCTGCTCTATGCCCAGTAAAAGAAGACAGAGTGGCATAAAGGGACTCCTAAAGCCTTGTCCTGTAATGGGAGGATTACCCCAGTGGGGCTGGGAACGGTGCTTTTAAGGCTATGCAGATATTTCTGACCCCTTTACCAGCTTTAGTGCTGAAGATATGCCAAGGCTGGAGATGGGAGGGGTGATTGTTGTCAGTGCTGTAGCTCATAGCATTGTGAAGATTCTGGGCAGCAAAGGGGCCCATAGGCAGCCAGACATAGACTGACATAACTTAGACAGGTTGCCTGGGCTGTCTGTGTTACTCAGGGACCAGGCAACAGCCCTGAACTGCAAGGGCACAAAAGTGGCTTTAAGCCACTTTAGCCTGCCTCATTCTGGGCTGAGAGTTCTGTGCCGCTCCTCTTATAACCACACTGCAGAATCTGAACCATAGCCTTCTGTTTAATGAACGTGTGCCTTATGTTATTTTTCTGGGCACTGAGCCTAACTCCCCAATAAACAGGCTGCGAGTTCATGTAACAGGGCTTACACATCCAGAACTGCTTTTCCTCCTGGTATATTTCCTCATTTCTAAGAAACAAGGACCAGGGACTGTGAGATCTCATCTTACTGCTCCTTGTCTGGATGGCTGGTTGTCCCTTCCTCAGTTTCTGCTGTGTGTAATTATTCTTCCTGTAGATGCCTGCAGTGTATTTGTTATCCTTGCCCTGTTTCCCTTGCTCCTTGCATTACCCATTAGTCCAAGTGAAGATGAGTACTCTGCAGCTAGGGGAAATGACTTGTAGTCACCTATGACTGGGGAACAGCCCCTGATCGGGCTCATCACTGACTGGGATGCACTTGACCGCTCTCAACTGTTGTGGGTGTTTCATTCTGCTTTTTTCTCTGTAGAGGGGTGAGAGGGAAGCTATGCAGATTGCTGAACCTCCACAAATATTTTAGAGGCCTTTATATATTTGTGTTCCCCTATTCATATAGATCTCTGTAGGGAAACTCTCTGTGGGGCTTCTGTTCCCTGCATTTGTATGGATTCTTTCTATATCCACCTTTTGGCCTTGTGCCTTTTTTCTATGTACATCTTCTTAGTGCTTAATTCCTTTCAGTTATACCCTTTCATCTGGTCATGCACTGATGGTCTGTGCCCTTTACTCTCATTTGTTGTTGGTGAGTACCCACTATGTGCTTTACGGGTATGGGTCTTACCAGGGATATACCCAGAAATGTAATTTTGACCCCTTTTAGAGGGGCCCATTCTGTGCCCCCTCCCTCCACTCCAGGAGGAGCTCGCTCTTCCTTTCCCCACCACCACCACCGTGGCTGCTGTAGAAGTTCTCTTTCTCTCCCCCCCCCCACCCACTCATCCCCCTCCCATGACCCCCGCAGGAACTTGCTCTCCCCACACCACCAAGCTGGAGGAGTTCTGTGTGCCCATGATTGTTAGGGGTCCCATGCTCTCCCTTGTGCACACCCCACGGTCTACTCATGCTAGTGTGTGGTGTTTGTCTACGTTGTTGTCACAGCACTTTTTTTTTTTTTATACCAGCACTTTTCATTTACTGCTAATCTCCAAATCATCCCCGATATCTACCTGTTTATATCCAGCCGCATGTACCAGGTGTTGATCCTTTTCTACCTCCTGCTCTTTCCTCTTTCAAGTTTCCTCTACCTTTCTCCTTTCCTAAAGGCTTCTCCATTCCATACCCACTCTCATGCCTGTATCAAGACTAGACAACTAGGATACAGGTTCCAGGAGTGACCATAAAATTCAGATTTTTTTATACATGCTTTCACTGTCTGGTGATCCATGGCCTCAATCACAAACCACCTGAGCGTGTCCTTTGACAGCTTTTATTTTAGTGGTATATTTTTAAAAGCATCCCTCTGCAATGCTTTCCTGCTTGTTGCTTTTCCTATTCTCTGTTCCACACGTAGATGTATGGGCAAAACCTGACTGAATTTGGTCTGTGGAGTGTAGAATCACAATAAATTTCAGGGATTTATACTTTAATAATGGTGGATCATGGAGATAGCATTTAGTTGGGTGGCAACATTTTGCTTGGCCCCTTAATCCAGATGTTCGCCTTTATGATTATTAATGAAAAATTGCAAACATGAATATTCCTGAATTTGTGCCTGAGTGACAGTCACAGCCTTGGGAATGAAATGACTTTTTTCCCCCACCTAGGGGATGTACCTTTCAATGTTTTTACAGAACAGTGCTCAAAAAACTAGCTTTTAAAACGTTTTAGGGAAAAGTGTGTGTGTGCTGGGGGAGTTGTTTGTTTTCTTGGTGGAGAGAAGAAAATATGTTTGCAGAGCCTCTCATGTTGCCAGTCCTTCATTAAGATACTTTCCATTACTTTCAAATTGGGATGGTGCTGTTTTTCTAATTCCAATAATTTTAGATCAGCTGAAAAGGTTTCTCACTTTAGCTTTTCTAAGGAGATAACCATTCTTTTAAACATACCCCGAGAACTTGTCTGTCTTTATTTCGGTCTACCATTATTCCCCCAGTTTTAGCGTTTAGCCACAATTATGTTATTTCCTCTGCCAGGGTCAGTACTCCATCCTGTGCTTCCTTTTTCTGCCTCTGATTATATTTGGTCCCTAGCAGTCATTACCTTTCACTTTGCTGCACTGAACTGCATGTGCCTTTAACGGTCTGTAAGCCTAATTTATTCAAATCATTTAAAATTTGCTTGCTCCGTGCACCATTCTCCACTTTATCTGCCATCAGCAAAAAATTCCACTTTAAAAATTATATCCCCTGTAGGCCATTTATATAAAAGTTTAACAAAAGTGGGCACCATGCTGAAATTTGGGATAACTGTCTTGTTACCGTCCCTCTATTCACCCTGAACCATTCCATTTTGCTGACATCCTGTTTCTCCTCCCTCAGACAATTTTGAATCCATTTGCTACTGCTTTCTTCCTATGCCATGGTTACTGACTTTATAGATGAATCTTTTGAGGGGTACAGTACCAAATAGATTTGAGAAATTCAGATAAATTGTGTCCACCACTTCACTTTTGCCTACCAGTTTAGTAACGTACTGAAAGAAAACAAGCACATTTGCAGAGGGTTCTCTCAATGTGTGCTGACTCCCCTTCACCAGATTATTCATTTCTGCATGTTGCATAATCCAGTCCCTTATTAATGTTTCCAGTATCTGTTCAGCAACTGCAGTTAGGATTACTGGTGAGTAGATTCCTAAATCCTCCTTTGACTCTTTTATATAGCCGAAGTGGAGTAGCTACCTTCCAGGCATCTAGTCACATAGCTTGCTAAAGAGGAAGGTATCAAGCATCACTGCTAAAGGCTTTCCCATTTCCCTTGCTATTTCCTTCAGAATTCTGAGATGCAGTTAATCTGGGTCTTGTGCCTTGTCAACTTTTAATAGTTCTAATTGCCTAACTATCTGCTCTGGTGTGATCATAAAACCTTTTAACATTTCACTTTTCCTCTCAAGAAAATGTATCCCAGTTTCCGGGATGTGACCTTCAACTTCTTTTGTAAATTCTCAGGCAAAGCATTCATTCAGGCTCTCAGCAATATCAGCCTCATCTGTCACTGACTTCCCACTCATACCCCTTAATGGCCCCACTGATTCCTTGCCTAGCTGTGCACTTTTAATATATCAAATGAAAGTTTGCACTTCATTTTTTTTCATTTCCTTGCTATTTTTAAAAAGCATTTGCTACTTTAGAGTTTCCTGCCAGTGTTTCTAATTGTTCAATTTTGGATGGAATGTCATTGTCAGACCTGCTAAGTAATATAATAATACAATAAAGGAAACTGAAAACCATGCTATGAGACAAATCTTGCATCAGGGTAAAACTGGAGAAATTCTATTAATGTCAGCGGAATTACTCTAGTTTTACCAGTGTCAGTTGTGTCAGTTGTGATCAGATTCCGTCCCTACATATGGAGTAGCCCACACATTATCTGGAGCTGTATGGGCCAACACAATGCAACAGCAGCACTGTCCAGCCTTAACAACCACAGATGAAGTTTTCTAGGACATTCACAAGCAAACATGAAACTCACCAGAAAATCTCTCGGGAGATAAGAGGGTTGCTTCAGAATTTGTTAGGAATTGAATGTCTCCTTCATGGGAACACTCATTTCTACATGTCCATCTAAGTTCATAAAATGGCACAGAGGTATATTTCTGTTTAACTACATTTTTCACATTTGATTGGCAGTCCCCTTTAATTTCCATATCACCCTCTTTTCACTTTAATGATTACATCCTGTTGGCCTGATTCTCCACTGATTTACTGTGGGATAAGATAGGAATCAATCCAGTGGAGAGGAGAATCAGGCCCTGCATTTTGGTCTTGTCATTTTAAACATCACTGTTTTGTCTCAGCACTGCAAGGTGAGAAACTCAGCTCTGCTCCAGCTGCTTTACACAGAGTAAAGTGTCCAGAGTGGCATAAAGGAGCCCTAAAAGCCCCAGTTCTAGCTATGGGAGGTTTTCCTTAGCCCAAGCATTGTGGAACAGCCATAAAGCTGTCATTCAATGACCCACTCAAGTCCTGGCACAGGGGCCATATGAGGAGTGGGATCGGGAGAGATGTGTCAGGCACAAGGTTGCAGCATGCAGTGCAGTGAAGATTCCAGACAGCACTGTGTCCCATAGGGCAACCCCAGGAGGCAGATGTAACTTAGAGCTGTATGTGTTATGTAGGTGCATTTCCAGGACACAGAACAAGAAGCTTAAAGACACCTTAGCTCACTGCTCCCACAGGCAGTGAATTCTGCTCTGTATATCTTAAAGACGCAGCGCTGAATCTCACCCGAGCGTCTGTTTTTGCTTAAGTCACAACCCAGCAAGCTTGTAATCACTACTCCCTATGCCTTCTTCTACCTTAGTACCCCTAAGCAACAGAGTATGATTTAATACGGAGTCTGGCATTCTTTCCTTCATTGTTGGTTTATGTACACATTAAATTAGAAAGCAGTCCTGTGCCAAATCAAGCTTTACTTCCTCCACTTAATGTAATCCACTCCTATGCCTAGGTAATTAAAATTTCCCACTATTACCACTCTGGCCTTTTACTTGATTTTTTTCCCTTTGTGAAATATTTCATACCTCTTGTCTGGCCAAGTTGCATAGAACATATGCTCTAGGAATTATTTGGGGGAAATTCTATGGCCTGTGCTATTCTGGAAGTCAGACTAGGTGATCACAATGGTCCCTTCTGGTTGTGGAATCTATAAACATATTCCTGTCAATACATTCCCACTCTATGTATAATCCATAATGTCTGTTTATCCCAGGCTTCATTTTTCAAGAATCTTCACATTTTCCTTTACAAAGTGTGGATATGCTTCTTTTTCCATATTCCTACCTCTTTCTTCTAAACAAGCAATAAAACACAGAGCGTCACTAAGGAGCTTAGGACCAGATCAAATCTGGCCCTGGGAGGAAGGGGGGTGTAGGGCAGAAAGGAGGGGGAAGTGAGTGCAAGGAGCTCCACCATCCTATAGTCCTTTGTGCACACATACTGGGGACAGCCCCAACTGTGCTAAATGAGTGGCACCAGCCGCACTAGGTCCTCAAATGGGAAAGGGAAGAGACGTAGGAGAGTTGGACCATGGTTTCCCACACACTTGCACCAGCCATGAGACCTAGGCAGACAACAGGGAGTACATAATGCACCCTGCAAATAGGTGGCAATGTTATTGCTGCAGCAGGCCCTGATCTGAGTTCTTCTTGGCACTCCAATTAGGGCATTTCCCCTCCCTCCAGCACAGGCCCGTGCTTTAAAAGCACAATCAAATCCTTCGTTTTTATGTTTTGATGTTAATGGAGTTTATTCAATAGTATCTGAACTGAATTCTGTGCAGGAATAGCATCTGGCAGGTATGAAGTCACAATAGACTGTTCCAGGGCACATACTTCTGAGATGCTCTTGCAAAATGGCACTATTTAAAAAATACATAAAGAAATATTTGAAAGCTTGATAGGTGGATCGGGTTAATGCTGTGGCTATTCACCTATGGAGAATTGTCATTTAATCGGTTTTAAGTCATGACAAGTGATAGTCTCATGCTACACTGACATTTGTTCAAACAATTTGGTACAATTTGTTATGATCCACAGTCCCTTCTGAGAAAAAAAAACACTAGAAAAGAAAGTCTAGCAGGGCAAAATTTAGACATACTGACACTATATTTGGGGGAAACCACTGTGGCTCTACTAGGGGCTTGCACTTAAATTTAAGTTCTAAAAATGTTCCAAATTTACCCAAATATGAAAATTAGACTAAAAGATGTACAAAGCTATCTTTTCAGCAATGTTTTTTCCAATCAGAAGATAAAGCTGAATGCTTTAAAACTCATCAGGACTCTAGTTGGAGAATATACTCACTCGGTGTCAGACACTAATAGCGTTTTTCAAATATGAGAAGTGAGCAACTGGACTCTACATCCTTTAATTTGTAACTCATTAATTCAGCTCCTAACTTAGAACACTTTTTAAAAAAAAAATCTCTCTCACTTTGGGACCAATATATTTTATAGAAATGTATACATTATAAGAAGTAAATTGGTCTATTAAACATAAGGAACCTTATCTTGTGCAAGAGATCACCATAGTCTGAAACACAGCTTGGGCCAAAACCTTACTAAAGTGCTAAAGTGAATGGGACCGTGCATGTGGAAGGTGATTTAAAGGATTTGGCCCTTTAAAATTCAGCAGTTTGGGATGAAATGAAAATGAAAACATGGGCTTTTCTGCCTTTGTGGCAAGTTACTGTGCAGCAAGTCAGGGTGTGTGACTCAACACTATACCAACTTGCCACACAGTAATGTCCTATGTGGACACTGCTACAGTGCACTGAAAGTCATCAAGAGGCTCTCCAGGACTTTCACTACACTACAGTAGTGTTCTCATGAGACATTACTGTGGAGCAAGCTGATGTTGGTAGATTCACACCCTAGCTTGCAGTGCAGTAACTTGCTATGTAGACAAGATGTAGCTCACGTCACAGACAACTTAATATTCTTAGCATGATGAACTAATGAATAGGCCAAGTTCTCCACTTGCATAATTTCAGGTAGAGGATATGGGTTAATATTTTTGTGATGATATCAAAGAGGCAACATTGATTCACATTAGTAATTTCTCACTAGAGTAATTATGAAATTGAACATGATTTAAGGTTTTACCTCTTCAAAAATAAGAATAGCAGTTAGTGATTTATTTAATCCAGCTAAAAATCTCCAATAATCTACTATATTACTAAAATATTTTCAACTAAATCGTATCTTTTTAATTTAAAAAAGTTTTCAAGGCAAGCAGCTCACTAACAAATGGAATCCCTTTTTCACATCCCTTAAAAATCTAGTGTTCCACATTTCAGGCTATAAATAAAGCAATTGTAAAATGTAAATGCTTAAAAACACTAGCAAAATTCAGCCAACAAAGCAAGGATCAGAAATTTATGTCCTCGTTACTGGTAATTACAGTCACATTCTTTACTGAACTATATTCCCAGCCAACACATAAAAGTGTCCTTATCCATTATCTACTTAAAACTAAGTCACCCTTAACACATGTGCCAAAAAGAGAAGCTGTGGCTATGTGACCATGTTAGCACATGGAGCTCTGCATGCAATGCTGTAAATGTATCTGTCTACCTTTTAAGCAAAGTAGCTGAAAGCCCCTCAGGGTGTTCTTATGAAATGTAAATTCACTGAGTTGGAGACCTCAGCATAAAATCTCTGCTTATATTGGATGGTAGTTTAACACTATCCTCTCCTTGAGAGAGAGAAAATGAAATACAATAGTACCTAGAAGATTATATACATTCAGCAATGTTGGGTGGGAGGGGAGAAGGGAGGGGATGAAATAAAAGCATTTCAAGCATCTACTCAGAGTTGCTCTTTTTCAGCAATAAGGTACTAAATCCTTAATGTCATTGTGAAAGATCAATCTCAACCTGTCAATAGTTCATATTGGAGATTGAGTAGAATAAAGTCAGGATGCAATCATGAGGGAAAGTGAGATGTATATCTTTACATACAGGGAGTTCAGCTGAGGTGAACACCTCCAGCCTGGACTATCAATATGCAAAAATATGGGCCAACATTTTCAAATCTGGGTGCTTAAATCACTGCAGATCTTTTGGTATGTATTTTAAAGTCATGTCAAGAATCCTGTATGTATTAAACATCTGTCATTAAGGCGTTGAAATCTAGGTATTTAGACATTACATAAAAATGACCTGACTTTCAGAGCTGCTGAGCCGGCTCCGCTCTTATGGACTGCAGCGGGAATTGGTGGTGCCCACCTCTGAAAATCTGGCCATTTTCTAATATAGGATTTGGGTGCCTAACTTTAGGCACCCAAGTTTGAAAATATTGGCCTGTAATCAGTAGGAAAGCACAAAGAGTAAGTGCCTGGGAGTGAGGCATGGTTGTTTGGAAATAAGATGTGAAATATGAAGGCAAGAGACAATTATGGTGTATTTAGAATCCTAGAATGATAGAGTTGGAAGGGACCTCAGGAGGTCATCTAGTCCAACCCCCTTCTCAGAGCAGGACTAACCTCAGCTAAATAATCCCAGCAAGGGTTTTGTCAAGCCTCAGCTTAAAAACCTCTAAAGATGGAGATTCCACCACCTCCCTAGGTAACCCATTCCAGTGCTTCACCACCCTCCTAGTGAAAATTTTTTTCCTAATGTCCAACCTAGACCTCCCCCGCTGCAACTTGAGACTGTTGCTCCTTGTTCTGTCATCTGCCACCACTGAGAACAGCCTAGCTCCATCCTCCCTGGGACCCCCTTTCAGGTAGTTAAAGGCTGCTATCAAATCCCCCCTTCATTCTTTTCTGTAGACTGAGCAAGCCTAGTTCCTTCAGCCTCTCCTCATAAGTCTTGTGCTTCAGCCCCCTAATCATTTTTGTTGCCCTCCGCTGGACTCTCTCCAACTTGTCCACATCCTTTTTGCAGTGCGGGGCTCAAAACTGCACACAATACTCCAAATGCGGCCTCACCAATGCCGAATAGAGGGGAATGGTCACTTCCCGTGATCTGTTGGCAATGCTCTTACTAATGCAGCCCAATATGCTATTAGCCTTCTTGGCAATAAGGGCACACTGCTGACTCATATCCAACTTCTTATCCGCTGTAACCCCCAGGTCCTTTTCTGCAGAACTGCTGCCTAGCTTGTCTGTCCCCAGTCTGTAGCTGGGCATGGGATTCTTCCGTCCTAAGTGCAGGACTCTGCACTGGTCCTTGTTGAACCTCATCAGATTTCTTTTGGCCCAATCCTCCAGTTTGTTTAGGTCTTTCTGTATCCTATCCCTATCTTCCAGGGTATCTACCACACCGCCCAGCTTAGTGTCATCTGCAAACTTGATGCAATCTACCCCATCCTCCAGATCATTGATGAAGATGTTGAACAAAACCGTAGCAGTCAGTAGCGGCAATGGAAAGCCGATGACCAAGAAGAGTGACAGGTATAGGGATGACCTTTTATGACAGTGTTGTTGCCCTAATGGATGGGATGGAAGGAAGCAGTAGATGGGATATACATTGATTTCAGCAAGACTTGACACAGTCCCAAATGATATTCTCAAACAAACTCGGGAGATGAGGTCTAGATGAAATTATTATAAGGCGGATGCACAACTGGTTAAAGTCCATACTCCGAGTTGTTATCAATGGTTTGCTGTCAAACTAGGAGGGTGTATCTAGTGAGGTCACTCAGATGTCAATCATGGTTCTGTTACTATTGATATTTTTCATTAGTAATTTGAACAATGCAATGAAGAATATGCATATAAAATTTTTAGATGGCACCAAGCTGGCAGGAGTTTCTGGCACTCTGGAGGACAGGATTAAAACTCGAAATAAACGAGAGAATTGGTCTGAACTCAAGACAAAATTCATTCAGGGCAAGTATAGAGTATTTTAATTAGGAAGAAAAACAAATGCACAATTACAAAACGGGGCATAACTAGTTAGATGCTAGAACTGCAGAAAAGGGTCTGGGGATTACAGAGAATCACAAATTGAATGAGTTGTGAAGGCGGCTAATATTCTGGGGTGATGTGACAGGGTGCTCGACTCACCACAGGGATGGCACCTCCTCCTGGACATTCTAGAGATTAGCTCTGCAAGATTCATGTCCCTTCCCAGGGTTGCACACATTCTCTCCACCTCTGTCTGCAGCCCTTCTCACTCCAGGAGCTGCAGACTTCTCTTAATGACTCAGCCCTGCAGCCAGGTCTCTACAGGAGTTTTCCCCTTTGAGGTAGTTCTTCAAAGTCTTTCCTCAGCAATCATTGGCAGTCTTCTCACTCACTGCCCCATGGTGCCACTCCCTTAGGGGCTGACAAGGGAACCCAGATCCATCCTCTACTCCAGGTTCTAGCTCAGGGACCCTCTAGCCAGCAGTCAAGGTCTGTTCTTTTCTGGACCTTGCTGCTGCTTTCCCAGAGCCTTTCCTACCTGTCTGGCTTCCCACCCCTGTGTTTGTTAGCATCTCCATTGCCTCCTCCCAGGGAGCAGCTGTAGGCTACCTACCTCTGTAGCCTCTAAACACACCTCCCTTCTCTCAGGGAGTGACTGCAGACTGCTTCCCCCCTCTGCTAATAGCTTCCTGCCTTTATAAGCTCAGCCCAGCTCCTGCCACCTCAGCAGGGCTACCTCATTCAGTCAGGGGATTACTCAAGCCACCTGATAACCCTCAGCTGTGGCCTGCCTGCTTAGTCAGCCCCCTTCTTAGGATACATTAGTCCTTTCAGGGCAAGTCAGGTGGACATCCCATCACAGGTGTCTTTACAGGCAAGGCACACAAGAGAGAGGAGATAAATCTCCTGCTCTATGGGCACTGGTAAGGCCACTGCTGGAGCACTGTGTCCAATCCCAGGCACTGCATTTGTGGAGGTCTGTGGATAAACTGGAGAGAGTCTCCACAGGAGACCAACAAAAAGGATAAAAGGTTTAGAAAGTCTAACCTGTGAGGCAAGTTAAAAAAAGCTGGGCATGTTTAGTCTTTAGAAAAGACGACGGGGGGGCAAGAGGGGAAGAAGAGGAGAAGAGAACCTGATAATAGTTTTCAAATGTGTTACAGGCTGTTATAAAGAGGACAGCAATCAAATGTTCTCCATGTTAAATCCAAAGCAGACAGTGAAGATTTACACAGGGATCTCACTAAACTGGACACCTGGGTGATAAAACAGCAGATGAAATTAAATATTGATCAGTGCAAAATAAAGTGCAATCCCCCTTATACTGTGATAGGGTCCACTCACTGCTGGTAGCACCTCCTCCTCCGGGTCACTGGAAATTAGCTCTGGCCCAGCATTGCACCCTCCTCTGGTGGGGTCTCAGCCATCATCCTCTCACACCTTCTGCAATCCAGGGTGTTCCTTTTTGTGACTTGGTCCTCCAGTCACATCCCAAGCCATGTTCCCCCCGTCTGGGGTGAAAAAGGTTTTCTTAACAAATGGGGTCAGGCAGTCTTCCTACACAGTGCCCAGCTGGTGCCAGTAGCTGGTAAGGCCTGTCAACTAGTTTGGATTCCAGCTCAGGGGTTCTTTAATCAGTAGCCAAAGTCTGCACTCTTATTCCTTGCTGCTTTCCCCCCCCAAGCCTTTCCTACTTTTCTGGCTCTTCTCTGGGTTTGCCAGCCCAAACTTCATCCTTCCAGGGAATAACTGTAGGCACCTCACTATCACCCCAAACACACCATCTTTCTGCCAGGGAGTGAGTGTGGACTACTCCCTATAGCTCATGTCTAGTCTCAGCTCCTGAGCTTTATACAGGCTGTTCCTGTCCACCTGAACCTCCTGTCTAATCAGTCCCTACTCCCTGGCTCCTCCACCAGGTGCAGCATGGGGAGTTAATTAGCCCACCTGGCCACCTTAATCACTTCAAGCCTCATATGAGGTGGAAACCCCATCACATATACATATAAAATGATGGGTTCTAAATTAGTTGTTAGCAGTCAAGGAAGAGATCTTGGCGTCATTGTAGATAGTTCTCTGAAAACATCTGCTTGACATGCTGCGGCAGTCCAAATAGCTAACAAAATATTAGGAACCATTAAGAAAGGGATAGATAATAAGACAGTAAATATTGGAATACTGCTATATAAATCCATGGTTCGCCCACACCCTGAATATTGCATAAAATGACTCTATGGGATGGTCACCCTATCCCACAGAATTGGAAAAGGGGCAGACAAGGGCAACAAAAATGATTAAGGGTATAGATCAGCTTCTATATAAGGAAGGATTAAAAAGACTGAGACTGTTCAGTTTAGAAAAGAGATGATAAGAAGCAATGTAATAGAGAACTATAAAATCATGAATGGCATGGAGAACATGAATAGGGTAGTTTTATTAACCACGTCACATAATACAAGAACCAGGGGTCACCCAATGAAATGAATAGGTAGCAAGTTTAAAACAAATAACACACAATGCACAATCAACCAGTGGAACTCATTGCCATGGGATCTTGTGAAGGCCAAAATTATAACGGGGTTTAAAAAAGAATTAGATCAGTTCATGGAGGATAGGTCAATCAATGACTATTAGTCAAGATAGTCAGGGACGCAAGCCCATGCTCTGTGTGTCCTAAACCTCTTGCTGCCAGAAGCTGGGAGTGGACAACACAGGATGGATCACTTGATAATTGTCCTGTTCTGTGCATTCCCTCTGAAGCCTCTGGCCATGGTCTCTCTCAGAAGACAGGATACTGGGCTAGAAGGAACATGGATCTGACCCAGGTTGGCCATTTTTATGTTCTTATGTCTACAAGAAATAATGGACCTAATGCGCAGCATGGGAGATTTAGATTCAATATTATTCAAAACTTTCTGACTATAAGAGTATTTAAGTTCTGGAATAGACTTCCAAGGAAGGTTGTGGAATCCCCATCATCAAAGATTTTTAAGAACAAGCTGGACAAACACATGTGAGGGATGGTCTAGGTATACTTGGTCCTGCCTTGGCACCTTGATAACCTCTCAAGATCCCTTCCAGTCCTACATTTCCATGATTCTAAGAATCTAAAGCCCCAGCCATGACTTTTATAATGCATACAAACATTAGCGGGCAACAAGTAAACATATAAGAATATTAATTTCATGCAACAGTTCAGTCCTACATGCCTTACTCGTGTAACTAGATCCATTGTCCTAATATATTTCAATAAAATGACTCTCTTTGGAGAAGTATGAACTGCAGCCCTAAAACAAATATATAAATCTGAATTTTAAAATGTAGTTCTACTGTGTGTAAAATTACCAGCCCGGTGTTCCATGTTTATTGCCTCACAATGATTTCCAGAACATTTGTGCTCCATTTACAAGTAAAAAGATATCCCTAATTTCAGGCCTGCAAGATCAGTAAGGGCTCTGAGACTCAAGCCTGGGTTCTTTCCTATCTCATGGATCACCATCCTCATCATTATTATTATTCATTTGTATTATGGTAATGCCAAGAGACTTCAACTGAGGTTGGGGTTGAACTGAGGTTCAACTGTGTGCTAGGCACTGTACAAACACAGAATAAGGGCATGTCTACACTATAAAGATAAGTTGACTTAATTTAAGGCAACATCCAACTGCTGCCGTAATTAAGTCAGTTGGGTATGTTCACACGATGCTCATTGAGTCAGTGGAGTGTGTCCCATTAACAGTGCTTGCATCAATGAACAGGGCAGTGCACCATGCGTAGTTATCCCACAGTGCAACTAGACACAGGGGGGTTTGGGAAGGACTTGCAATGCCTCATGGGCTTGTCGTAGGGGGGAATGGGAACATGGCTTTGACTTCCCATGATGCAGTTTCCACCCTCCTTCCCTTCCCTGATATCAGCAGCAAACAAACCCATACTTTTCCACACCTTTTTTTGAAAGCCTGACTCAGCCTCTCATACATCATAGCCCGAGAAGCATGGACCCCCTCTCAACTGTGCACTCTTGCTGTGAGAATTACAAACACCTCATGCCTTATCCTGCAGCATTTCCAGAGCCAAGACAGGAGCTGACACACGGAACATTGCAATGTCAAGTCAAGTAGCCCTGCTGCAAGCCATAGAGTGAAACAATTCCCGGTTGCTGCTGGCAGTCGTGCAGCAGCTGAACATGGTGGAGCCCTATTTCTGGTCCCAGGAAATAAGCACTGACTGGTGGGATCACATCATTATGCAGCTATGGGATGACGAGCAGTGGCTGCAGAAGTTTTGAATGTGGAAGGCCACTTTTCAGGAACTTTGTGCAGAGCTTTCCCCATCCCTGAAGCACAGCAACACGAAAACGAGGGCTGCTCTGACAGTGGAGAAGCAAGTGGCGATTGCTCTGTGGATGCTTGCAACACCAGACTGCAACCAGTCAGTGGGGAATCAAGTCAGAGTTGGTAAATCCACTGTGGGAGCAGAGCTGATTCAAGTGTGCAGGGACATTGACTTCAGTTAAGAAGGGTAGTGGCTCTGGGCAATGTGCAGGACATAGTGGATGGTTTTGTCATGATGGGGTTCCGTAACTGTGGTGGGGCAATAGATGGCATGCATATCCTTATCTTGGCACCAGTCCACCTTGCCAAAGAGTACCTAAACTGAAAGGGATACTTTTCAATAGCATTGCAAGTGCTGGCGGATCACCAACATCAGCGTAGGATGGTCGGGAAAGGTGCATGATGCACGCATCTTTAGGAACTCAGGTCTATTCAGAAAACTGCAATGAGGGACTTTCTTTCCAGATCGCAAAATAACCACTGATGATGTTGAAATGCCAAGAGTGATCCTGCGAGACCCAGACTACCTCTTGTTCCCATGACTCATAAAAGCCATACACTGGCCACCTGGACAGCAGTAAGAAGTGGTTCAACAAGAGGTTGAGCAAGTGCAGAATGTGCCTTTGGACATTTAAAGGTTCGCTGGCGCAGTTTGCTTACTAGGTTAGACCTCAGTGAAAGCGATATCCCCATTGTTATCGCTCTGTGCTCCATATTATTTGTGAGGCAAAGGGAGAAAAGTTTCTGCAGCAGTGGGGTGTGAAGGCAAATAGGCTGGCAGCTAATTTTAAGCAGCCAGATACCAGGGCAATACAAAGAGCCCAGTGAGGAGCTTTGTGTCTTCAGGAAGCTTTGAAAACCCATTTCAGTAATGAGGCACAGTAATATGCGCCACTTATCTGTGTTGTGCCTTCCTATACTATCCCTTCTGTTGCATCATTTTCACTGCACCTCCACTTCCCCTCCCCCAGACGCACATGCTTTGAATAAATAAAGAGTACTTAGATTCTTAATACCTTAATTTTTATTTCACAAAGAAAGACAGATAAAAAACAAGAAAATAATTTAACCTTGGGCAAACAGTGGGATAAAATTGGGAGGGAAGGAACAAATGCCGTTTGTCTTTGCAAGCTCACAAGTTGTGCCATGCAAAGGTCTTCAAATGACTGCCTTTTTTTCTTAGAACCCTCCCACTGTGTGGAGTGGCGGGATAGAGAACCTTCCACCCTCCCCCATCCCCTGGAACGTTTGGGGGAGGGGGATTGGGAACAAGGCGATGTTTGCAAGCTGTTCTGCAGGGGCTGCAAACAAGCTGCTTTTCCCCCAGCAACATAGATGTATCTTTGAGACCAGGGACCAGTGTTAAGTCTTCCAAATTGTGGTCTTTGTCTAAGGCAACTCTGGGTGGGAGTTTGAGGAGGCCACGAGAAAACACATGAGGTCCACCTCCCCCATCTTAACGCTGCTGGTAGTAGTTGCCCTGGACTTTCAGATTCTGAGGTCAACCCTGATCCCTGCAAACCAAACCACCTGCATGTTAGGAAAACTGTGGTGGAGGTACCCAAAAATTGCCATGGGTGCGGGATCACATGCTCAATTTTTTGTGTGTGGTCTGAAATATTTCCACCGTCTCCTGTAGGTGACCCTATGTGATTTTAGTCTCCTGAGGGCAACACAGGTGGCAAGGGAGCAGATGCTGCAAGCATCTGGGTACAGACCTGGTCCTTTATGCTGCTATGCTGGGTGCCGCAATGATGCCAGCAGAGTTAATACTGGAGTGGCGTGGGAAAGTGTCCAACCATGGTGAAAGAAATAAGGCAGCCCTCCCCAGAAACCTTCTATAGAGGATTGTGGAGTACGTCCATGAAAGTTTCCTGGAGATCTCCATGGAGGATTCTCAGGCCATCCCTGTGCATATAAACAGTCTTTTCCATGGAGCCACCTTCTGCATAGCTGAAGCAGCTACTGGGAAGCAGATACCCACTGCACCTAACTTTTTTTTTTCATATTAAACATAAAACTTAAAAGAATACAAGCCTTACAGTTTGACTGGAATTGCATACTCACCAGAGGTGGCTTCTCTGGCATCACACTAGGTCACCATGCTGTCCTGTGACTGTCTGGACTGCTCCACTGTTAAAAAGAGCTCCTGGCTCTCGAGAAGAGTAGATCCCCTGCCACCTGTCTCCCATTCTCCTCCTTCTCCTCTTCCTTGGCCAAACTGTTCTCATCATTGTTGCCTTATGTGGCCTGTGACTCAGACTCCCGGGAGGTATCTACACTACATGAGGGGGCAGTGGTGGGGGTCACCGCCGAGAATCTCATACAGCTCATCTTTGAAGCGTGTCTGGGTGCAGAACCAGAATGACTCTTCGCCTCCCTTGTCTTCTGGTACTCCTGCTGAAGTTTTTCGATCTTCACGCAGCACTGCTGCGTGTCCTTGGTGTGCCCCTTTCCCAGCATGCCCCATGCAACCTTTTCATAGATGTCTACATTTCTTTGGCTGGATCAGAGCTGTGCTTGCACAAACTATTCTCCCTACAGACCAATAAGATCCAGCACCAACTTTCTACGCCAGGATGCAGCTCGTCTGAGGCATTGAATTACCATGATCAACTGGGCTGGCGAGCTCTCCAGGTTGATGAAACAGGAAATGGGAATTCAAAATTTCCTGGGGCTTGAACCAGGGAGGGAGCTGTTTCCTGTGTACCTGGCAGTGGCACAGCGAAGTTGAAAATGAGCTCCAGAGCTGTCACAGCGAGCATCCTGGGACACCTCCTGGAGGCCAGTTCAGTCGACTTATGCAACGCTGCATCTACACTACCTCTCTGTCGACCCAACATCGAATTAAGTGCTACGCCTCTCATGGAGGTGGAGTAATTAAGTCAATGTTATAGACGTGTTAGGTCAGCGGAAGGGACTGGGTAGGTCGACATAAGGCATCTTCCATCAACCTAAGTTTGTAGTGTAGACCAAGCCTAAGAGACAGTCCCTGTTCTGAAGAGTTTACAGTCTAAAACAAAAAGACAGACAAATAGCAGTGCTGAGGTGGTAATAAAGTTCTACAGGGCAAATTATGCTCTCAATGACACCTGTGTAAACCCTTTTGCCCTCAGTATGTTTTGCTGGTATGGCTCAATAGTTTAATGAATAATTCTGTTGATAAGGCAGGCACAAGATGGAATAGAATCTGCAGCTTACTCGGGTCCAGATCATAGTTGGCATTTACAAGGAAGGTATATGTCGTCTCCCTGGTGTCAGGGCCCACATAAGGCAGCTACCCACAATTGCTGTCCCTGCACTGGGGGGTGTACAGGGACTGCTCCTTCTGTGTGCTCCTAAGGATGCACAAAACCCAAAAGAGTGTGGGGGCAGAGGCTGGAGAGAAAGCGCCATACAAGCCCACCACCTAGCTTGCGGGATGGATCATGTGAAATGGGGGAACAAGCTGCACCCTCCCAATGGACCATGCAGCCTTTGCACCCACATGTACAACAGGGAACCAGGGGTTCCCTTAGCTCTCCCCCTGAGCAGTGCAGTGCTGCAAAACCCCCTACCAGGGCCACTGTATATCATGCACAAGCTGTTTTTCAACCTGAGCAGCAGAATAAAAAGTAGTAAAAACTCACTTTTGTCTCTTAAGCCAGTAGATATGACTGAATGCACATAGGGAGCAGACCTACTGAGTAAAAGAATGCCATCTTTTTATGTGGTCACTTTTCAGGGTTGAACTACTCTTTAAGTTGACATAAACACAGAGAGACATCATCAACTGAGGTGTCTGTTAATACGCATTAACGATAAATGGATTCAACAATGTTTTCTTGTATTTCAGTCACAAAACTATACTCCCAAACTGCATTTAGCTCCCAAACACTGCACATTACTCATTAATTACTGCCACAATTTGCAGAAATTATTCCCTTATTGTTTGGCCTTTAACATGCTCTGCTTTATCTTTGTCACATTTCAAAAGTGCTACTCCGGCCTCTTATTTTTCTTACAAGTTCTGCACAAGGTTTGCCAAAGAACTTGTCTTGGCAGATAAAAACATGACTCAGGAACGGCTACAAGAAATGAGATACTGTGAGAAGTTTTAGAAGAATGAAATATCACAATTATATGTAAAATTAATGTGGCATTCCTATCTTATGAAATCCTTCCAACCAATTTATAAGCCAGCTATACCTTTAAAAGTTAGAATGAAGATTACTTAATTTATGTAGCAATTTAGGAGTTCAGGGTCAACTTTTCTAGAAAGTAGAATGTATTTGAACCAAATTGAACAATAAGGCTGACATAATAATACAATAATAATTTGTGCATATTCCATCAGAAGGATCCCAAAGCACTTTGCCAGCCACTGAAATCCAGCCACTGCTCGGTGGAATGCAATGCCCATTCTGTGCCAGCTATGCCATGGAGCGAGTCCTCCCAAGCACTTCCTGTGAGGTTTTGGGCACCCTCCATCCCCACTGAAGTCAATTAAAAATTGAGGACCCTCGGCACCTCAAATGATTGGGCCATGCATTTACAGCAGAAAGGAAGACTATCTCTTCCAGATAGAACTACAGGAGAGATTTAGGCAGGCAGAATATAGTTATTCAAGATAGACTCTTTTCAATGGGATCTTTAATGACTACACATGGTCAGGATATTGTAAATCTCATCTGAAGGCACATCACTCACAGCAAATAGCAACCACAAGGCCCAGATTTCCATAAGAACTCAGTGCCTTATTTTCAAGTGCTCATCACTCATATTTGGGGCTCAATTTTCAAAAAAGCTCAGCACTCAGTGGCACCTGTTTTCATACTGAGCTCAGTAACCAATATGATGAGCTCTTTGAAAAGCTGGCCATTCGTTCTGATGCCTAAATGGGAGCTGAGCTCATTGGAAAATCTAGACCCAGCTGTGGGTGCGGAGCCCTTCTGTAAATCCCAGCCACTGCCCGTTAGCATCATCCCAGGGTTCAGAGTACTAAATAAAAGAAAAAAATCATTTTTCCTATAGCTGAATTGTATAGCTAGAGATGACAGACCAGCCTTGGGATAAAGCAGTACTATTCCCACACAGGGAAATAATACATGGCACTGACTGATGCGTCCATGACTGATGCTTCTGGTAACCCTCTTCGGGAAACGGCTGCTTCTGCTGGTTCTCGGGATGCCCCTTGGGATACAACTCCAGCTGGTGCCTGCATGACTGCTGCTCCCGCTATCCCTCCAGACCCCGCTTGGGAAACGGCTGCTTCTGCGGCTCCTCGAGATGCCCCTCAGTGTACGGCTTCGACTGGGACCTGCACACCTGCGGCTGTTACTGCCCCTCGGGATGCTTCTCGGGAGACGACTGCTTCAACTTTTCAGAACGCCCCTCGGGAAGCAACTCTGACCAATGCCTCCGCCTCTACTGCTTCACGGAACGCCTCAGCTCCTCCTACTGCCCCACGGAAAACCACTCAGACAGCGTCTTCAGAGATAACCTCTGGCACGGCTACCACTGTTCCCCCCTCCGCCCCGCCCTCCCCACTTCTCCCCGGGAAACAACTCCAACTAATGCCCCCAGCGCTGCTACTTCTACCGCTGCTTATCGGAAGCTTCCTCGGAAAACGACAACACCTGCTGCTCCTTGGGACGTGGCTGCGACTGGCCCTGCATGACTGCTGCTTCTGCTGCCCCCCAGGACACCCCTCAGGGAATGGCAGCTTCTCCTGCTTTTCCTCGGGATGCCTCTCAGACCTCCATGGCGACTGATGCTTCCATGGCTGCTGCTCCTGCTGCTTCTCAGAACACTGCACGGGAAACGGATGCTTCTCAGGATGCCCCTCGTGAAATTACTTCAATTGGTGCTGCCTCCACAGCTGCTGCTTCTCCTCCCCCATGAAACACCTCTGCTGCGTCACGGAACCCCCCCTCGGACAATGGCTTTGAAGAAGACCCTCGGCGCCTCCAGGACATTGGAGAAGAGCTGCATCAAGAGGAAGAGCAGCACCTCCTTGAAGAAAACTCCTCGACTCGAGATGCTGCTATGGTGAAACCCTGCCCCTCAAGGACGGCCTCGAGGGAGAACCTCTTATGCCAGTTCCGCTGCCCAGGATCCTGAGGCTGCCTGTGCTCACACCGCTCCAAATGCTGGCAAGGGCATTACCTCTGCCTGCAGGACCAGCCGCCCTTCAGAAATAACCTAGCGCGGCCCCAACAGCTCACTAGACGCCCACCTACCTAGACCTCTCGATCCTACCCTCCCAGACCAAGGAGAACCATCCAGCGAAACCGCTGATACCACTGAAGCCCACCCGATGCAAAGAAAAGGAAAGGAGAACAACTTTGTCTACTTCCAGTGTCCTCTCACTACAGACGTGTTCCGCTGCCCTACCTGTTACTCGCTCCGAGAAGACCAACCCTTTGGTGGTATCAGCAGCCACAAGAAGAGACGCCACAAAAAGCAGATCACCTTCAGATGCGCCCTCTGCAGCCTGCCCTTCGAGACGCAGAAGAAATGCAAGACTCATCGAGTCACCTGCAAAAAACACCTCGCTCCAAATGTGACTGACTCTGACTGCCAGGGTCCCGTCCCTGCTCTGATCGCAAAAACAGCGCAAGCTCCAGCTCTGGCTTCCAGCCCGCCTACTGCATCCCAGCCCACCGCCCCAGAGCCACAACAAGGAAAGCTGCTCTTGCAAGCTATCGACGAGAGGCTTATCCCCATCATAGGGATGGCGGAACGGGATGCTGCTATAGAAAGGATACCTGCAGCATCAGAGACCACCAGACAGGACCCCGAGAGTAAGAGACTCGGCGCATCCTTGCAGATTGCCCAAAGGATCTTCATGCTCAGACAGCTGAGTGCTTCCTCACCACCTATCCGACACTACCCTGTCGCCAGAAGGATCAGCCCCACTGCATATAACCTCTCGGGATCCTGTCACCGGTGCCACCTCCCAGACCACCCAGCGAACCCCAGCCACTGGAGGAGCTAGCCCCACCACTAGACCAAAGAAACAGGACCCCATTGCTAGACGGACCAGCATGGTCCTCAGGACCATCCTATGGGACCCTGTTTCCAAAAGATCACACAGTTCGCCAGAAACTGCTCAGACAGAAGTCACCCGCCGAAGAACCAGTGGCGTCCCAGCAACCCCCAGGCCAGACCACGTCCTTCGGAGCACCAGTACAGTTCCCCCAAAGGCCATCCCCCCTAGAAGGATAAGCACCGCCCTTAAGCTTGCAAGGGAAGATCCAGCAACCAGAGACGCTGCCATCCTGCCAGAGATCCTGCCCCAACACCCATCTGAAGGGCATCCTGAGCCACTAGACAAAGAGAGACCACAGACCCCCCGGACAGCAAGCTTGCAGCCTGAGCCCGACACAATCAAGCAACCAGAGGAACAATGGCTGACAGTGAAGGCTGTCACACCATGGCGGACCGCTTGGATCAGGGAGTTGAATGCGACAGCTTCCTTTGGTGACTTCGACCTCCTTGACAGGCTCACCCAAGAACTGTCTGCAGAAATCGCTTCTGGGAGGAAGACAAACCAGGAGAATGCGCCACCTGCCCACAAAACGCACACACCAAACCACAACAACACCACCAGGATAGCCAGAAGAAGAAACACCAGCCGCCGCTATGATTTGGCAGCAGCTTCCAGAATCCAAAAGCTTTACTGGGAGAACCACACCAAGGCCATGAGAGAGATCCCTGATGGACCCTCATCCTACTGCACAATCCTGTCCGAACAGCTCTACGCCTACTTCAAGGATGTGTTCGACCACGTAACAGGGAATGATACGCAACACCCAGAGTGTCTCTATCCTTTACCCTGTGTCAGTGATGCAGGGGACCTGGAGGCTGCTTCATGCCACAGGATGTTATGGACAGATTCATAAAAACAAAAAATACAGCTCCAGGGAAAGATGGCATTCCCTACAGCCTCCTGAAGAAACAGGATTCCGGTTGCCTGGTGCTCTCCACCCTGTTCAACCAGTGCAAGCAGGTCTGCGGGACTCCCAGCTCCTGGAAAAAGGCCATGATGGTGCTGGTATACAAGAAAGATGAGCGGGATGATCCAAGCAACTGGAGATCCATCTCCCTCTGCTCCACAATGTATAAGCTGTATGCCAGCTGCCTGGTGACCAGGTCATGGAATGGTCAGTGAATTGGGGAGCCATCAGCTCCCCATCCAGAAAGGCTTCATGTCCTGTGAAGCCTGCTACAAACACAACTTCACCCTCCAAACCACCATCCAAACGGCCAGGAGGGCACGGAGGTAGTGCGCAGTAATGCAGGAATTCGGGATGCCTGAAAACTTCCTTCATCTTCTCTGAGAGCTGTACAAAGGATGAACCACCACTATCCGCTTGGTTGAGAGGGAGACCGGAGAGATCCTGATCCGGAGCAGAGTGAAGCAGGGCTGTCCCCTCAGCCTCATCGTCTTCAACCTCGCCCTGGAGCCGCTTGTCCGAGCAATCTCCCACAGACCAGACGGGTTCGAACTCCATGGAGAGAGGGTGATCATCCTGGCCTACCCGGACAACCTGGTCCTGATCGCGGATGACCTCGAGAGCCTCCGAGGCATGCTCAACACCACTAGCCAAGCTGCCGACTGGATGGAACTCCACTTCAATGCCAAGAAGTGCAAATCCCTCCACATTGATGGCAGCAAAAGAGACTCAGTCCAGGCAACGCCGTTCTGGATCCAGGATGAGCCCATTACCTCCCTGGAAGAGGGGCAGGAGTACCAACACCTTGGCACACTGATGGGTTTCCGCATCCAGCAGATGCCCAAGGACACAATCAAGGAGATCCTTCAGGATGCCACCAAGATCGACACCACCCTGCTGGCCCCATGGCTCTAAACACCTTCCTGATCCCCTGCATCTCGTTCGTCCTGAGGGGATCCACCATGGCAAAGGTGTTCCTCAGCAGGGCAGACAACAACATCAAGCAGCTGGTGAAGAAATGGATGTTCCTTCCCCAGAGGGCCAGCAACGAGCTGATTTACATCTCTCACAGGCAGGGTGGCGCCAACGTTCCTCACATGGGTGATCTCTACGACATCGCGGTAATCACTCACGGCTTTCGCCTGCTGATGTTCCTTACTGTGATGTCAGGGCATATCGCAAGGAAAGCCATGTGCGATGTCATAAAGAAGTGAATTGGCAGAACCCCCTCCAGCCAAGACATTGCCATGTACCTAAGTGGCTCATTGGATGGCAATTTTGGACGGGATGGGAATGATATTGCTTCGTTCTGGACCCGCACTCGCAACGCTGCACAACACCTGGGGAAGGGCATCACTGCTGCTGGAAGTGGTGTGAGGAGCGTCAGGAACTGGGAGTCGTAGTGCCACAGATCAGGACCGCTGACACCACCATCACCCTGGTAGCCAGGGGCATGCTGGAGAAGACCCTGAAGGCCACTGTCCACATGCTATACATGGAAAACCTAAAGCGGAAGCCAGACTAAGGCAAGGCCTTCGAGCTGACCAGCAAGTGGGACGTCAGCAACCACTTCCTCCCCGGGGGCAACTTCACCCAGTTCGCCAACTGGAGGTTCATCCACCAGGCCCGGCTCAACTGCATCCTGCTGAACAGAGCTGTTCACCATGGGAACTGGGACAAGCGTTGCAGGAATTGTGGCTACAGCAACGAGACCCTGCCCCACATCCTGTGCAGCTGCAAGCCCCACTCCAGAGCCTGGCAGCTGCCCCACAACACCATCCAGAACCACCTGGTGATTGCCATCCTGCCACACCTGGGGAAGGTCGCAGTGAACTCCGCCATCCCTGGAACCGACAGCCAGCTGCGGCTGGACGTCGTTGTCACCAACGAGGAGCAGAGAAAGATCATCACGGTAGATGTCACAATCCCCTTCGAGAACAGGACCCTGGCCTTCCGTGAAGCCCAAGCTTGTAAGGAGGTAAAGTACTCCCCTTGGCCAACACCCTGAGACCAAAGGGCTATGAGATGGCGATGGAAGCTCTGATCGTCGGCACGCTCGGTGCTTGGGACCCCTGCAACGAGTGTGTGCTGTGAGCCTGAGGAATTGGTCAGCACTATGCCCGGCTCATGCAGTGCTCATGGTGTCGGACACCATCAGATAGTCCAGGGACATCTACACACAGCACATCACTGGACACCGGCAGTACCAAGAAGAACAGGCCGGAGTGCCATCGTGAAACTCTGATAGATCGTATGTACTGAAGGATTATCTGTACCATAATTCTCACTCAATGAGAGTCAACCCGTTTTCATTACCGTATCTACTTCCTACAAACCACGCTTAAACATAACTTTTGTATGAACAACATACTCTCTTACCTGACTGCCTGTATTTTAAACCGTTAAACCTATTACCCTCTGTAGGGAGGAGCCACACCCACTCACTAACCTGCTCTGGCAGGTATCGGCCCATGCCGGGGCAGGGAAACCATATTTGGGGCCTGGGAGGGCAGCACACAGTTCAGAGCCCCCAGCGGGGCAGCAAGCAGGTCAGAGTCTCCAGCGGGAACTCCAGTGGGGAATGCAGGCCCACCCGACTCCACTGTGCCTCAACCCAGGTCCCTATCCATGGCAGAAGGGTGTGACACGGGGTCAGCGAGATCCCAACTGCAACACGCTGACTCGCTTCCCCTTCCACAATCCCTGGACTGTGTTTCCCCTCTCCTGGGCTACTTCCTGCCCCCTTTCCCTCTGGTATCTGGTATGCTCCAGCCCAGTTGGCCTCGTCAGGGTAGTCACCCTGGAGTAGATTGCAGAGCCCCCGCTATTGTTGGGGGGTGGTAGGTCGGGCAGCTCATTGGGGAAGTTGGCGTAGGGCAGTTCCTCCAGGTCCGGCCCCATCAGGGCTCTCTCCCCGTCCTTGGCATCGGGCAATTCCTCCAAGTCTGGCCCTGTTAGGGCAGCTCCTCCAGGTCCTAGCCCATCTGGATCCCTGGGTCCTCCGGGTGCTCAGCTCTGGGGAACTTGTGGGCCCGAGGCCACCGGTGCCCAGTCCCAGGCCCCAGTTCACTCACCTGGGTACCAGGCTGCAGGCAGCTCTGGAGGGCAGGGAGAGACATCTTTCCTCTCCAGGAGCTTGCTGCAGACTGAGCTCCTGGGCCTTCCTTTCATGCTTCCTGTCCTGCCCCCTTGCTTCTGGGCGGACAGGCAATCTCTGGCTCTGCCCCGCCGGGCTCAGCTCATCCCTCCCTGTCAGTTTCAGAGGGAGGACACATCCACTCACTACTCCCTCCATCTGGGATACCACAGATTATGCTTTCCTTGTACGCTCCGACTTCCAACCAAACTCTGTACCCACTGATAATCTGTACATTATCCCTGGATGTCCAGAAACAATTTTGTTTAAACTCTGTACCTGATCATTTCTTTAAACATTACCTTTAATGAAAACATGATACATCATGCTATCTTTTCCAAGCAGACCACTAGATTTGTAGAATAATGGATATGACTTCTAGGCGCATGAGATTTGTAAATTCAGGTCTATATCAAAAGTTAAATATCTGAATTTTTGGATATTGCAGTAAAACATAGAGATAGCGATTTGATTAACATACCTTTGTATGTGAACATCTTTAATTAGAAACTAATGAGAAATGGTGATCCAGGTTGGAGGACATAGAAACATACTTATGAAAGAAGAACTGAGTGGCTTCTATTAATACTATGATACTTAGTACAGCTAAGATATCAAAGCAGGAAAAAGAAGGTTTGCCCCCACAGAAATTCCCAAATGATTTTGGCAGCAACACTGAACTCAGTAGTGCAAAGGCAGAAGTGCAGAGTGAATTTGGAGGCGATAGGTACCTGAATAGCTTAGCTGAAATATGGAAACGCTGTCCTTTGTATTAAGTGGCAAAACCATGATTTGGGGAGACATCAATAAAAAGCTAAATGTTGTCAGCTGAAGAAACGAGGTCAAAGTAAAAGAAATGTACTTTCTTCCCATGTTTAAGGAAGCAGACCAAAGTTGAGTTTCAAATTGGCAGAAAAAAAAATCGAGGGATATAAAATGAAACAGGGGTGTGAATGAGGCTGCAACTAAATCAAAGAGGTAGGAATTAATGATCTACCCTGAGGTATAATACACATGGCATAGTTTAGGTGGCCTAGCAGAAATAGCAAATCAAGCTTAGTGAAGGATATGGAATCAGGAAAAGTGGAAAGAAGAAAAAATGACATGGTCAGTGTACTGTTGAGGGCAAAAGGTTTATAATAAATAAATAGGCATTACATTTTAGTGCAAATGAAATCAGTAGGATTAATAAAATAGACCATTTTCTCTTGGACAATATGAGACCCAAACATAAATAGCATTGTGACTGCCTCCCTCTGCAAGATGCCATTGTGAGTGTTGTGGAATACCGGCTCCCTTTAGCGGCCTGGCACCGTGCTCCATGTTCGACAAGTACTCCATGAGCTCAAGGCACTAGGCTCTTCAGGTTTCAGCCCTAGTTCATGAACACCCGCATATGTTGAGTAATGGGATTATTTTACTAGGGCTGCCAGAAGCTATAAAGTGCAAGCGCCTAAGCACGATAATTTCTCACACACCAGTACAATAAAAGATCAACACTTCTTAAACCAGGCCCTAGGGGCAGCCCAGGGGTATAAAGTAGCAGTGCCTTGTTGGGGTCCCTTCAGCACTGGTAATAATAACAATAATAAGAAGACTAGATGAGTTGGCCTCTGTGTATTACCGTAGCACCTATGAGCCCAACCTCCAAGTCATGGATCAGGACCCCATTGTGCTAGGCACTGGAGAAGCACAATATAAAAAGACGGTCCATCCGTCTCACTGAAACACGTCACAGTAAAGGTTATAACTTCCTGTACTCTGGTATTTTCATAAGTTGTGAACAGCTGTGTTAGATTAAGGTTGTCTCTAGCACCCAGCGAGGTGGGGACTGCGCATGTTTGTTTCAGTAAGAGTGGGGTTTGATGTTAAAAAGTTTGAGATAGATAGGTAGACACATCTGCTACCGGGAGAGCCAGCTGAGAGCTACAAGGGGCTGGGATACAGCACAGAGATGGAAGGCCTCAACACCAGTGGTCCTTGCTTCCATGCATCTCAGGGGATCTGTGATGTCCACAGACCAAACCTCCTGCCCAAAATGTGGGGGCAACTCTGTCTGCTCCGGAACGATCTAGGCCAGGGGTTCTCAACTTTTTCCATACCAAGATCCGTGTTACAACACAAAAACGTTTTGGGATCCCCTACCTCCCGTTTAGCTACCGGGGAAACCTAAAATCTGTTTGTAAACCCCATGGAGGTTGTTACACGCAGGTTGAGAACATCTGATGTAGGGAAACCTTGGGCACTCTGATATAGGCAAACTTACTGATGGGCTCTGAATGGAAAAACGTTCCAACCCATCATGTCTTGCAGAATCTCACCAGGATCAGGGATTTTGACAGAGGAAACAAAGCCTGGGGAAAACTGGGATATTCTCTGAAGATGACTCTTCTCGTCATATGTGATAACTTAAATGCTTGAAGAATGAACTGAGAAATTTAAGTGCAGTGAAAATACCTTTAGAAGGTGAATGCTGTGATTTTGCTGAGAGAAATGGCATAAATCAATAACTGCATATGATACCAAGATCAGGCTGCCCATGAGTCAGTCTGTTAGTACTTTGAATAGGGAGTTCCCAGAGAGAGAAAGGATTATCTGGCAATGATTACACCAATAGATCTGCTAGAAAAGGATGAGAAATGAGAGAAAGCCCTCATCAAACATTTGTGGTTAATTATCTCTGTAATATGTTAATCCATGATTTGGGTGTGGTAAACACTGAGGCCAAATTTTAAGGCCTGGACATCTTCCTTATAACACAGTGTTCCCTGGCTGCCTTAATGGCTCTTTGGGATTACTGGCAGCTGGAATAATTTAAAGGCTACTCTTATGTTGGAGGATGGGCCTGGTGCATATTTGGTCCAGGGTGGTAGGAGCACAAAGATGGCTTACTTCCTGTTTGTTCACACCCCTCTTCTGATTTGGGCTACGCATTACTTGGCTGTAGTACAAAATTGGGACCTATGGCCCCATTAAAATCAATGGGAGTTTTGCTATTGCCTTTAATGGAAACAGGATTTCAGCCTATGTCTTCAAGAGGCATAATGCGTCCTTTCAACTCTGCTTGAGTTATACAGCTGTCTCCCACTCCCTCACCCCTGATCTCTTCTGATTCACAGAGCAAAAATACTGGTCAAAAGAGGAGTATAACAAAATTGGTTTAAAAAAAAATCAAAAGAAAAGCAGTAAAAATGACATGAAATCTCTTACAAGTGTGGAAAAGATCTTGAGGTAGGATGGGAACGTTATCGGGTTTTGGAATTGAACCGTAACAATTAATGAAACATAGTACAGAAGCAGAAATTAGAATTTTGATAGTGATGATAGCTGATTGACCAAGCATGATCTATTATAGTTGTCATACATTTAGACAGACATACAAAATGGAGGGAAAATATCTTTATGGCTGTAAATTTGGTAACAGCCTTGAAAGCAAATAATAGCTGCAGATTAAGAGTGTAAGCAAATGGTACTTCAGGCTAGTGGTGAGAGAACATCAAAAAGGCTAGGGTTCTGGTTTGGTTAAGATAAGCAGCCAAAAGCTCTGCTATTTATACATAGTCTATCTACACAGCTAAGGGGGAACTCTTGATTGGGGATCTCCATATCTAGAATTTCCCAGTGTGTGTGTGTTCAGTAGCAAGCTTTACAAATAAAACTTTACTATATTGTAACATATGGAAAGTCTGGGCCTCATTCCTGTCTCACAGCAGTGTATGTCAGGAGTAATTTCATTGACATCATTGCAGTTCTTATACTGGTATAAAACTACTATTAGTGAGATCAGATTCAGACCAATTGATGTGACTCTACTGTAGCAGTGATATCTAAATACCTAAAATGAAAATTGTTTTTGTCAAATTAGCTCTTATGGTCAGGTCAAATGTCACAGATAATGGCAAGATTAATATTGTACAACCCCAATTATCAAGAATGTTTCATTTACTTTTGAAACGCTAGGATAAAAAGGGCTTTGAATGAATGGGGAGGTAATCCCTTTCCTACATGATACCAGGGAGTATAACAATATTACAGTGTACATCGTTCTTTGTTTGATCAACCCCACTTCATCCTGCCTATTTTGAAAGATGGTCATAGTCAGTAGAGCAGTGGTTCTCAGCCTATTTACCACTGTGGGCTGCACATGCAGCTCTCTCTGTGTTAGGTGGCCATATCCACACTATATATATATATATATATATATATATATATATATATATATATACCACCTCTACAGCTAAAAAAAAAGAAAGAAAAAAGGTTTAGTATTTGTTATATGACAGCAATGTGATTCAAACCAATATAGTACCTTTCATTTCAACACTGGCAAAGTCTGCCAAGAGCATTTTAAATTAGCAAAAGTCAAAACGCTAACTGCTGAAAATTAATTCATTTCCTGTCAGGGTGGCATGGCGTGGTGTACTGCCACCCTCACTTCCGCGCTGCTGCTGGCAATGCAGCTAGGCTGAGTGCCCGGATAGCCTGGCTGCAGACCCTGACTGCCAAGATGGGGAGCCCTGCCCGGTGTAGGGCAACCCCCAGCCAGGGAATGCCCCCCATCACCTAATCCAGACACCCCCAACTGTGGGATGGCACACGTGCCTGCCCTGTAGAGACAGGGTGCCCTGTCCAGGGCAGAACGCCCTCTCCCCCCAAAGGCTGTCCCTTCCAGCATCCAGTCCCCCACCAAGGGACAGCCCCTCATGTATCCAGCCCCCTACCTAGGGACTGCCCCCCAGCATGCCCCAGCAACTGCCTGCAGCACCCAACCTCTCAGTACCTGGCCCCCCATCCAGGGACTGCCCCGAGCCATCAGTCTCCCCACCTAGAGTCTATCCCACATGCAATGGCTGCACCCCCCTCCCAGCATCCACTGGTCTCCTACCTCTGCAGCTGCAGGTAGCTCAGCCGTCCTACCCTCCTGCTGCTGCAATCCTAGTGTCAGGAGCCTGCTCCAGCCAGGATCACTGGACCCGCAATCCTGCTGGGGGGTGAGGACACTGAGCACCCTGGCCTCCTGCTGATACTGCTCGGCCTGATCCTGCCAGGGGAAGAGGCCTGATGTCGCTGGGCCCAATCCTGCCAGGGGGAGGGGCCTGATGCTGGCCCAATCCTGCACTGTTCTTCTATTTTTGCACCCTCCACCCTGCTGGCTCACACCCGAGGCAGGTGCCCCTCCTGCCCTGCCCTCGTTACGGCCTTGAGGATGTAAAATGGGCCACAAGCTGTATGTTGATTGAGAACCACATACAAGAAGGACTTAAAGAATGGAATAACCCTCTATCCTCTCTGGGTAGAAATAATGTGTGAAAATACATATACAGCAATGTTTTCTATACTGTTCTGAGTCATCCTATGAAATTTAACTCCTTTAAAGAAAACATATACACATACTTTTTCTTGGGTCAGAAACAACCAAGGATGACCAGGAAGACGCTGATATCTTCATACCGAAATGGTAGTATTATGATGCCTGACTTTTATAGCTATGATGGAGCCAGCAGGCTTCTCTGTAGGCTAGGTTGATTTCAGAGCCTACAAAATTAATCCTATTGGTTTAAAGCGCTGGAAGAATTAAGTGGTAGACACAGATATACATATGCAAATTCAAAAGATGCTATAGCACCCCATTCATTCCAAGACCCTTTCTATCAGTTTTGAAAACCTTTTACTATGATACCTACAAGAAATCATCCAACTGACGATGCCTAGGTTGAATGGCAGTCCAGGACAGCTGACTTTATTTATAAAAGAGAAAAAACATAAAACAGATACAAAACAACAAAAAACATTTAATTTGATTCAGGCCACCAAACAAGCTATGTAAACACAAGATCTTATTACTATTGCCCATATTTCTTCCCCACCTTCCTTTTTATTGCTCATGACATTGCATTTTGTCTTAAATTAGGCCATTGCTATTCCAGTCAATCTCCTTGTGTAGATAAGCCCTAAGCTTTTGCAGAATTGGGGCCTTTGATTTTAAGTTTTTTGAAGCAGGGACTGCATATTCCTGTGTTTGTACAGCACCTAACACAAGGCCTTCCCAATCCTGACTGGGGCCTTTGGACTTTGCAACACTATTACTACTACCACTACTAAAACTGCCACACACCCTATTCAAGCATGTACGCATCTTGAATTATGTCCTAGGAAGCAAAAGTTGATTGCAAGACTACTGATAATTTCTTAAGAAAAACAAAAGATCAGTTTGTCTGGAACCCGGGGAAGAACTGACTGCCTTGTTACTGAATGAGGATTCTGAAAATGTTTGGTGTAGACTGAGGCTGAAAAGAAGGAGCTGTAAGGCAATCTACTAATGTGGCTGGAGCAGGATTCTGGAGGCATTTCTCGAAGAGGATCTTTTAATAAAGTACAATAGCCCCATCTTTGAGACTGCAGGGAGCAAATGACTGTTAAGGTACAGATTTGATAATAACAGGAATGTAAAATAAGTTGCTATCCTAAAAGCAATCCAAAAAAAGACCTTTATATAGGATGCAGCAAGAAATGAAGAGGATTAATATTAATTTTAGGTGGAAGTAGTGGAGACAATGATGAATCTTATATGGTATGAAATCACATGTAAACTTGCTTCCTACTGCTTAATATTTCTGTGAGCACTTAAAACATACCTTCCTTTAGGCTCATCTACACTTAGGCCTGGTCTACACTGATAACATAGGTCAACAGAATATGGCTTCCATCGACCACCTAAAGTATGCGTTTCCACTGGCCTGTCAGTTCTGCCGACCTAAATTGCAATAAAATTTGACTTAATAAAATCACCTCTGCAAGCGGCTGAAGTTGAATTGCATGGGTCAAATGAGCCTCAGTGTAGGCAGAGTGCAACGTAAATTGATGTCATTGGTCTCCAGTAAGTATCTCATAATGCTCTGCTGTGACCGCTCCGGACGGTCACAGTCTGCTGCACCGTGGCCACATAAACAGGAAACAGCTCCTCCCCTCAAGCCCTGGGAAATTTTGAATTCCCATTTCCTGTTAGGTCAGTGTGGAGAGAACTTGCCAGCAGAAGTGAACATGGCGACTGCACGTCCCAAATGCGCTCCAACTTGGAGTAGACCTGAGGTCTTGGATCTCATCGGTCTGTGGGGCGAAGCATCTGTTCTGGCTCAGTTCCAAGCCAGCAAAATAAATGTGGATATTGACGAGTAGATATCACGTGGAATGTTGGAGAAGGGGCATAACAGGGACGTGCAGCAGTGCTGCATTAAGATCAAAGAGCTGAGGCAGGTGTATCAGAAAGCTAGAGAAGCTAACAGTCATTCTGGTTTGTCACCAAAGACATACTGCTTTTACGAGGAGCTGCATGTGATTCTCAGTGGAGATGCCACCACTATGCCACCACACAGCATAGATACCTCAGGAGAATCTCAGGCCAGGATGAATGAGGATGAGTCTCTGGATGAGGAGAAGAAGGATGAGGAGAAGGGGGCAGGCAAGTGGGGTATCCCTTCTCCCTGAAAGCCAGGACTTGTTTGCTACACAGGAGCAGTCCAGCCAGACGCAGGAAACCGTGACTGACTGGGAGGCCGGGGAAGGCACTCTGGTGAATATGTACTGCAAATTTCATTTCTTTGATTATAACCCCTGTCCAGATTCTTGTACCAGCGAAAAAAGTGGTGTGTGTGGTGGTGGGACTGTGCTTCCTCGTAGTTGGCATGCTTAAGCACAGGGGTCACCCCGGAAAAGATTATTTATGTGCACTGGGATGCTCTGAGAATCCTCCATGCATATCTCCAGGAAGCTTTCAGGTAGGTACTCTGCAATCCTTTGCAGAATGTTTCTTGGGAGTGCAGCTTTATTTCTTCCACTGCAATAGGACACTTTCCCCCGCCACTCTGTTATTAATAATGCAGGCATCACTCGCGGAACACAGCACAGCAGCACAAGGGCCAGGCCTGTAGCCGGATGCTTGCAGCAAATCCTCCCTTTCCGCCTTTATGACCCTCAGCAGACTGATATCACTCATGGTCACCTAGAGAAGATGGCTCATGTTTACTGTACCCACCAAAGAAAATGTTTTTAAAGTGTGTTATTCTGCAGCCATGGATGGTTTCTTGGGTCAGTACACCACAATTTCCATAGCATAAGTTGCAATGGGCCTTGGCATCTGCCAATGGGTGCCCATTATTTTTCTCAAGAGTAGTTTAATCTCTACCCACCCCACACCCTTTCTACTGCCTCTTAAAAACCTGTTTTGGGGAGGACAATGGGAGCCCCACAACCATGCTGCTCTGGGAAGCATAGACTTGTGCAGCATGGGCACTGGGGATTTCCCTAAAATAGATACACCAGCCCCTTACTTACCATGGTGGGATAGGCACTCCGACCCCTGCAATAGCTAGACAATGGTATGCGGGTCTAGCCTTGCCTTGGGAATGGACAGGGGAGTTCTTTTTACATTGTAAAATTGCTTTTTGTCCACGGGACAAGTTAACAATGGGTATTTTGTGCTTTGCTTCCCTTTCAGTGGACAGCGTGGCCTTCAGCACAACGTCTAATACTCCTGCTGAGCGCCTGTCACAGATAAGAAGGTGGAAAAAAAAAAACTTGGGATGACATGTTCAATGAGATAATGAACGCATCTGCAGCTGCTGACACAGAGATAAGAGCATGGAGGATTTCATTATCAGAGAAACTGAACATGGGCATGGACAACACGAAGGCAGCCCAGGAGTATGAGCATTCAACTCAGGATAAGTCAAACATGTTGAGGCATCTGGTTGAGCTTCAGGAAGCTCAGCGGCAGGAAAGAGTCCCTCTGCAGCCTCTGCAAAACTCTGAGCTAATGCACTCTTGCCTAGCCCCCATCCCCAAGTGGTCTAGGAGGAGGTTGAGCAGGGTGCAGTACATGCTCCACTAGTTGCTGGTTGAGGGGAGCAGAAAGAGGCAACAGCCTCTTTAAGGAATGGGAATGTGTGCTTCTTTTGTGTGTGCACAGCCAAACTGGGCTCTGTACACCCTCTCAGCCCCCAGACAATGCATTTGGAACATTAAATTATCTTCCTTTCCACCCCTCTGTTAAGGATCACCAATAAAAAAGTACTGCTTTACCGTTCATTACTTTTTGTTTCTTAAGAGGAAGGAATTACCGGTGGGGGAAGGTGAAGGAGGGGAGGCACTACATGGGTGGGGAATTGGTAGGGGATATGAAGTGAAAGCACAGCACTGTTGTGTCTCGTTGCAAAAGCATTTTTTCAATGCTTCCCCTGAGGTGCAGCGCTCCGCAATTGGCTCTTAGCGTTGCAGTGGCATCTGGCTGCTCAAAATTTGCGGCCAGCCGATCTGCCTCCACAACTCAACCCAATGGGAACTTCTCTCCCTTTGTATCACAGACATTATGGAGCACACAGCAGGCAGATAACTATTCTGATGTTTCTTTCACTGAGATCTAACATAGTGAGCAAACTGCACCAGCTCGCCTTTAAATGTCCAAATGCATTCCACCATCATTCTGCACTTGCTGAGCCTATTATTGAAACTCTCCTTCTTGCTGTCCAGGTGCCCAGTGTAGGGCTTCATTAGCCAGGAAGCAAGGGGTAGGCAGAATCCCCCAGGATCACTATTGGCATTTCAACATTGCCAATACTTATTTTTTGGTCAGGGAAGAAAGTGCCCTTCTACATCTTTTTGAACAGACCTGAGTTCCTAAAGATGTGCACGTCATGCACCTTTCCAGACCACCCCACACTGATGTCAGTGAAGTGTCCCCTGTGATCCACAAGAGCCTGCAACACCATTGAGAAGTATCCCTTTCGATTTATGTAATCTGTGGCAAGGTGCTAAAATAAGGATATGCATGCCATCTATTGCCCCCCCAGTTTGGGAACCCAACTGCGGAAAAGCTTTCCACTATGTCCTGCATGTTTCCCAAAGTCACTACCCTTCTTAGCAGAAGTCTATTAATGGCCCGACACACTTGTATCACAGCTGCTTCCACGGTGGATTTACTGACTCCGAATTGATTCCCAACTGACTGGTAGCAATCTGGCATTGCTAGCTTCCACAGAGTGATGGCCACTTTCTTCTCCATTGTCAGAGCAGGTCTCAAGCAAGTATTCATGCATTTCAGGGCTGGGGAGAGCTCTCCGCAAGTTCCAAGAAAGTGGTCTTTTGCATACAAAAGTTCTGCAGCCAATGCTCATCATCCCACTCCTTCATAACTATGCAGTGCTTGTTCCCGGGACCAGAAGCGATGCCCCACTGACTGCAGATGGTGCGTGACAGTCTGCAGCAAACGGGAATTGTTTCATTCTATAACTTGTAACAGGGCGGCTTCTGTAACATCACAATTTTCAGCGCTGCGGCTCCTGTCTTGGCCTTGAAAATACTGCAGGATAAGTAGTGAGGTGTTTGTGATGCTCACAATGATAGTGCACAGCTGAGCGGGCTCCATGTCTCTCTGAGAATGGCATATGCACAGCAGAGACTGAAGAGTTTGAAAAAATGGCGCGAAAAGGCTATCGTCTGTTTATTTGGATTGGGACAAGAAGGGAACAGGGGAGGGAGGATGTTGCATCATGGGAGGACAACAATCTTCCCAAGCACCCCTGCCAGTAGCTGTACTGTCGGATAGCTACCCATGGTGCACTGCTTTGATTGTCGACATAAGCGCGGATGGTGGGGACACAATCCCCCGACACAATGAGTGTGGTGTGATCATGCTCCTCCAAATTCTGCAGCTCGGCAGGTGAAATTGACTTCACTCCGCAGTGTAGACATACCCTTTAAAAGCTACAGAGGCAGAGCTGCACAGCTGCACCACTGTAGCACTTCAGTGTAGACACTACCTTCGCCAACATGGAGGGTTTTCCCATCAGCATAGGTAATCCATCTTCCCAGGAACCAGTAGCTAGGTCGACAGACGAATTCTTCCATTGACCTAGCACTGTCTACAAAGGGATTCAGGTCAGTTAAATATGCTGCTCGGAAGTGTGGATTTTTCACACCCCGACCGACATAGTTAAATTGACCTAATTTTCTAGTGTAGACCAGGCATACTTGGAGACATTCAGGAAAGTTTAGTAGAATTAACTAAAGGTATGAAGTCAATGCTCATATGTTAAAGTATGTTGAAGAATGAACTAAGATCACTTTACTCCTAAGTGACCGCATCCACATGGGGATTTAATGTGCTTTAATTTATATGCATTGACTTCACACCTTTAGTTGATTCACCTTAACTTTCTTAGGTATTCCTGTGTAGACGTGCCCTTAGAATTCCACTTCTTTTATGTTCTTTATTGGTCTAGTATGAATCTACATGTTTTATAGTTATCGCATGGCAGGAAAAGGAAATTTGTCTATTTATTTTTTCATCAAACTTTCTCTTTTTCAACATTGTTCTCTATAGCTGTCTGACTTAATCTGCCAATAACTTGATTCTGGTGAGTTCCAGCAGGTGGGATTCCCCGCACTGGTGGAGCAGTGCTGAACATGTACAACTAGGAAAGCAGTCAGAGTCTGAGAATGATGAAGATGCCTCCTTAGTGACGTCTGAAAATGCTCCAGTAAACTAAAGCTCAAATGTTCAGAAGTGTTCCCTAAGGATGAATTTTACACCTGGGCCAGAGCAAGGCCAATGGACTACTATGGGCTTAAGTGGGACTTAAGTGGCACATAGGGCTTCTGAGGGCCCCTGCAAAGGAATACATTCCCCCAATTGTGTGTGCCTCAATATTTACAGGCCTAACTTGAGACATAGGGCTTGATTTTCAGTCACTGAAGACCCAAAGCTGCCATTGATTTCAGTTACATGCAGATGATCTGATTTCACACAAAATGAGCAACATTTGCTGTTTATCACTCTCTCTGTTTATGTGTGTGTATATATATATATTCAGAATTTCATTTGGACAAGGACATTTTCTAATTTTGCTCACCCTACCTGTATTTTTAAGTATTTAAGTGCCTTCTGCATGGCAGCTACAGTGAAATTCTGAAATTTATGGCATGAATTGAATGGTGGAAGGGCACATCTATATTTCTGAGGCAGGTACATTGTTACTGTTCTTTCTTCCTTGGTTGATGTATAGTCAATAGGCATATTTTAGGCAACTGTATACACACAGTTATAGGTGTCTAGCAGTAAAATAGACACTAAACAATAATTAGGAAACATTTATAATTTATCTAAACGTATGAACTAAAACAACATATTCATAAACAAAATTGTATATGTCTGAGGCCTTTGACAACTGTGACAAAATCCTTTCATAAGCTGCACCATTAACCAATATTAATTTGCACTAATAATGGGGTTCATGTTTTCTAATGATCCTCTGAAAATGTTCTCTAAGAAAATATTAAGTGGCAACATTTATTTCATGGGAAAACTAAATTTTAGGTGGAAGACAATTTTCTCAGTTATTTTTTGGTAGGCAACAACAATAATTCCCTCATAAATAGCTGTATAATGACTACAATCTGCAAAATTCAAAGTCATTTAAAAAAAATCTACATTCAGAGAACATAGTTCTCAATTCTTTCAAAGACTATTTCCTTATTATGACTTTCCGCATTTTGATTGAGACAGATGCTGGCAAATTTCTTTTAGGGTCTATTCTTTAAAAACGCAGAGCAAATTATTAGCAGCAGCCAGCAGCAAAATAACACAGATTACAATTTACTATGATAATTTTAAAAACTACCAGCTACCTTGTACATCCATATATTATCCATATTTTTGTTGCTGAAAAACGGACAGTCTTTTAAATGCAGACACCAGGGCCCACCCAGATCGTCTAGTATGCCAGAACTTAGTTCAGTGCAACTGTGGGTAGGGCACAAAGAGATGATGAATTTAAACCACATTTGTGCTCCTGCAATCCTGGGGCTGTTGGGGATTGGCCCAGTCTCCAGCATAATTCAGAGCAGCTTCAAGGTTGCTCTAAATTACATCTCGCTGCAACAATCTTCCAGAGCTGGAGATCTGCCCTCCAGCCATGCCCAGTCGTGGCCCTCAGTATATCTAATAAGTCAGACCTTTACTAAGTCTAAACCAAGTCTTATGAGTAGGGCCAAGAAATAAAAGTCTCTTATCATCACTCTTATATCTTACAACCTATTACAATTGGTAACAACAAGAGCAACAGTAAAACCCAAATAAAACCAGGCATGGCCACAAAACAAAAATAATCCTTAACAAAAAACTTTTCCATGATTGAGTGTATGTTACAGTAGTCACATACTGGCAGTATACTCTTTTGTTATAAGTCTCAAGAAACACATCCTTGCTACCACATGATATATGCTGATTTTTTTCTAAATATTTTGACAGCTTAATTATTTAAAACACTAGTCTTTTTTCCATGAGGGCAATCTTTTATCGGTTGGGGTACTGCCCTGGTGAAATGATAAACTGTACTATTAAACTGCAGTGATGTATGGGGAGGAACTCTACCTGAAAGCACTTCCGCATATAAAGCTGCAGCAGAAATTACCGTATTACTTTTATGTTAGTTGTCAGCTGAAAACTTGTGGCCTACAGAGCATTTAGGCTAACATTTTATATCATTTCTAAGTCCATTAATTAACTGTGTACACTTGTGGAACCCTGCGTAAGATGACACTTCTGAAGCCTTGAATCAAGTGGCTTACACATGACATGGATAACTACGGGACACTTTATTTCTTGAAAAGTGATACTATCTCCTGGTCTGCCTATAGCATGTTTAAACAGGATCCCTGTAGTTCAGACATTGTTTCCTGCATTCTGAATATGTAGTGTAAAGTAAATGTATATTTGCTGCAGATGTGTAAAGTTATACCAAGAAAGGGTTTGAGTGTAAACTGGAATTTCAGTCTTCAGTCAGCATGTGTAGCAAAGTGAATGGCACAGCACTCAAGTTAGTGTTATTTATAAGAGGACAACCTCTGGTGGGCACCTCTTAATGGTGTATCAATGGATGCTGTAACAACAGGATTAGTATTAACCAGCATTGCAGAGAGTGGAAGAACAGTAATGGAGCAGGCAATGAAAATTATTCGAGAGACCGTACATTTGAGACAATTAGCATTGTGGGGTGTCCGACTGTGTGAGTGAGAGAGAAGGGGATAGCTTGGTGAAAAATGAAGTTCACAAATTTTCTTAATCACATTTTCTGTTATACATTTGTTCTGCTTTCATATCCCTGTTCTTAAATTCTTCATGGTTTATCCCAGATGTTCCAAACTATGACCTCTTTCCAAACTCCAGCACCTCCTTCTGGCTGAATTCCTGGCACTTGGTGTGTTCTGCTTATCATCCCTCAGGATCTACTGGACTTTACTGTGGCCATGTCATTTACCTTCTGAATCAGCTCTTCATTGACATTTGCTGTGTGGGTACCCTGACTGTGGCCATGTGGATGGTATTCAAAGAACTGCTGTGCCAAATTTAGACATGATGGGGATTAGCTTGATCTCAGATGGAATGGTTACATACTTTTTCATGGGATGGATGCCAGCAGCTGGGTGTCCGATTTTATATAGGAGCTGCCCCCTTGAAGACTTAACCACACACCTGTTAGGCATTACAGTCTCAGCAGCTATCTGAATTTAACACCTTTTAAACCACATAATGAGTTGAGGATGCAAATGATGACCACACCAGCATTAGCCTGCTGAAGCCCTTGTATGACCTCTTTTAATGCTGCAGAACTGAAATCTGTGTGTCTGTAAGTACATAGTCTACAATATTTCTAGTTGATCCTTAGCCAGTTCTACACATGCAGTACCATGGAGTCCCATTTTTATGCCTTCCGACAGCAGTGCCAAAGGCTGATTAATGTGACCTCAGGGAACGGAAAGGGAAATGACTATCCTCTGTTTTGGCTCTTGCTGCCAGTCAGAAAGATGGCCTTTAAAAGGATACAAGTATTTCTGGCACCAAAAAGATATTTGAACCATGAGATTAATTGTATTCTTCCCAGTAAAGTCTTATCCATAAATTATATTAATGTGTGGAATCAACTTTTTTGAAAAACAGAAGTTTATTCCAGTCTAATCCACTTCTTTAACTGTAAAAATGTGTCACCAGATGAAGGGACAAGACATTTGGTAAATTGGATAGTAAAATGTGTATACCTTTGTCACAATATTTATGAAAAATGATAAGGTTTTAACCAAATCTCTGACTGTCTCAGTAAGAAATATTATGTGACCTCACAGTTACAGAGAAAATATATTTCTCTAGAGAAAAAAAATTACCCATATTGTCTTTCTCCAGGATTTATCTGAAGCAGATATTATTATTTCTTTAATTGTTTCATGAGGCATTTGCAAATTGTCTTTACTGGCTACTCTACGTTTCCATAGTATGCTTATGAAGGCTTCTATGGTCCAACTACCACGGAAATCTCTGGGCCAAATTCCACATTCTGGAGTGGAGTGTGCTCTAGTGATTATAGCCTCCCCCCACCTGTCTCTTCCCTCTTTACTCCTGTCACCTGTTCCCTTTCCATTTCACTATGCACCACATAACCTGGTTCCTGCCTCCTCCCCATCTTCTCTTATTCTTCCAGGCTTCTTGCCCCAACACCTGTCCTACCATCACTCCCCCGCCTATCCAACCCTCCCATCCCCCAGTTTCTTCCCTGATTAACCTCTGATCCTACACAAACCCTTCATGCTCCAGCTCCTGACCTCTTTCCCCTCTCTTGCCTCACCTCCTGTCTCCCTCTGATTCCCTTTTCTCCTCCTTGACCATTCAGCCACTGTCCACCCTCTGGCTCCTGCAAATCCTTGCTCCCCTCCCTCCCTGCTCTCATTCTACGCAGTCAGTTACAAAGAATTTTCCCATCCCACTATAAGTAAGAGGCCAGATCTTCAGCTTGTATCAATTGGCATCATTCCACTGATGTCTGTGTGGCTATTCTGATTTACACTAGTTCATACAAGATCTGGCCCTCTTGCTAATGAACTCGTTTTGTGACCAATTCGACCTTTGCCTACGAAGAGGCTGCCTTCAAAACAGAATGAAATCAGAATCATTCAAAGTTAAGGAGGTATTTAAGCAGTCAAGGTTTTCTGGAAATTGTTTAAGATTCCATTTTAATATATTATTTTAGTAAATATTTGTAGATGCCTCTCGTAGTAGAATTAATCATTGCATTTTCCATCTAAACTAAAGCAAGGAGAGTGACTTAATTGCTAATTCATATGAAAAGCTATTTAAAAATATTTTTTGTTTGTTTATGGTGTTTGTTTTTGATAGGTCATTGAGTTTATAGAAACTGTTGATTTAATAAAAGCCAAGTCTCAAAGGCCCCCAAAGTTCTTAGTATTACATTTCTCTATTAGTTCACTTTACTTGTATTAGTTCACTTTACTGTCGTTTCTTTTAGATTTATCCATCTAGCACTGGATAATTATAAATATTGTTGAGCTGGGTGAAACTCTGTTATACGTTTGATTTAAAACCCCATTGAGATTGGTAGGTGTGAACTTACCCTTCAGTTACCATAACTGTAAGCACATGCCACATCTACAGCAAAAGGTGTATTTGAACCCACCTGTGTCCCATCCATGCCTAGGGTAGACCACCTGAAAATGCCAAGGTCAGGGCAGACTGCAAAAGGAGATCAGATTCTCCCAATCCTGGTGGGTAACACTGAAGTTAGACTTCCCAACCAGCCACAAACAGTGCTTCTGATTCCCCACACTGGTTATCAAGAAGCTGTAACAAAATATACACAGCCCTCTTTATTACATTTCAGTCTCTGGCTCCCAATCAACCACAGGTCCAGTAAAGAGATAAGTTATTTAAAACTCTATGATCTTTAGGAAAAAGGTTCTCCTAACCCCAGAGAGTCAGTCACATTACCAAATCATTATAAGTTTGGGTCTTACCCAAAATATCACATTACCAGCCAATCCTTTAGTAACTAAAACTAAACGTTTATTATAAAAGGAAAGAAACGAACTGTAAGAGAACTGTTAAAGGATTAAAGCAATCAGATATATATGGATTTTCAAACCATTTGTGTGTATCAGGTTTCCAGTAGAATTGTGGAGTTTGCAGGCTTGTATAGTCCCTCTGGTATACATCCAATACCTGGATGGGTCTTAGTCTTCTGATTCACAGTTTCAGTTGCAGATGAGTTAATCCAGAGGTAGATGAAGACTGAAGAATAAAGACAAAATGGTTGTGGTGCAGCTGCCTTTTATGTCCCTTGGCCTTTGCCATGCTACTTGTGGAAATTTACAGAAATAAGATGGAGTCCAGGGTCACATGAGTAAGTCCTGGTGACTCATCAGGTGTACCCTCCTCCCCCGCTTTTCTGCCTGGGCCCATTGTACCTGTGAGTTTCCTTAATGGGCCATTAAGCAGTTTATTGCTACTGCCATCCTATTTGGGGAGTTGCCCAGAAACACAGCACAAGTTGAAATACAGATACATCAAACATATCTATAACTTCCAATACAAATATGACACATACACATAACAATATCATCATACTTAGCAAATTGTAACCTTTCTAATGGTACCTGACGTGGCCTAGCTCATATGAATTATTGTAATTTTGAAACATTGATGTTATATATTATAAATGGTCCCCCTATTCCAGCCAGCGTCACATCACCCAGGAGCTTTTGTCTGAGAATTGTTTTGGGTAGAGGTGTGTGTATTCGTTCGAAATCTCACAGAAACTGAGGTCAGACAAAAACAGATGGAATGAGAGACAGCCTAAAGACGCAGCTAAAAGAGTGCGGCTGATGTTGGAAGAAACCTGGGGAGAGGTTTCTGAGTCAGCGATTCAAACTGGGATGAGTGTTCTTGGTGCTGTGAGCCAAAAGAACTGTTTTCTGCTTCTTTTGTGCTGAGACACAGGACTTTGTATATTTGTTGTAAATAAACAAAATTACATCAAAGAAATACCTGACTACCACCAATTTCTACTCCCAACCAGAACAGTGATAGGGCCCCAAATTTTGCCTGGTGCCTGGGGTCAAGAGTATCAAAGTGATGTTTAATGTAGATCTCACACTCTCCTAAACGTACACAGCTTTGTGTATGTTTGGGACCTTCTGCTAAATTGCTGAAGTGATTTATTTAAAGTTTTGCTAGATTCCACTTTGCTAGATTCTCAGAGAGCAACCAGAACTCAAATCTCTCTTTTTGCTTGCAGATGAAGCCAGTACAAAGTTAGCAGAGAGAAGTATCTCGGAATGGAGAAAGAACAGCTATGAGAGCTTGAGCAGTATACAAATGGATCGAGTTGAGTGAGCCCTGAGATCATTAAGCTTTCTTTTTTGTTGTTGATGACATTAACAAAAAGCAGTGTGGAAAAGGGGAGTATCTCAACACCTCACTAAACTGGACTAGTTAACCATCTACAGTTATGTCAAGTTTGTCACAGTATGCATTTGTAATCCCTCCCGCTACATGCCATTAGGAAGTTTAAATCCTGGGCCTTCAGCATAGAATTTTACTACTAGATCCACGGGACTAAATCCATTAGCAGGAAGCAGTAGCCAACAGTTATCCTCAGTATTTCAGCCACAGAGAGAGGACAACACACATTATACCACGAGTGTCATTATTGACATCATACTACAAACCCAGATTATTAACAAATGTGGCTGGAGCACAAAAAGGTAAATGATCGACTTTATTTGTTGATGGGAGTTTGACAACTAAAAAGAGAACATAAAAACTGACATGAACATTGTCAGTGACCTGTTATGTGCAGATTAAAAATGAAAATATGTTTGATATCCTCTTATTCAAGATGATTAAAACACATTTTATTTTTGTCAAGGCCATCACAGGAACGGTAGAATCAATTATTCTCACATTTTGATAAATATCTAAGACTGCACACTTGGGGATTTTTCCACATGACTAGGTGGCTGGATATAAAAGTCAGACAAGAGCCTGATCCAAGAGTTCTTATATAGATAAAATTCTCATTCATGTCAATAGAAATTTTTTGGTATGAAATTGTAGCATCAGGCTACCGGTGATCAAATTTCTTTCAAGAGCTGCAGAGTTAAGTTTTGGGCTGCATAGCAAGCCAGGAGAGCAAACTTAGCAACACCACTGACAAGAAAAAGGACCAAGCTGGGGGACTCTAGGGAGAACTTTTATTCTCAAAGAGAAAATGAACTTCCCTTTCTTCTCCCATTGGGTTACAATACCTAGAACACTGATGGCCAAGATGGATTTGCAAAGGTCAGTTTAAAGATATTCACCAGAGCTAATCACAAAGGGCTGAATGCTCAAAAGTGTCTAATTTGAAATCAGTGGAAGTTAGGAGACAAACAGCATTATGTGCATTCAGCCCAAAATGTCCACAAAAATAAAATTTCAACAAAGAACAGAAATTAAATTTCAACGTTTTTTGCAAATGTGTTTTCTGACCAGCACTAGTATTTACAAAGGCCAGGCAGCTTCCTCATTCATTGTTACTGAAGTCTGTGCATTCTTTATTTGCGCAAAGAAAAAAAAGTCTTTTTGGATGGAAAACAATATCTATTCATCAAAAAGTCTATTCATTTCACCTAATCAATCTGAATTTTTCTCTGAAGCTTGCTGTGACAGGGTCCATGCACCACAACGGTATCTCCCGCTGGCCACCATGGGGATTAGCTCTGCCAGCCAGTGCGCCCTCTCCTACTGGTGCCTCACCCATCGTTTTCTCAATGTGCTGACCCGCCTCAGCCCAAGTACCACAGTGTCCTCTTCATAACTCAGCCCTCTGGCTATGTCACCATTGTACTTCTTCCTTTGGGGGGATAGATGTCATGGTCCGCAAGTCAAGCTGCTTCCCCAGTGGTGAATGGGGGAACCTGGACCCGCCCACTCCTCTGGGTCCCCACCCAGGAACCCTGTAGATAGCAGCCTCCTACTGCTTCTCCTTAACTTCATTCAATGCTGCTTCAATTCCTTGGGCCACTTCCCCACAGCCCAAGCACCTTCTTCACCCTTTCCTCAGGGATTTCAGCCAACAAGTCCCAGCAGCCGGCCAGGAGCCCCTCTTGATGCCCTGGTCCCTGCCAGCAATGGCTCTGTCCAAGTGGCTACCCTTGCTGCAAACTGCTAGGAACACAATCCTTACTCCTCAGACTCCCCACAACTGACTCTGCTCTGCAGCTCCTTTTGTACTAGCCCACTGGCCCTGATTTACTGTTTCATGCAGCTGCCCTCCAATTGGCTGCTTCCTCCACACCCTCTGTAGGCTGCTAGGAGGACTCATCTCCACTGCCACTTTTGGGGGTGGGATGTGGCAGACTCATGAGGCCTCCATTAACCTCTTTCACTCTGGTGTGGGGTGAACACTCCCAAACTTTCCATGAAAAAACTGCAGTCAGAATGTTGATTAGGTTAATTCACAGTTACTAAGGCTTTTTCCAGTATTCCATTCCCTGCTAGATCCTTACTCTAACTGTGCACAGATAGGTAAGATACCATATACTCATATACGAAAACAAAATAAAACAAGCAAGCAAACAAAAAACACTGAAAAAGGTTTTTACAGAGAATACTTACGAGCTGAACCGCTCCAAAAAATACTGAAAATCTTTAAGCATCTTCACAAAAGGAACAAACAGATTACATACTGAGTTGTAATCTACTTCATATGATAATTAAAGGTCAGTGGAATGTTCCTTTTTAGGCATGAAAAAGGTTATCTGAGTTTTTCACTTTTCCTACCTAAGGTTATTAAAAAGTACTGTATAATTCATTCAAAGTAATAATTTAACACACAAAAATTATGTTTAAGTGAGATTCGTGTTCTGATGACACAAAGTCACAAAAGCAAGTAAGTTCAAAGTTAAGGATGATACCATGCCTATACTGAATACTTATCACATATGGCACATCACATTGCCTTGAGATCCTTGTACTATCTAGAAACAAAGTGACAAGGACTGAGAATGAATCTTAACACAAAATGTCCTTGAGTTGTCTGTTTATGTCATTATTTAAATTGTCTGCATTTATATCCCTTCCCCTTCCCCCAAAAGTATCAAAATAAAATAAATAATACTTTGAAAAATGCAGCAGAGTTGACATGAGAGATCATACTGGCTACTTTGGAACTGTTATGGTCTAGCGTGTAAATATATATTTATAGATATTTTAAAATGCAGGTTATGTATTTAGGGACATTTAAAAATCCAGATTATTTTCTTAATTGGCTGTAATGGCTCCAAATGATGCATAATGATTTATAATATAAATATGAATTGAGGGACTTTTAAAATGCAGATTATGAACCTGATCGACCATAACAGCTCATCTACCATGTGAATCCTTCTTAGTTGGTGGAACATTGACATAGCCACTGCTCATGCTCATAAAATCCATGTGTTAAAATTCCTCATGGATTTTTTGTTGGAAGAAAATTACTGTGCATGTACCACTTTTCTAAATGTAGTTTTTCCTCTGAAATATCTCAGAGCATTAGTTCATAATACAGCTGAAAAGGCTAAAAGATTTCAGTTTGATGATAAAGCCTTTATTTTCTTATATGAGCACAATAAAGCAAATGAAACTATTGCCTTTTCCCTCCTTTCCCACAATTTGTAAATGGCTAAGATGTTTTTCATAAATTAAAAAAAAAAAAATCATACTCCATCTAAATTTCAGATCTAAATAAAAAACAGCCATGCTGTAAACCTCAGGAAAAAAAACCTGGTTAATAACCCAGATGCTGATACAACCAGTACTACTGTTCCCTAAAAGGATACTTACCTAATGAGCATATCTCATGCTTTCACTGTTGTAAACCTCATCTCCACCCCCCCACACACACATTTTTCGTCATCCCTTTCTGTGCTTTGTCTAATTTAGGCCCTGAAATATAAATCTGAGTGTGAGTCCACTTGCATAGATCCCTATGCAGGATTGGGCCCTCAGACTGTAAACTTCTTGGGTCAGGGACCTGTCAATGTCCTCTAAGTGCCAAGCATGCTATGATGCTAAATAAAAATGTCACGATCATACATCAATAATATGATGGCATATATTTGATTGCTATACCATAAAAATGTTGGAACATTAGTGAATGCGTGTTCAAAGTATCAACGTTTTTAAATAGTTTTACTTCAAGTCACTGCATAACAAATGCAAAGGAGAAACTTGTGCCTACTTGCAATGACAGTCCTGGCATATCACCTGCAAATTGTATACCTACAGAGATATACATCATCTTTTAAAAGTCAATAAAAGAGCTCGAAAGAGCGAGGCAAAACATTACAATAGACCCTAGTCTAATAGTAGGAAGGAGGTTTACATTCATTTGCGCTGGCAGGGGGCTGACTTGGATGATCATTGGATGATCTCTTGACTTCAGAGATTCAGGCTGTGTTCATTTCAATGCAGTTATGAAAGCAGACTTCGGTGCAGCCGTTTCTTTCCTCCTCTAAAGCTGCTCGAGAGAAACTGCTCCTTCCAGGCGACCGCCTGAAAATGGTTAAGCAGGGGCTGAGGTTGGGTGCGCATGAAAAGCATCCTCAGAACAAGCAAGGACCTTCCCACTTCGTTCTGCGGCGCGGCTCTGCCTGCCCTGCCCCCAGCAGACAGACCCACACGGAGGCAAGTTTACTGGGGAATCGAGGGGCTGGAAGCCTCTGCCAAGTGCCTGTTCCGTACAAATGATTCTCCAGGAGACCCGAGACACACACACACACGCCCAGCAAGCCCTCCTGTTCCGCAGGGATGGGAGGCAAACGTGGCTGGCTCCTGCGCTGAGCAGGGGATTTGTGGAGCGAAGCAGTGGCCCGTGTGCGCCTCCTGTTCCCGGTGTAATTTGCAGCCAATCATCAGTAGGTGTCCACATCCCTGCATCCTCCTCACCTCGGAGCCAATCACCCCCTCCCCTCCTCCTCCTCTTCTCGCTTCCCTCCCCTCCCCCCGCAGCCACACACCCGCACACACACACACAAACAGAGGGAGAGGGAGAGACTCCCCGGCTGCCTCCCTCCCTCCCTCGCACACAGCGACTGGAGACGGACCGAGAGCAACGCACAGGGAGCGGAGACCACCGAGCACACAGCCAGGCGCTCTCACGCACACACACACTCACCCAGTGCCTGCTCTTCCCCCCCCCTCGCCTCCTCCTCCTTTTCTCTCTGCAACAAGGGTGGGGGGGGAAGCCACTTACAGGTATTTGTTGAGTGGATCAGCGTCTTTATTTTTCCCCACTCCCCCCCCTTCACAGTTTGTTTACAAGTATCAAAGTTGTAATTGAGGAGCTGCCAAGACACATCTGGATATTTCTTCTTCTTTGTGCTAGGGAGGGATGTGCAACTAATTAAAGGCAGACAGGCTGGGTAGCGTCTGCAATTTCCAGCCCCCCAAATAAAGAGACTGGTAAGTGATTGTTTGGTGCTCTCTCTCTCTTTTTGTTTTTCCTTCTGTTTTTGGTTCCCTTTGGGGTGGGGGTAAGGAGATTTGGAGGGGCTGATTTTGTTCCCGTCCTCCAGGATCGTAAAAGTAGATTAATGCGAGACTTGGGCAATAAAAGGCGCCGCTGTATTAATTTATTAATTAATCTGCACCCGCCCCTCCTCCTGAATGCTAAATATGACCTTTGATCTCTATGTCTCTGGCAGACCAGACATGCAATATTGAACATGTACAGTCACATTGGCTTAAGCAGGAACCAAATCATGCAGTCTGGATAGCTATTTTTATTATTATTTTAAAAGGTGGACTATAGGTAAGGGAAAAAAATCAATAGCTACCTCTTAGGTACCCTTTTCATGCTCCAGAGATGCATCGATTAAACAATAATGACCTGGTTGGTAGGCACCATCATTTTCTCCTTTCTGGTGGCAATAAACCTTGTAGGGGGATAGGGGTGGGGGGATTGGAGAGGTAGCAAGCAAAGAAAAGATTTTGTGGAGAAAAGCCACTTGAATACTATGAAAATAAAGCATAAAAATGCTTGTACTATTTAAGATCTCGAATAAAAGGCTAAAATATTAACAAATTTCCCTCACCAGTTGTGTGGATTTCCTACACATGGTTGGCAAAACTAGTTTTATTGAGCAGTTGTTATTTTGGACATGCCTTATAGTTTCATTTATAGAAACTAGAGGTTTTTTGCTATATGCAAATTCTTAGCCTTTCTCTTCCAAGTCTATGTTTAGCCTGGAGCTTTAAGGGGTACCCTTTTTATCGCCATCAGACTCCTGATGGGAGCAGTAGTTACAGTTTTTCCTAAGGTGAAAATACAGAGGTGGTTCATGAGTGATTAGGGTCTTTCTGTGATTGAAAGATGCATGCTAGTTCCTAATCCAGCCAAGGCTGAGGTTCCTTGTCTAGATTTCTTCTACCATAATCTGGATTTGTTTACATAAACACAGTTTTTTAGAATATAACATCAGTAGAGGCTGAAGTTTTTGCACTTGGGCTATAAATGGTTCATTATTCTAATTATGATGGTAATTACTATAATTGATAACCATTGAACTATACATATTTTAGCCTCAAACAGTACTCGGCCCCATTTGGTGTCCCTTAAGTAAATGTTTCTGAGCAATATATATAAATCTAAAAAGATGCTAGAAGCATCTAAAATAAGTATCCAGTGAAGAATCTGGAAAACAGAGACTGATAATAGAATTATGTTTTAGTTATGTCTTGCTTTACTTTCTAAAGACTGAAATAGTGTATCTTTCCCCCTTACAAAGTAAAATATCCCACTCCACATCCTAAAAATGGCCTATGAGAAAAAATCCTCATTCTTGCATTCAACTTTTTTAAAATAAAATGAAAATAATAATAATGATAATAATAATAAACAACCCATCAATCCCATTAATGGTTAGTTCAGCAGGTAACTATATACCTGATTTTTTAAAAAAAAATACACTAAGATATATTCCTGTAGGAGGTGTTTAAAAAAAAACCCAAACCAAACAGTCTTGTGCAACCCCCATGACTTGGAGATGGAAAAGAGCCTCCAGAGAAATTGGTGATGTTCAGTCCTTAGTATAGCTGCAGGCTCTCTGGTCAAAAACTATGAAATTACTTGGCTTAAATATTTTTTATCTAGTTTCCTTGTTTCATTTTTTAAAAAAACAAGTAGAACACCACCCTCTCTTCACCACAAGCCCCACCACCAAATGGCTTGTACAATTGAGACCTGTCCTTGGTACATTGAATTAAGACCCTAACAGAACCAGCTGTGCTGGGATTCAAACTAATGACCGTCAGACACAGAAGGACACTGTGGCAGCTGGTAGTTCTCTCCTTCTCCCCCCCTCCCCTTCATTTTTTCTCCTGCCTCTTTCGTTCGGATTTGTATGTGGGCAGGCTTTTACTATTGTGTTTGCTTACACTTTATTCTCTAATGCATTGTGGACTTTCTCAGGACTTCATTTGCTAATTTCCTGTTCATTTTCTTCTTCAGACCATCGCTGCTTTCTGCTGTACCACATTTGCATGGCCTGGCAACACTTGTTCACACATTTCATAATGTTCAGATGCCCTCTGGTTATAGGCATTAGAGCCCTTTCCACCCATCATGTTAATGTCTTTAGCACGCTAACTGTCCCTTTTCCCTTGGCGTTTGTCAACGCCCCTCCCCAGGTATTCCCAGCGCTTCATGCGTTTGCTCAGGGGGAGGAGGTCAGGCAGGCTGCACAGGGAGCGCTGGTGGTGGGCGCCTGGCTGGGCTGCTCCTTACGCCAAGGCTCTGGAATTGCTGCTGGGGGTGGAGGTGTGTGGGGGTGGGGGTGTGTGTGTTTCACGTGCCCTTTACATCTTTTTGGAAATGACTTTCTTTATTTCAGTTGTAGCGGCTCCTGGGAGAATGCAAAGGAAGAAGCTGCCTGACAATTCGCCGTCTGCAGAAATGTACCCCAAAGAGGATTAACACCTCCCTCCCCCCCCCCCCCATCCATCCATCCATCCAGCACCCAACCCCCTCCATCCCCTCCAGGCGGCGGCTCCAGGGGCCCTCCGCCCTGCCCCTCACTGGTGTCGTCCCCCCCCCCCACCACCCTTTTCTCCCCCCTGCCACCCCAGCATCCCACTGCCACCATGAACACCAACGTGTGCGTGGAGAGCGGCCCCAACCCCGAGGCCCCGGGGCTGCCCAAGGAGAGCCACCTGCCCGAGGGGGCCCTGAACAGCCTTGTGGATTACAACTCGGAGATGGAGCGCTACCGCTCCTTCGCCACCTTCTACAAGACCAACGGCGGCGCCTTCCCCCAGGCGGCCAAGATCGCCCGCATCACCACCCCCATCTTCCCCAGCGCCGCCGCCGCCGCCGCCGCCCGCATCGGCATGTCCCCCTGGAACTGCGATACCGCCACGGCGGCCGCCGCCACCGCCATGCTCTGGGGCAGCGGCGGCGGCGGGGGCGGCGGCAGCAACCCGGGCGGCGCGAGGAAATCCGCCGCCGCCGCCGCCTCGCTCCACGCCGGCCGGAGCAGCATGCACCATCGGAACGAGTCCCAGCGGCTGGGCAAGCCCGGCTGCCCGCCCGCCGCCGAGCCGCCCGCCTTGCAAATGGCAAATAATAATTTCCTCTCCACCTTGGCCCCCGAACACTGCAGACCTTTGGCCGGGGAATGCATGAACAAGCTCAAATGCGGCGCCGCCGAAGCGGAGATAATGAATCTCCCCGAGCGCGTGGGGACGTTTTCCGCTATCCCGGCTTTAGGGGGCATCTCATTACCTCCAGGGGTCATCGTCATGACAGCCCTTCACTCCCCCGCGGCAGCCTCGGCAGCCGTCACAGACAGTGCGTTTCAAATTGCCAATCTGGCAGACTGCCCGCAGAACCATTCCTCCTCCTCCTCGTCCTCCTCCTCCCTGGGAGCCGCCGGAGGAGGGGGGGCAGGGGGAGGGGGGGGAGGAGGAGGAGGCGGGGGAGGAGGGGCAGGCAACCCTGCCAAGAAGAAGAGGAAAAGGTGTGGGGTCTGCGTGCCCTGCAAGAGGCTCATCAACTGTGGCGTCTGCAGCAGTTGCAGGAACCGCAAAACGGGACACCAGATCTGCAAATTTAGGAAATGTGAAGAGCTAAAGAAAAAACCTGGCACTTCACTAGAGGTCAGAGGAGATGATTTCTTTTTCCCCAGCCTCCCTCCGTCCCTCCTCAACCCCCTCCCCCCACCCCTTCAGTGCTTCTTGTCTAGCTTCAAGATGCAGCATCCCTTTTCTGAAGCCTCATTCAGGTTGTAAGGGGGTTGGTTGGGGGGTGGTTTTTGTTGGGGTTTTTGGTCCCGCTCCAGTTATTGCACATGTGACACTGGCTTTCCTCACTGGCACCTAGTATGAACCCACCCTTAAAGTAGAGGGTGGGGGATGCTCTTAAATAAGAGCCTGAAGGAAGTGGGCCCTCCCCCCTTTTATATTTTATTTTGGTCCCTGGAAAGAAATCACTAGTTTCATATAGTAACTACCATCACAGATGACGAATTAAAATCTTCTTTAAGAGGTTTCTTTAACACCTCTGCACAAGCTGGGCACATCAAATTCTATACATTGATTCAAACTCTCTCTGTATGTTTAGCTGTTATTTTAAAGAGTTCTGTCTGGTGACATGGGACCGATTTTTACTTATATGAAACCAATGGTGGAGGGTAAACACTTTTAAACCTGAAAGCAAATGAGGGGTTTATTTATTTTTTCTAACTTAATTGTTGCCATTATGAGATCACTTGTGCTTTATCTACTGTGTTTTCTATCAGACTGGTGATGATCTTTGATTTTTGGTGGAGCAGAGGGGGAAGAGCGCAGGAAAAGAATGTAGTTGAACACCTGACTTTTTAGTGGTCAGATGTTCAGAACACAGTAACAGCTAGTTATTTTCAGGGTGACTGATGGCAATTTGATTCAAGAAAGACAATTAGTCACAGAGTTAAATAGTTTGGTGAAATGTGCTACAAATTCTTTTTGGCAATGCATTTTACAACGTATCCCTTTCACGGTGTATTAAAATGTGATGTAAAAATAAGAACAGGTACGACTGAAATTATGTCTGACTGAACTGTATATATACATTTATTTTTACAATGTGTCCTCGGAACTGACAATGTATTGAATATCACAAAGCTGTAAAGACAGGTTTTCAAGTTTGCTAGACATACAAAAGACAGACAGATATGATGTTGTGGAAATTTCAGTTCATGTATTGAGTACAAGAGACAATGACAAAAATACAAAAATATATGTAAAATGGCTATTAGGTGATATTTTTAGACAAAGGAACACAAGAAAGAGGAAAGACTAGTAATCATATGTAATCCCTTGTCATTATTAAAATTATAGTGTTGCTGGTTAGATGCACATATCAGACGAGTCTGAAGGTGTCGGGGGGAACGGTAGATTTAGTACAGAGAAATACTGTATATACGGGGTGACAGATTAAGATTTGAAGTCACAGAAAATAGCAACAAAGTGAGAAACTGCAACTTTCCAGTTTGTGTGCGTGTTGTGGTTATATTCTAAATCATTGTTCGCAGCAGTTCTCTCCAACAAGGGGTGGGGTCTGGGATTAAAGAAAAACAACCTTTCAGTTTGTTTGACACCAAATAATGGATACAGCTTTACAGATATTAAAATTGCCATTGAACTAAAGGAAATTTTGTTTTCTTTAATTAAAATTTGGCCATCATGATTTATTGTATTGTATTCAGTTCCATCAAAATATCATATTCATTCCTTCCTGCAAGAGTGAACCATCGTTATTGAAATTTTGGTTTGTAGCCCATTTTTATTATATTTTCTTTAGCTGCTTTTTGTAAGTAATCCAGTATCACAGAAAGACAACAAATTATATGGATTTTTTTCAGGTGCTAGACATCAGCTGTTAACTCTTGGTTTCACTTATTGTTTTTGGTTAACAATATACTTCTGTTAATTTTTGTAGGAAGTTTTCTGCAGTTATCTGTTAATGCTGAATTTTAACACTGATTCACAATTTAAAGAGAGAAGATTACTTTTTTTTGGTGGCATTTGTTTGTTCAGTGACATAGAACTTTGTTATACCACGTAGTTATCCCACTTAGGCAAAAAGTTCTTTTTCATTCGGCTTGCAAACCAGGATGCCTCTGTGATTTATTATTTATGATAAATGATAGATCCTGATGGATTATTGATCTGTTCAGAAAGTGAGGTATCTGTAGAGGAAACTAATTTATACTTTATCAGATCTTTGTGTGAGTTTGTGTACATTTCTAAACACATTTCATGAATTTCCTTGTTCCTGACAAAGGTGTTCGACAGCTTTAAAAATTGTCCAGGCATGTTATGAGAATACTACTCATTAAAACTGTTAACTGCTATGGCTAGTAAAAAAACACCATTTTATTAGCACTTGTGTACTTTCATAACCACCTGCCTTCACTTCTTTTCTTCATTTTCTCTCTGTCTGTCACATACACACACCTCTGCTGCTATATTATGACTGGAAGGAAGCAGATTCCTCTCTCCAGCTGTAGAGATATCAGTAGACATTCACTTCTCCGTAGGTCATAGCCAGTCATGAAGTGTGTCACGGCGTGTGGCTAATATCCTTACAGGCATGTTATTTGTCAGTAGGAAAGGAAAAGTTCCCAAATTGGATAACTCTCTATTTTTGGTCATTTTTCTTATTTCTTCTTCTTCTTTTTTTAATTAAATAATAAAGAATGACAGCATGACTGCCTCAAGCACATGTGCAGCAGCACTGTTCTGGTTGTAAGGCAACCAGCTGGAAGCATGTCAGAGAGTGACAGGGCCTACATGACTGAACTGAAACAGCAGTAGTGGTTGCAGGTGGGTGAGAATAGTCTGCCTGCTGAACGGCTTCTCAAGCTAGTTTGTCTTGTGGTCTTTGTAAATCAACAGATCTCCATAGGTGATACACTATGGCCTACCTAGGCACCTTACTGAGACGATATAATAAGAATCAAGGGTTCAAGTTCCATTATATATATATGGAAATTGTGGTTGTCAATTACATAAAAAATATAAAGGATGTTGTCTGCAAAATATGGAAATGACTAAAGATTGGAAGTGAAACTATGCAAACAAGTCAGTAAATTTGTTGAATCCACTGAATTGATCTCTTTCCCTCCCCTTAAATCTGTTCTTGTCCTGGTGCAATGAAGGGATATGATATTACTCTCAAGGTTAGTACACTGAGTTTAAGACAAGATTCTCATTAATGCTTTCAGATTCCTGACCCTTACATTTTTAATGATATGCTTCCCTTCCAGCCTTTTTTCAAACTGCTTTTATTTTTCCATGTTTTTCTTATATTAATTTTACCCTAAAAGCATTCCTGTGCTCTAGTATTTTTAACAGAATTTTATTATTACTAGGTGATTTTATGTATAGTATTAATAAATGTATGAAAATAAGATTGATGTCATGTTGTGCTCTGCATACTTGTGTATGTATACACTGTGTTCATTTAGATTTACAGTTAGTTTAGAGGCATAACAATTTTTTATCCAGAGAGATTACTTATTTTCATCCCATTAGTACACATTTATGTAACTCCTACTGTAAGTTATAAAGACTGAGAGCCAGATCTTACTTTGCTTTGCTCACTCTGTGAAGTCAATAGGCTTGATTATGATTTCACTAACCTCAGCTTTATATTGGGTAACTCCACTGATTTCAGTTGCACCACTCCTGATTTACAGTAGTGTGATATCAAAATCAAGCACAGGACCACTCGAGTGAGTAAAATAATGGGATCTGAGCACCTTAAGTACCTTTGATACTTGGGCATAGTGTTATAATATTCAGTGTAACTTACTTTGTTTTAACAGATACATGCTAATTAATGTGGGTTACTATTGAAAAAAATAAACACTTATTTTCCATTAAAAATAAAGTTTATAATATTCACATTTAAATATTAAGGGCCTAATCCTGTTCCCTTTCAGCGCAGTGCGGGTTTTGAGATTGAGTGAATTGGGAAAAGGATTGGGTCCACTCATTTCAATGGAAGGAGCATTTGACCCTGAAAATGTAGCAGCATACAGCATTGCCACTAGGGAGAAAGGGGACCCATGGGCAACCTCAGAACTTTTGCTCCTTGTTTTGGTGGCAAATGTGAACATTGTTAAAGTAACACGATGGAGTTCGGTGAGTAGGGGTCAATTAGTAGGGGCCTCAGGGGCATTTTCCCTCCTGTCTTTCTAGCTTTGTTCATACTGTGATGGAAATCAATTGTGTGAGGGAAAACTGAGAGGAAACAGGCAGCTAATATATGATCAGGGTGACTAACTGATAAGTCAGAAGGAAGCACAAACCACTGTCTGTGTTTGCTGTTCTGCACAGGATTAATTATTACGATTAGTTATTATCTGTGTTAGCATAGGACCTAAGGGCCCTAATCATGGACCAGGTTCGTATTGTGCTAGACTCTATACAAACAGAACAAAAAGACAATTCCTGCCCCAAAGAGCTTACAGTCTAAGTAGCTGCATTAGTCTCTTCTGGGCTCATTTCAAGAATTTAGTTATCAACCATAAAGCCCTCCCCAGTCTGGGATTTTACTTTTTGCAGCCTCTTCCTTGTTGCCCAGTTGCATTCTGCCAGAATGCTCTTGTTTTTCCATTTCCAGGTAGAACACTCTTAGTGGAGGTTGCTTGGCTCAGGAATTCACTTCTCCTTGCAGTGTACTACAATCAGAATCTGATGATTTTACTTGATTGTTTCTTTGTTTTTTTAGAAACAGGGAAAGATGCATTTGTTTCTCTGTTTTCTTGTTTTCTGCTGCTGCTTCTTCTTCTTAAATTGAGCATGTAGCCAAAGAGGTATTTATCTTGTCAACGGATGAGGAAACAGAGGCAGGGATAGGTTTGATTTTTGCTGAAACTTTGCAATACCTTTTTAAATTAATTTTTGTCGCATTCACCCAGGTATTACAATGATGGGTGTGATAAACGTGAATGAAATAATTAGTTCCTTTGGCCATCTGAGGCCCCATCAAAACAATGTGCATCACAATGACGCCTGCTGCTGCTCCAAGGTATAGTTTGGAAGAGCTGCAGGCATCTTTCATTCACTCTGGCTGTCACGTGGCTTAATCCTGCAGCTGCTCATTGAAGCCATTTGGAGTTCTACACATGGGACTGGGTCCTGCAAGGTGTGAAGAGTCTTCATCTCTCAATTAGGTCATGGGAGACCAGTGAACTGAAGACCTGGGAACATTCCGTACCTTCCCAGATCAGGTCTGCTGTACCTTTACTGCTCAATAATTCCAGTGGGTTTTTGACCTTTAAAACTATAGAGGAACTGGTACACTCTTAAACAGAGATATTTAATCTGTTCTATTAAATTTCATATTTTCTTACAGTCTCTGTAATTTTTAGAAATACAAACCAAACAAAAAACACTCAAAATATTAGTTTACAATTCAACATATTTGCATTATGTAATAAATCCCCCACATTTTGAGTTCACTTTTGATGGGAGACATTCACAGACTACTGTTGATACGATGCATTAGAATTTTTTGTTGTGTGAGACAGGAACAAAAGAGCTGAATGCTTTTAAAAATGAAATGGCCAACCACTGAAGAAATCTAGCATCACCAAAATTAGGTACTAAATTTAACCTAATTTTAAGGAATCAGACAGACAGCCATATCCGGTTAAACTTTATTTTTTTGCAAACTCTACTTTTCACTCAAAAATAATTTGTGATAACTAGTCCTTAGTCTATTATAGTTCATCAGTTAAAATGCCAGAATGATCAGAGACTAACACGTTATGACAGTTTTTGTATTTTGATTGCATGGAATATTTCATTATATACCCTTTAAAAATATTTTAAAAATAAAAAATTGATGAGTCAGGACTATGGGTCAGATTAAACTCTTAATTACACTCTTGGTAACCCCGTTTCTTTCAATGAGGTTGCACATTGTTTAAGTCAATACTTGGTTCAGCGATCCTAGGGTATTAGATCTTATATAAATACAATGGGTGAAATTTTGGCCCTGTTGAAGTCAATGGAAGGATTTAATCTAGCATTGTGACTGATTCATCCTGACATTTTTCCAGTTTTACACTGGTGTAACTCCCCTGAAATCAGTGCATATTGATTTGGTGGGGTTGAACTGATTGATTCACAATGTATATGGTAAATAAGGCCAAATATTTGTCTGGCAAAATAAGCGTAATAGGTAACATTTTCAAAAGCACCTAAGTAGTTTAGGAAATCTAAATCCCATTTTCTAAAGTGACTTAGGCACTTAGGAGCCAATTGGAGTAGGCCCCTAAATCACCTAGGTGCCTTTGAAAATTTTATCCAGTGGTACATTTGTCCAATGCTTTGATCATATAAACAACTACATTGTGTGGGCTACGACCTGCTCGCCAAGTACTGTAGTCTCAGTTACATCTGAGTATATCACAATACTGTTTAGTCAGTTTAAGAGTTGCAGAGTTAGGGCCTAAATATTTGTATTTATTTTAAGTATTAATATTTGATTTTCATCAGCCAGATCCTGAAGTTCCCACTCAGTCTGTATTCATTACTCAGTTTTCCAAAACTCTTTCTGAAGTCAATGGGAATTTTCTTTAGTAAGGAATGAGTTAGGACTTCAGCAGCTGGCCCACTATTAATAGCAAGTGTGTGCTATAAAATATGTTGGTTTTTTTAAGTCTGCTCTGGAGACTTTGATAATAATCCCAGTTGATAAAAGCCAGTTAGTAATTTCTGTACCACCATCAAAGTATTTGTTGTGTAATAACTGTTAAGATATTGATAGTGCTGTAAAGCTAGGAACAAACCATTTCCAAATATACTAAAAAATTCATCAGTGAAAGGAAAGTTGGTACTCTTAATGTGTAGATTTTAAAGTTTAAGTGGCTTAGGGTAAAAATTTCAAAAGTACCTAAGTGACTTAAGCTCCTAAGTGCCCAAGTAACTTTTGAAAATGTTTCAAATGTCTTAAAGTCTCATAAGTGACTCAGTGGGATTTAGGCTCTTTTGAAAATGGGGATCCTAAGTCACATACACGTTTTTGAAAATTTTTCCCATAGGCACAATTATTTTTGAGGAACAGTCTTGTTCTCAGAAAGCATTCTCTATTGTTGTAATCTATGTATTTTTGGGGGAATTCACTTTATCCACTTGTTCTTGTCCCCTTAAATCTCTCCTCTGAGTGCTCACAGTGAATAATAACGGTTTGAAGCACATTTTTATCTGACATTATTCTGCTATTTGGAAACTCAAGCTACAGTGTCTTTTTTTTTTTTTTTTTTTTTTGGGTGAATTTATTTTTTTCACAGTCATATCTTGTTCCATCACATGCAAACACCTGTCCTAAAATTGAATTATTCTGCAGGGTAATCTAAAGCCTCCCCCTATTCCACATCATATGTTTTCCGTTGTTTATTGAGTTATGTTGCTCCATACTTCAGATGCGACAGCCATTTAATAATGTTGAAGCCTTAGCTCTGCAGGGGCTAAAAAGATCCCAGCAGGCTTGTTAACTTCTACTCTCAAACATTATGGGAAATATTTTCTCCTCCCTGGAACTCTGAGGCTTCCTCTTAATTTATTTTAAAACTATAAAAATCCATAGGCAGGTATGTGTTAAGCCTATTGGATTTTTGCAGTTTTCTAAAGTTTATCTGTTTCTTAGTATTTAACCAGATGCTTAGATCTATAGGGATTAGTGCAATATTATAAAAACCTACAATACCTCAAGTCTAGGTCATACTGTGTATCTTTTGATTAAAGGGTAACAATCTCATCAAATACTTTCTTATTTAGTTATGTTAGTGTTTCTTTTTTGTGCTGTTACTGAGTGATTTTACTGAGATTACTGAATACTGAACATTTCAGAAACCTTCCTTGTTTATTGTCTCAGGACAGTGCATGTTTCAGCTCCGTACTGAGTTGCAGTGAGTTACAATTTATTTTATGTAGCGTCTTTAATACTCAATATCATAAAACACTTTATCAAAAGAGCCATTTGTAAGGTAAGGAGAAAGGAGAGGTTTCAAAAGAAGGAAATTATTCAGTAGCTTAAAGAGTGGGGGGAAGAGAGAGAGAATTCCAGATGGAGTTCCACAATGAACTCTAGACAATTACAGTGAATTGTAGGGAGTGGACACAGGGAAGTTTGATAGGTAGTAGCCAAAAAAGTAGACAGAGATGAGGAAAGATAGCTAGGGTAGAACACAGCTATAGAGAGTTCTCACAATCAACAGTTTTGATCTGGATTCAGAGCCAGTAGAAGCTTACAAAAGATAGGGGTGATACAGCCTTACTTTTTAGAGAAAAATAATATCCTATTGCATTCGGATCGTAAAGAAGCAAACTGCTGTAGTTAGGACAGGAAGTGACAAAATCTGGAATAAAGAATTCAGCAGAAGCTGTATCAAGGTAAGGGTGAATCCTTGCAATGTTTCATAGCTGATAGAAAAATATTATTGGCGTCTAGTATGACGCTTGAGGTCTCTGGCTGCGGGGCAAAGTAAAGATCTGATTTAAGAAGCATAACAGCAAAACTAAAAACATGAGACAAGCAGGACTTTTTATCCAGGAGAACTGCTGCATTTGATGTATTCTGCAGCAGAACATTATGGTGCAGCCAGAAGCTGACAGAGTCAAAATAGGCCAGTGAATGAAATGAGATGCAGAACTGCTTATCATCTGCAAAGTCTTGATGGGGAAAATGGCAGTCAGACAGCCCAGAGACAGTTCAACCAGGAGAGAACAGTGCTGGAGATGATCATGGTTTAAAGAAGGTCAAAATTATTGATAACACTGAAAGCTGCATTGAGATCAAATAGGATAAGAAGAAAGAGGAATTTGTGGTTATGGGCAGAGAGTTTATCATTAACTACCCAAAGATGCCCACTTTTAGAGATAGTGAAAGAGTTAAAAGCCGGATTGAAAGCAATCAAAGAGTGTATGTTGGGAAGGATGTTTAAAGAGCTCAGAGATTTCTGCTTTCTCCATAACTTTGCTGAAAGAAAGGGAGGGAGTGAATGAGGAAGGGTCAAATAAGACTTTTTCTGGGGTGTGGTGCTCTGGTTGTCTGCATTTTTCAGAGCTGAAGCAAAATCTTCAGTGGAGATAATGATAAATTATGCAAATATTGCAAAGGTGGAAGGGGAAGGTGGCAACAGCCGGTTTTGGGAGGAGGAATCTACTGAGGAGGTGGTTTTGTTCATAGCCCAGTGATGGTTCTCACTGGGACAGCAGTGGCCACTAGAAGTGCTGTGAAAGGGGTGCCAGGTCGTAGATGGCAAGAGGAAAAGGTGACTGAGCTAAAAGTAGTGATGGAGTCACGACAATTAGATTTTCAAAAGAAAGACTGTAGAAACACCACCTCAGTGGACAAGGTGTTGGAGGAAGAAGTGTCAGAATGGAGAAGGGGTTTCGATTGACACTGAATTCCCAAGACCCTGGATCATGATTGACAAGAGACACTTGGTCTTCACATACCAGAAGGAGATTTTGAAGGTAGTGAGCTGGGCTTCCACATGTCCCAGTGGATAGTGAACTCCAATTTATTCAATTTTTTTTCTATGCACTGAATTGAGTTCATGCGTAGCGTTGCTGCCACTACCGCTCCCCCTGTCAGCAAGAAAAAATGGCCACTGCCAACCCCCCCACCATTAACAAAAAAGATCCTACTGCTGACTATAGCTAATTATTCATAAAATGTTTTGGAGAACCTTTTTACATACCCACATTCAGAAATAAACCTCCCTCCCCACACACAATAAGTATATTTTTTTGTTATTTTATCATTTTTCTTAACTTTCTCCTAACATGGTACCACAGTCTGGACTTGAGGGGCTGTGAACTGTAAAGTGCTCTAACGTGTCCCAAAGACCCCCTTACGCCTCCTCTCCAGCACATTAAATCTTTTAACTGGAAAGGCAGTACAAAAATTGGCCAGGCTGGTTAAAAACCAGCCAGGTGGCAACCCTAGTTTATGGAGATGATCTGGATGAGTATGTGGCATGGGACGCTACATAAGATCAGAGGAAGGCAAGCTGATCAAGAGCTAAGGAAATGATGAAGCTGTAAGTACTGACAAGCTGGTAAGTGGGAGGAAGGGAGATGATGTAAGCAAAGGGAGGACTGAGACGATACATTGAGTGGGGACTGCTTGACCTGTAGGTTTGAGGATATTAGAGGAGGGCATAGGCTCAAGGAGTGCAATTATGAATTTGTGAAAGGAATAATCATCCTGATGCAGTGTCAGAGAGCCAGAGAAGAAAAAGGGGAACTGGAAGTGAATTATGTTGAAGGTGTGATCTCCTGAGTGGATGACAGGGATAAAACAAAAGCAAAATATATTGGGGAGAGGAAAAATGTCAGAGGCAAGAAAATGTTTGGAGGGGTCATTGATATGAATAGTGAACTCACCAGTGATTGAGGGGTAGGGGACTAGATGACACAAGGGATTGGTAATGAACTATGGCACCTGTCCCCTGTAAGTCACTAGTTCAGCCCAGCCCAGGATGGTGATGACTACAAGATGTAACACTCCGATGGTTGTTTGATGGTGTATGTAAAATGAATTGGAAGTCTAAGTCCCGTGAGTGTGGCCACCTCGCAAAAACCATGCCAAGTTGAGTGTTAATTGTCATCCTTGGTGGTCTCAGAAGAGAGGCCAAGGACTGAATGGCCTTGGAAACTATATACAACTTTTTAATCTCTAGAAGTGGTCTTGCCAGTTGAGGAATTTGGGTTAAATTCTATAGGGAAGTTTGGGCTGCAGCTCTTCTTGCTGTACCTGATTTGTGGATACATTGCGTTCACCAGGCTTCTAGGCTGTCAGTCTGGCACCTTTAACAATCACTGCATTGATTAAAAACAATCCCTTTCCCCAGTAAATTGAAGATGTCACTACTAATTACTAGAGCTGGATGACATTTTTTGACAGTTTCGCCACAAACAAGAAAACCTTTTTGTGACCATTTTTGACTAACTCTGCTAGTTACACAATATGCGACATCCTAATGGTTTAATTGGCCACGATGTCCTATTGATTAGATCATTTTAGGTTCAGCAGTGGGGGAAAGAGGAGCAAGGATTGCCCAAAAGCAGTGTAGTTCTAGGTCTACAGAAAGGAGATTTATATTTAGATTTGGTGATGACAACCATGCCTCATCTGCATCTTGAGATAGAGGTTTCTTAGAAAAAGGTAACCTCGAGGACATTAAAGAGATGTCAAAGCTTGAGTGCTAATTCTTGTTCCAGAGGATGATGTACCAACAGGGATTTCTTATTAATGGATTGAATGTTAACAAGAATGCCTGGGGGGGGGGGGGCTGGCTAAGTGATAGGGACTGATGGATGGTCTTCATAGGGATTAAATTAGCATAGTGACAGACTGTGTGTGTGTGTGTGTGTGTGTGTGGAGGAAGAGGGGAGTTTATAGCTGTTAATTCAGAGCAGAGCAGAGTGAGAAGAAATAAGACAGATTTTAGAAGGGAACAAGGACTGAGCTGGAAATGGGTGATGATGAGTGGATTTGATTTTAGTATCTTTGTAATAGAACCTCTTGATATATATATATATATATGATGTTGATATGACAAAGCTGAATGTAGTGTTCAGCATTACATTTTAAACTTTTCTTAGTAACAAAGGCACTAAAATAAATAAATTGGATGCTACCATATTTTAATTTGAACAGTGATTCTGAAGGTACTATTTCATATCTCCTCTGGTCAGGTTAACATTTTTCCTAGCTGCTCAGTAGCATTCTTTACTACAGTGCTTCTACATGTCCCTTCTCCTCCCCTGGATAAAAAAAAAAAAAAAGAAGATTGTCAGAGGCCAGACAGAACAAACAAAAAACAATCCCTGATCCTGATTGAGGCATTTGGGCACTACTGCAGTGTAAATAATAATAATTAATAATGGAGTCTTCATAAGCAGCTTGGTAGCTGCCTTCAGCATCTGATTAGCTCTGTCCTCAGCTACAGGTATAGATGAAAATCCGTAGGAATTAAACATTTTTAAATGACATTCTGCTGACGTTGATTTCTTCTAAATCACCTTTGACAGAAAGCTGTTAATTAACTGCTGTCATGTAGGGCTGGATCGTGGCTGCACAGTAACATAAGGCGATGCGAGGTTCCCACCACCATCTTGCACACCTTTGCAGATCACTGCTCGAGGCACAGGGCAATGGGGAAAACAGGGTCTACAAGGCTGCTACTGCCCTCATGAGCAGATGGGTGGGGAGACGCAGAGCCTTGTCTCTATTCCTGTTTTTGGCCAGCAGAGCTAAAGTGGCACAAGAGAGAGAGTGTGCTAGAAAGGGACTCTAGCAAATTATTCCACCACCTGGCAAAAGAAGGGAAAAACTGTTCCTTTCTGGGGTTCTTCCTGCTTCTTGGAGTGACACATGCACACACCAATCTTCAAACAAGGCTCTGTTTAAAGGCACAGTCTAGCCCTCAAGGATTTAGGGCCAGATTGTGGAGCACCTATTAATATCGGGGAGGTCTCATTCATGTGAGTAGTCCAACTAGAAGCCAGTAAGACTACTCGTAGGAGTAGGTGCTCACCAATATTAGTAGGGACTCCACGATCTGGATCTTAATATTGCATAGCTGATATTTTTGCTCAATATTAGTCCTAGTTTCATGCAGTTACTGATCTGTATTACCTATCTTCCACAGTGATACTGTACATTGATATTTAAAAGATGTTAAGTCAATTTCCCGAGATTTAATCTCATGCTTTTTAAAGATGTTTCCAATTAAATTCAAGTAAAATAAAAGCAATATATAAAATAAATAATGACAAACACTGAATATAAATAAAGACCACATCTTGTCATCCTTACTCCCATCAAGAAGTACCTTACTGCATGAGTAGACCCATTTATTTCAATTGGGGCTACTTGCTACTGGCTACTACACACAATGAGTAAAGTGGAGGAATCTGGCCCTGTAAGGACAGGTCTTTAGTTCTGTAATTACCATTGGTCAAGTCTGATAACTTGAGTTGTACTTCACTCCTCAAACAGTCCCCTTGAAAGCTCTGGGGCTGCTTGCTGAGTAAGGTACTCAAATAGAGTTAAGATATGAGAACCTGGTCCCAAATCAGTGATTCTGTTTTTATTTCTATGTAGCATTCAGTGTAGTGGTTTGCTTTTTGCTGTCTGAACTTGGTAGCAGAGAAAGTCAAATGAGTTTCCTAATCTGGTCTGTTCTAAATCTGGTTTATGTCAAATACAGCATGGAAGATATGCAGTGCAAGTGGAAAAATAATGCCAGTAAAAAGATTCATGTCCTTTCAAAGCAAATAAAACTGACTTTTAACATAAATGTTAAATCTCATCCCTGGTATGAAGGAAGACAGGAACGTGGCACAGGTATGGTAAAAGAAATTTTAACACAGATCGGTAAAACAAACTCTCTACTGAGTTCTGCCCTGAAGTACTTGTCCCATTTTAACTGGCGAGGCCAATCATAAGCTGGTTGTTAGAGGACGTCTGTTACAGTATGATATAGTTTATAGTAAGTAGAAAGACAGGGTCTGGGGGCATAAGGTAGCAGAACCCAGCAAATCGTGGTGGACGTGGGGACTGACAACTCCATGGCATGCTTTCATCTCTGTCCAGATACCATAGAAGTACTTCTGTGGCTTCTAGGGCCTCTGGGGCTTGGCAGGATTTTGTGGAGAGGTGCCAGGGTTGGAGGGAGAGCAGCAGCTCTCTGTGGAATGCACCCACCTCCTCCTTCCCCTCTACTAGTCAGTGGATTTTCATGCCTACGTTGTATTTATGCCTACCTGAGGCACAGTAACTTGGGGCAGGCACAGATAGCCTATTCACTGGCAGCAGAGCTCAGCAAGATCCACACCATCAGGGCGTTTGGGGGCAGGCCAGAGAACTAGCTTGAAAAAGCAGCCTGTCCACAGGCCTGTAGTTTCTCTTCTGTGCAGATTTCTAGGATATGGAGGGTTAGGAGTTCACACATCCCTCTATGGCCCTGCAACTCCTCTAGCCTGAAGGGAGAATTTCAGGGAAACTCTCTGAGTTGAATCTGGCATTTATTAGGTATTCCAAAGCTAATCCTGCATGTATAGATATCTTCATGGGAGGAAAAAACTGGCTGCAGAGAAGGTGCAGATAGGGACTTCACACAACATGTGCAAAGCACAGCTTAGCTCTATATTGGCTTCACCTAGTCACTTTGAGGGAAACATTGAGGTATATAGATTAAGAGGCTGTGAGCCACAAGTCCTTGCAGAAAGCAGCACAAGGGTTATGGCCCCATATGGATGCCCTGCACCCTGACCGTGGGCTGGGGAAGAATTTCTTCTTCCCAAGAGTTGCAATGTTTTCTGCACACAGGTAATTTATTCTGGCTTTGTGTGAGGGAGAGAAGGAATTTCACTCCATCTGTTCATACCTACTTTGACCCTACTCTTCTAGGAGCTGTTCCAAGGAGAGTAGCCTGGGGAGGAGGGCTAGTCTGGTGAGAGAGTGGGTGTGATTTGGAGGATCTGGATTTACACCCATTCTTGGGTTGCACACATGTGAGTAGCAGCCATCTTTTATTAGCCTTAAAAGAGGAACCTCGGGTAAAATTAAATCTCCATCAGCTCCCAGCACTGCAGGTGAAAGGCCTGGGTTAGTTGAAAGGGGATGGGGGACACCACATGCCTCGACATGTCTCTCTGCTCTTCTCCAAAGTTCTGCTGTTTTCCAAATGCTGTGTGGATTTTGTAGAGTTTATTAGTTCATTAGTGACTAATGCTGTGCTGTTTGTACACCTAAGAAGCCTACTCATCGAGTTACTCAGGCAATAGTAAGTGGTAGCCAGATCCAGACCTTGGGCTGGTAACTGATGCAAAATGCATGACATGCAGGAATAGTGAGCATCTGTCCTTGGCCTTGAAAACTAGCTTCCCCTTCTCCCTCCAGCACGTGTAATGTCTTGTAGTAATTACATAAGTCTCCCTGGGCCAAATTATGCCATTTTTCCAGTGGCCCAAGTTCAGAACCGCACTCGTGATGTGGGGATTTCAAGGAGGGAATGCCCCGCAAGGAGACACACTCCTTTCCCAAGCTCCCCAGCACACAGGACACTGTGCAGGAGGGTCCAGCCTGCTTTTTTTTTTTTTTTTTTTCTTTTATGCAACTGGCCCACTGCACAGGTTGGTTTGGGGTCAGGAGAGGACTCATTTATGATACCCTGTGCCTTTGGGACACATTGAGGGAATAGTTCACGCACTCCTCCAAGTTCAGGGACTGTAATTGTTATAGGCCGTTGCACAAGCTATGCCAGTGAGGGAAACAACTTCTTATGTGCGCCCCAAACACTGTGCACCCTTATAAGGACCTCTCATGGTCTGGCATGTTCAGTTCAGTGGGACTAGTCATGTCAGCAAGTACTAGTCAGCATGAATAAGGGGTTCAGAATCTGGCCTGCAAGTATCTGAGTGTGAATAATAACCAAGATTTCAATTTGCAACTGTGTCTAAAGGGTTTTCATTTAAAATTTACAAATACACAGGTCATAACTATGTACCCTTCTCAAATAATTTTTTAATTTCCATATGCTGCTGCAAAACTTTCTCTCATGCTATATATACAATAATAATAGCAATATGTAATATAGCATCTGCAAAGACTTGTATAGCAACACTGTATTAGAGTTGCACCCACAGCAACAGTGTACACAGAATACATTTTTAAAACGTCTGAATTCTTATGCCAAAAAAGTAGCTTAGTTCAAGTTAAAATAGAGTCTGTGGTGAAGAATTTAAAGAGTCTGTAATTTCAGTACATTTTGCTGTTTTGCTGTATTGGAAGCATGTGTATGTGTGTACTTGTATAGAGGACCTGGTCCTGCTAAGGTTGATGAGCATTTTTGCATTCAGCCCATGGGAAAAGGTGCAGACCCACTATATATAATTTTTAAAATGTTATTTTTTGGTGTTTGTTTATTTAAAGGGATTTGATTGTGTTTCTCTTCTTATCTTAAAGCCAAAAATGTAATTCTCTAGGCTGTTTATGTGAAGCTGACTTAAAAAATGCAATTAAAATATAATATTTCAAATGTTTGAGCTACTTCTTTTACTTTTGTAGAAAATACCATTGTCAGTTAAAGCTGACCAAAAGAGAAACAGAATAGAAAGTTTTAAGCTTGAAGGTCATTTCATATCAAGTTTGTTTAGGGATAAATTATCTGGAACACCATGCTTTTATAGCATTACCTGTTAGGCGAAGCTGGAGCTGCAGGTTTTTGAGTTCCCTCCTGGGAACGAGGCTGCTGTTTGTCAGTATTTGCACCTGCATGAGCAGTGAAGGCTGCCTTAAACAATGCTGATCAACTCCAATTCTGTTCCTTACTTCCCCTCCCCCTAACTTCCAGGGGAATCTGTCTTTCCTGTCACTCAGGATAATGATTCCCTGCAAGCATAACCGAGATCCAGAAACTCACTGTAATCTCATCAAGAGTTTGATTCCCCAGCTGGGACTCTGGAATTTATACAACCAGAAGGTAGATGGTCATTGCACTTAAGCTTATGCATTGGTGTGCTGAGCCCTCAGACTGGCTGAAAGATCTTTCTCCTGGATATAGTCTTGTGTATTGTGATGGTAAAATCAAAGGATTTCATCTCATAAATTGGGTTTAACCTAATTTGATTGACCTATTCAATCTAGGTTTTCTTTTTTTTTTTTTTTTGCTTTTGTTTTCAAGTGGTTTAATAACTGAAAATAGTCACAGCTGATTCCCAAGTCAGGGGCTAGTGCAAGAGATATTTAATTATATAATATATATGTTTAATTACCATTTCCTATGCTTATGCAAAAGACCTTATCTTGTAGTTTTTCAGAAGCACAGATATTAAACAGGAGTTTTGCCCTTCAGAAATATTATTCTGTGTATTTAAAGGTCTGATTGACCTTTTAATCAGACGCTGCACCTTTACTTCCAGCTGATACGACAATGTCTGACAGAGTAACTCAATTTGATGCTTCAAGAAAGTAAATAAAGGCCAGCTCAACCCCAGATATATAAAAAATTATTTATAGTAGAATACTTAAATGTAGCTTTCAAAGACAACATATAAGCGTAATACTTACACATGATTAGCCATTCTTCTGAGGCTGATTTAGACATATGGCTGCTGTTATTGTCCTAAACTCGAGCTTCTTTTACAGTCAACTTCTTTATAAATTATATTATCAGCAGCCATCTTACAAAAGAACAGAACTCTGTGGATGGTCTAGCAAGCATATCGGCTCTCTTTGGTATACTTTTGAAGGAAGCTTTGTTTTTCTTTGCTTTGTCATTACAGGTACATATCCTAGAACTAAGCATGTGTGACAGAATAGATAGAATTGTTAATAGGGACATAATCAATACCTATTTTTGCATATACTAACAAAGAACACTCTAATATTCAGAGTATATTTATACAACAATCAAACTCATTTTCTCTGGAAGCTAATTTTCAGATGATTTATTAAACTTAAACATTCACAGATAGAAGTAGGATATTGAATAGTTTAGAATTCTGATTACACAGCAAAAATTCTTTCTTCTCTGATATTTCTGTGGGCATGAATCATAAAGATAAAACGAGGAACTCTGCTTCCCTTTCATTCCCTTGCTATATTTATTAAACTGATTAATTTTCAGTATTTCTGCAAGAGGACCTGCATACTGTTTAAGCCTGGTTATTACAACTGATTACTTTTATGGAATAAAATGTTTGCCGTGGTAATGATCAGTTCTGTAGAACTTTTAAAGACGCCTTAACTAATATAAATGATCAGTAGTGCGTCTAAGCATCTAGGGCTGCACCCACAAAATTTTCTGGGTGCATGATTTATTAGCTGTAGTGTGGAATGGAAAACATTTAAAGGTCCTCCAGAAAATAATTGTAGCTTAAAGACTGTCTCTTTTCTGTAGCATTCTTAAATTAAAGCTTCAACATAATCTACAAGAACTGTTTCCTTAAGACCTTGTTTTAGGTTTTTAGTTAAACTTCTTCAGGTATGACATTTGCACATGTGGACATTTTGAATGAATCAAATACATCGGGATGGGATAACTGATGTGAATTAGCATGTAGTGAGTTAAGGGCCTGATCCTACTCTCACTGTAGTCAATATAAAGTCATTAATCATAGGAGGAACAGGAATGGACTCCATGGTCCCATCTTTTGGGACGCTGAGCACCTTTAATCCACATTGAATTGAGAGGGAATCGAGGGCACTCGGTACCTCACAGAAAGCCCTCAGTACCTTGCAAGATCAGGGTGTAAGTCTTTCGATGTATGTTATACTTTAAGACTGCTAAAATGATAGGTCAGCATTTTCAAACGTGGGAGTCCAACGGCTGATTAAGGCACTTAAAAGAGAGAGGTATAATGTTCAGAAGTACCGAAAGCTTGCCTGTGGTGGGAGTTGTGGATGCTCAGCATGTCTGGAAATAAGCCATTTTTATTTAAGGTGCAGATCCAGCAAAGCATTTATGCATGTGCTCAACATTAAGAAAATCACTATTCCTATTGAAGTCAGTTGGCCCATTCACACGCTTAAAGTTCAAGCTCTAGTGCTTTGCTGAATCAGAACCTAAGTGCCAAAATACAGAAGGAGATGACCAACTCGAGGTTTGAAAACGTTGTCCTATTCTCCCAAGACCTCAACACGGGCGCCTCAGTTCACAGTGCACGTTGTGATTGTTAGATCAATGTCTTCATTATTTTTGCATTAAAAGAAGTGTCTTGCAAAAGTGTGTGTCTACAAAACCACTCAACCATAAGCATACACCATAAGCCAGCGGATAGTCTGAAACCATTTCAAAATTGTATGACTACTGTCCATTTTGCAGGGTATACTTTCTAGATTTTTATAACAATGTTTTCATTTCCATGGCTCTATTATTTAATTAAAGAGATGGTTAGTGCATAGTGTATGTTTATATAAAAACCTGAAATGGCACATTTTTAGAGGGAGGATGTTTCTATTAAGTTATGTGAGGCATCATGTTATACCTAGATAACTAAAAATATGGCTGAAATATAAAGGAAAAACAATGAGAAGAAATCTTATTTTATAATGCTACAGAAAGAAAGCTTAACTTGTTTTCTTGCTTTTTTTTATAGAGAACACCTGTTCCCAGCGCTGAAGCATTCCGATGGTTCTTTTAAGCAGTAGTATATCTTGTTTTCAAGGCAGTCTGAGGTGAATGGCAAGCTAAAGTCTTGTTTTAAGAAACTGCTTAGTCCACCATTGAAGAATATACTCAGATACTATTTTCATTTATGTATAGGGGTTTCCTCAAAAACAAAAGATAAACAATCTGGGAGCCTGGGGAATTGGCCAGTTTATTCACATTCGGTACACTGAATCTTTATTTGATGTAACTTAGCTATACTAGTGAAGTTGTTGTCTATTTTTAAAGTGGCTGTAAAAAAAAAAAAGTTTGGGTAAACCCCTGCTATAAAATCATGTATCTTTAAAAGTAACATATCTATACTTCATTTGCAAATATATGTGTTTCAGTACTGTAAACTGTACAGATAGCATTGTATTTTGTGTGTTTAGACACAAGGAGACAATCATGTCTGAGCATCTATGGAGATTAACGGTTTGTACACAACAGTGTGGTTCTGCAAGTTAAATCTGGAGCAATAAATTCTAGCTTTAAATATTATTTTGCCGGTTGTTTAGCAGCAGCAGCACTGTTTTACCATGCATCCTTCCATAGAGACTTGATGCCAAGTTTTACAAGATTAAAAGATTATGATGCATCTAGCAATTACCTTCAGTTGTATTGTTGTAAGAGGGGAAGACATAAAATCTAAAATTAATCTTTCTGAGCACTATTTTAGAATAGCGGTTGTGCACTTGCACTGATTCCAAAAGAGCTTTACAGAAGGGTGTCCCTCCAAAGTAACACACCGTAGTTGACTTGCTTTTGACTGTGCTATAAGGTGAAATGCACACCATAGATAGACATGCACAGTCAGTCATTTATATACAGCTTGTTTTAGGATACAAAATGAAAAAGAATACCATATCTGAGAAGAATCTATGACTCAATGTATTACCTTCTCACCAAGAGTTGCTATGTAGGTTTTTCAATAGATGGAATAAATTTTTTATAAAATATGTGGAAATATTTTCATTCCATGTGCAACATTTAGTGGTGAGACTAGTTTATAAATTTAGACAGGCTTGGGTGTCTCCTGCAGTTGGGCAGGCCATGAGAGCCTGGGTATGTTTTAAGTATATAAGAAAACCCCACATTTTTTTAAAGGAATGACTGTTTGTCCCCACACATCTTTCTTTGTCCACTGATCTTAATCTTGCTGAATCACGAATCCCATGGGCCCATAGTGGAATGCTTCATCATTCTTTCTCCTGCACTAGCTATGTGTACAGAACATTCACTTCTCATAAAGGCAGAGCAGGGAGTTATACAATTCAGATGTCATCCAAGGATATGGAGGATACTAACCTTACCTATACTTCAAACAGATTACCTCACCACCTATTTATAGCTTGGTTTGTTTTCACTCCTGTGAAAAGGCCATCCCATGAAAGTAAGAGAATGCTGTTAGGCCATGTATTATATATGTTTATTATTTTATACAAGATAGGATGATAAATGTTAGTAGCTTTACTGAAAAGCATGGAAATAACTGGCTAATGCTGCAGAGAGCATGCCAATAGCCTGGTATTTCAGCACTTTCTCCATTTGCTAATTGTTTCATTCTCTTGGCACATGGTCATACTCACTTGCTTGAAGAATATTGGATGGTTAGGAGAGCAGCAGAGTGTATCATCAGCTGCCTGTGGAGAGTCAGAGTTCTGGGAAAGTCTGAGGACTGAGGAATCATGGGAATGGTCAAGAAACCTAAGAGCAGCAGATGGGATGAAAAGCACGCTAGAATTGTCTGAGTGGCAGCAAAGCTCAGTAGCATGTAGGAGGGTTAGAAGAGCATCAGAGGATTGGTGTGTTGGGTTGGAGGAGATTGCACATCATTCTAAACATTAGGGCTGGCACATATGTCCTGGGTTCTGTGTAGCATGTCATCTTATATATAATTTCAGAAAATTAATGCCATCTTTAATGCGCTCCCAACATGTGCCCCCTCTTATATTTTATGAATGATCATTAATTAAATAATCGTAAAATAAGTTTTACATTCATTTACTTGGCAGCTTTTTACCTGATGTTCTTTCATTTGAGACGTTCTGATTAAAGCCCCTGTTATTTACTGCTGGACCAATGAGAACTACATACACTCTTCTTTACCAAATTGCTAATAGATTTTAAAAGTGACTGAAGCCTTATTTGCACATCTGGCTGGTAAGCTTGCCTTGCATTTTAGAAAATTGTTATTGCTCTTACAGAAGTAGAGACAAAATTCAGTTCAGGCTACATTAGGTGTACAAAGATATTCATAGCAATGTATTTACTGTCTGATACCCTAATGTTGCATGTCTTGATGTGATTTCTTTTTTAGTTTTTTTGTTTTGTTTTAAAGAACTGATGGATCTGTATATTGTAATTGTGGTGTTTTACATGGCAATTCAAAATTGTTAAGAAAAGCAAACAAACCTGTTCATTATTAAAAATGAACAAGGATTGATTTTCTTTGATTCCCACATATGTTTTTTATTTTTTATTTTGGACACGGTTTCTTTACATCATCAAGCTTTTACATTTTGGTAAAACTATTTCTATGATGTAGTGCATAGAGAGTATTTTGGTTATTGATGCTTGAAGAAGGAAATCCCTTTTCTGACCTCTCTCTTTCCCTCTCCAATACATGGTATATACATATTTGTAAATCAGATTATTGTCATACTCAAATTGCAGAATTTGTGCTTTTCACAAGATACTAAAATACTTTACAATATGAAGTTTTTTACCCCTTTCTGTGTTTTTCATTTTCACAGTGCAAAACGCGCATTGTACAACTTTGAGGTCTTCTAGGGGTGAGCACTAAGCATACCTAATAAAAAAATTCTTTTTATCGTATCCTGGAAAATCTATTAAATAATAAGACTGTGAGGGAGGCGCACATACACGTTATGTGAATTAATAACAGACACTCCCTAAGAGAAAGGAAATATTCTTTTTTGTTCCGAACCCCCGGTATGAAAGTCATACAATTAATGCTAAAAAAATATAAAGTGTCTGAACTAGCTATATCTGTAATCAAATAATGAAGAAAGAAAGTAGTTAAATGAACATACCATTCAGGGTCGAATACATTCAGCAAAAAGCAGTAGTGGGTCTTTGATCATAGTTAGATGCATAGTGATATCAAACAGTTGGTTCTCATGTAACAGCTAAATGTTTCAGATTTTTGTTTTTATTAAATTTGCTGGTTTCACACTGAGATCTACTGTATTCCTAGTGAATAAAAGACAGCTTCTCTGTAAGAAAATATTCCATTTTCATGATTGCTGGGAACTAGGAGATTTTTCAGAATCATGGGCCACAAAAATGTACTCCTTTCACAGTGTTCTCCTATTTCTGAACTGTGCAGTTATCTATTAAATTTTCTAATAGATATTTGTGTAAGGTGTATGTATGCTTGTGCAATTATGAAAAAAAGCAGTTTTGGAAAACAGTGTATTTATTTAAAAATCACTTATGGGGCATGTACAAAACTATATAAAACATCCAGTTTGCCCAGTAAAGTTGTTTTTGTGATATTTCTGTGTTGTTGAATAAAGGACTTTAGTATTCAAAAGATCTCTCTTTTTCCATAGACAGATTTTTGTTTGAATGCTGTATCTGAATGAATGCTACAAAGCTTCAGTACAATATCGGCATAAAGTTTTTGTTGTCGATTGGCAGTTGATGGAAAAGTTGAGTACATGGAGATGACATAGTACAATTAATTTTTATGACAGCAGAAAAAAAAGTACTTTTTAATTTTAAAGATTGGAAAGATGAGAAGATGAAAAAATACTGAAATAGAAGCAAAATGGATCCAGGAAAAAAACCTTCAACTCAGTAATACAGAAACCTGGTCGTATGATGGAGGAAAGTAATGAGGTAGAGACTGATACTGGACAGAGTTATCTACATAGAGAAAGTATATAAAAGTGAAATGTCATCCGCAGCCATTAAAAAACCAAACAGTAATCCCTAAAATTAAAATAGCAGTTTGTTACTGTTATATTTTGGACTACGAATATGGTTTATTACAGAGTGGCAATAGCACTTTACCCTCATTTTACTACTTCTCAGTACAAAGTTCTGCTCTTCAGTTGCCTCATAAACTACAAGAAGTAGAAGAAACAGGTTCCTGCACATTGTAAATCCTTGTTGTGGTTACAGACATTGGAACAACTTCAAACATTTTAAAATGTTCTTGACTGCAGAATACAATGACAACACATAACCAGGTTTTTATGAAGTTTGGAATCATATTGTTCTGGTAATATATTCTGATAAACATTATATCTAGGCGATTGCATCAAAAACTGATTGTTAAAGGTGCAGAAAGAAGAGTTAGATAATTTGGTCTGTGAGATTCTCTGAATACCCAGCAATTTTCCAGCTAGATGCCAGTGTATCTCTTGTTGGTTCTTAAAGTAAGCAACAAAAATGAAAGGAATAGAAGCAGATTTTTCACTGAGCCAGCTTTCTTTCACTGAAATCTTTAAGGATATATGCTCTTGTGAGATTTATAACTCTCATTAAACAATGCAGAGAGTGAATCTTGAATACAATTTGAATACAGAAAGAGGGCGGCGGGTTACTTGCAATAGGCAGTGATCTCAATAGATTAAATTCTGGTTTGGGAAGGATACTCATTTGGTGAGATGGTTGATTTGGAACTGGGAAAAGGTCTCTCTGTTCCTATCCCTTTAATGCTGTTTGTTTGAACTTTAAAAAAAATGTTTATAGCAGAGATGGGCATAATGAAAAGCATCCCTAAACTGGGGAAATTTTGAGCTTTGCTATTTAGAACTGTGTCTACTTTTTGTAGTGTTTGTTTGTTTGCTTGCTTTTTTAACCAAGAAAGAGTAATTCTTCAAAGCAAAACAAACTCATTCACGATCCTAGCATGGGGAAAGTAATGTCCTGTTATATGGAAGCTCCATTCTAGTAGTAAGATTTAACCATCATTTGCTTTAGCCATGAGTCAGTTCAACTTCTCATGTATTTCTCCATGGAATAATTCTGTAGTTATTAATAGCCTGATTGTGCAAAGTGCCAAGTGCCTGCTGTGAGGTTCTGATCATTCTCAAACTCCCACTGACTTCACTAGATATCTTGCAGGATCAGGTCCTAATTATATAGATCACTTTTACTTAAAATGATCCATATTTTACTCATCCTATCTCTCAGGGCACACATTGTCACCAATGTGCAGCAGAGCTCACATTCATGCCAGTGGGAATTGTATGTGGCCCTACAAACTAAAAAGGTAAGAAATATTTCTCACTGTCAATAAACTACAGAATAGCTAAAAAAAAATTGAGATCAGTGGAACTACTTGAGGAGGTAAGGTATTATTCAGCAGAAGAAAGGTGGCAGATTCAGGCCCTAAATTAGTTTTCAATCTATTGGTTGCTCAGATAGTGTAGTGATGATGAGCATGATAAACACAGGGAACTGGCTAGCTAGGTGCTTCTGAAATGTGATATTACCTGAGATACTGGCACTGTGGGAAACCTGTCAGAAAACTAACCGTTTTCAGGGCTGATTTAACCATTCTAATTGAGCTTTAATGTTCACAAGTCAAAATTCCCATTATTTTTCTAATTGTTAAAACAGTATTAAAGCAAGATGGATTTTTTTTACAGTTTTATAATTTGAGGGCTACATGTGGCCTGTGCTTTTTTCTTTTCAGAAAAATGATTGTGTCGGAGCATTTCCCTAAAGGGTTAATTTCCCAATAAAACTGAAATATACTACCTGACCTAACATAACAATTTTTCTATCAAGGGTGAGCAAAAGATCTCCCATAATTGGAGTCCATGGTCTGTATAAACCTGCTTTGGTTTGTAAAGTTAAGAATCGACTCTGCTAGAAAGAAAATCAAAACAATTCCAGTGTAAAAGCGTGCAGATACCATGATGTAAAACAGAACCTGAATTAATTATTCAGTGTCATGCTGCCTGGCTTCTAAGGCATAAAAAGTTCACCCAAGAAGAAAACTTTAACTTCCTACAACCTTGTTCCCTTATTCCTTTAACTCTTACCTCTTTACAAAGTTAATAACAGGTGGTCACACTGTCGACTCTCCTCCCAGGGAGCACAATTAGGAGAAATATAACTCTTGGTTAGCAATAACTAAGACAATTTATATTAGAGAGAGCGAGAAATTAACTCAGGTTGGGGACTCCTGTTATTTGTCCAAACCTTCTGACATGCATTCCCTCTGCACCAGATGTAACATGTAAGTCAAACCTTAGCTAGAGGGTTCACAGTCTGTATACTGAAAAAAAACAGCACCAAAGTGGACACAAGCTAATATACATTCCTACTCCCATCCTTCTGATTGATACACATTCATACACATTATCCTTGACACCAGCGATGGACATCCTCATCCCCTCTCACACACCCACTTTATTCTGGAAACCTGGAAGACATTGTTATGGATCGGGTCTCCAATACACAAAATGCAGGAAAACCTCCCAGAACCAGATGACCATGCAGCACACTAGATGATCTTGACCTGGAAAGAAGGTACATTGCATTGATTTATAAAGTAAAGCAAAATAATGACCTAGAATATTTATCCTATTCAACATCTTTTGCCTAGCCCTCCACATCCTAGCTCAACATTGAAACTAAATTAGGAAAAATGGTTATAAGCATCTAGCTTCCAACCTGTATTGGAGGATTACTAAGTAAAGAGTGGATTTAAAGACAGTTATCACTGTGATTCGAATTATTGCTTGCTGATATTCCACTCTTACTTGTTTAGTCTTTTATGTTGTTTGTTTGCACTGCTTGAACTGATTTGCCTTTTTTGATGCTGTGTCGTGATCTACTGATTAATTTTTGTGAGCAATCATAAATTCCAGCCTCTGGCTAACTTGGTATATTTTTATGTTAGACTCCATAATCATTCATTCATTTCTTATGATTAGCTTGTGGAAGTAGAGTTTTACAGGTTAATAAACTTGGACTTGATCTGAATTAATCGTGTATGTATGTCAGTTCTTTCCTGATTTTAAAAAACAACAAACATAAGGAACATAAATCTGGGGCAGACTTCAACTCTATTTAACCAGGTTTCTGTAATTGTCCCCACAGCTGCTACCAGTAGTAAAGTCAGAAATACCAATTGTAATTGAAAACCTTATTTTCAAATTCAGTTCACATTTTATTCACGATGAGGACTGTTTCTTACCTTTTTTAACTTTCAGATTGGAAGGCCGAGAAAACAAGATTGGAATTTTCTTTTAAGAGCCTACCCTGGCACCTGTTTCATAGATATTCTTTTTTAAACACTATAACACGAAAAGAGCAAATTCCGGCTCCGATAAATTTAGCACAGCATTTGCCTACCATATATTTTGGCTCACTTGGTAGAGCTGGACTACAAGAGTTCTGGTTCAAGTATCAATGTAATGTAGAAGACACACACTGAGAGGGCCTTATTTTCAGAAGGCAAAGGGCCAAATTTGTGCACCCTCCTGCACCTCCGACGTCAACCGAATTTCATAAAGTCAAGTTCAATTGTTGTGTTGTAAAACTACAGTAAAAAATAACTGCAAGAGGACTGGACAGCTCAAACAGCTAGTAATGGCAGGTGTGGCTTTTTTCTCCTAAAGAGCTGGTTCAGACAGCCACATTGTTAGTGACCAAAGATAATTGCCATATAAAGGCTGTTCAGTACTCAGAGCATTCCATACTGGACAAGTATCTTAACAGACAACCACTACTACATCTAGGAATAACTGGTCCCCTTTTAACAGTCTAATCAAGGTAAGTGTGGGTTGAACGTTCATAGAGATTAAATAACTTTTTCCTCCTTACAGGTAGTGCCCCTGGAACAAAGTTGGCAGGGCAGATATGGGGAAACATGCCCTGACATCAATTATGCTGTATTTACTGTACAAATTCTGTGGATAAAGAGAAATCTTCATTCTCTATATCTGTCAAGCTGGTGTGTTTTATTAATATTACATATGAAAATCTTAAAAGAATGTTAAGATTGCAAAGTCAATCACTCAAAAGTTAGGACATATCCATGCAACCTTAATTTGGGCCTATTGAGACAATGCATTATGACAGTCTTGCCCAGCATCACATAGGAAGTTTGTGGCAGAACCAGAACTCAGTTCTCCTGGGTCCCAGTCTAGTGCCTTAAATGCAAGAGAATTACCTTTCTCTTCTTGCAATGATCTGCCTCCTGCACTATTCATTCTGTGCACTGAATGAGGCAAGCTCCTGTAGTGTAGAACACATTGCAAGTCACCATGCAATTGAAGACTGTATCATAATGCAAGTGAACAGTATGAGAATTGCATAAGCAATCTTAATTCTGGCTTTTTCTAAGCTTACAGTGTTAGATTTTACAATGTTAACAGTTTACTGACATAGTTTTTATTTTTGATTTCCTAGGTCTTTTAAAAGGCAAACTGATAAAAACCCAGAAATTCCAGAGTGTGAAACTATGTTACACCCTCCCCACTCCCTGCATGAGCCACCACCCAGGTTTGAACCCAGGACCTTTAGATGCACAGTACTGCAGCTCTATAGTTTGAGCTTAAAACTGTAACCAGTAATATTTTATTCTCCTCTGTATGCTAGCCGGTCACTAGAGAAGACTGTGATATGCACTTTGCCAGTGGTTTATGCAACTATCCATGCTAGGCTAGGAATCAAGATTCCCGGATTTTGGTCCCAGCTCTAGAGGAGAATGTGATCCAGTGGTTATAGACAACAAAGCCAAGCACATAGATTTGGCACATACATTCTGAAAGGCAAAGTGGCTAAGTGAATGCTATATTAGAGTCCTCGGACCAGATTCTGGGCCCTGCTTTGGCCCCTTATTTGCTGCTCCGGAATTCTACTTTGCCTTTAAAGTAGGCAGAGTGGCCCTCAGAGGAATTCTACCAGCTCAGAAGCAGCATTGGTCTGGTGTATGTGGCTGTATACCACTGTCCTTCCCTCTTCCTGCCCCTGTCATAGCAACACACTGAGGGTGGAGTGGGCATGTGAGGGGCAGAGCAGGGAGTGGCTGACATGTTCTGACATTTCTGGGCCCTGCATTCTTTTGCCAGCCGTGACCTGGTGAAAGCTTTCACTCTACTCTGTTTGTAAGATGGGAATAATACTGATGTATTGTTTCAGCCCTTGCTGGATAATACAGATTGTGGAATGCATAGAATTATTAACACCAGTTAGTGGAAGAGCTAAGACCACAATTCATGGTCTCCTTCTAGTGATGAATACACCTTCCTCCAGTTTTTAAAGCATATTTACACAGGAGAAGAGGGTCCTGCTCTTACTGCACCAGCAAAGTGGAGGAAGCTGTGGCAGCGTGCTGCTCCCCCACACCAGGGAAAGGAAGGGGAGCCCTTCTTTTGTTTTATCTCCCCCTTACTTTAACTCCTACCTTCCTTAGACTGAAGGAGCAACAGCAGTGACTGCTGCATCACCCTCCCATCTGGACCTCCAGCTGCTGGAGCACATGCTCAGTGTGGTTCGCAGGTTGGGGAGCTCTGTAGAGCTGCAGCACACACAGCATGGTTGGTATGTAGCGAGCTCTCTGAGGCTGTGCAGTGTCGATGGAATGCTCAGAGATTTTACCAGGCTGGGTCTAGTAAGCACCAAGCATGTGAAAATGACCAGGTTCTGTGGCTAATAGCTTAGCCAAACCTGGTGAATTTTCATGCAGACAATGTACAGAATAGGTTTGTGCAGCGGACTGCCCCCTGCCAAACGTCAACCCCGGAGGTGTTAGAAATCTTTAAAAAAATGTTTACAAAATTAACATTGGCAAAACTATATATTTTTCCCTAATCTCATTCTTGGAAATAACAGGACTGATTTCACTGAAACATTGAAAACACATTCAGCTTGAGTTAGACAACTTGCATGGAAAATTTCAGCCCGAAGAGATATGGTTCCGCAAAGTTACAAACAAGTGAAAATAGAGTCTTGTAATGGAACATGTCAGGCAACTTTTACTACTGGGGTCTCCACCACTTATTAAGTTTGCTATCAATAAACGAAAGTAACACAAATTAAAATGATAACTAAGAGAACCTTTAGGGCAAGAGATTGTGATGGGTGGGGGGTCTCCATTTTTTAGTGAAAAGTATTATTAGTTGGTACTAAAAATTCTAAAATATCTCACCTCTGAAACACTATACTGCATACCCAAATTTTCCCCTGGGAAAAAAGGCCCAGAGAGAATGAATGAAGAAACCACACATGACCAATGTTGGTCACATTGCTTATTGCACTACTGGAAGGCATGCAGATACTACCTCATACTACAACGATGAGGGTAGTAACTGAAACTGTATTGAATAAAGCAGAAACCCTTTTTACTCTCATGGCAGTTAAATAACTACTAATAAATTGTTTAATCCAACATACATACGGGTCAGGATGTTCACACTGCAAATAGACTAGCTGGTCTTTTACTATTGTCGACATCCTGATCTGGTGCTTCATCCCTTCCACTTTCTCTCCCTCATCAAGATGGTTGTTTGAAGAAACCTCCTGCAATTGATAGTCGCACTGCAGTATGAATTGCATTGGAGCACATCACAGGCCCTCTACTCAGACGCAATGTGCTGCTGTGTTTTGATGTGGTGTTTCACTCTCTTATTTTGACACATCATGGCAACCTCTGTCTAGTCATTACTCTTTTCTTTAGCTTTATGTTAAAACAGGTAACATACTTAGGTATTTATGGTAGCTATTTGTATAAATTACTGGGATTTTGTTTCTCATTATCAATAATAATTCATGTATTAATATTTTAATGGATTTTTCCCCACTATGTCATTTGGCTTCCATAGCCTCTATTGCAGCCTGTGCAAATTACAATGAGGAGGGGTTAACGTGCTGCATCTTGTTGTATTAACTGCTTCTTAATTGTATAGATTGCCACTATTCATCCAAATAGCTCGTATTATAAGGGAGGTTGGGATTGAAATATTCAATGTCATCATATGCCCAAGGGTGATTTTCCCCAAAAATATTTATCTCTGAGTATGTTCAACTGTCTTCATATAACGTGTGGCATTGTGGGCCGGGTCCTATAGAAATCAATGGTAAATTCCTATTGATTTCAGTGCTGCAGAATCAGCCCATTTGTGAGGTCAGTATTCTTCTACTTTTTTTAAGTGTTTCTATTCAACCTATGCTGCAGGGATTTGAAAATGCACTGAGCTGTGCCAAGCATCAGTGGTCCTTAATGCAGCCTCAGAGCATCAAAGTGTGGCCTGAAATATAGAGCTGTGCAAAAACAATTTCACCAGCAGTGACAGCTCAGTTTTTTCTTGGGTTAGTGGGAATGCAAAACATTGTTTGCTCTCACCTAATATTTTTTGCAGAAACAAAAAACAATTTCCACAGACAAGAAAATGTCCTTTTGAAATGAAAATGGCGAATTTCTGCTTGGGAAACTCGTGATTTTAGCCCAGTATATGCAGTTTCTACTTTAACTTGCTTCTACCTATAGCCTCCTGTTAGTTGCTTTTGCTTTTGTTTGTTCCTCTTCTGCTCTCTTCATCATTTGCATCTTAATCTGGCCCTTTCAGCATGTAAATTACATTATTTTAGATCCCCTTACTACACCACATTCAAAGGTGATGTATAAAATGTCAAAAGTTAAATATGGATAAGTGGATGTGAATCTAAGGGAGTTTAAAGAGTCTCATTGCATCTAAACTGGTGTAATTTACATGCTGAGAGGGCAAGATTAAGATGCAAGTGACACTAAATTAGAGTCACCTCTGAATTTGGCCCCTTGAATGTATCATACTGGTTCGGCTCATTTCTGACGTGTACATTGTCAGGTGCTCATTGCGCTCAGGCATTTCAAAAGCAGGGGCATGATTATATGTGCTGCTATACCTTGTCACAGTGGGGGATGACGGAGGGAAAATGAAATAATTTTGTCAGTTTCCTTAATTTTGTGTTTGTGTTACAACTCAGTTTTATTTTTAATATTTTTCACACACTTTATTCATTAGTTAAATAATTTGAGGATCAGAAACACACAACAACATGGCCCAAATGCTTTTTATCAACTTCACGGAGTAGTGGGGCAAGGGAGAAACATGCATATTCATAGCTACAAAGTGATGATTAATGAAAAAGGATGACCGATCTCCCAAATACTGAATTATTTATCAGTGGGCATGACAATCAAAGGAGACCAGACCACCATATTTTCAGGCACTTCTTAGAACCCCGTCCAGTCTTCTGTAATTACCAAACCCACAACACTGGATAGATTCTTTTTTGAAAGTTACAGATGTCTTTATCTAAACAGAGTCTCTTGCTTCACTATGGAATTTGCCCATGTCCTCTATAATGTAATGTATTATCTTCTCTCTGGGTAGTGTTTCATTTCAGAGTCTCTTCAACAACATCTTTTTTAATGCAAGCAGTTGATTTTAGACTGTATTCTCCACCATATGCAAGGCAGGCAGCCTTCTACCATGCCCCAAGTATGTTTGATTTCCTGCCTCTTTCGCTGTTGTCTGTCAGCTAGTGCCTTCCATTTTTAGAGCACATTCTTACCCCTTTGTAGGAGCTGGACTTGCTGGATGTATGTCTTGCATGGTATTCCATATAACAGTTCTTCAAGGGAGAAACTAAGCTTGCCTCAGCTTGTCTCCACCTAAGGGAACTGATGTGCAGTTCTTTGTTTTTCTTTCTCTGACCTCACACTTCCCACTGATCAACAGCTCTGGCTGCTAAAGGCTGTAACCTGATTGAGCTGCTCTGACTGTCCTCAGCCTCTCTTGCAAGAGTAGCAAGGAACTTGGGAAATGAACAGCTAGTTCAGACCGTTAGGCCTTGTTTAAGTAACGGTCCAGCTTCTGCACTGATTTAACAGAATAACCCAGATTTGCACAGAATTTGGCCCTATACACTTACAACGACCACATTAAATGGTTACCTAGCACAGTTTTACCAGATCCATGCTTGGCAACTGTTTTCCAACTATGTGGCTGCTGCCGAACTTGGAGCAGAGATCTCCCATAAAGTCAGGGCAAGATCTCACAGCCAGAAGAGCGCTAGTAAAAGGGTGCACACATGATGTTTCAGAATTTTGTTTCCATTTTACCTTTCGATTTGACTCAAGTGTGTGTGTGTGTGTGTTTACGTCCCACTGGATTGCTGTCTGATCACTTACTTGTATTATACCCAGTGCATTTGCATGTATATGTGAAGTTTTTTCTGTTTGCTGTATTCTGTGCCAGTACCCCAGGCAGCTCAAAAGCGCAATGGCATGAACTCTTACACTCTTCGCCACTGCTGAACTAATGGGTGTTACCTATACTCACTGTGATTCTCTGTTTGTCTTTCTGCATTGAAAGTGCTATAATTAACATAAAGTGCTGGGCTGGAGAGTGGTCCTGTTTTATTATTCATTATTTTGCTTTCCTACTATTTAAAACATACATGATGCAATCAATGTTCTGGCTTTGTTTTCCCTTGAGTGTAAATGATGGTGTGTGAAAGCACCAAGTTAATATCTGTTTGCCCTTATGTGGAGAAAACTAGAGGGGATCAAGGACAAAAGGCCACAAAAAGGGTTAATCCTGCGGTGGTGCTATTTCAAAAAACATTGTAAACTACCTACCTAGGAATTCCATAAGGGTAGGCCTTGCCTGGGCTGGAAAACTAGACACCTGTTTTCCAGTGAGCAAGCGACTGCCAGTGTAGAAAGGGCTCTGATATTTTCTAACTCCCTTGCCATGTTTCTGAGGCTTGTCTACTCTAATACTGACATTATTACTAGCTCCACAGTCAATTACTAACTGAACCAGTGGGATTGCACTTGGTGTAAATAGCAATGGTGCATTTTACTCAAAATAGCCATCTTGTTTGCATATAATTCTGCCCCATCCTACACGAGCTTTGCAGGGTTTGTCCCACAGTACCTGCCATTGCTTCCTCAAGCAGGGACTTGTTGGAGATTTGGAAAGGCCTTCTGGAAGCAAAAGGGAATTGTGGGAGAAGAGTTTGAATGCTGCTCCAAAATATATTCTCACATTGGGGTCAGACTGAACAGCCAGAACTTGCTCTGTGGTCTGAAAAATGATTGGCCACTGGAGGTCCTGAAAATGAATCGTTTGGCATTGCAGGAGACCCAGGTATATGGGGAAACCGTTACACCCATACATGCAGGCAGTCAGAGTCCAGTGATGCATGGAATTCATGTTGCAATGCGGTGAGAGGGGCTCTGTCTTCCCCTGTCCCTGACCAAATTGGCTTCATTATGTGAATTACTTGGAGGATAATTTTACCAGGTTGAGTGCCACTTGGACCATGACCACAGACTCGTGGGGCAGAGTTGTGTTATTGTGACCTGGGATGCACGTAAGTGGCTGCAGAACTTCTGAAAGAGGAAGGAGACTTTTCTGTGGTGATAGCTTAGCAAAGAGAGAAATGGTGAAATATAACTTCACTTAACATAAAAAATGCAAGCCAGCTAAGTAACCAGTGCCAAAGAAAAATTACACAAAATGTGATTCACAGGGACAGGAAATGCATTTTTTGTGTGTTCCTGTCCATTTTCTCCCCTCCCTCCCCATCATAAGCAAGTTTGAAGGGTCATGGGATGGGAATGATCAAAAGGAAATAGGAGAGAGTGACACTGTCCAATAAGTGCTGCTGTGGTCTTGTACTCTTTGCACTGACACATGGAACACATAATCAGAGGCTTGTGCTGATAAAAACAGCACTTTGGTTCTGCATGCGCTTTTCTGAAAAGCGATCTCCTGCACCCTCCTTTCCCTGTCATGAAATATATATTCCACCATAGATTCTCTCACTTCTTCCATATATTTTATCTTGATGCTCAACAGAGCAGTTTAGTTTGTTCTCCTTCAGCTTCTGTTTCTTGACCTCCCTCTCATAAATTCTGTCACTGTTCCTTTTTCTGTTCTTCAGAAGGGCAAGAAATAGTTCATTTCTTGTTCTCCACCTCTTGGAATGAAGATTAATCAAGCACTGTGACCCTGATGCCCGATGCCTGGCATGTCTCCATTTCCAGATCATGGCTTTGGTGCAGCAGTGCTGTCTGACATGGGGAATAAGGAGAGAGCTAACAGGTATATTAACTGCTATCCCAGAATACCAAGAAAGTAAGATTTTCAGTTCACTCTTGATCTCTGAAGCCTTTACAGAAAGCACTCTGTTCTGAGATTCAAGATGGTGAGCATATAAACCCCGCATGGGTTCCCTGATGTTTAATTTACTTTTGTTCCCCTAATGTTGTTTGAGAAGGATATACTGAGAACTTTGGATGTGTGAGTGCAGTGGAGGGGATAAAAGGGTGTGTATTGTGCAGTACAAAGGAGATACATTGAGTTATTGCAGACTGAAAGGGGACTGGTTAGAATCTCTCTGCTGAGGGAAAGGAAGTGCTTATCTTATTGAGTGGGAAGCAAGGCTTAAGAGTTCACTCTAGAGTTTTTCCAGGTGATAACACAGACACGCCACAGAGCTGGAGAGGTGCAGAGAGGGTAGGAAAATTAGTATTGTCTTGCAATTTAATTGCCAAATTAACTGGCTTTGCTGGAGATTTTCAGAGATTATTCCTGAGGACTTGGGGGCAAAAATTAGGGCTAAAATAAACTAGATTGTGCTTCGGACCTGCAGGCAATTGGACAAGGTGATGGTCCAGCCTCCCTGCCTTGGCCCCTCTCTGTGATTGTTTTAGACAAGAACACTGTCTGATGTAATAATTATGCCCATATTTCATGCATTTCATAGAAAGGCTGAATGAAAGCCATTGGAGCTATATAGGTGCTCTGGTCTTGCCCTCAGCTGTGGCACGTCAGCCAACTGCATCTGAGGAAGTGGAGTGCAACCCAAGAAAGCTTATGCCTACTGAAATTAAATTTGTTAGTCTTTAAAATGCTACAGAACTCTCGTTGTTTTTGCTGTATACAGACTAACACGGCTACCCCTCTGAAAGCTAACTCATAGTTTCTCAGCCTGTGGTATGGATACCCCTGGGGTATGCGAGACACAGGCAAAGGGTACCCGGGGGAAAATAGAGTGAGGAGGAGGCGGGCGGCAGCTGCTGATCTCTGGGGAAGCCGGGTAGCAGCCGCCCGCTTCCCACCCAATCCCAACTCCCAGTTGGGAGGCAGGCGGCAGCCCCCAGCTTCTGGGGAAGGCAGGTGGCAGCTCTCAGCTGGGAGGCGGGTGGCAACCACTACAGTCCCGGGAAGCTGGGCGACAGCCACCTGCTTCCCGCCTGGTCCCAGAAGGGAGGCAGGCGGCAGCTGCTGGCTTTTGGGGAAGGCATGCGGCAGCCACCCGCTTCCCGCCCAGTCTCAGCTCCCAGCTGGGAGGCAGGCGGCAGCCCCCAGCTTCTGGGGGAGGCGGGCAGCAACTCCGAGTCCCAGCTCCCAGGTGGGAGCCCAGTGGCAGCCTCCTGCATCTTGCAAGCTAGGCTCGCAGCTGGGTGGCAGCCACCCGCACCCCAGCTCTGAGCCGAGGGACAGCCTCCAGCGCCCTGGCTTGAAGATGGGCAGCAGCCGCCTGCCCACATCCCTGGGTCCCAGCCGGCGCAGAAGGCTCCTCTGCCCCAGTTCGGATTGGGTGGCAGTCGCCCACCTCCCAGGCTGGCAGCCAGGCAGCAGCCACCTGCAACTTGCCCAGGTGACTGCCCGCCTCCCTGACTCAAAGCCCAGTGCCCAGAAAACTTGTAAATTCCACTGCTCTAACTGAACGGTGAAATTGACAACTATGACATCCCCAGATTTCACCAGTTACCCTCTTTTCCTGTCTCTCTCTCTCTCATTCTCCTTCCCTGTCTCTTTCTCACCCCTTCCTCCTCTCAAATCTATGGCAAAAAATGTGGCGTGGTGTTTTATGTTCCCAGCATTGGCATGCCACTCAAAGCCTCCTAGCTTCGGCCAACATCACCTCTAGCCCAGGCACCCCTGGTGTAAAAGTGGTAATCCTACCCACACTAGATCTGACATCTGTCATATCATGGCCTTATATACTCAGTCCTTCTTCCAACATATGGCTCACATTAGTCTGTAAATATAAAATCTCGTGGAAAATTGAGTGTTGGGGTACTTATTAAAATTTTCAGAAGTTAGGGGTACTTGCTACTAAAAAGGCTGAGAAACACAGAGCTAAGTGATACAACATAATGTACATGATGGGGCCATGAGGTTTACTGCAATAAATGAACCCGTTTTCTCATTTCCAATATTGTTTTAATGACATTTGAAGCCGAATCTTTCCCCACTTCGCCACCACTTTGAATCCAGTTACACAGCATGGCTCAGCTAACTGCTACACAGAGCTCGTCCAGTATTTCCATTTCGGCACTCACTTGGATCAATAGTCCCTATTGTAAAACATGGATGGAGTGATGGGGAAAGGGCTATGGGAAGGGCAGTGTCAGAGAGACTTCATTGTGTTGGTGGGGGATGGAGGACAGAGCTATTGCTTTGTCTGTGGCAATGGAGCAGAGTAGGACAGGAACATGAAGCTGCACCCACCCATTTCACAAAAAGAATGGAAGCATTCATATGAACCCAGAAAATCACTCCCCCCACCCCAGTCCCAGAGCATGCAGACAAAATGCACACAGTAAAATAACAAACAGTATCACGCATTGTGTAGAGGTTCCCTCATCTGAGTTTTCTTTTCTAACTATCATCTCCAGATCTTCACAGTTTCTGACTCTGAAAAGAGGTCTTGGGACCCCAGTATCGTCCATATTCTGATTCTGTGACTGATCCTCCATGGCAGAGTCCTCCTCCTGCTCATCCTAGTATCTCAATGGTGTGCTGCCAAGTCCCTGAGAGAAGTCTAGAATGAACTCAGCAGCCACACATGCACTATAAAAGGGACAGATTTTCCTCCCTGCCTTGGAGCAGCTGTTGGCATCTTGGGGTTTGTTGCACTGGAATTACAGACCTCTGACTATCTCCCAGTCACCCCAGATGTTTGGCTGATGTCTGCCTCAGGCCACCCTGCAGCATGTTCATATGATGGCTTCTTCTGTGACATGCTCCAAAAGGATAATTGTTACAACCTTCATAAGCTTCCCCAGCTGGGCACTCACCAGGCTGCTGTAATCAACCTAAATCTTAGGTCCCAGGTGTTCTTGGCTTGCTGAGTCTGGACAGAGTTTATGGCCTGTCTGTTTGACTATGGGCTTCTGGACACATACTCCAGGTGTAGGCCCTGTGTCTGACAGCCTTCTTAGCAGTGAGGACACCATGGTTCAGTTGCCTAGGACTAAAAACTACACTGGCTTTCCCAAGCCTCCCCAGTAGCTGCTGCATGCTCCTAGAGTGCTATCACAGCTGTAGATCATCTGGTTTACTGTTTTCCTTTTCAGGGCTGTGTGACAATGTGTGCAAGTATCACTCACTCACAGTCTGCAAAGGATTTCTAAAAACAAACACACTTTACTTATAGGGAAAACATGAGACTTACAGATCCATGCAAAAATATCAACCTTTTGCACTAAAATCCTTCCTTCAGTGTGTTCACCACTTTGAGATCCTGTGCGTTTTGGTCAGCCCAGTCCCTACCCCTCCTCTCCTCTTGCTACTGTCAACTTAGTCTTGCTTTCTTGTTCTGGTTGGAGAGAGTGAGAGAGCTACTAAGACCAGATAGTCTTTGATAACTTCCAGTCCTCTCTGTCATGTGACCATCCTGGTAAACCATCAGGTGATCAAGTTTTCCTTGTAGCTGATCTGTTGCTTGGTTACTGCCCACCTGAAATCCAGACTGGAAAAAACTGATTTCTTGCAGCTTAACTACCCCTTTAGCCAATTCACTGTATGGCTAAGGTAAACATATTGAAACATTAATGAGTTTGGATGTTCCTGTAAAAGCTGTCTAGATACGGTCCGTCCTGTAAAAGACACAGTTCCTGTTAGCAAACGGCTCATTCAAAATACATTCAGGCATAACAACATAGAGCTCTTAATACCAATCAAAACTCATAAGTTTTACATCAGCAGACTTTCCAAACTGTCACAGTGATACAGCAGTTGCAAAGAAGTGGATGCTGGCAAGAAATACCACTCAGTGAGATCTAAGGTGTGTGCAGTCCAATTTGAATATTTGAGAAAACCTGATCTGGGCCAATAGAGTAGAAATTTGACTACAGAAGCTAGCTGCTCAGTGACTGATACATTATAGGATAGTGATGGGAGGATTAGTTGCCTGCACTTGCTATATACACCAGTGGAGTTACATCGATGGTAGTGCTAGCATAGAAAAGTATTTTAGCCATTAGTATTTTAACTACTATGTCATGTAACCTGCTCTGACTGGGGTTAGATGACAGAGTAGTTAAAATACTGGTAGCCAGTCTGTCCTACTGGTGAAGTTCATGGAACCCATTTTAACCAGTCTCATAACAATGTCTCTTTATAATATCCATGTTACCAAAAAAAACAAAAACAAAAACAAACAAAAAAAAAAAACCTAGTGCAGTAGAAGCTGTAAAATTTCCATTCAGCTACAAATTTTGTCTACTCTGAGTTTTACTGCAGCTTCAGGCACACAATACAGGTAATGTGGACCAAAAGATAACCCGGTTACCATTTCTGGTTCTCACCTAATAGTTTTACTTTCATAATACCAACATATACAAATCAACTGTATTTCAGATTCTATAAAAAAAATGGAGCAGAAGTAACTTAAAAGACTGTAGTGAAGTATCACTCAGAAGACAGCAATGAGTTGTGGGTGAAACCTATGAAAGTAAGAAATACTCTCTTGCCATTACAGTGAAAGGGAAGTTGATATCCTCTGTCAAATGGCAACTGTGAACGTTTAGGGTATAAGGATATAAGGTGAAGGCCCTGGAAAAAGGTCAGATACATGCACTTTTATACAGTTGCAAAAGCTTGTGTTCATAACTCTCCTGATGCAATGGAACAAACACACTGAATAGTACTGTGAAATTTACTAGTCATTGTTTCATATCTAATAGTCTGCTGTTTCTTGTGACCTCAAAAGTGATTATGTCAGTGATCATTCAAATTAGTTTTGGAAATATGCACTTTTACAACTCTTGCTTTGGACACTTGTGATGTTTTACACTATAGGAGCTATTTGGTAGTTCAGCTGACACATTCATCACATCATTTTCAATTTTGAGCACATCAGTGCATCCAAACGGCTTGATTTTTGTACACCCATGCACACATTCACAGCCCCCACATGCCAGTATACTGCAAAATGTACACCTCCAACTGTTGTTTTATTACACCAGTGTGTCTTAGCAATTATTTCTAAAGGTCAGTGGGAACTGTGGAGTTTTAACATCTCTGAAAATTAGACTATTTGTTTAGGTGTTTAAATATGGATTCAGATGGCTAACTTTAGGCACTCAAATTTGAACATTCTGGCCTAAGTGTTCAACACAGACTGAAACATTACAACCCAAGACTGACTGAAGTATGGGTATTCTGCAAAAATGCCAGCCAGATGGGTTCACCATGGGACCCTTAAGGGTATGTCTACACAGCAAAGAAAAACCCACGGCTCGCCCAGGCCAGCTGATTCGGGCTTGTGCAGCTGGGCTGCGGGGCTGCTTCATTGCAGCATAGACTTCTGGGCTCAGGCTGGAGCCTGGGCTCTGGGATCTTGCAAGGTGGATGGGTTTTTCTTTGCTGTGTAGACATACCCTGAGACATGTTTCTACTCACACAAGTATATTCCATCTTTGTTTTTATTTGCACTTTCCCAGCATTCAGGGATAAATAAAAGGGAGATGCTATTTTGTGCAGGCCTGTGCTATTTTTGAAGCAAAGTACTCTATTGTGAGACTTTTGTCTTGCCAGCAGTTTTGGAATGGCAACCATGGTATATCACAAGCAAATAGATTTTGATGGGCTCCCCATGTTAAAGTCAATTGACTAAGTTGCTTGAAATATGTGATAGAAGACAGAGAACTTTCACATTCATGCATAGGAAAGTAAGGTAAATCATATTGGCACATACTAGGAAGTGTGTTCTCATACAAAGTACAGAAGTTTGTGGGTTCTTCGTTTTATTCCCAGCTCTACCATTGCCTAACGCAATAACAATATTCTTATGTTTGTAAAAGTTCACAGCTTTTTCTGATGCCATGTAAAAGGTTTCCCCATCCAAACCGGTATTCCCATACTGTACTGTGAAAGTTTTCTGCTGTGTGCTACTGGCTTAGGACCTTCACTAACATAACATAATCTGTATAATCTTGAGAAGACCACCATCTGAGCTGCTAAAAAGCTCAGAGGCACTTGTCCACAATACAAAATCAACTGTGCTAGGGAATCTGGTTACAATATTGGTAAGTCCCAGCTATGCTGCAAGACAGAACCATGTTGGAGGACAACTGGCTTGTCAGTGGGTCTCAGGACAATTGATTTTGTAGTGCAGGCTGAACCATAGTTGTCAGTGCAGCACTCTGAGTTTATATTGCTCTTTTTCAGCATTTGTGAAAAATAAAGTCTATAGTTTACAAAGCCTCATTCAGCTCCTCTTTTCCCATCAGTGAATACTTACAGTCAGTACTTCACACCATTGCACCTCCTAAAGACATGCAGAAAACACACAGGTTGGTTGTTTTCACATATACCTACCTAATTGATGGGTTGAGAAAGGGGAGGGGGAAGGAAGGAACTTCAGACCTATTAGACTCTTGGGAATTGCATGTGTTGGATTATAACTGCTGCTTGCATTATGGATACAGCTAGGAGCTCAAATAGCTAGCAAACTAGCTGGCTGGCTGGTTCGCTACATCCAAGATAAAACTACCTACATTGTGGAGCCCTTTATAAACATTTGCATTTTTCAGTGTGCAGGGGATATTTAATACAAACTGTATGCCTGGAATTCCACTTCAGCTGAAGATGATATCTTTTGCTTTTATGCTGGGCAGGGTTCTAAGCAGGGATTGCACCCAGCAAGGCTGCTCAGAGCCAAACAACCCTGAACTTCGAGTTGGTCTGGAATCTGAACCTGGCTCTGCATCCAAAATTCATTCCTGTCCCTAATAGGCTAAGCCAAATTCCCAGATGTAAACTCCCAGAATCTTGAGGGTGGTTTTTAAAATTTAGATCTGAAATTTGCAGCTCTGGCTTACATCTATACTAGGTGTGGGGCAAATCTGTATAGCTCTGCCAGATTTGTCAGGAAATAGAAGAGGCTCATGGTCTTAAGTTGTAGAATCACACAAGATATTTTCTCTCTCTCTAATGGACCACTGGTGGTGTGAGGTAACACTCAGCCCCAGTGAGGGGAGCAGAATCTGGTCTTAAACAAGTGTCTGAGCAGCCCCTTTATATTCTTCAGATAACACCAACATATATTTTATTTCTAGAAGTGGGATAACATACTGTGAAATTCAAGCAGAGATGTGGCACCAGCAGATAAATTAGTGTGTGTCTAAAAACTACAACAACAAATAAACAAGGAAATCAACTAGTGCCTATTTGAATTTCAACTGATTGCACTGAAATTCTAATGGGTAAAACATCCTTTTGGAGGCTCTAACTTTTACTCTGACATGGCTGATGCTAAACTGTCAGAAGACTTATACTTTAGGTATTTCCCCCCATGTTTCTCCCTAGACCCCACATCCTTAATTGTAGGCTACCGCCTCACACATACTAAGTCCAGATAAGGCCAGACAAGCAGTCAAGGGGATTTCGAAGGGTTGTCAGGTGGATTGTGCTGTGTTAAGTGAAGTGTGCAGGAAGGAGAGAGAGAGAAAAAAAATATACAGAGCTATATGCCAGGTCTTCAACCTCTGGAGGGTGACAACCTCACAAGGGCAACAGAACCAAATGTGGCTAAAAACGATTCTCGTGGGGGATAGCTCTCTATATGGCATCTCTCGCAGGGATTTGAACTCAGCCTCGCTGTGTATAAAGCCAGATGAATGTATGCATGGATTAGTGATTACCTTCCCCTCTAATAAAAAGAGCGAGCGAGCGAGAGAGAGAAGGAGAGAGAGGTCCTTTTGCAAGTTATTGCTTTTATACACCGCACCTCTGTGCATTGAACTGAAACAGCTTCCTCTGCGCATTGAACTGAAAACAAAGAGTGAAAAGGAGAATAAAAGAGCACGATGCAGCGTCGCGGCACACAGCTCTCAGCCCTGAACCTCACTCGGTTACGTGCTGGGGGCTGCTGAAGAAAGGAGGTGCAGTCGTCAATGAGTGTGTGTGTGTGTATAGGGGGTGGGGATGGCAACGCTAATGAATCTGCTCTCCCAGCCCCACTGCCATCACCCGAGGAAGCCAGGCAGACAGAAGGATAAATAATGACATGACATAACCGTGCAATAATGATTTAAAACAACATTTTGGTGCGGTTATCCGCCCCCTCCCTAGCCCGCCCCTTCCCCTCCTCCCCCCAAGTCACTCGTGCAATAATTTTCATGTGCATAAATTATACTAAAATGGAGAGCCCCGCAGAATGGTAATCTCATCTCCTGTAGGTAAAATGATTCAGAGTAATGTGGCAATCTGGTTCTTTCACCCACAATTAGAACAAAACTCGATTGTAGAGAGACAGTGTGTGAGTGAGCCCCCCCCTCCCCACACTTTTGTGGTGCTCAACATCCACAGTTTTCCTTTTACAAAAATTAAACCCTTTTCTCAGAAATCTAAATGTTAGAATACTCCTCTTAATACTTTAATCCCCGCCGTTGTTTATAATCAGGCTATACACAAGGTTACGCACGTCGCTGTCTGATTATGTATATATATATATATATATATATATATTAGAGAGAGAGAGAGAGATAAATATATATATATATATATATATATAGTTTTTAATTGAAACAGCAACATTTAGGTTCCACCTTAACAGTGCACCTTAAAAGATTATCTCGGTTATTTCACAGGCACCGAGCCGGCACTAATAGTCCAAGGCAGATATTGAAAAGCAGCACAGGGCCAGGCAGATCTATTAGAAATTCCCATCCACGCGCCTCATACATATTGATTTCTGACACCAAGCAGCAGTGAAAGCCCCCGTGGGAATAATATATTTAGCAGGGTTCGCTGCGAGGAGGTCACAGAGTGCATACAGATTAGCTACAGAGGACCAAGGCACTAGGGCTGGAGCCAAATGCTAGATTTTATATCATTTTAATCTGAACTTTTATAATCCTTTTAGTTCTTTCTCTGGATGGCAGAAGGAAGGCTCCTCCACATGTATCATGTATCTTTTTGTCTTTATTCCTCCTATAAAATGTGCAAATGCTATTGTAAAGGGGAGGAATGTACCTTTAACATAAGCAGCAAGAGGCACAAACAGATTTGGGTGTTTGTTTGTTTGTTTTATAAATGGTGGTCAAGTCAAATAAAGACATTTTTATTTAAATATTTCGTACCTTGGTGGGGGAGGACGACACAAACGTAGGGCTACAGTTTTAATGCACAGAAATAAAGAACTGCCTTGAAGACCTCTTTTATTTCTTTTTTTATCTTAAAGCTTAATTGAGTAGAAGTTGCATATGTGCTGTTGAATCTGGGAAAGCAACAAAACAACAAATTTAAACAATTTTAATTACCTTTTTGAGTATGCTGATGTGTAGAAAATGCCTGCTCATTATGCAGAGAGGTGTTGTGACTGTATCAGATAAAGGTGTCAGATGGGAGTCAAACAGGCATTTTGGAGATTGGAGAGATGCCAGCAGTGCAAAAGGAAAGGTTAGAGTTGACACACTTTGTCATAAGAGTGAAATACATTCAGACAACAAAGAAAACCAGGAGGTTTCAACTAAACAGACACAAAGGCTTATTGTCTTCTTATGGGCTATATAAATTTTGTTGGTTCCATAAAAAGTTCCCTATTATTTTTGATAATCAATATATATACCTACATCTCTGAAATTCTTTTTGGATAATACAGATTTAATTCAATATACCAAGCAATTGAAAACCCAATGCAATCAAATGAGTCCACACACAGGTTAGCAGGTTCTGTATGTTTATAAGTGACTTTTAAAGACTAAAGCAAGGAGAGTCAGTTTTGTCAGGAGTCCTAGTTTCCTTTATCAGTGTGGAACAATTAAAATAACCAATTAGGACCTGGAGATTTTGCTTGTCTGCATATTTAACTAAAGGATGTCAAACATTCAGGTTATTCTCAAAGGTTTGTTCCCTGAGACATGTTAGCACCTCAGTTGTCAATATTTCCAATTTTGCAGACACTGAGGGGGAGGAGGGTATGAAAGGAAGAAAAAGCTTTTTATTTTTAAAAAATGTATTTACATTTACTTTGTGAAATTAAAGGGAATAGCACCCTTTTTAGTCACCTACTTGCAATGTCATGAATATACTGATACGTTAAGAAAAGCAGCAGACACTGCTAAATAGAATATATATGTGTGTGTTTATATTTAGATATTAGCTTCTGTGCAAAAGATACAAGCATGCATCTCAAAAGATGGGACAGATGATATCTCATTCACAGGAGAAAGGAGCACTGTAGAGCTAGTGCTGAAAAGGGAGTGTTGAAAAGCCTAGGGGCTGCTATACGGATTTCCACTATATCTGAGGAACTGCCTTTATGTCCCACTGAAACTACTGAGTTCCTCCAACTTCTCCAGACACAACACTGAAGACAACGTGGCAGGGAAAATCTAGAAGGAGCTGGATGGCAATGAATTATTTTGTAGCGGCTCTGGGTCCACGATAGCCAGAAATAACTACTTCACTATTTCACTGGCAGGCAATCCTGCTCCTGCCACAAGTGGATATCACAACAGCACACCCCACGCAGGAGGAGAAGAGAACAATCAGGGGACCACATTGAAAAAAACAAGAAAAAGACAGGAGGTGAACCGTTGGGCCATAACAATGGGGGAGGAGAGAGCCTTCTGGTCCCTAGCAATGAATTGCTCCCTGCATCATTTCATGCAAGATTCCAAGAATTATATGCTAGATTAGGGGCTGTATAATTGTTATTTTGTTTATTAATGGAGGGGCAATTCTTTAGAAGTGAGGTAATATTTGATCATTGCAGTGGAGGAAGAAAAGAGGAACAAGCGTTGAGGTCTTGCACCAATTCCGTCTGGATGACCATTGCTTAGTTAACCATTAGTTCCCTCCTTCCTTCCTCAACACTCTGTGGCTACCTACCCCTGACTAAAGTATGCTCTTTTAATTAGCCACTGAAAAAGGGATGCAAAGCATGGTGTTGCTGGGTATTGGGGGAGTTCAGACAGCAAAGTAAAAATTATGTAGAGGAAAAGTCATTGAAAACCACTTAAACTGGCCAAAGGAAAAACAAAATCAGAAATGTATTTTATAGAATGCCCTCTGCTTCTTAAAATTGGCCGCAAGCTGGATTTGGTTTTTAATGCATTAATGTTCTTGAGTTCCCATCCTCTGCTAGTTGCATCAGGGGTACTCAGCGCCAGTTCTACTCCTGGTGAGGTAAACACCACCACCTTTGGGGAACTGAGGAATCTCTTGCTTCAGTACCAATGTGGCACAGTCCAGTTCAGTCAATCAGCTCAATGTTTCCACATAGGCATTTTTATTGCCATCGTGGGAGCTTAGCACTTTAGTGGGCACTTGCACTCACATGCAATGCAACAGAACCGGAATTTGCATGGTTTATTCCCTCATGGGCCCCAAGTTTGAGCTAAGCATTCACTGTAACCTTGAATATCCTTTGTGACTATAGGGAAGAAATAGGCTTTTTTCTCCTGCTTAATGAGCCCCATTAAATCTCCTGCTCAGTGAACAGAGGTGGTTTCTTTCTCCCCAACCCATTACGCCAATTTAATACATGATCCCTATGCAGCTAAGTAAGTAGCTAAATAAAACAGTTTAATTTCCATGGAATCGTTTTTTAAAATCATTTGGGCTGTCAGCCCTCCTTCCCGTATTACATATTTCTTTTATCTGCACGAGCAGCTTAAAAATAACGGGCAGTGTGTGTGCAGGAATAAAATGTGAAAGCTGTATCAACTCTGAGCATAAACTGTGTATGTGTGTGGTCTGCAATTCCACATGCTGACAGTGTCCACAGTGTGCGAAGTGTAAGATGCCCAGAGACTATACAGATGCCTTTGTGAGAGGAAACAGGGGAGGGGTGGGGGGTCCTTTTTAGCTGGTGGGGGGGGGGGAGGGCGCAGAAGCAGGCATTTACTTTCACGAGAAGCAGACACACTTAAATCCCTGCTGAGCGGCGGGGAGGGGCGGGAAGAGCTGTCTGGCAAGCATTTGCTCCTTTATATAGAGCTATCTCCCTACAACGTTGGAAGCCCTCCTCGCGCTGCATTGTGCTTTGCAACGCAGGGACTCTGCAGTGTGAGAGAGAGCGCGCGCCGGGGAAGGCTTATAATGTGTTCTCATTAGAGGAGCTTGGGGGTGGGGCGCGGAGCGAGGATGGAGCGGAGCTGGAGAGAGCCCAGGCCACGCCGCGCCGGGAAGCGGCGACGTTGTTGTTGCTGCTCGCTCGATCCCCCGAGCTCGCCACGGCTCTTCCCCAGGCCGTGGCCGTGCGGGACAACGCCTCCCCCAGGCTCGTGCAAAGAGCGCGGCGTTGGGCGGGCAGAGCCGCTGGCGGGCTCGCGGCTTTGCGGAGCAGGTCCGCCCCCCCCCACCCCCGGCTCCGCGTGCCTGCCTACCACCCCGGCGCCTGCAGCACGGGAGGGACACGTGCACACCCCTCACCCGCGAGCCATGATCCCGGCTGCCACCGGCGGCGCCTGGGAGCGGGCGGACTGGAGCTGTCTCGAGCAGCTCCCGCTCCGAGGTGGCGTCAGTCGCGGCGCGGGGCAGGAGGTCCTGCCTGCAGCGGGGGTGGGGCTTTTCGCCCTGCTCCAAGCCCGGCCCCAGTCTCGCCCTGCGGAACAATAATCCGGCCCCGGGCGGGTGGCTTTGCAGGTTGCTCTGTTTACTGAAAGGGGGCTCACGGCGGCGGGGTTGGCTCGCGGGCTTTGGGCGTTTGCTTTGCATGCTAGATTGTGCAGGAGGGACGGCGCGGGGGGGCAGGTTTCAGCTGGAGACAAAGCCCCAGTGGGTGAGCGGGGGGAGGGGAGCAGAAGACGGAGCCCTTCGGCAGCCGGGGCTGTCTGGTAGCCGTGTAGGGTGGCAGGGTTACCAATGCCTTCCCCCCGCCGCCACCCGCTCCCTGGGAAAAGGGCCGGGAGCCTCTGGCAGCCCTGCAAAACGTGCACAATAACGGGCGACACCTTGCGTCCGTTTACTGCTGCACTTAGCTAATGGGAAATGACTGGCAGTGCTCCCGGGTGCAGCCCTCTGTCTCCTGCCTCCCCGCTGCCTGCGCTGTGATGGGCCACTCCACCTAAAGTGCAAAGTCCCAGCAAACGTGTTGCCCCCCCCCCCCCTTTTTCATTCTCAAATTTCCTTTTACCCCACCCCACCCCAGCCCCAAAGAGCTCCTCTTTATCAGGAGCGAGGGGCTGGGGGACAGGGTCTAAAAGACAGGCAAGCTGCTTTGAGGCTGACACTTTCCTGCCTGGCTCATCCTTCCAGGGAGAATACAGCGGGATATAAAGCAATTTACTGCTGGGGGGCCATTGGGACTTAGCTTTAAAATACACGCTCCTGCTCTGCACGGACTTGAAGGGACCCACGCATGGCACCTTTCTTAAGAGAAGCTGTTGACTCCATGTTCTTGGCCAAAATCTTCCCTTGCTGCATATTTATGCTGTTAGTTGTCTGGCTGCTAGCCTTCAGGGAGAGTCGTATTTCAGTGGTGTTCAGGTAACTAATCTGCTAAATTTGTTAGAATCCTTTGGGATGAGATCTACTGCATGCATGCAATCTTTTATTTACTAATTGTTATGTGATGTATTAATTAAAGTACCTGGTATGGTAGGATGCGTGGCAGGAGTAAGTAGTAGCATCTGTGAAAGTCCACTTCCTCGCCACCTGATCCTGCATTACTTAGCACCTCTGAAGAAAATCCTTTGACCACACAGACTTCCTCCACTACCAATTCATTCTCTCTTTCCTCTGTTCTGCCATCTTTCTAGCCGAACAATTATATTTCTCCTCCCTCATTAAATCCCACACTGACAATCCCATTCACCTATATGCTATCTTTGACTCCCTCCTTAAATCCCTAGCACTCTCCACACAGAGTGTTGCCTATAGAGAAGGTAGATGATGTGATCATGACCTCTTCCCCCTCCTTGCCATTTTCCCCTGTCTGCCTCCTTCCCTCCCTCTTCTGTCTCTGCTGTCACTGACACCCAGGGTTGGTCTACATTTAAAAGTTACATCAACATAGCTATGTCAGTCTGGGGTGTGAAAAAAACACACCCTTGACCAACAAAGCTATGCTGACAAAAACCCCAGTATAGATGCAGCTATGTTGAAGGAAGAGTGCTTCTGTCAATGTGGCTAGTGTTGTTTAGGGAGGTGGTGTTTCTGCACTGACAGAAAAACTCTGAATTAGCTATGCCCTCATATGCTCTGTATTGTGGACATTGCCAGAGATTTCACACTTGCTTTCCTCGTCCACACTGGTTTTCCTCCTATGTTCCTACACAGACAGAAAAGCCGAAAAACCGACAGCTATGTTGGCATAGGCTCTGTAGTTTAGATGTAGCCTGAGGTTTCACACCTGCCTTTCTCCTCCACTTACTCCTGAATGGCAACTGTTTGATGGTCAGCACTTTTGAAAATTAGTTAATTTATTTTGGTGTTGAAATGTGGTTTTAGAAGCCTGTCTTGAGACACCCATTTTTGAAAGGCTTGGCCAATAACCTTTGTTCAAACTCAAACTAAACCAGAATCAAACAGAGGATTATATCAGTGACTGTTCAAAGGGCAAGGGCTGACATCACCAGAAGCAGTAAGAAGAACAGTGAGAAGATAAAAGGACTGAGAGTTTATTAAAGGCCTGGGGCAGCACAATGGGTCCATAAGGAAAACTTGACCATTTTATAGTGAGCTGCGTTCAGTCCTCAGGTTATGTTGCTCCAGCCAACCTGCAACTAGACAGCAAATAAATGTCTTGCAGCTCAATTATGAGGGATGTGGAGGGAAGAAAAACAGTGGCTCCATGAAGCTGAAAGATCACGGAGATGAGGAGCCAGACCAGAAGATGACCAGTATATTGGCAGGGTCTCTTTTGGGGAATCCAGGATTATAGCATAGTTGCAGAGAAATTAGCCAAATTGGTATGGCGGGAGGGGGGGAAATCAAAGGATGAACGGCTTTCTATGGCAGCTATGCCACTTCTTATTGTAAAATATACTTAATGGGCTGCTGTTGCAAACTTGGGGGCTGGAAAAAGTTTCCACATTCTTACAAATGACACTGTTAGGGTTTCTAAAAGAGTAGATAGATCCACATATGAGGGTGGAAGTGTCTACGTCTTCCCCTGCTCTGTTGGTCCCCTCTGGCCCCTTGCCTTTAAATTTCTACTCCCTTTGCTCTGCCTCTAGGACAAGAGGCAGCTGCTAAACCCTGCCTGATATTCTTTGATTAGTTCTCTTGTAATATCCCATTCATTACTGCCCACTCACAAATTCTTGCCACATGTAAGAGCATAGAGAGGAAAATGTGTACCTAGCAAGGTGCGCTTGTTGCAGTTGTCAGAGAATATCCATATTGGCTCTGCTCTTGTGTGTTACGTTTTTTTGTTACAGCTGGCCTGCAGCTTCCTTAGGTGTAACAAAACTTATTCTTGAAAACAAAGGCTCTGTACTTTCCCCATTAACAGTATGATTTTTAACGTTAAAGTAACATTGGTTCTCTCCTCCATAAGAACATTAATCCATTCCAAGTATAATCCTACCACCTGGAAAGTTCAGTACTACAATAGTATTCTATAAGCTTCTTCAGCATAGCAAGAAAGAGAAATGGATAATTAACACATAAAAACTGAAACTCAGCATTAAATTACATATTCTACAGATTACAAGTTATATTCATTTTGCTGCTCTACAACTAGTTTCCTACCATCAGTTAGAAAACGTGTGCACAGAGCATTCCTAGTTTGAACTGTAAATTGTGCAAACAGCCTCACGTACAGATCTGGGTCTGGCTGATTATGCATAGACTGATGCCAGTCTAGCTGCACTCCATTGATCATTGAAAACTTCATCTTTAAAAAATGTGCCAGGCAAATATGACAATTGCTATGTTAGTTAGTGAACCATCTTTGGGGGCCCCCAAAAGGCATCTCTCTCTTGCCTTTAATCCTCCAAATGCACACTCCCTTATCATCCTGCCCTTGCTGAGCATCTAAATGAATCTGCATCTCTCCGGATTTGTGCAGTCAGGAAAAGATTTCATCAGCCATGACAAAGTTGGGAACAGGAACACCATCAACGTCCATGGTGTTGGGTGGGAATAGTGTTCTAATTTGTGTATTCTCAAAAAGTTCAGCATTTTAGAAAACCTTAGCATCATGCCTTTGTCTAGCTACCTGTTTCCGTGTCCATGAACCTTCCATGACAATCTACTAAAGCCTGCATCACTGCTGTTGTGTCCCTTTCTGTTAATGTCCACCTGGGCATATTGGGTGTGGGGGACACAGAATGAGCACATTGGTTCCAATATACTTCAGGAACTCCAACTGCTTAACTCCCGTAGTGTTCATTGGCACATTGGCAATCTTGATTTAATACTCCTGTAATATACTATGTATTGACTTCCAAACCTCCACCCCAACAGCACCACCATTGACGTCTTTGCCCCAAACTCATGCCCAGCTGAGCAGTACCTATTCAGGGTAACCAGCTTGCACAAGACAGTCAACACTCTCATCTTCATGGTCTGATGCTACAGGACAAATTCACCTCAGAAATCCAGAGAAGTCGCCTTTCTAATTGTGAAATGATGTAACTGCTGCTTGTCCCAGGTTTGAGAACAGCTCAGTCCCACCAGTATGTGGTTGTTGTGTGGTCTTAGAATCAGTACTTCCCTCACTTCAGATCATTCACAAATACAGTGTGCACCTATCTACTTGAGAATCAGTGAGTGCATGAGCATTGCTTCGTGATCTATGAACTGCTCATCCAGCGCATCCTCCACCACCTCACCATAGCAGTTTCAGCAGCCTCACAACTAACTGCTTTCCAAAGGACCTGTCCGAAAATATTTCCGCTGAACATTGAGTGAAAATTGAGTAGTTCACCTGGCCTCTATTTTGAGAAAAGGGCTAAAAACTGGCACCAGTTTCAAGAAGATTTATGAGAATTCTGCAGGGGAAAGGGGGTGTATTGTAGAGTTCCTAGTGGATTATTTCATTTTCATAATCTGGAAATCACTGACAGAGAGGTGTGCCTGGAACTGTGGCATAGGTACCCAGAGGCATTGCAACTGCAACAGTGTAGTACAGTGTTAGCGCAGGGGCATGCACAAGGGGGAGCAAGCAGGAGCACAACCCCTCCCCCCAATAATTGGGGGGAACTACTCCAGCTCCAGGGCCAGACTGGAAGCTGACACCAACTCTGGCTGCTGGGGGGAAAGCCAGCTCGTCCAGCCCTGGGCTGGGGGTGGGGGAGAGAGCCAGCTCCTGGGCACACCCCTGTGTTAGTGTGAACACAGGGCATAAATGAAACCAAAATAGTACGGATAGAGGCACATGAGTGTTATACCAGTCCTAGCCCACTAGTTCCATTACCAGTAGTTCAATGCTCTAGTGTGAACAAAGCCTATGGAATTGAGCCTTGTCTGGTGGTTGAGCTGGCACCATCCAGACAAGTCTGAGGTAATGGTGGTAGAACGCAGGAAGCAACTGGAAGAAGTGACAAGGATTCTATTGCGCACTGGACTGAAGAAGTGTGGCTGCCATATGTAACAAATTGGCAATTTATGTGACTTGTTAAATCCTAAACTGCTGCTGGATGTACCAATAGCAGCTGTGGCCAAGAACACTTCATTCCCTGGCAAGAAGATGGTGACTTTATTTCAGGTGCAGACCTAGCCATAGTAATCCATTCCTTTCTCACAGGAACTCAGACCAGATGATCACAGTGGTCCCTTCTGGCCTCAGAATGTATGACTCTATAGTGCAGAATGTGGCTGTCTGCTTCTTAGAGCAGTGTTTCTCAACCTTTTAAGTAGCAAGTACCCCCTAACTTCTGAAAATTTTAATAAGTACCCCAACACTCAATTTTCCACTCTGAGAAATACAATCTTTTCCCCTTTACTGCTGGATGACTGTATTTCTCATAAAGCAGGAGAGTTCTGAGTTCTGCAATGCTGTGTGGCTGTGGCAGATCACAAAACCCCCTGCTGTTTCTCCCCTCCTTCCTCCTCCCCTTCCTCCATATAGGAGCAAAGGTCAACACCAGCTAATCACTATGGCCTGATGGCAGAGTCACATGGTGTTCTCCTCACACAGGTGGGAACTTGTGAGGTATGAGCAGGCACAAGCGGCCCACCAGAGTGGATAGCAACGCTCCCCATGGCCGTCCCTAGGGGGGTGTGGGTCTGGTGCAAATCACTATGTGGGCCACCTGCCTCCCAGCTGGGAGCTGGGACCGGGCGGGAAGCAGGTGGCTGCCACCTGGCTTCCCCAGAAGTCAGTGGCTACCACTCGCCTCCCTTCACTGGGTTTTTCACCACGTACCCCCTGCCTGTGTCTCATATACCCCCTGGGATATGCATACCACAGGTTGAGAAACTATGTCTTAGAGAACCGGAGCTCGTCACACCAGTGCTCTGGGCTAGTTGCCTGCTAGTTACAAGGTGAAATCAAGGCATTGATTATTAACCTATAAAAGCCCTAAATGGTTTGGGACCTCATTATCTCAGAGAGACCTTTTCTCTCACTGCAAGATATCTCCATAGTCATGATTAGCATTGGTGCAGTTTAAACAGAAAAGAGTTGATGACAGGACATTCTCTGTGAAGGTCCATTTAGAAATTGCTTTGCTCTGTGGTCCAGCAAAGACAAAGTTTGTTAGTTTTCCAGATATATTGTAATCTTTTTTCTCTCAGGCCTTTGGAAAGTAGGTGGGTTGAAGAATATAATGGGGTATAGGAACATAGAAAGTGCCCACTGGATCACCCCCATGGTCCAGCCAGTCCAGCATATTATCTCCAACGGTAGCTAGTAGCATCAGAGGGAGGTGCAAGATGTCCTGCAGTAGAGAGATGTGGAATACTTTTATGTGCCATGATGGTCTCATCCTAATCTCTAATAGCTAGAGATTGTCTTAAAGTCTGAAGCATTGAGTTTTAGATCCCTTCAAAAGAGCTGTATTTCAGTGAAACATCCCACGGATTCCAGCAAAAATGCAATTCAACCCATATGTATTTTTAATGTTATATTTTTAAAAATATATTAGTTTGTGTGCATGGTGGGCAAACAAAGCAGATTACCGTGTGTTTGTGTGGGTATGTTTTATTGTAAAAGTGGTCCTGAGAACTGGATGGCTGCTTTCTTAGATACATTTAAATAAATAAATGATGGTGAGGTTTTTTTAAATATGTCTCTTAGAATCTAAACCAAGATCACAAATTCGTTTCACATCCTATGCCAGAATTTGTTCTAATGGTAACAGACTTTCTGGGTAGACAGCACGGCTTTCCAGGGTTCAGAAAATGCCTGCCATCTTGGTTATGCTTCTCTAATCCCTGACATGCTTTTAAGCCTTTAAAAATGTCCATGCGTGTGCTCAGGAACAAATAGAATATGGTGGTAGTCAGTCTGCACAACCATATTTAAAGGCTGAAAAGCTTTGTGCTTGCTTGGCAGTGCGGATATGAACATTGCTTGTGCCTTTCCCACTGAAACAAAGCTCTTAAACCTTTGAAAGTGGGGATAGGGACTCACTCACAGTCACCATCTTGGATTTGCTCCTTTGAAGAGAGAGTCCCTGGCAGCCATTTCTAAAGTTGAAAAATCCACTAATTGGCTTTTTAAACAAAAACAAAGCTCTTAAGTCCTCAAATGTATCTACAGAGAGTCCCTGCTAATATGGAGCAAATCTAAAATGGTGGCTAGAAGCAGTGTGCTGAAACTAACATAAATCTCCAGGGTCCTGCATGAGCAACTGGAGCACATAATGTTAAAGATACTGTACGTCATCAGATGGTAACTTTGAGTTAAAATGAACCTTGGCCAGACTAACATCTTGGCCTACAGTTCAAAGGATATGTATCCCATCACCAATCACCTGAAACATCCTGTTCCTTTATACAATTGTTTTTTTTTAAATATCAGGCTTGTAGTACACTTGGTTTGTACTGTAAAAAGGTAGTTTTCGTTTTTTTTTATTTTTGGCATATTAGATCTCAATCCTGCATGTTTCAGAAATGACCAGTTCTTTCCTGTGAAGAACAAAATCTGGCATTTCCCATCCTGGAATTTAAAAAAAATGGCAAATATTCATTTGCATAAAGGGGTGTGAGAGAGCCGCAGAGTGCTGTCCAATTAGAGGGAGATAGACGTTCTTCCACCTTCCCCTGACACATTATCCTGCACATCATGCGCTTTGCATCAACCACATGACCAAAATCAGTCTTTGCAGCCTCGATTTGGGGATGGTAGTACTAGAGATGAACAAATGCAGAAAATGTTGTGGACATTTACTCAAACCGTATGCCATAGGGACATTTGGAAGATCCTATCCAAGTATCAGGTCTGGTTCTGACTTCAATAGAATTTTGCCTGTGTAAGAACTGAGGATTTTTGGAGTTGGCAATGCACCTGTAATGTTCTTGCACATGCAAAGAAAGTGGGTTTGAGCCTTCACACACATACACATACCCTTCACCTTCTCTCTATTCCGAGGCAGAGAAGAATTAGGGCCCCCTTTTATCAGGAAATGGAATTTATCTTAAGTCTGAATCTGACATCACAATCCTCTCAGCAGCAACTAATTATGGTGTCATCAAAAAGGATTTGATTGCAGGTGGGAAAATGATGGGTGGAAAGATCAGATGAACTCAGGATCCTCTTATGTAAATGCCAGCAATTTTTTTTTTAAAGGGAGAGTAATGGCAAAGAATATATATGAGGGGAGTTGGCTGTAAAGGGAAAGTTTTTGCAAAGTTTTCCATAAAGTATCAGCTGGTCTTCCATTCATTTATTATGTTAAAAGATGTTCATTTCAAATCCAAATGCATTTATTGCCTTCTCATTGTCTTTACCAGCATTTGGGGTAATGTTCTGAGAACACGTTATAATCAGACCTATGCTAAGCAGTCCAGTGGGGATATAGTTAATTATTCTCACCGTCTTTTCAATGAAAACGTTAAAAAGGAGAGAGCTAAGCCCTCCCCCTAATGCCATGGCTTGCTTTACTGGTTCTAAGGGGGAAAGAGGCACATTTGCTTCCCTGCTGATATCATGTTAAGCATGCTCACTTCACAGGCATGTGCAAATGAAAATGTAATTGCATGGAAGGTGAATTGATTGCAATTAACCTCAGGACTTGGCCTCAGGCTGGGGTGGCCCACCTTCCTTCCTGGGAAGGTGCCATCAGGGGTATAATACATCACTGATGAATACATATATCATTGAGTGAAACACATACATCATGGGGGATAGTACATAAATCATGTAGAAAAACATGCATTATACTGAAATGATCAGATTATAAATGAAGAACATACATCATAAGATTATGCTGTTCCATTGTGTCCAGAAATATATATGGTGAAATCCTAGGTTCAAGGAAAGGTTCACCACATAATAAAATGAGCCTCTATAAACATAAGAAAAAAGTGCTTTATGTCAGTGAGATACACACGCAAACACCTAGTCCAACCCACATGTATTTTAGCAGCATCTTCTGTCAAAAAGGACCACAACGAGGACAGTTAAGCACAATGAGCACTAAAAAAAGCTCCTCTGCAGACTCAAACAACTGTGATTGCACATTAAAAAAACTGTTAAAAAAGATAAGTTTGTAAGTAAGATGAAAAAATCTCCAGCAGGGCTGATGTAGTTAGTGTTGTACAGAAAAGGTGCTCCAAAACTTGGTGACATGCAAGGAAGCTGAAAAGGCCTTGCTGCTAAATGCCAAGAGTAGGAAGTCTTAGTCTGCGAAGAGCTGTTTGATTTCCCATGGACAGAGTGCACAGGAATGCTGCTGGTAGTGCAACATTCTGGATGTTATCTTGAAATGAAATCAGAGACGTTCTGGATTGCAGATGCAGCTAAGTAATTAAAAGTTAAAATGAAAAACATTCAAATCAATACTCTACAATGGGAAGCCAGTGGAGTTCATGAAAAAGGGGAACAGGATCTTGAGTACAATTATTTTTACACTGGATTCTTCACACCCTTTTTTTTGTTTTATTTTGTTTTGGACCCATTCTTTTGTTCATTACTCTCTCAGCACTAATTGGCTTTTTTTTAACCCCTTTTCCCAGTGTTTTCAGTGCAATGAGATACACTGCACAACAGAACAGAAATCAATCCTGTAAAATGCAAATTTATAGTAATTTTTCAAAATACATCTTTGTTATTGTTAATCAAATGTATGCAGTCATGAAAGGCGCCAACCTTTCTGAGGCTGATGGAAGCACTCTGTATAATGGAACAAGTCAGGTGATTTCCACATGAAGTTATTTTTTGTATGAATGTCTGCACGTGTGAATTATGTTGGTGCTAAAACATGAGCCTGGAATTCACATCCATTCCCAACATTGTTGAGTTAGGGTTATGGTTGGAGCTTGGTGTACTAAGGGATTCCTTAGTCATAAACAAAGTGTTTGACCCATTCCATTCCTCAGGGCAATAGAAAGCCAGAGCTAACTGAATTTATATAGTGGGAATTGATAGTTTATTGCTGACCCTGGAGGAGTACTGACTCATATGCTATTTCTAACTGGAGCTGGTAAGGGTAAGGATACAGCAGATGGTCTCAAGTGGGGCTAGGGAAAGTGTCAAAAATATATCAGACTACAAAGGTTTAATTTTCAACTCGCAAATACACCAGATGCAGTGCCCACTAACACTAACAAAATTAATCTAAGGCAAGCAAAGAATTGGTTTCAACATATGTTCATCTTCTCTGATAAGATGTGGTGTGCTAGTATTTATATTGAATAGGTGATCAGCAAGAGGGTGGTAACTACATGTGCTATTTTGTGGGAATTAACTGTCATTATACTTTGAGAAAGCAACAGTTCTTGGACTAATAATCCGGAGACAGATAAAATCACATTCATTCTCCTAACCAAAATAGTTGGTTAAAAAAATAATTCTACAAATGGTTAAGTCTGCCCAGTATACGCATAATCATTTTGCTATATGATCTATGTGTTTCATTAGTTGAGGTACACATTTCGTTATAATAAATGTGCTTCAGCAAATGATCTATGCATTTCTTTCTGGAATGTATGTGTTTCACTAGAAAAGGTATGTGTTCATCAACTATGAATAATGTTCCTAACAGCACCACATTATATTACTTGGCTGGTATCAGCACAGCATTACACATCCATTCCCTCATGACCATGAAGACTCCATTCTGCAAAAAGACACATATCAGATCCTATCAGTCTTTTAAGGTGATGCTACACATGTGCATATGTGTTTGGTACTAAGGAAGCACACACGGAAGGATGAAGAGAAACAGAGCTACTTTAATGATAGAATTGTTTATGGTGCATGAATTAAATGTAAAATAAATAACAGAGGGATCTATCTTATATGATCTTTGCTAATTCAGACAGCAGGTAAATCAATGATCAAATACATAGAGTTCAGGACTTGTAGTAGCCAAGTTTTGCCCACATATTCTTTCCTTGAACGATTGTCAGTCCTTTCTGATTTTCAAGCAAAAACTAGGGCAGTTGTTTTGTTTCATTTTATAATGTAACATCCTTCCTCTTTCTGTAATTTTGATTCCCATTAAATAATACTCAGAGAGTTTAATATGTAAACTTCCTCACTAAGACAACATTTTACTCCCCCCTCATCTCCACATTTATTAAAATAAAATTAAACAAGAGAGATCTATGAAGTTCAGGGCTTCTTGACTCTCTCATCCTTAGCTGAGATACCAGTTTTAGATGGGGAAGTTTTTTGTCATTATTATTACTACACGTAAAGGAACACAGCAATTTCCCCACTCGATCTGCCAACATTCTTATAGCCGACGCTGGATTTAGGGGCAGGCGTCTGCCAGGGGTGCTGGGCTTGGGGGGCACTGGGCTCAGGGGGCTATTTTTGTTGTTGAATACAGATTTACAGATCCTAACATGCAAATTTATCATCTTATATGACATGGATAAATCATGCATGCAAATCGTGCATCAAAGTCATGAAATGGGCTACAAATGCTGAATAAGATATAAGGTAATCAAAAGTTTAACAAATAGGTGGGGGGCACCATTTGGTTTAGGGCGGACCCTGCTTACAGCACTGTTACTCTGTGTATCAACTGGACTAGCTCCCTGCTGAAGATATTGCTAAGAAATCTTCACATTATCTGTGGAAATCTAGTTGTTAATTTCCCAAATTTCTTAATCATATTTCTCAATACATTCAAATACAGTCTGTTTTGCACAGAAGCTTCTTTGTTTTAGAAAATTCCTTTGCAAATACAATTCAGGAAACCCGAAAGGTACCATAAAACTCAGGAAATGTCCTTTTCTAAATATTTGTTAATTTCCTCTCTCCTCCCCCTTCCGAATAGGCTATTTGTCAATTATAGACCATTATTATTCATGTGTAATAATATCAATTCTAGCATTATAATACATATTAGTCTTGACTATAAGGCTAATGATTTGTATCTGAACCTTCATTTTAAAAGCATTTTTCATTAAAACATTCAGTTATATACATATGGTATCAAATATTTCATTATACATCCCTTTACAGACTTATTCTCTCTCTCCTCTGCATCTATCATTGTGGATGCTATTTAGCTTTTTTAAAAATCCTGCCTTTTATACCTTTCTGTTCATTAATATGTTCAGAAGCTTCATTTAAAAGTGTTTTTAAAAAAACATATTCAGGAAATAAATACCAACCCCGGAATTATTTTTTTTCTGCCTTGTTAGAAATTCACCAGTGTGCAAATTAGGAATTGATGCATTTTTTTTTGTACTGAAAATAATTTATTTTTCTCTGTCTAAATATGAGTTGGAGTTTAAAGAAGATTGTAAATGCTGACTGGAACCGAATTAAATAAGAAGTCTGCTGATGTTATGTAACTACTATTTTAGTTTATCCAGTATATGTTGTCTGATTACCTTCCCTCCGCTCTCACAAAAAAGCAAAAACCAAAACCCAAAACCACCCCCTATACATTTTGTACTTTTATCATATCATAGCAGCAATTTTAAAGGAAATCATTTCTGAAGGAACAAATTCAGTATTGAAATATGGCTGAATTCAGTCTATATTTTAAAATGAGTCAGACAAGAGAAATTGGAAGCCATTAGAGAGACCTGAAGTATTCAGTGTTTACATCGGGGAATAAATATTTTGGATTATATCCTCAGCTAATATAAATTATCATGGGTCACCAATTTACACCAGCTAAAGATTTGTATTTAATAGTCAGTAATATGCCTCTCATAGAACAATTGTCTCCTCATTAAATAATGCAGTTAAAAATTGATAATATACAACAACTTTTGTCTTGACATTTTAGATTTGGAGAATAGGTCTGTCTTTAATGGAGACCTGATATTTTGGAAGTTATTATTACCATTATTATTTATTTGTTTTATTCTAGCACTTAGAGCCTTCACTGAGATTGGAATCCCTTTGTACTTTGTAAGGGCTAGTCCCTGCTCTGAAGAATTTCAATCTAAGCAGACAAGAGAGACACAGGGTGGGCAGGAAACAAGCAGAGAAATGGAGTGATTTGCCCCAGGTCAGACAGCCGGTGGGTATCAGAGCTGGGAATAGAACCCAGGGCTCCTTATTCCAGTCCAGTGCCTCATGGGCTGCAATAGCAGGGTCTTAGCAGCTCTGGAGTAATTTTAAATGTCTCACCTACATTCGTTAAACTATTAGCAATAAGGGAGGGTAAAAAGAGCGAAGATCTGAGCACTCAGCACAAAACTGAGATGCTGAGAAGAAAATTAATCAAGAAACCACAGGACATGAAGAGAAGTGTTGGGATTCCCTCCAAGGTCATTTCCACTCAGCTTATCCAGAACATCTTGTCCAGTTCTGAGAGAACACTTCATCCAGTTCTCTGGATCCAAACTGAGTTTAACTCCAGCTCATCACTCAGGTTACTTTATTAGGCATGTAACAGCCCTATAGTCATGCTGGCCAGGCCCAGACACAGGGGGTTTATGTATAGGGTGATATCACAATTCCAAATGACGTCACACACCACACAGCTTATATAATTTTTTTCTAGCTACTATATCTATATTTCTTGAATCTAATTGGTTTGGACATCTTGTGATCATGCAAGGACCGTTCACTTTGAAGTCTGTGTAAGGACCAATCGCATATGTCTTCACCCTATCTACATTTCAAGCTTATCAGTTCAGGGTGTTCCCACTTATCTTAGCTAGCCTGAAAATACTGTCACCAGCACACCCCTCTGGAACTTCTTACAGCCTTGCTTACAATTTAACTTTGCACTCAAATCAGGCTGCCTGTCACACTTTTGTTTACAATTTAAACTTCCACTCATACCAAGCTATAGTCAAGTTTACTCATGCCCAGCCAGATCTATGCCTACAAGAAGAAATTCTCGAATTGTTTGTACACTAATACTAGGATCCTGGATAACAAACAAGAGGAATTTGAATTGCTAATTTATGAGCATAAATTTGATCTACTTGGTACTACTGAAACCTAGTGGGATGATTCGCATGATTGGAATGTTAAAATCAATAATTATAACCTATTTAGGAAGGACCAAGTGAGCACAAGGGGTGGGGGAATGGCACACTATGTTAAATATGGCAATACCTGTTTCCGAGTCACTGATAACTCAGAAGAAAATGATCTTGAATGCTTATGGATCACTGTCCTAACAAAGAAAGTACAAGATGGAAGCACAAAATGGGGTACTAATTGGTGTCTGCTACAGACCACCAAATCACACTATGACCGCCTCCATACATATCTATCTATAATGCATAGGGAATAAAGGTTTGATCATGGGGGACATCAGTTTGAGTGACATATGCTGGAAATCTCATGCTGTCAGTATCGAAACATCAGTGGAATTTCTAAACATAATAGATGACAATTTCCTAATTCAAAAAGTGTTGCAGCCAACACAGTGGAATTCTATATTGGACCTTGTCCTAAAAGATGAAGAGGAATAATAGTGTAGGTACAGGGGAGCATGTCTTGATCACATTTAAAATGTTCAAGCAGAGTGAAGACCAGACCAATAATATATATACTTGGTTCTTTAATAGGGCCAATTTCATTAAGGCGAAAACAATTATGAACCAGATCAGCTGGGAGGAAGAATTTAATCAGAAAAATGTGAATAATAATAGGGAATCATTTAAGAACACCTTACTAGTTGCTCCAAAAGGCACAATCCCACAATTGAGGAAGAAGGCTTTGCTGGTTAAAAAATCAAACTGATTTAGAGAGGAAGTGAAGATAGCTGTAAATAGTAATAATATATATCTAATGGAAGAAAGGGGAAGTTGAGAGGAATGTATATAAATCAGAAGTTAGGAATTATAGAAAACTGATAAGGGAAACCAAGAGATACAAAGAGAAATCTATTGCCAGCAGAGTTAAGGACAACAAGGCGCTTTTTACAATACATTAGGAACAAAAAGAATCATGAAAATGGTATTGATTCCTTAGTAGATGGAAATGACAGTATTATAATAATATTGCAGACAAGGAAGAGGTGTTCAATAAATATTTCTATTCTGTATTTGGGGAAAAAACAGATGATATAGTCTCATCATATGGTGATGATACTCTTTGTATTCCACTAGTATCTCTGGAGGATATTAAGCATAGTTTCTAAAGTTAGACATTTTTAAATCAGCAGGTTCAGATAACTTGCATCCAAGAGTTTTAAAAGAGTTGGCTCAGAAGCTCACTGGAATGTTAATGTTGATTTTCAATAAGTCTTGGAGCACACTGGGGAAGTTCCATAAGAATGGAAGGAAGCTAATGTTGTGCCAATATTTAAATGGAATAATCTGGGTAATTATAGGCCTGTCAACCTGACATCAATCCCAGGCAAGATAATGGAGTGGCTGATATGGGACTTAATTATAAAGAATGAAAGGAGGGTAATTTAGCTAATGCAAATCAATGTAGTTTTATGGAAAATAGATCTTGTCAAACTAAACTGATATCTCTTTTTGATGAGATTACAAGTTTGGTTGATAAAGGTAATATCATTGCTATAATATACTTAGACCACTGTAAGGTGTTTAACTTGGTACCACACAACATTTTGATGAAAAAACTAGAACAATATAAAATTAACATGGCACATATTAAGTGGACTAAAAATTGTATAACTGATAGGTCTCAGCGGAATCATCAATGAGTGAGTCTGTTTCCAGTGGATTCCTGCAGGGATTGGTTCTTGGCCCTATGCTATTTAACATTTTTGTCAATGACCAAGAAGAAAACATAAAATCATCCCTGATAAGAAGTTCAGATGACACAAAAATTGAAGGAGCAGTGAATAAAGAAGGCTTTGTTTAACTAGCACTTTTGTGGGTAAAACTATTGTCGGGTCAGGGGTGTGAAAAAACCACACCCCTGACTGACATAAGTTTCACTGACAAAAGCGCCGGTGTGAACAGTGCTACTTCGGCGGGAGACTGTGTCAATGTAAGGTCTGTCGTATAGGCATAGCTGAAGACAGGTCACTGATTCAGAACCATCTAGATTGCTTGGTAAACTGAGCGCAAGCAAACAATATATGTTTTAATATGACTAAATGTAAATGTATACATCTGGGAACAAAGAATGTAGGCCATACTTACAAGTTGGGGGACTCTATCCTGGGAAGCAGTGGCTCTGAAAAACATTTGAGGGTCGTGGTGGATAATTAGCTGAACATGAGCTCCCAATGTGACACTATGGCCAAATGAGCTAATGCAGTCCTGGGATACACAAACAGGGGAATCTTGAGTAGAGGTAGAGTCGTTATTTTACATCTGTATTTGAGCCTGGTGTGAACTCTACTGGAATACTGTGGCCAGTTCTGGTGTCACAATTCAAGAAGGATATTGATACATTGGAGAGGTTTCAGAGAAGAGCCACAAAAATGATTAAAGGATTAGAAAATATGCTTTGTAGTGATTGAGCAAAATCTCTTTAGCTTAATAAAAAGAAGGTTAAGGGGTGATTTGATTATAGTCTACAAGTACCTACATGGGAAATAAATATTTAATAATGGTCTTTTCAATCTAGCAGAGAAGGGTATAACATGATCCAGTGGCTGGAAGTTGAAGCTAGACAAATTCAGACTGGAAATAAGGCATACATTTTTAACAGTGAAAGTAATTAACCATTGGAACAATTTACCAAGGGTCATGATGTATTCTCCATCACTGAAAATGTCTATATCACGATTAGATGTTTTTCTAAAAGAACTGCTGTAGGAATTATGTTGGGGAAGTTCTATGGCCTGTGCCAGGAGGTTACACCAGATGTTCACAATGGTCTCTTCTAGTCTTAGAATCTATGAAATGCATATATTAAAATAGTGGACCTGTTCCTGTAGCCCCATCTCCATGAGTCATTCCATTGTCTAAGGGTCTGATCCATTGGCCATTGGTTTCCATTAACTTCATGAACTTCCATTAACTTAATCAGCTTCTAATGATGTGTCTACACTGCAATTAAAAACCTGTGGCTGGCCTGTGCCAGCTGACTCAAACTCCTGGGGCTCAGGCTAAGGGGCTGTTTCGTTTCATTTCATTCCCTGCGAGGTGGGAGGGTCCCAGAGCCTGGCTGTAGCACGAGCCCAAACCCCTACATTGCAATTAAACAGCCCCTTAGTCTGAGTTAGCCAGCATGGGCCACCCGCATGTGTCTGATTGCAGTGTAGACATACATGCAGTGGTTCACTCTGCTCATGTGTTCCACCCTTTCCTCACCCTGTGTCAGCCTCATCTATTTAGATTGTAAGTTCTTTTTGAGTTGGAACTATCTGCTACTCTGTGTTTGTAGCACAGTGGGATCCCGTTCTTGGCGGCCCATAGGCATTGCTGTGATAACCTTGATTAATCAATAATAATCCATAATAAGTGTGTGGAAATCTCTAGACGCAAAGGTGAACCTAATACTAGGCTCCACCCCTTTCAATCCAGTCCTAGTTTTAAATAGGACATATTCCTCCAGCCCTTTTTCACTGTTCTTTATTGTTTTCCAAAAAAACCAAACCAAAACAGATTCTAAGTAATCCAAGAATAACTTCGCTACCAGGTTCTCTCTAGAGAAAGCGAAGCTGTGGGCCAATCTCTTAGTTTAATCACTATGAGCTACAGTTGGGGGGGGGGGGTTCTGCAGCAGGAAGCTGGGATCACTGATCACTGATGTCATAAGCATGAGTAATAGATGATGTGGTGAGTCTGACGCACAGTCAGCTAAACTTGCATGAAAACCACTTTTAATGAATAGTGGTTGTAAACTGGGCTTAAAACCTCTTCAAGAATTAAGATTCAGTTCATTGTGAGGACAGGGCCTAAAGCATGATTTTAGTGCAGTTATAATGTAGTTCTGAGGGAAACTCTGCTAAGCAACTACTGGGTTTAATCAGCATGGTGTGAACCACAGGGTGCAAACCATTCTATTTACGTGGAGTCCCATTGACTTCAATGTCAATCCTTCAATTGGGGCCTTTAGCTTGGACAGTGGCTAAGTATGAGTGTGTATGAGTGCAAAGTCTCCATAGTTTGTGGCGCTAATGCTTCATAACTGAGTATGATAGCAGTGCTGAGCGGAAGGTGCTGATAGTTGTGAATAATGTAGACACTAATTTATGAAAATAAAACAGATACATTACTGGTTGTGCTCTGTCTCTCTCTCACAAATGTATGATTGAAGCTATTCATGAAACAGTAGCTTATCCCCTCAGCTTTTTTCGTCCCATTTCACATTGGGTTAGTGGGGTATATGAAAATATTCAGTCAATATTTGTTGAATCAGGAACAATATTTAACTGTCTATTGGCTTCAGTACAATCATTTGTTGACTATTACACTTTGTCTGTATTCTGGAACATGCTTTTTCTTTGTAGAGTGTTCAGATACTTTCTCCCAGCAGTAGCACTATCATTACAAAATCAAGTACAAAGAATTTGGAGGATGTGAGGGGAAAAGGAGCCTTCAAAATTTGTGCAGATGTGAAAACACAAAACAAAAGAAAAAATATCAGTTAAGATTTAGACCAGCCAAATCCTAAATTACAAAAAGAGTTTCCCTTTGACATCTTGGTCATCAGCTGCAACCATTATCTGAGGATAAATCAATTTGTAGCAGCTGCAGACAGCTATTTGAGTGTAGGGCCAGAACAGCTTAATTGGAGAAGCATGTTAAAAGTTAAAAGGCCAGAGTCATGCTGAGTACACAAAGGGATTTTTTGGGGAGGTGAGAGGGGGAGAGAAAAACACATAACACAGCATTACAAGGTTCAAAACGCATCCTGCCATCTTTTCTAATCCATGGATATAGCCAGTTCCTGATATTTGCTGATTTGATTTGCTTCCTCCTATCTATAAAAATGAGGCAGGTTGCAGTGTGCTGAAGTTGTCCAAATGCAGTTTGTTTGTCATAGTCAATTGCTTCTTCTTATTAGAATATAATTAAATGTGATTGGCAACAGCAATTCTAGTAGTTTTATGTTCTTTTAATTTTGGATGGAGGGTGAACCTGGTTTCCCAAAATGCTAAAACCAGTTGTTATCTAAGATTCTTGATTCCAGTTGTGTAGGGTTCTTACAGGATGGAAAATCTTTATTAATAATGTCCCAGACTTTAGAGATGAACTATTTAAGTGCTCTCAGACTCTGGTTTATCTTTTCCATAATTGCAGGAATGCAGACTAAACTATAGCTGTCTTCCCTCTGATTGGTGTCTTCTCTGCATCATTACATTTGATTCAGTTTATTTTTGATGTTTATCATAGATTCTCTGAATAGTCTGAATGTTTTTCTTTTCAAATTGCAAGGAATCGCCACAATTAGTTAGTTGTGGTCTGATACAGCAACTCTTTTCTGAAATGTGTATTTTTGTAAACATATAACCACACTCTTTTGCAGTCATGGGCATGCAGCACAGTTGAACAACATGCTAAATACACCCATCTCAAGCATGGTCCTTTCATGTCAAAGGCTTTCCAAATAATTTTGGTGCCAAGTATGTATTTGGCTTCAAAAGCTGTTTTCCACTCAATGCTGTGCATATAAACTATGCTTTTCTTGCTGTATGTCGATGTTTGGTGTAGCTGTTGCCTGCTGGTGATGCATTTTAATATATCTAGCATGACCGCACATACACAAAACCAAAATTTGTCATTTTTCAGGAACAGAACAGCAGATACGGATTTGTGCCCTAAAGCTGGTGACACAGTAATTTATTTTGGAAGTATAACAACAGAAGCCCACTGATGAAAAATAGTTCCACAAAAAACATGCACAGTAGTGATTTTGGTGTTCTGGGGAAGGTCATTTTCAGTGGGCTGAGGACCCTTGGCTAGTGAGATCAGGATGAGCTTGGATCTAGACATTTTGAGAGCACATTTATGAGATCCAGGAGAGGAGCTTGGCAAGATTCCTTAGGGAAGACACACACTAAGGTTGTTTCCATTTGGGGAATAATTTAAATGGAATGGGAGAAAAGTTATCATCAGTATAAGACAGAATTATATATTTTAATCTATGTACTGTGTGCTTACTGGTAGATACTATAGCAGTAGACATGAGAGAGAGCGCGCGCGCGCACATGCAAGCATTGTTATATAACAAGATGATATGGCACTGATTCTCAACCTTTTCGATAAAGGGACTTCATGCTCCTGTAATGTATCTAACTGGGGCCACAATTCTATTTAGCAATATGGGAAGGACAGGGTGGTTTAGACCCCAATGATGATACCATGTAATATGGTATTTACGAACTGTTGCTCTTGCTTTGTAAAAGTTTGATATCTAAGGTTGAGTCTTAGGTCTTGCTTCATAGTATCATTTGTTGAAAAAGTGACCTGAAAATTTTTGAATAATACCACACAATAATATACTACACATCAATTTACTGATTATAAAGGATCTGTGATCTACACAGTATCCGCACCAAGTTCACTGAATATTAAATTGTTTGGATCTCATTTACCAATACAGTTCCAAGACAGCAGTCTTTCACTCTTTCAGCTGTGAGTGAAAATCATGAAAGTTAATGAATAGATCAAGGATCTGGAGGAGCACGCCTAGGTAACAGAGAAAAACAGAGAGAATTTTCCCTTCCAGAACCAGGGAAGTTTGGCCAAAAAAGGGGAATGAAGGTTCCCTATCAGCAGAAGAGGGAAGAAACATGCAAAGCATATTCATTTGCAACTACATTGGTGTGGAAGCCCTGGAAACAGCACGAGGGGACTGCCCCACAGGATCCACACCAGTTCAAAGACTCTGCCCATATGTGCGAAGCACTCTCTATGCCCCCTGAAAGGAGTGATGTACAACAAGGGAATGGCTGAAAGGGGAAGCAGACCAGTCTTGAGCACCAGAAAGGAAGCTTTACTGGGAAACAAACATCTTGATTATCCTGGGAATTTGCCAGTGGACTTCCAAGAGGAGAAACTGTCAGTGGGACCACAAGAACCTCTAGTTGGCTCTGTGGTACATAAGCCTGGAAACAAATCAGTCTGTCAAGGGGATCCCCAGTAACTCATAGTCTCCTGAAGAGAAGATGGATAGTCCAGCAGGTACAGTGTAACTAAGGGAAGCTGACTGGCCTCAGGGGAATATAATGGCAGCTGTGTCTTCAGAGAAAACTCCTGGTTGAGAAGAGGAGAAACTAGGGTTCCACAGTGCAGCATAGACCCTGTTACTATCTCTGGTAGGTTACTCAGCTAAATCCATTGCCAGAAGCAGAGGAGACCTTGGTTTTAGAACCATTCAGGCCTCCATCAAAAGCTGTCTCACACAGATATGATAGCTGCAGCAGATTTGTTCCACAGTCTGTAGCACCATGCTCTAGTCCTGGTTCATGGAGCATAGGGCAGCAACATTCAGAATACAGGTGACCTCCATGTCATGGGCTTTTCTAAGGATAGTATCATTTGTACAAGGCAAGGATCCCAAGCATGCATGGAAATGAGGGGGGGCTGAAATCACACTGTTAAAAGAAACCCATTTGGGAGATTTGTAATTCTTAGTCAGTGCTTGCAATATAGCTGGGGCTCATAGGATATCTAAAGATCAATATCTGACTGATAGCTCTAAAATTTTATATCAGGAGAAGGCTATGCCAGAGTCCTGCTCCACATGGCATATGTACTCCAACAAAGCCAGGGCCTTTTCCAAGTAATGGTGTCAGTAGATTTGTTGCGCAGAGAGCATGGAAAGAAAATTGATTCCCTCGTGGTGAGCAGATAAACCCCATTAATGAAGGGCTTTTGTGCAGTGCCCATTAAGAGGATAAATAACAGTGAAGTGGAAGATGAGGAAAGAGAAGAAATCCTTACCCATCATTATTATCAAGGGTAGGTGAAAGATACTTCTTCCACTGAATCACCTATAATGAGTTGCACATACTCTCTGGGAATTTCTAGTGAAACATGGTACCCTTTAACAGTAATAGTGTGTCCATGTGGCAAAGTCATAGAACCATAGTGTTGCAAGAGGCCTGGACTTGACATGACCTGCAGCCATCTTGTATACGGATTTAGCATAACCTGCAGCCATCTTGTATGCTCTGTAAGTTGTAAACAAAACTATAGAGTCAAGAGAATTGGGCCTTGGCTTAGGCAGATAGAAATTTACCAGCTGCAGTTGCAGCAGTACTAACAGAGACAGATACAGTGAAATCACAGATTCATGAGAATGGAAGGGAGTACGGATAAGCTAACCTTGAGTTTCTGCAAGTTTCTTACTGGGTGTCTGTGTGAGTTTCTTGTTAAAAGTTGCTTTTGCTGATAAGTAGAAACTATGAGGTTTTGCTGCTGCTAGGAAAATTGTTTTAGCCCAATAGAAGTTCGTTATGATGAGTAAAAGAATTGGGTAAAGTATCTATAAGAAGGACTCTTATTTTAACTATATAATGAGGGTCAGAAAAGAACCTTGTTGGAGCCTAACTACGGGGTGCAGCCCAAGAGCAGGCTGTTGGATCTAATATCATGCACGACCACTCTGTGCAGAAGCCGGAGTCCCAAACAATGACATGACCCTGACTGGCCATCCAGCCTCTTTTTGAAAGCCACCAGTGAAGGAGCTTCCATGACTTACCTAGGCAGCCTATTCTTGTCCTGTTTTCTGTGGCAAGAGAGAACAATTGTTCTCCATCTTTTTTTGACAGCCTTTCAAGTATTTGAAGACCACTATTATGTCATCCCTTAATCTCCTCTTTTCAAAACTAAATATGCTCAGTTCCTTCAGCCTTTGCTCATATGACTTGCATTCCATACCTTTCATCATCTTCGTCGCTTTCCTCTGGATTCTTTCCAGTTTCTCTACATCCTTTCTATACATTGGGGACCAAAAATGGACACAGTACTCCAGCTGAGGCCTAACTAGCACCAAGTAGAGCAGTACTATAACCTCCCATGACTTGCATGCTATGCCTTTGTTAATGAAACCCAAAATTGCATTTGCTTTTTTTGCAACAGCATTGCATCATTGACTCATGTTGAGGTTGTGATCCACCACAACTCCCAAACCCTTCTCAGCTTTGCTATCAAGCCAGTTATCCCCATTTTGTATTTGTGCCTTGCCAGTTTACTAATCCACTGCAATCACCTTGGGGGCAGGATTCCCAAGTTGGCCTTGAACCTATAAGCATCTTTTGAATTTGCTCTTGGGCACAGGGGAAACAACACTGTCCATGCCATTGAAACTATCAAGGGGAAATTATTAAAAAATCCTTGGATATAGCAGTCTGCATAGGTTCTGAAGAGAATGCACACTTCCCTTTGTTCTCAGGCACCATTCTGGTACTTAAGGTGTACAAAGTCTTCCTCCTGAGGTATTATCTAATAAGCGATTCTATGAGATCCCTAGAGGTTTCGTAATCCAAAGTTAGAAGCAATTAGCAAGCAATGAAGGGATACATATGGTATCCCTATGGATGGACTAGCTTCTGCCACAAAGGAAGGTTTATCTACTTGATGACTCTTGGTGCTTTGGAAGACCATCAGAGGAAGGTCACAGAGATGACAGGAGATCTCTCCTCCTAAGATGTAAATGTTTGGGGATGTCTGATTGTTTTGAGAGAGGCCATTTGGAAGGAAATTGGGATCAACACAGACAGGGGTTTGCTTGTTTAATTCCCATATTGATGTGACAATAGTTACTATTGCAATCCTGATAGCGTCTATAAGTATCTTATTACTCCAGGCAAGTTTGTTTCTTGCAAGGAGAGAAGTTGAAATAAAAACAGAGAGAAAGACAGATGAGTCCTCTCTGGAAATATCAGCTAGCACAAACTCCTGTAATTAATCATAAAGAACCACCCAGCAGAAGAGGAGGAGCAATTTGGCACCTGGGGGCAGGACAAATGACAGTAAAGCCCAAAGAAGTGATTCCCAACTTTTTACAACCCTATGTTACAACAGAAAAAATGTTGGGCATCCCATCAGCTCTAGCCATAAAAAGAGAGAAGTCACCAACCCCACATGACCTGGTTATAAACCCCAGCCTAAGAACCTCTGGGATAAGTGTAGACAGATTAAGCAGTGCATTGCAGCTGAAGTGTATGGGTTAAGATAGCCCATGAAATTTAGTGAAACCAAGTGAAATTAAATCTAAATGTTATACCTGCAACATACCATTGGATTTAGATAAATTTTCTGTATAGAGAAGTGCATCAAACCAGCAAACACTGCAACAAGGCTGATTAATGAAGAGGATGGCATACCTTAGCCTCATGATGCAGTTACTGCCTGGGTTTGCTCCAAGAGAAACCTCATGTAATTAACATGACTCTTGCTCTTTAACTTTTAACATGCTTCCTAATTAAGCTAGTCAGACTCTGAACTTCACTATCTGGCCACAGCCACTGCAAAGTGATTTATCCTCTGATGATGGTCAGTGCTGCCAACCTTAGTGTCAGAGAAAAGCATTTATCTATTTGGATTATTTTATCCCTTTACCATTCATTTATACATTTGCTAAGTTTTGTAGTGGAAACATAGGTTTTTTTATTCTAGCTTTGCATTATCATATTTATATATAGGACATCTCTCCCCCCGCCCCTTTATAAATAAATATATACATGAATAGAAACTATAATGCATTTCAAATTGACATCTTGCTTATACTTTTGAAACTCTTACTCCATTAGTCATTCTCAGAAGAATAAAAGCTGAAAGCCATAATAAAGCACATGGAAAAGCGATCACTGTATGTAGATGTGGTATCAGTTTGTATGATAAGGTATCACAAGTGAATTTTTGTTGTCATAATTGTATTATATTTCAATTATTTGCCTTTATAGACATACTCATCTTTCTATGGTGCTTTGAGATCTTTGAGTGAGAGGTGCTATTTAAATGTACAGTATTATTGCATAAAACTCAGCATTTAGCACTGACATTATTTGTTTTTTTTCTTCTCAGGGGAATAGGTATTATTAATGATTGAGATAATATTGCTTTGGGAAGAACTCTCAGGTTTTCCAGAATTTCTGATATTACCATGTATCAGAGAAATCCTGTTTCCAGAGAATGCACTGGCTATTTTAGATATGTTATCATAGGGACCCACCATCCTCTTTTTGCTCATATATGTGTGGACATCTGAAGACTGAACAACATAATCTGCCCACACTTGATTTTGGTTGGTCATTCTGACTGTTTTGCTATTAGAGGGAGTTAACAAAGCACAGGTGTTGCATACCCTAAATTAGGATTGGCTGTTGAATTAAAAAAATCATGGTAATTACACAGCTGCTCGAAATTGTGGGTAAGTGATCTAAAATTGCCAAGAAACCCCACCCACATTCATTACTGTCTAAATGGAAAGGATGTGTATACAGAGATTATGTGGTTTCACATGAATCCCCCAAGCCATAAAGTAGAATTTCCTAATTGTCAGCTGTACTGGGCTATGCTTGTTTAAAATAATTAGAGTGCAGCAGCTTCAACAGACTAGGTTTTATTTATTTATATATACACACACACGTGCACGTACGCACACCCACCCACACCTCAGTGCAGGTTTTTATCAGTTACTATCAGTTTTCTGTTCATTTCTGACACCGTCATTCTGCCAGTCTGGGGAATAAGGAGAGAGAGGGGGAACAGGAAAGAAAGGTGTTATCTTCAATGTACACAAGCAATGCAGCCCTAAAGAACCAGGATGAACCAGCCCCAATGTGTGAGATGGATGGAAACAATTCACCAACTAAATCCAAACGACATATATACATTTATTATACCTATAAAAAGGAAAAAAGGGAAAAAATCTCCGTCCTTCCTTTTTTTTTTTTCCAAGAGGGATAGCTGAAATCTTTCTTAATTACCGCTTATTGCAATGACAGAATTGTAATTTATCATTTAGTTGTAATTTGACATATGTTCACACCTTTGCCATTTCCAATTTCCTCCTTCATTCTAATTGTCTGCTTCACTCGCCTGTCATGCGCTCCTCTTGGGATTAATTCGAGCTGTCTATCTGCACCAAGCTACCAGCACACTGGGGGCTGCCGAGAGCGTGACAGTGTCAATGTGCACACAGTTTATCTAAGGCATTACCCAGCCATCACAGTCCTGCCTCCTCTCTTTCCCCATTGTTTATTGTTTATTCCATTTTACATTTGTGACTTTTCAATGTTTTATTAGACTCTAATTATGCTCTTGGCTGTCAACTGAAAAGAGAGAAAGCATTATGTTAATTACTGGGGGAAGGGCCTTCAGAAGAGGTAATAAATGAACCAGTAGATGTCTCTCTGTCTAACATACACACACGATTTAAATGCTCTTCCTTCATCTTTTTCCACAGCTGTTTGTATGCTCTCTCTCTGTCTCTCTCTCTCACACACACACACTACTTCACCCTCATTATAAAGCATTCAGTTATGGTACACACACGTCTCCCTCTTGCTCTATAACATAAGGCTACTGGGTATTAGATTTCCTCCCTTTAAAACTGCCTGTTGTAAAAATAACATTTTTCCATTATACTTGAGGGGCCAAATTCATTACTAGTGCAACTCCACTGACCTCACTAGGGATGAATTTGGCTCAGAATGTTTGGTTGCTAAGGGTGGTAATATAATGGGGAAGGCCATTTTATGCCCTGCCCTATGAGTATGTACCAGGGTTAAAAATTAACTTGTTAGAGGATGCTTCTGTCACTAAGAAATTGCTTGTGCTCTTTCCTCCCTTATAGGCCTTACTCAGCCTACCCATACTCAGCAGCAGTCTCCTTCTTTCCCCTATTGCCTCACACAACACAAAGCCATATTCAGCCTTACTCACGGATGCTGCCATTGTCTCTCTTTTGCTGCTCTTCTTCAAGAGTTTTATATATGTAATGCTGTGCATTTCATGCCCTTTTCCCTTTCCTCATGGTACTTCTGAGCCCAATGTCCTGCCCGTTTGCCACCTTCCAGAAAGACCCTGGGCTCAGGGATCTCTTTAGAAGTAGAATGCGTGCAATGGAAGTAGATGCTTCTTAAATACTACAAAAAGGAAACTGCACTTTATCATCCCATCGCAGTCATGTAAATTTGCAATGTGAGCAGCAGCCACTGGTTTCATAGAAGCTCACTTTTCTAGGTAGGAAGGCAACATTAATGCTGAAAAACAACAACAATACTCAGCTCTCATAAAGCATTTCTCATCCATAGATCTCCAAGTGTTTTACAAAGGATGGTAAGAATCATTATCTCCATTTTATATAGATGAAAGCTTGGCACCAGGAGATAGAGTGACTTGACCAAGGTCACGCAGCAGATTGGTGGTACAGCAGAACCCAGGTTTCCTGACTGTCAGTTCAAAGCCCTATCTATTTGATCAACCTGCCCCTTGGGTACCTTAACCTATCAATTTTGGAGGCCTAGCCGCAGCAGATTGCCTGTAACTAGAGGAACCCCCTGAGATCTCTATTAAGCATCGCACAGAGGCAGTGGTGGCTGATGACATTGGCTGAAGCTGGTAAACAGCAGAAGTGCGAAATATGAGTGGGAAGATAATGGGAAGATAACAACTCATACAATTGTGATAAATCAGAGATGTTTGAAAAGAAATGCTCAACTAACTCTGCTCTGAATGTGCACAGATACCATTGCTCTGTATTGCGTATAGCCGTGCTGCACATACAGCATCAGACCTGCTGCACATAGGTGTGCCTATCAGCTCCGAAATGGAGCTCTTCTTAATGATGCAGCTGTTGTATGGTTACCCTCAACAATCCAAATACTCCGCATCATAATAAAATGAACAAGGATCATATCCATAACAGATAAATGGTGCATACAGACAGATCTGTAATGGACACAGGGCATCCACCTTTGGTTATTTATGAACACAGGTTTCTTTATATGCATATTGGCGTCACGGTATCATGATGACATTGATATCTAAGTCATATCACATTAAGCACTGCTTTATCCTGCTGAACCCCACCTGATGAATTCCAAGACCAGTTGCAGTCCCACATGTGGAATGACAAAGGTACAAATTAAAAAGTGTCCTGCATGGACAAATATATTGACTTTGTGCCCTTTCCTCCCCTCTTTTATGGTGTATGGAGAAGGCCAGAAAGTTTATTTTGTTTGTTTAATTCCTGCCTGGTTTTTATCTTAAAAATATCAGGAGCATCAAATTTTATCTTTTCTGTTTTTCCTTGAGAACGTTTTGGATGACTCAGAGATGTGGACTAGGAATTTTTACAAGCCCTTATCAAAAGGGACGTGGATGCTGAATCTTTAATAAAGAAAGCTTTTCTCCTGATAGCTGAGTTAAACAGTTGTTAACAAAAACAACAAAGAAAAACTTCCAATTGTTCTAAACAGTTGAAATAATAATCACTTCCCATCTCAATTATTCACCTTTTGTTTGCTTGGCTTCCCTGGCTGAAGCAAGGATCTTCCAACTTGGCTTGTTAAATAGTACTTACTGTGCCTTAAAAACAGGCCAAGTCTGAAAAAAAATCAGTTCAGTAGTTTTAAAGTTATGAACATCTAAATTTGGCAATTTTACATCTTCAAATTGAGGCCAAGCTAACAAAAGTTTTGCCTTAGCTCTGTATAACAACTGCAGGATTTGACCCTTGAAGAATTAGAAAGGAAATGTATTTGGTTTATTGATGGATGAGTTAAAGCTACATTTGTTAGCTCCAAAACCCACAAAGTCCTGTAGCTTCGAACTGTCCTGGGACTGCAGCCCTTTCCTAGGACTGCAGCTCCATGACAGTTCAAGGCATTTTCAAGCTCCAGTGGCAAAACTGTCAGAGCTCTGTAAGCCAGTTGCTCCAGTTCAAGAATTATACAAGCTCTGCTGTTGAAGTTTGAAAGTTTTGCATAATTCTAGACAATGGCCACATTGCCCATATCAATCTTGCAATATGTAGTGTGTCCAGGGTCTGAGTCCTGTGATGTTCTAGGGTCCAGATGTGTGTTCACTGAAAGTGTATGTTTTATAGTAACATAAGAACTTTTATGACAGTACTTGGAAAGCAAATTTTTAAAAAGCCAAAAAATAAACAAAACAAAACAAAACAAAATAAAACCCAAGCAAACAAAAAATCCACCCCAAACAGGTAAAGAAACTACCCCACCCCTATTTTTAAGCTGTACCTGCCCCCACAATTTTTTAACAAAAAGGTTTTAAAAAGTATGTATTTGCCAGTGTATTTTAAATGTGCCTATTGCCACCTCCAGGCATAAAATGTAAAATCACTTGCAATTAAATTCTAAAATGACACAGTGTCAAACTGAAAAACTGCACATATTATTCCAGAACTAGCTCTTTCCCAATCCAGCCCATTAGGGAAAAGCCAGAATAAATTGGTAGACTTTACAGCATACCTTGGAAGTCCATACACTTGGGCTGTATTGGACCATGGAGCAAGGTGAATTCCAGAATGGAGTGTCCTCCACAGCATACACCAGCCCCATGCCCAGGCATAAAAATCTAGTGACTGTTCGCACCAGCCCCTGCATCTACATTTATTTTTATATAGTGTATTTGGATTTCCTATACCGTTAGCTAAGCATTTTGAGCTTATCCTTTATGGCTCTGTGTGCTTTTATAAATATTTTAAATATATAGAAACAAAGATAAAATTCTGAAAACACAAAAACACACAAGTAAAAATAATACTCCCCCAACATTAATAATAACCCCTCACACTGGCCTGTCCTATGTCCTTCAGCACATCACCATGGCAACAGACCAAGAAAATAGATGAGCTAAGCAGTGCAAGCTAGAGGTCAACACATCTGGGCTGTGGTGAATCCTGGAACAATGAATTCAAGAATCAAAAAACCCATGTAACATTGAATAAAACCCAATTTGGATGGAGAGAAGAGAGCAATTTTTAAACTGCAGAAGTACTCATTCTGAATCTGTCTGGCATGTGGAAACATCTGGCTAACAATGGGCATGCTTGCTTATACTGGGCACACACAGGTATTACATAGTCATATTAATATTAACATTAAATCATCTTATGTGTCGAGAGTTGCAGTCCTCTGCAGGCTTGCTGGCAACTCACGGGGTGCTAGCACGGCAGACTTCTGGACATCTACCAATACCCTAATTATTGCACCTTCTGAATACTGTGTGGCAGCGTGGGGGTCCAGCCGTCATTATGGCAAGTTGGACTCAATAGTCAGTTCTGCCCTTCATCTCACCACTTGTGCGACCAGAACAACTCTAGTGTCCATCCTTCTGCATTGCTGTTGTGGTTGATTGGGTGTGATGGCCAGACACTAGTTGCATTACTACACACAGCCAACTATTAAGCCAGCTTACTTCACAATTCCATCTCAAAGCCGCTTAAAGTCAAGACACCCTTTTCTGAAACAGTTGAGCCAGACAGTACATCAGACACAATCTTTCTAAGGAACAATGGCAGCTGGTGGAGCAGGACTATATTTTGGATCAATGGTGTGTTTCTCATCAGATGGACAACTTAGATCTACATCCCCTAGTCTCCCTGGATCAATTTTTGCCTGCCCCTTAGAACCATCATATGAGCTGAAAGATCCTTCTTCCATATGACAGGATATATTGTAGTCACGGGAGGTTTAACTTACATCTTCACTGTTGGGGCTTCTTGAGCTCCCCACCTTGTCCCGGCTCAAGTACAAACAGCTTGCCATCTGGTTAGGGATTGCTCTCTTTATCATCTTCATGGTGGGTGGATGCGCTTGATGTCTCCAGGGGCTGCTGCCATGATAGAGTAGCAACATCACTTACCCAGCATCTAATTCATTGTTTGTGCTGTCAGAAACCATGTGCCAGAAGACCCTAGCTGTATAACCACACTCATGCTAAAGTGTCATATTTACTTGTACATGCAGAGAAAATTCAGCAGACTCTCAGGGTTCATTTAATTGTAGAATCTTAGAAGATTAGGGTTGGGAGGGACCTCAGGAGGTCATCTCATCTAATCCCCTGCTCAAAGCTGGACCAACCCAACTAAATCATCCCAGCCAGGGCTTTGTCAAGCCGGGCCTTAAAAACCTCTAAGGATGGAAATGTAAAGAGTTGGGACTGTGCCTCACTGTAGCTGAAAAGAAGGAGTCACAATGTAAAAATATGGCCAGATACAAGAGATAATAGCACTGTAATGAAGCAGTGTGTCTTGAGGTCTTGGTAGCACTAACAGAATAGCACTCCGGGTAGGGGGCTATTCCTGTTCTCTATCTGCGTGGCCTCAGCAACGGGGGGAATCTGAGGAAGCAGTTCAAATCTTCTTCTCTGCTTTGTCACCCAGGCTCCCCTGATGGCTTCAAGGAGCCACACAAGCTATCTCCCTGTTGGAAGGAGTTGCTTGGGACTCTGACGTGATAACATCATGTGACATTTGAGGATTCAGTGTGGGTAGCAGTGCTAATAGGCCTTTGTAGTCAGTTTGAGCCTGAGTGATGGTCTGCTTTATGCTTCTTGTCTGCCCCTTAGCCAGTGTGCTACTAGGCTTTATAGTATGCTGTGTGCTATGCTATGCTATGCTATATTGGCTAGATTTTTCTGAAATGTTATTTGTGCCCTGATCTGCTTCCTTCCTGAGGCTCTTTTCTTTTCTTATGAGTTTAATTGCTATTATTGTGACTTCTTCACTGTCCACTGGGAAGTTTCCATGTAATTTCAAGTATGTTTTGGTACAGTAGTTCCTATTGCAAACAAGCCATCATGGAACTCACTGACTGTCACTTTAGCCCTAGTTCTCTATTTCCTTTTCTTTAAACTTCTTGAATGTGTCATTATGGCTCACATTTTAAATTCTCTTCAATTACACAAGCTTATGGGATGTTTCCAGACCAAGTCTACAGTGCAGCTAAAGCAGCATTGCTTGGAAGTGTTTAACATCCTGTGGGAGACAAAACTGAATGGATTTACGGTTATTTTGATCGTGCTTGATTTAACACCTGCTTTCTATACTATCACCCTTTCAACATTATTTCAATATTTAGGGCTTGTCTACGTGGGAAAATTAGTGTGCATTGAGTGAGGGTGTGAATTTAAAGCGCCCTAGCTACTGCGCACAAACACCCCATGTGGACACTCTTTCTGAACACTAAGAGCACACTCAGGTGGGTTAGCTTAATACACATCCAAAGAGCATTAAGCTAATGCTCGAAGTCACCCTCTGTGTGCTATCAAATATCTTGCTATCATGATATCAAATATCATGCTTAGTCAAGAGGGTAGAGTTAATGTTGCTGTTGAAACCTTAGCTGCTGCATTTTATAACTTTTGATGATTTTAACGATGTAGCCTAATGTTTTTGCATCCAATGCCCTACTATTGTTATTAATTTATTTGTATTACAGTAGTGTCTAGAAGTTTCAACTGAAATCAGGGCTCCATTGTGTTATGTACTATATGTACATTTGGTACAAAAAAAATACCTCCCCTATATACTCTACAGCTGCTATCTTGCAATCACTTGTGCACATGCTTAACCATAATCATGTGAACAGTCCCTTTGATATAAGCATGAGCATAAGTGTTTGCAAGATAAGGGTCTACATAGACAAGTCAAATAAAGAGAGGGAGAAAGAAGGTATTACTTCCCACTTTTAACAGAGGTATAACTAAGGCAAAGAGAGAGAGAGAGAGATTGAATGACTTGCCAAAGGACACACAAGAAACAGGAGGGAACTAAACTGAATTCACATCTGTTCATCCCCAGTCCAGTTCTCAACAAGACCATCCTTCATCTCGTAGGCTTTCTACTAACACCTTTATTAATCCTGAGGTTTTTAATAAATCAAAATAGTGAAAAACAAAATCTATCACTAGTTGTCTAACATAGCTTGTAAACTCTTTGCTACACAGATTTTCAGCTTCTGGAGCTTAGTAACTCCTCTGATTTTTCCAGTAAATCTGGAGTCCCAGCTCCTCAGTGGTGTACATACCTTTGAAAATCTGTGCTTAAATTCCTTGAACTAAATGGTTCCTTGAAAATAACTAGTTCCACATGGCTGCACAATGTGTTTCTTTTTAAATGGACACCTGTAGATTTGGGGAAATTTTCTGCCGTGCACCATCAGTACACAATTTCAATTGGTCATATCTTTATCCAATCAAAACAATTTTTTAAAAATCTAGCAAAACACACCCTTCCCTATTAACGATTATGTCTATTGCAAATTTCAGACATTGCTCCTTTTTTTTTAAAATGGGAAAAGTGTTTTTTCTCCCTTATTCTTCCATAAGTCCGAAACAGCTAGATTTTTTTCTCAAAGTTTCAGAAAAATTAACCTTCAGGTACAGACTAAGCATTAACATGTTCAGTCCCAAAGGTAAATATTTTGGAAAGTTATGAGTGTGAAAATGGTGTTGTTATCATGAAAACTGTTTTGTAACCTAAAATACAGTTGTCGCTACCGGTGTCCGCTATAAAATTTTATATATATAAAAACTGATAGGCTATAACACTTTATATATATGTATATATTAAAGTGACAAACACTAGGACAGGATGCCTGAAGCTATAGCCTGTGAACCACACAGCTCACAGTCAATACTTTTTAAATACTTAATAGGAAAAGTTTTCCACCATTAGCCCAAAACTCCTATATAAACATTTTCTGACCTGCTTTCTCTTCAGTGAAGAATAGTATCATTAGCCATATAAAGAGAATTTTCTGTTTCCACCCACTAATTTATCGATGTAACTGTTTGTTTCTTAATCTTTAAGGTGAATCCTAACAAACGGTGGAGATGTTTTTAGGTGCCAAAGTCATGTGACATGGCTGAAGCATCAGGATCAAGCAGTTAAAGCCATTCGGTAAGAAAAGTCTCCCTGTAAGACTCTTTATAGGGATATGGTTTTCTCATCCACAGGTCTACATAATCCTAAGCCTCTGCAATATTTTGAACACCAACAGAAAATGAAGAAGAAATTAGGAGTGGAGGAACTGCCAGACTGGATCAGACTAGTGGTCCAGCTAATCTAGGAACCTGGCCAGCACCAGATGCTTCTGAGTGCAAAAATTCTTACAGTAGGTAGAGGTGTGATAATCTATTTCCTATGAGACCTCATCTTAACTCCTCCAAAGAGAGACTTAACCCAAACCCTAAACTTTTCAAGATTTGCCCATTTCTAGAGTAGTCACTTGTCTTTAATTTCATCTCATAGTTCTGATTTTAAAGGAGTGAACCTATAGCTTGCAAGCTATAGGTGAAGGATATTTAAGTGTTTTGTGGCTGCTGAAACATCATAATCACATCATGGCCATGTGTTATGAGGTAATTTGTGAATGTGATTCAATGAATGTAGCACTGTGACATGTTGCCACTATTTTGTGAGATGCTGCTGCAATGTTATGATGTCATGATGTTATGACACAGTCATTACATCCCACTGGATAGACTTTGGGAACTGGCAATTCTAGGTCATTCTCTGCAAAAGTGTATTTTGCTTTCGAAGAATAAACACAAGAAATCTATAATGCTGGAGTATGGGCAGAGGACAAGAAGAGGATATGTGTGTGTGTACACATGAGGATTTTGAATAAATACACAAATATAAATGTGTGTGCATGTACACACACAGACAAGTGACAATTGTCTTAAGACAATTAAATCTCAAGACTCTGGTCCTGGGGGTGCTGCATAATTGCAACTCTGATTTACAAATATTTGGGGCTGAGTTCAGCGAGAGCTGCAGGTGTTCAGCACCTTTCAGAATCAAGTCTTAAGGCATAGCAAAAGTGGCTAGTAGAAGAAGTCTTTAGTTAGAAATGATGCAAAACATAAGAATATAAGAACGGCCACACTGAGTCAGACAAATGTTCCATCTAGCCCAGTATCCTGTCTTCTGACAGTGGCCAATGCCAGATGCTTCAGAGGGAATGAACAGAGCAGGCAATCATTGAGTGATCCCCTGTCGTCTCTGGCAGTCAGAGGTTAGGAACACCCAGAGCAGGGGTTGCATATCTGACTATCTTAGCTAGCAGCCACTGATAGACCTATCTTCCATGAAAACATAAATCGGAACTCTTGGACGTACTTTAAATGGTTCATTTAAAATGTGTCATTAGTTCAGGTGTCACTTTATTTGCATTAAGCATATACTTTACAGTGCAGATTGGCAAAAAGGCAAAAATTGGGAAATAGTAAAGCAATACATGATATTAACAGAAATGCCTTTGTAAAATATCCTTTAATAAGATGAGACAAGCCCAATCATTTCCTATGCTTTACAGTATCATTTCTAATGTAAAAAGTTCACGTGTAAATCTAATAAAGTAGCTATTCATAAAATGTTCAGCTTGAATGATAAAAGTACCAATTTTCTGTAATGATAGTTTTTAGATCTGAAGAAGACATATAAAATATTTGGGTTTTTACAGCAATATAAAAAGAAAGACAGAGAGAGAAAAAATATCCGGTGTCCCTATAGTAGGGATTATTTTTTAATCCCCAAAGAATTTCCAAAACAACCCTAAATAATACAAACAAAAATGGTTTCTTTCTGAAAGCCCAGTTGTTGCTCAGAGAAAACTGAAAAATATTGTATTTGAAAACAATCCCATTGCTACTTTACACGAGATGTTCTCTATGTTTCCCTTCACATTTTTTTTTGCTAATGAACAAGGAAATCTGCAGGAAAACAGGTTCTCTTCTTAATTGTTTGTCTCTTCCTACTGCTTATGCATCACCTGAAGCCTTTGGGCCAAATGCATCCCTGATGTAAACATGCTGAAGTCAATGGTATTACACCTGGGATGCATCTGGGCTTTTATCTTCTGTGCATTATAATAATTTTCACAGCAACCAATTGTAATGCCCCAAAGAAGGGATTTTCCAGTGTAAATCTGGAGGAAGTCCCCCGGTTATAATGTAGTTATTCCGAATTACATAAATGACACTGAATCAGAATTTGCCTCCTAGACCCTGGTCCTCTGGTCAAGCTAAGATGTGCTTAGTGCCCAACCCAAGGTGAGACGGACAATGTTGGTTTTATGCCACCTTTACATTCCTCAGGCACAAACCAGGGCAGTGTCAGGACTGCTGTAATTAGCACCAGACGGTAACCACCCCCAAGAGCTGGTGTCAAATGGAAATGGCTGGAGTGCACTGGTACGCTGACCATGTTCTCTCCCTTGGTCATACCCCAGTATGCCAGAGGCTGCAAATGCAAGAGGCACAGACCTGGCAAAATCAGTTCTGTGCTACTGAGAGATTCCCTCAGGTCAGGAGAATCCCTAGGCAGCTGGTTACACCAGCTTTGCACTGCTGGGGTTGTGCAAATGGACTGGAGTGGCATTGAGGATCTAGCCCGTACACTTTAATAAATCTAAACCCTCTATTAAGGAAAAAAAAAATGAAAAATACAGAAAATACCTGATCTAAATATTATCTCTAAAGAGAATATTTCTCAAAGGGTTCCATGAGTCATCAATGGATGTCAGTTTTCTGCCAGATCAATAAAATACATTTCAAAGTTGCTGTGTCCAAATGTGGTTTGAGCTACCTTGGGCAAACTGTCGAGCGATGTGCATTTTGATAAAGGGGGTATGTGGTCATGTACAAGGTACCTACTTGCAAGTCTTGGGTCTGAGCAGACAGCTTCCTAGCATGTCAGCCTAAAAGGCTGTTAGCAGAATCACACCTGCTTAGAGCCAGCTGCCAATGACGGAAAGCAGATGCACATGCTAAGATCTTGCAGTACTGTGTTTTAAAACTGGAACTAAAACTGTAGATAGAACGCCTGAAATGAGAGTTTCCTCAACCATTTTTTCCTCTGCCTTTCATTGGCATCTGGATATGAAAGAGTACACTGGGGCTAACAAGTCCTGACTTGTGTGGGTGTGCAGAGACACAGCTCAGTGGAAAACCTCAACAGCCAATCAGATCCCTCCTTTTACCCAAGCCCTTTTATAATGAACTATATCCTATTTGTTTTCACTTGCATCCCAGCAGCATATATTAGAAGCAGAGCAAGCCCATACAACAATAGTGCTTCGTTTTCTCATCCACCTGTATTCACCACGACTGCCTCTTGCCATTTATTTGTTTGTTCAGTCATTCAGGCCCTCCCTGCTCACCGACGTACTGTTCCTTGTTGAGCAGTATTGCTGCCTGAACAGCATAGGATCAGGACTGAGCTGTCTTCTGCATTTATATACACATGAATGTTATATATTAGATGCACACATATGCCCATAAATACAGTAGTTTATGTGTATACATGATCATACCCAGTTTTCATGTGCTTACCTACATATACACATTCATATATACACAAAAATGCTGTATAGTCACATGCACAACCATATATATTTTGTGTACATATAGCATATATAAAATGTCTGTATGTAGGTGAGCATGTGACAACTGGGTATTATATTACATACTTTATATATACATAATGCACTGTTGTCACATGCTCACCTATATATACACATACAAACATCTATATATGCTGTATATACACCAACCTATATGGCTACAACGCTGCCACCATGCTTACACACATATTTACAAATCTGTATACAGCATACATACACGTGTATGTATGTATGTGACCATGTTAAAACGATATAATGTATATGTGAACTATATACATATATTGCATATATGTACATATTTGCATTTATGGGTATTTAGATGACTACCTGTCTCTCTAGAGGTATACCTATTTGTCTATCAGTCGATCTTTCCATCTGTATTTATTTCTACAGGGAAACAAAATACAAAATATTTCATGACGGATATGCCAGTACATGTGCCCAGATCCACACATGAATACCAGGGTCCAAAGTCATCTTTCTGAATCTTACTGTTATGATTTTACTACTTTTGCACAACACATTACATGGCTGCCTTAAAGTAGATCGCTAGAAAGCAGACTAATGAGCATACTGACTTTCAGGTCAAGAAGCAGATCATGTTTTGGGGGCAGACTGGAACCTGAAAAATTTTTAAAAAGTCACTGCACTACAGTAGAGAATGCAGTTCCTAGTCAGCAGCATTGAGAACTTCATGGGTTTAATATTCTCTAGGTGGGCCAATAAAAAAATATCAAACAGTGGGCATATTTCTAAAAAGTCAGTGCACATTTTTGAAATTTCACTGCACAACCATGCATCGTTACCTGTTTTTTAGACCGCAGGGGACACAAGATATTGCTGCGGGTTTTCTCATATATGGAAGCAAAGCAACAAGGCATAACAAAGTGAAGTCTGGCCTTTGGGAGAAGAACGATGCTTTTTTGAAACAGAAGTTTTTGGTGTAACCAAAAATTCGAAACAAAGGAAGAACCCTGTAGATTTTTTACCTGGATCATGAAAATGAAAATGGAACAGGCAAGTAAAGAAACAAATCAGAAGAGTGGAATTCAACTATTTTTAAAAAACTGGTTCCAAAAGGGGTATCTGGAAAGCGGGACAAACATTTTTTCTGGCACATTGAACTGTAGCATCCTGTGTTATATATTCAGAAAGCAGGAGAGTAAGCCAGAGATATATATTTCTATCAACAGTAAATATTTTGACAGTATGAGCATCCCAAAGATGATGATCGGCAAATGGCAAATGAACTTTTCGAGAATACTTCCGTCCAGGAATGATACAATCCAATGTGACAGAGCTTCCTAATGTTGTACAGGACTGGAAGCCAGAAACATCCTCTACTTTGATCTCTTTACAGAAACTTTTACAAAGATCATCCTGGATAGGATATAGCAGTGATACTCAGACTGAGACTGTGAGTCGCAAGTGGCTCTTTCATATGTCTCCTTCAGCTTTTTGGTTAATAATTGAGTCAGATAGTGTTTTAATATCATGTGCTGCAATCTAAGTTATTATGCAGTCAGGATGCTTTTACTATGTTATTAACCAATTGTAGTTGATGAAATAATAATACTTGGTAAGTCATTTTTCTGTGAGAATAATATATATAAATAGTAAATGAAACAATGAATTCACACTACCGTGGCTCTTCTGGGCAATGTTGATCACTAATTTGGGTCTTCAGCCATTGCAGCCTGAATAGTGCTGGGTTATAGAATTAACGTATCCAGATCACACCAGAGGGTGTGTCTGGTGCATTTATTTAACACAGAAGAAACAGGAATATAAAAATTCTATTTCCCTGTGCAAAAGTAATACATCACTGTTTAATACCTTCCTGAAGCAATGCTGCTTAGTGAAGGAAAACAGTTCTTAAATAATACATTGCCAGATTTTGGGATTTGTGGACACTTAAGGGCAGGATTCTACAAGCCACTTTATTCCCATTTCTATGTAACATTTATTAATTTATTATTATTATAATTATTGGGTTTTCTGATTTTTTTAGTCATTTCGGTAACTTCCTGCATCTTAGGGATGTCTGAACTAAATCAAGGAAAAAAGCCACAGCCTGACCCTTTGCCTATAACCCACACTGAACTCAGTCTGAATTTTTAATGAGAAAACTATGTGGTTAACTTCCTACTGAGTTTTTATTTCTATTGCTTTGACCTCTGCTCTGCCTGGTTTTGACCAGGACAAGAACCAGTGTTATACAGAAAGTAGAAAAGTTATTTTCTCATATATCTGAGCCAACCACAACTTGGAAGCTGACGTGTTGTGGAATCCCTGAAGTTTTCCACCTTAATTTCACAAGCAGAGAGGTTTGGATAAATTCCTATGCAATAAGCTTTGGTACATTTCAATTTGCTATCTGGACCAGATGGACACCATTAACCCTTTTGTAGCCCTGCTGTCACAAATTCTGAACTCTCAGATTATTTTAAAAAAGCACTGCCCTGTAGCCCAAATCCTTGTCCCTGTGTCATGCAGGAGGAGTGAGAGATGTGCAGGGGCCTGACTCCTATGTAAGGGAGATGCATACCAGCTGGATATCCTGAGGATAATCAAGTGGAGAGCAGATCTGCAGTAGCTTAATGGCTGATTCCACTAATTAGGAGTGGGGGGAAGTCACATTAATAAGCTTCCTGTCCCACTGGCCAGGCTCCCACATATGCAGCCCCCTCTATCTTCTTCAGAGGCCTTGTGAAGGTTAACGTAGACATGCAGCATAAAGAAGATTGTGACTGGCCCCTTTGTACATGTACACATCTTTCCACCCCTTGATGCCCCCTCACAGGTGTCAGCCACACTGTAGTCTCTGCACTATTCCTCCGTGTGTAAGTGCTAGAGGAATTATGTTACACACATGCTGGAGCCCATTAATTAAATTAGAGGTCTCTGACAGCAGCAGCAGCTGTACCATCAATCATCACTCTACAGGCTGACACACAAGCAGCATCACACAAAGGGAAATTTTATAAAGTAAACTAAGGTCCATAAATTAAAACTGCCTGTAGAACTGGTCCGATATATGGAAGTGGAATTCCACTGCATTGCCAGCTCCTTCAGCTAGCTGGAGGGACATAATTGATATTTTAACTGAAGTAAGTGCACGGTATAAGACTAGTCGAAATGGCCACAGATCTTTCAGACTGGGACAAAGGCCATGACCTTTTTTTTTTTTTTTAATTTCCATTGAGTAATATCTTCAACACTAGGTTGTGGCTGTGACAGATATTGCAATATCTTTGGGGACCCTATCGTATTAAGTTTATGTAACACTGTGGGCCATGGATTGTATGCAATTCCGGGGTGTGGAGTGCTGCTATGGCTCCTCCACAAAACAAAAATAATGTGTGTGTGGGGGGGGGTATGCTTAAGGTGAATCACTTTGGTTATAAACACCACCGGAGAGAGGTACCACCCCTGGGGAGGTTTACATGTACTGGGTTCAAACTGCGTTTTTCAGAGACCAACAGATAAAGAAAGGGCTTTTGGTGTAAAAAGGCTGCACTAAAACTGACTCAGGGCCTTCTTTTTGGTCCCGCACACGGACAGGACCTTCCGTCCAGTGTGGACTCCAACCCTTGGAAAGACATTGGCCTACCTGGGCCCCGTAAAACAGATGGATGACTCCTGGTATGTTTAGTTTGGGTTTAAATTTGTTCATTGTTTTTATTATGTTGTCTCTGTAATGTTTTTACATTAAGAATAAAGGTGAGTGCTTAGGAAGAGCTGTGTGGTAACTTGTAACTGCTGGCACTACACTGTCATTGCGTGCGGAGAGAAAGCAAAGCACAGGCACTGGCTGTAAGGCAGACTGGCTTACTGGCGAACATCACAGTGGCTGCCTGAGGGCTGTGCCACCCTAAAGCCCTGGTCAGAAGAAAGTGGGACAAGGGTGTCTACTCAGAGACCTGAGACCTGGGAACACCTGAAGTGGACCACAGAAAGGGGAGGAGGGATAAAGGTGCAGTTACTCTGAAACTGTGACCATGGCAATATGTGCTGCAGGATTCATGTGGTACTCACAGATCTCTACGGTTTTCACTTTTTGCCTGATCTGAAGGCAAAACCGAGAACATAAATTTTTGAGCAAGGCTGCCTTTTTGTGCTGTGTTTGTACAGCACCTAGCACAAGGGGGTCCTGATCCATGACTGGAGCTCCTAGGTGCTACCAAAATATAATAATAATAATAAACAATAGGCAGCATGTTGCTGCTCAAGTCCACACCTACACTGTATGGAGTACCGATGTATGCTAGTAGAGCTGTAGCTGCTAAGACTGAGTTGCTATATTGTACATTCACAGATTTCAAGGGCAGATCTCAAGGACTGGCTGTGCTGCAGCTATCACTGCTCACCAAAGATCTTACACAGCTTTTTTTAGGGGAAAAAGAATGACTTGGCAATGATACGTGCAATGGGGCCTGAGCATGCACACACGACTGCTGATCTGTGAATAGCTGTGACGATGCTGAAGTAAGGGGCAGGAAATGGACACAGGTGAATTCAATAAACATGCTTGGTAGACAATTGAAATACAGTTGTGTCCATTATTGTATGCTGAACACAGTAAGACAGTGATCCCAAAATCCAGGGCCAGAGACCTGTCACTAACCCAAATAATCCATTGGGACAGGAAAGGGTGTGAGTGAGAGCACCCCTCAGAAGCAGGGCAGAGCCCATAGATGTGATTAACGTCAATGGCGATAGTTTGATGGTGTGATATAATATGGAGAGCACTGGATCCTGTCCATGCAGATTGAAGTGATATACTGTTGTTTATGATAAGAAACTCCCCAAGCTCCTACCAGAGCCTTGGCAGTGAGACAGTTAATCAAATAGAGATGCTTAAAGTAGTGACTACTTTTGCTTCTGTGCTTTGCAAATAGCATTGTGGACACAAGCGCAAATAATTTGTGTCACTGTGACAAGAAAAAAATGGAACATAAACTCTGCTAAACAGCCAACATATATGGCTTATATCTTTTTCTCTCCCTCAGACAGAGGAAAGAATCGAGGTACTTTTAGGGCCACTTACATGTCAAATATATTATTCCCTCATGTACGAAAAAGAAAAGGAAAAGGTTTCAAATATCCTAATGTACCCTAGGCCTGCTTATCACCTGCTATCTCTCTTCCATGAATATGCTACCTCCCCAGTATACTGACTCCTTTAGGAAAACAAAGTTCCAGCAATTTTGTTCAGGCCTTTCTCTTGTTTAAAAGTATAGGTCATGTAATCAGGATTGGAAACAATATCACATGCCAGTCTCTCAGAACAAACACTGAATCCCAATAGTGAGTACTCATAGCAACTTATTTAAGAATTGTACACGTGTTAACATTGCTTGGTGCAGAAATAGTTGTTTAAGAATTGCAAAAAGGGAAAAAAATCATAAAAATCATTCCATGTTTGCTGATATTTCATGAACAGGAAAAGGGGTAAACTTGGTACATAAATTATGTGCAACAAGTAATGTGATCAGCGCTAAGAAGCTTACTGAATAGGGGACTTCATGCAACAGCTGCTGTCCAAATCCTCAGACACTAATACACACAACCTATAATGGCCGTTCTATTTAAATGGAGCCCCGTCTTGGATTTTTAAAATAATTTTTTTTTAAATTGAAACTAAGAGAGCTTTTTTACAAAGAGGCTTAAGGAAAAGGGAAAAATATGAACTCTATGATGAAAATTACTATGAAGTCCTAAAAGACAGCAGTACAAAAATACCACAGGATCAGGACAAATGTGACTTTAAGCCACTTTTTAACTCCCCTATCATCGGAGCTTCAAGGAGCCAAATCAGGCCTTGCCATCATTCAGAGCAATTTCAAGGCTGCTCTAAACTAGGCTTGGCTGGAATGGATACCCAAGGGGCCATTTCACAGCCAAGGATTGTGAGAACACAGTAGTTTTTCAGGCAAAGACTCTCCCTTCTGTTATGGCTTTAACATACCCTCTACACCTTTGCCAGGAGAGGTTTCTCCATGGGCTGGCTATCTGGCGCCATGTCACCCAGGGATCCCCATGTTGTGTATGGAATCTGGAGAACCTGAATGGAGCTGGGTGAACACCCTTATCTGGGGCCAGTTTTATCCGTGGCCTTTCTCAGGTTACACTTGAGAACCTGAAACCAAAAAAACCTAAAACATTGTTTGCCTCTGACTGAGAAATAGGGGTTTTAGTTAAATAAAATATTTCATGTCATTAGTCTTCAGGAAAAAATGGATTTGCTGGATTTCCTTCGGAAGCCATCAGTCATGATGTGTGATATGGTGGTGGCCATTAAAAAGTCTGAATTTGTCAAGAGTTAGCATGCAAAGGTTTCTGAGATTCCCTCTTTGTCCCTATAGTTAGACTAGATCAGTGGTTCCCAACCTGTGGCCCGGGGGCCAAAGGTGGCCAGCAAGGGCTTTCAAAGTGGCCTGCGGCTCTCCCCCTGCTGGCTACAGAAGGGAGCCGCTGCCTAAGGACCCAGGCGGAGCGCGTTGCCCCTTGGCTAAAAGACCAGTGCAGTCTCCTTGCTGCAGCCAAGGGGATGGGAGATCAGCGCTCCCTGCCCCTTAGCTGTAGCAGGGAGCACGGCAAAGCACTCTGCCTGGGTCCCTAGGTGCTGGGGTCTCTGCTGGAGAGGGGAGGGGAGCACTGATCTTCCGTCCCCCTGGCTGCAGAAGGGAGCCACTGCCTAGGGACCCAGTTGGAGCGCACAGGGCTACAGGATGCATGCAGTTTCCGTGCTGCAGCCAGGGAGATGGGAGATCAGCGAGGAGGCAGCCTCCTCACTGAACTACTTCTGTCTGGCTGCAGGGGGGCTTGCTGGTGGAGACTGGTGGCCCTTCATGGTTGTAAAAATGATATCTGTGGCCCTCAAGCCAAAAAGGTTGGGAATCACTGGACTAGATTATAGTTCTGGTTTCCGAGTAGCAATTATTAGCAAATGCTAACCTTAATAACTTCTGCTGTTGATATCTAAAGAGCCTTATATTGGCCTGTGCTTCTCTTTTTGCTTATCACGACTAAGTAGGCTAAGATATACAAATGCCAGATACAAGATCAATCAGAATTATTCCACCACCTACGCAGTATATGAGCGAAACTCTATATCTCTGTTATGCACCTCTCTCTCTCTCTCACACACACACACACTTTCATTCTCATATGTACCACACTCCTTTCCCCATTGGGAACTTTGTTTTCCCTCCAGGAGGCTTCTTTCAATCACTCCAGGAGGCCTTGGAAACACATATAGTTTAACAGTAAAGAATAGTTCCACATACCAGACCTTTTTGCAGCTAGAAATTTGGGTCTTTACACTCAAGCTTATTTTCCTTCTCTCTGTAACTGTTGAATATTCCAATGGTTGTCTCCCAGCGCTCCCTGCCCCATGGTGGTGTTATGGCAAGGCCTTCATTGTTAAATTTGGATCATAAGTATATTTGCAGATAAAAAAGGCACACCGGGCTAGTCTGGCAATAAAATCCTGTTTTATTATAGTGCCTTTCTACTGAGACAGACTTCAAAATGCTGCTGCCATCCCATAAGCTTTAAGTTTTATATTTACAAGAAAAATAGAGCTCCCGGAGGAAGCGATGGAAGGGGGCTCATTATGTGCTTGTACAATGGGAACCAAATAGGTTGTGGCATTTAGGTGCTACCACAGCATAAATATTAAGTAATAATAGTAATAATCTTTGTCTCAAATTTCCAGTCCCTTGCCTAAGAGTGGAGAACTCTCCTGCAACCTTTGGGGAGGCAGAACTTTACCCAGGAACACTCAAATGCATAGATATATGCCAACACCTTTATCAGCATGGACAGAACCGCAGTGTCATTACAAGGAACAATAAAGGAGAGTACAATGTAGTAAATCCAAGAGGTTTAACAAAGGAATTCTTACTCCATTAGTAACAAATAGGCCAACATTGTCCCCAGCCTCAATCCCTTCATCCCAGACTAGGGCATCTCCTTTCTTTAAGGGTGGTGGCCAATTCTTGCATGCAGCACAAGTTTGAAGAGGCCAGGTTGACTGTATGCTGGGCCTATGTTCCAGCCCTGAGAGCTCAGCCTCTGGACTTGTTTAATAGCAGTGGCACATGCCCCCTGCCTGATGTCCAGTCTATTCTAGTGTGGCATTCCCACCCTCCAATGGGCTGAGAACTAGCAGCAGGAAAACAGGAGTGAGATCTCCTGCCAGCTCTCTAACCACTCTGAGATCTGGTGGGCTCCTTCACACTCATGCGGCTGGCAAGTGGATTGGAGACATCACACAAGCTGTAAATTTAACTATGGAGAAATCAGTGGCACTCTAGAATAACCAGTAGTTACACATAAAAATCTGCCACCTAGATAACTAGCTTTAGGCAAGATCTACCTAGTTTATGGACTTGTTAAAGATCACCTGTAACATTACAAACACTTCCTGCTAGAGCTGCTCAAACACTTTGAATCAAAACTATGGCTTTAAATTAAAATGGCTTTTTTTCATTACATGTAAATTTTAGCTGAAAGTTTTCCAGTTTTTGACAAATGAACAGCAGACAATCAGGTCTCTTCAAACAGGGAAAGCCATAATTTCTGTCTGTCTCTATTTATTTCTCTCTTTCCTGCTTTTACACTAAACTGTCTCCTGTGATGCACATGAAAAAAACAACAGAACAGCTCACCCAGCTCTGTTTTAATGCATATCCTTTTAACCTACTTCACAACACATATGGAAAAACAGATTTGTAGCTGGAGAATAGCTTTCAATCATCCAGGCTTCAATGGTTACCAGGTAGTTTTAACCATTAAAAATAATACAGAAAATATGATGTCACTGGCTAGATTGCAGCAAATAAACAAGCACCAAGCTCAGAAACCACACTTAATATAGCTCAGCACTCTGGCTGCACTATAGAAACGAAGGTAGAAACGTTCATTGCAAACCCAGAGATAAACTCTAATATTGAAGGAGGTGGTGCTGAACAGATGGGACAGGACAGGCGTGTCATCTTTGTCTTCACCAACAATTGAATTTGAGACTTCCAGAGCTGAAAGGATGAGCAACAGGACTGTCAACTATAGCAGATTCATATGCTTTGTGAATCAGGCACAGAGGGGGATGCATAACACAGACTGAAGGGAACCGTGGATTACAGATTCATCGGCTTTGATTTGTAAATGGGCCTCAAGTTGGCCTCTGATTTTACAGGCCCAATTTTGAACCAGCAAATAATTGCACCTGCAACTAAATGCAGTGACAACGCATAGCACTTACATATCCAGCTATCTGATTGAGCCCCCAGTTGAGCAGGCACCATGCTGCAGGCATGATTATTTGTGGGTGGGAAAGTGTGTTCAGAAACAGAGGACACTCCTTAAAACCAGGGCTTGATGCTAATGCATCTCAATGGCAAAGCTATTCCTTAGATGTGTGTGTATATGCACCATGTATAATAGCCAGGGAAGAATATAACTGTATGTGGTGTTTGGTGTTTTCCAGGCCCTGTCACACTTTGATTTTTGTACTATACTCATGCTGATCTATTTTTTGGATTACTGGGACACTTTTTCATTCAGGAAGCAATACTTTTTATAGTATGAGATGGGTAGACAAGTTCTTTTTTTATCTGAATCAGTTATGGTTGGTAGTTCTTTGTCCATGAGTGCTGTCTGTTGTTTGCAAGCACAAATGTTACAAGTCCAGTGAACTAATAAATGAAACAATAGTCAAACAATATTGTAGAGTGGGTGATATAGGCAAGGTCTCCTGTATATTTATTTGAAACAACCATATGTGAAATGCATGCCACATGATACAGAGGTTGCCATAGCTAAAAACCATATTTGCTCAGTACTTGGTAAATAGTTGCACAACTTCCTGTGTAAATGCCAGCGAGCACATTAGAGTTTTTCCTGCGCAGTTTAACTGAAGCACAAGCCTTTTTTCCAATTTCTCGAATTTTATTGATTGTGTGTCTATATGTAACCAGCCCTTTTTAAAACCTCTCCTGCTCCTTTCAGTTTCATGCCCCTCCCAGTGAGACAAGAAAGAAGTTTGCCACTGACTCAGAGGTGAAGCTTGATCAAATAACAAAAAGGGTATGGCAAAGAAGTCACATCAAGGGCCATGCTGTGCTGTTTCTATCAGTTTACCATGTAGGGCCATGTAGTCATGGACCAGAACACTGAGTGGTTCAGGGCTGCATTGCCCCAGGGGAAGCACAAAGAGGAAGAACATCTCCCAGAACTCCTTGAGCTCACAAAAGCTACTGCAGCACACCTACTACTATGCCTCTTTTTGGAACTTAATTTACCCTGCATGGCCAGCCAGCACAAGGTAGGGAGAAGCTATGTCTCTGCCTCACGCCCACTCCCCCTGCCCATTGGGATGCCATGGCCAGGGGCCATTGTTCTGTCTGGCTCTGCAGAGGGCTGCCCCATGGATAGAGGAATATTTACACCCTCCCCACATGCTTCACACCCCAGGAAGGCTTAGGCAAAATGTGGCCTCTAGCATTTAGTTCTCAGCATTTGCCGCATTCCAAACACAGAATTTCTTTTAAATAACAAAAATCATCAGTAATGATTCCCCTTCTTCCATCCCAGCCAGCACATGTGCTTTCATTTCCACGCATGTTTTCTTTGAGTTCTGTCCTCCAGATGCAAAGGAGACCCAAGGGGTCAGGCTGTACAGGCTTTCTATTTTTTACATCACTGCACTAACAGAACGACAGAATTCTATGTCATTAACATTATAAGAAAAAAAAAGTCTTTCCTATTCATCCCATCTCCAAGAGTGTAGACTTTTCTTTCAGTAATACTAACAAAGCCCTGCACTGAAACATCATGCTACAGACTCTATAGAGCATTATGAATGAACATACTTTCCAATAACATGTTCTTCACTGTAAGATAAGAAATTGTGCATAGGAAAGATGAACGCAAGCTATAAGGGTACATACAACAGAACTGTTTCACACATATGTGACTGCTTCTTAACATGGAAGGGCTCACTGTTCTGCAGTAGGCCTGGCTATTTTCTGGTCTGTCACAACAACTACTTTCATAAAAATAATGGCATACATAATAAATCAAACAAAATAAAATAAAATGTTTAGGAGTAAATACAGATATTACCTGTTCCTTGGGGCATATTTTTATGTGGTTAGAATGTACATCTTTGGGTGCCCTGCTAAGAAATACGTTATGTTGGGGGAAGCAAGTTACCTGAAGAGAGTTCTCTGAATCTTGTGTGACTACGTATGCCTTTGTACTCTCTCTGGTTCTTAAGTTATAAGTGTACCTGGACTGGAATCAGATTGTCCAGTTCACAGTGGCTTTTAGAGCCATCCTGTTTGTATGATGGTAGCCAACTTTTGCTCCAGAGTTTAAGCTTTCATTAAAAAAAATCTGTAGCTGTCATAGTTGTGTATAAAAGTACGAACCAAATTTAAACAAATGCAGAAATGTGTGCAGTCTGGCACAATAGCTCTGGAAGGTGGTAACTGCTCATTCATCTGAGTGTTTATTTTGATGCTTAATTACTACCATTCAAATGTTAAGAAGAGAGACAATTATATTATGAAAATCTATGTAAGCTGTGGTGATTGAAATTTCATTTTGGTGTCACAGGTAGGTGGAATTTTAGGATAGTGTTCGGCTTGCAAGGGGAGTCTGGGAGAACATCACTACCATTGTATATCAATTCCACTCTGGTACTTGGCACGTCTTGCATCAGGGAGCCCAACTCTAGCATACCTGGGGGTATAACATAGACTGATAGGAATTTCTAAGGCAATGAATACTGCAGTTTCTACCTCACTTTACTCCAGATCTCAGACCATTAAGAAAACAAAACAAAAAACAAAAGACAAAAAGTGTTCCAAGGACCTTTAAGCATTTTGCTATATGAATTTTGTAAGCTTTACACCAGGCCTGTGGCGTGTTATTGCTGTGGGGAAACTCAGGCACAGTGAGGCTAAGAGATTTTTCCCAGAGTCATACAGCAAACCAATATCCCAATAATGCCAAGTAGATCCAACTCAGAACAAGTCCTCATTGTGCTAGGCAATATGAACATAGAGAGGAGAAGACAGTCCCTGCCTATGAGAGCTTACATGGAGCTAAACAAATTGAGACGCAGAACAACAAGCAACTTATCGAAAGTTCTAGCAGTTAGCTATAGTTGTAAATATCTGCATTGGAAAGAGGTATGCTCATCCAATCAGGGAGCAGAAAAAATAGCTACATGCCCAGTCAAAATAGCTCAGTTTTTGAATATCAAATACTCTAAACAATTATTCACAGTGAACAGTCTACCAGCATTTCACAGTCAGGAATATGTTTGCATTACTGTCAAATAATTTTGAGCAGTGGACAAATTCATGGAAATCATGACATGTTCGAGGACAACTCACAAACAGGAAAAAGGGCTAAATTTAACAAATAAATTCTTTGCTGTGAATAGCTCATCCAGAGCTAGTCCTTGATAAGATATTGCACAGTTGTCATATCAGACTCAAATGTACCTGTCATGCTATTGCATTGTTTATTACTGGAAATTACTGACTTCATAAATACTGAATCTTGAAACTGAGGTTATAGAAAACTTTTTACTTGTTGAATAAATGCATCCTACATCAAATCCCTTCCTCTAATATTTTCTTGGTGTCCTGTGCAAACTCACAAAACCCCCTATAAGAGCTTGCAAGATTTGCAACCATGTGTCCCACAGTTAGCAATGAGACTCCATTTACCACATTGTGGTCCACAACACTAGGGCCACTTTTCATGGCTTGGTACTTGTAGCTTTCTGGGGCTCCTCTAAGGAGGTGCGACATGGAGTTTCTGCTCACAAGGGGCAAGATGTCTTAATGGAGGAGCTGACACACAGATGCAGGGGGTGTAGCTTACGCACCACAGAGCTGTCCAGCCAGTCAACTGGGCTCTGAGATTCGCTATAGATAGAATTGGGCAAAAAATAATGAAACTGTCCCTCATGTTTCCAGCAACCCATTCCCCAGGCAGGGGCAGAGAGAGAAGGCTGAGGAGAGAAAGAAAACATGGAGAGAGAGAGAGAGAGAGAGAGAGAGAGAGAAGGTGGGACTGTCTCATTGTGGTGTGTGATCCCCAAGAATCCAAGAGTTAACTGTAACTAAAAATAGGGCAAAGAATTGAGAAAATTGCTGAATGTTGGTCATCAAAAAGTCCAGGGGTAAAATCCTGGCTCCAGTGAAGTCAATGGGAGTTTTACCTTTGACTTCAGTGGGTTTTACCCAAGAAGTTTTTGTTCGGCTACAACATAGAAAAGTCTAGCTTTTATCCTAAACTCTTTGCTCTGGAATTGGAGATCTGATGATATGAGGCTTCATGGAATTTGCTGCACTGTGTTTTCAGCTGGGTCAGCAATCCCAGATGAATGTTTTTCCCCATGATATTTATGCACTTCTGTTTGTAGTGCTGGCTAAATTCAGGAACAGCTACAGCCTGTGAATGACAGGCAGGAAAAGTTAGCCAAGTCTTCTAAAAGGTTTACTTGAAAAGCTGGGGAATGTTTGAAAACCTCCACATATTTTATCCAGCTTGCCCATCCCTTTTTTGTAGACAGTAAAAGGAACAGGATTTCCAATATCCTTTGCTGTTGAGACCCGCACACATATCTCCAGGACTGTTTTATCTCCCCTCCCCCCCCCCTCTTCCCCTGGTCCTCTAAATGTACAAGTGTCATTAAGAGAAATGGCAAACATTTCTCCTTTTCTTACATCTGTCAAAACTTCAAAATCTACTTTCATGACATTTCAGACAGAAAAAGAAATCTATATATTTTTAACATAACAGTCAAAGGATGTAGAATCTTAATTAGTTTTGCTTTCATGATTTTCAATCTGCAGTGTGCTAGTACCCTGCATAATAAATTAACAAAAGAGAAGTGTGTGTGTGTGTGTGGGGGGGGGGGGGGGAATAAATGATATAAAGAGATACGGGGGGGGGGGGAAAATGAGAATGGTACCCACATAGGATTTGAAGACACTGTTTGAATGAAGAATCAATCTATTACAAAGAGGATATTTTCCAGAGCGCCTAGGCAGGACACTTTTCAGCTGGCACCCCACAGGCAATGAGTGTGAGCTCCTTGATGGTAAATAAAATAGAATCAGCAAAGGAAAACTACTTCTGGCTTAGGAGTAGCTTAGTGTTTGCAGTGTTAGAGAAAAGTCAAACACCTAAGGAAAGCTTTCATTTTTGTCTGTATTTTTAAAAATTAAATAAAAATCCAATTTGTGTTCTTGTCTTGCCATCTCAAGTCTTGGTCTATAAAATATTAACTGATGCACTCATTTTACTTGTAAATGTACTACCCCCCTACATAATGGTTTCTAATAGGAGAAGGAAAACACTATTTTTTCTTACAAAACCACAAGGTAAATACACCAAAAATTGTTTGAGTGACACCTTTATGGAGATAAAAAAAAGTGGACAGCTATTTCTCTTAACTCAAGGCTGGAAGTTGGCAGCTCTGGTTGGTCAGGTTCCGCCCTGTCAGTCATTACAATACAAATAGCAGCTAGATGCCCTCAGTCCTCTGTGCAAGGAGATGATCAGTTCATACAGCCTGGCTGGCATGTAATCAGTTTGATAGCCAAAATGTGGTTAGCAAGATGCTGAACAAGCCTCCTTTAGCTTGTTAAAGGCAGTCCATAACATAAGACAAGGACCTGGCTACACATAAAAATGAATCTGAACTGGGAAAAGCTTCTAGTTGAGGATATCTGAAAGTTTCTCCAAAAAGTTACATAGGCCCACGTCATGTGCCAGCCCCTCCACTTGTAGATTGCCCCATCTCCCTGCAGAAAGAAATGTCTCCAGGGCACTACTCCCAGCCCCCACTCCTTAGTTCTCTCCACACGATTGTCCATGTAGTGGTCTAGAATCCATGTGGGGGGAGGGGATGGAGTCAGGAGGGGATGGACCTGGGGTGGGGAGAGGCACATCTCTCCTCTCTGGTCCAGCAGAGTTTACTCAAAAATGTTAAGATATCCCCAGGGTGAATTAACTCCCTCTAAGTCCCCAGAAACTGCTGTAACCAGGATAGAGAACGTCTGCTTGGGACCTCTTCTTTGGAACCAGGCTTCTAGCACACAGGGGGACACTAGGTCCAGAACTATAGTGGAGATTCAGAGTCTGTGGATGGATGACACTGGCTGGCCAGATTAGTCTAATTGGGAGTGATAAACCCCACCCTTTAGATTGAACAATGGGGGCGAATCCCTGTAAGGAAATCCTTGTGGAGATTCTCAGATAAAACATCACCTCCCAAATTTTTGTCACTGTAAAGGATAATCTGGGCCACAACCCATTCTGCTCTTTTTCTCAGTTTTCTGCTAATAACTGTGGACTTGCAGATTTGATGAGAGGGGAAAAAAAAAAAAATACTGATCCCAACCCAACCTTTTTTTCTCTTTTTCTTTGTTGGGGTTTAAAAAAGCTTCTTATATGCCATGTACACATACTTCTTCAGCCTCTGGATTCCCTAGCATATTCTGTTATCTCTGAGTCTCTCTTTTAGCCTGTAAGCTCTTCTAGGCGGGAACTGCCCCATCTTTGTTTCTTGTACAGCACCAAACACAATGTTGAAGCTAAAATAAACAAGTACATGAATGAATGAATAAATAATTCATGATTCTTGTCAGGACAGGATGTGAAACTACTGAAATGCCACAAGAATGGCTGGTCATGTGGTGTTTCTGATCTAAACAGATACAGCCCAAGGGGCCAACACCACCTTTGCTTTATTTAACTTGATTCACATTTGCGTAAGGCGAGCAGAATTTGGCCCAGGTTTTGTAGTGGAAATGGTTTCGACAAGCGTCTGAATTTTTGAATATTGAGCCAAATCAAATAGAACCATCAGAGATTCGCCTATCACTGCAAATTATCCATATACAATTCGGGTAACTGTCGTCTCAGCATCTGAATTGTGGAACCCTCCTGGTCATTATGCAACTACATCATTGCCTGCCTGATCTCTTATTGTCTCTGCAGTACGAAAGAACCAGATGTATAAACTGGAAATATGTGCAGGTTAATTTTAAATAAACCCAACAATGATATTGGCATCCCATCTGTCACAATGCTACTGAAGTTGCTCACTGACTGCTCGCTAGATGTTGGGCAAATGGACAGTTCAGAAAACAAGTACATTTCACCTGAGCTGGTTTTATCTGACACTTCAGTATCCAGTACTAATACTGGATGAGCCCAAATTAGGATTTGTGTCTTTGGTAGCATGGCAGGTGGTGAATAGGGGAATTCATACAATGGAAACTTTTAGTGAGGGGAATGCAAATTTGCCACTGTAATATGATGAGTGGAAGTAGAGAATGAGGGTCAGCTTTCAGGACATAATTTGACGTGACACCAGAAGCTCAGGCATGCAAGCTAGAACCATGCTAACACACACACTCTAGAGCCTCAGTGTGTAACATCGGCCTCCCAGCATGCTCAATAAAAATCTCTTTCCTACAATGCTGCCTGCCTGCCACAGCACTTATTGTTCATGAAGCAGTGATACTGGGGATTTGTTGTGCGCTTAATATCGAACCGATACAGATGCAAAACTTCTAGGAAAACCTACCACATCTAGAAATCTCTAGATGATCCAGTTTGAAGAAATTAAGAACCTGGCTAAGGGCCAGTGTGCAGAACTGCACTGATCCAAAGGACTTGCCATAGCCACACCACTTCCCTGCTTTCTTAGATGTGATTAGTCTCTTTCGGGTATTAAAAGAGAGCAATCTCAATGGTCCCCGGAATACAAGGCCTGACAGAAGGAGTGGTACTGCGGAACCTAGAGGAATCCATGTCCAGCACTTCTCTGCCAAAGGGACACAGGTCTGTGCCATTGGAATGCTGTACCTTTGTGTATCAAGGGTGAAAGAAAAGTGCAAAATGTTGGTGGGTATCTTGTAGCTAGAGAAAGTAAAAAAAAAAAATGGGTGCAAATAGATTCAGAAGCAAATAGCTGGTTTCCAAAACAAAATAATTTTTGCAAAATGCATCCTGTATGGTCCTTCATATACAGGCAAGAGACCATCTATTTACAATTAAATCCTTTTATTTGTACATTAGATAACTCTACCACCACAGTAACCAGCGCCTGCTGTTAGCTTTGTCCTGCAGCTCTCTCTTCTGTCCCTGCAGTCTAAAGCCTTTCCTTCCAAAACAGCAAGTGACCGCTGCAGCCATACACCACATTTTAACAAATCAATAACAGCTGCTCCGTACATCCCATTCTCAGATGTTTGGTTGGCTTTATGTGTTAGGAATGCATAAAAACAGAGGTCCTATGATTCTGGATATCACAGGATATCTTTTCATGGGGGTCAATCATTGCTGCAGTAGGAAACCCCTTGGGGATTATCTTCAGAAGAAGTTTCCATCCATTTTAGGTTTCGATTCTGCCACCCTTACTCATACAGAGTTGTACCTTACTCCGCAAGTAGTTCTGTTGACTTCAATGGGAGCACTCAAAGAGTAAGATACAACTCACTGCAAGGCTGAAGGGATCTGGCCATTAGAGAGTGCATCTGGAGAGAAAACATCTCACTACAAATAAAGTGAGAAATCATATTCTGTCATATTTGTTTCCTGTACAGGAAAACAGTGCTCTGACTTGCCTCTAAACAGTGGCAGCTGGAATTAGGCTAGTTGTGAACAAAATGTTAAATAGAGAAAGAAAGAAAACTCAGCCTCAAAATGTCAAAGTAATGAAAAAAGGAAAATCATTAAGGAAGCAGTTGTTAAATATGAGATCAATCAGAGTGGCTTAGACATAGTGGGTGTCAATAGATGAGTTGGCAAATACTAATGTAGGCATATGGGTAAAGCAGACTACTGCTAGTAATGGCTTTCTACTGGACTTATTTATGTGTTGCCAATTCCAGACATTCCAAAATCATGAGTCAGGTCCCATGAAATTAGTTTAAAAATCATGGATTTTTGTTTGTTTGTTTGTTTTGTTTTATATAAATAATACTTATGGGACTCTTTTGATTTGCCTTCTAGCTTTTAGCCTTTATATACTCAGATCACATTTTCAAGCCTGTCTCTACAACCATGAAGGTTGTAAATTTACTTTTTTTTTTTTTAATGAAAGTTGATGTTCTCAGATAATCACTTGCCTTCTAAAGCTTTAAGAAAGAACACCAAAGACTGCAAGGCTTACAATAAAATCATGAAAATTGGCAACACAGTTGGTAAGAGCTATATCATCTGGAAAATAGAGCTGGCCAGAAACTGGAATTCCCGTTCTGTGGGAAATTCTGACATTAAAATAAAAATAATTTTTAAAAATCCATTCTGAAGCAGAGTGAAAAAACCTCCTAAGTTTCACATGGAACAAAAATTCACAAGTTTTGTTTTGAAAAAGTAAAAATGACATTTTGTTTTGACCTTTTCAGAACATTTCCAAGGCTCCCGAAGCTGCCCATTGCCCCAGCAGCCAGTCAGGCAGGGGTCCGGGCAACAAGGGGAGCTTGGGAGCCAGGACTTGCAGGCAAAGGACTAGGGAGCCTAGGAGTCACAGCCCAGGGCAGTCCACCTGCAGCTAGCCTGTGCTGACTGAGTTGGACCCTACAATGTGGGAGTCCCAGAGCTTGGGCTGCAGCACAAACCCAAACGTCTACACTGCAGTCACACAGCCCCTTAGCCCACGCCTGAGTCAGCCAGCACAGGCCAGCGGCCAGTGTCTAATTGCAGTGTAGACATACCTCTGGTGTACTGTTGAGGAGCCTGGAGCACAAGCCTGGCAGCCTGCCTCGGAGATGAGCTGCCTGGAAGCGTGGGCTCCCCTGCCGCCCATCAACTGAGCTGCTGAGGAGCAGGGGGGGCTGCAGAGCCAGGAATGATTTTCCAGTGGAATATTCAATTTATTTATTTTTTTTTACAACAGTTACATTTTCCCAAGGCAAATTTGGATTTTTGTGGAAAGTGAATGTTCCACTGGAAAATCATTCTGAAGGAAAATTCCCAGCCAACTCAGCTAGAAAGCCATTTTCAGTGCACAACCCTAACAACTGCATCAGTCCTACACCTTACAAACAACATTATGTCCTTTTTATGTGCCAGGTAATAGAAAGAGTGTCATCTAATATCTGCCATATGAAGATATCCAAAATAAATACATGTACTGGTACATATATACATCTTTATATCTTTTATCCATATAATCTCCTCTAACAGTACCACTGGAGTTGGACCTAAATGTTCATCAGAGTGGTAGAATATGCTGACCCCATGACCATCTTTGTCAGAGTTTAGTGACAACTGTAGAAGATTAACAGAAATTCCAGATGGATTTGACAGTTTATGGGAATTTCTGGTGCCTCATACCCCTGGGTTATTCAGCCCTCTTCCTGACCACAATAACCCTCATCAGCTGCCTTGTGGCTCCATTTAGGATGAAGACAACAAACTTCCTTATGCCTTGGACTTGTCACACAGGCCAAGTTGCTTTTCTCTGCCTGACTGGTGTCAGAATTCTACTTTCTCCAACTACGTCAGTCAGCAGGTGTCCCAGATAACTGTTTGATATCCAGTATATTTAAAATAAAAAAGAGTTCAAATACATACATGCCTAGATAAAAAGTGCTAGACTGTCACTAAATTTACAGACATTGCAACATTACCTGGACTTACAGTGTGGCAGAAATGTGTTTAATATCTGAATCCAGGTCGAGAAACCAGCAGTGGGACGTACTTCCAAGAGGAAGTTCCTCCAGAAAGAGTTTTGCTATGTTGCCCCACGCCTGTCTTCTTTTTTCGGATGTGGATGTCTTCTTTTACACAACTGCCAGCATTTTCATTCAAGTCAGTGCAAGCTTTTTGCTGCTCAGCACTTCTAAAAGTCAGTGTGCATGTTTAAGGGCCTAAATATGGATTTAGGAGCCTAATTTTAGGCCCTCAATTTTTATAATTTTGGCCAAGTTGTTTCTTTGATGCAATGTCCACTCAGTGACATAGAATCAAAGCTCAGACTCAGTTCTACCCTGATATCATCCTATGTTCAAGAATCTCACTTCTTCTTACACACATGTAAGGCTCTTGGAGTATATAGCACTGCCTGCAAGTATCCATTTACCCAAAGTTCTGCATTCATCTCCATTAGCAGCCCCCCGGTTTGGCTCACAGGGATAAGCAACACATTTACTAGTAATTCATTACTATGCAAATAGAAGTAGGCCCTTTACATGCATTCCGTTTGTACCATATCCTTAAGCATCATACATATAGAACACAAAGTATTAAAGTCGTCCGTATTTATAGAACAGGTGAAATTCATATTGTCCAAGAGGGTTTTGGATAGACGAAGTTCATTTAGGATAAATGCTGGGGTAAAGCATTGTGGCACAGATGATCTAAACTTTTCTGTAAACTGAAGTTGATAGATTCTGAATTTAATAGACTTTACAGTTATGTGCTGCTATTGGAGTTCTGTGTCTAATTAGAGTTGTTTTATCTTCAAACTAAAAAAACAGCACTAAAACCTCAGGTACTATGGTGATGGGAGCCATTTAAGTACCAATGAGAGATTACATGAAAGAAGTCGTAGCAGAAATTGGAAGAAGTCCACAGAAGGGCAACCAAGAAGTTCAGATATATGGTAGGACTGGGATGTCAAACTCATTTGCTATGACAGGCCAGATTTGAATTAAATGTATTTCAAATGGGCCATACATACCATAAATGGAAATACTAGGCACTTTTGGAGTGCTGTGTCTCATTCACACAGCGCTCCACGCGCTGCCGCCAGAGTACACAGATCTTGTGGCAGCCCACGATGCTGCGTGATTTCACAGCGTCGTACTCTCTGGCAGCAGCGTGCAACGCTGCGAGATCTTGTGGAAGCGTGCGCTGCCTCCAGTGGCTGGACCAAAAAGGTTGGTGGGCCGTATCCAGCCCACAGGCCGGATGTTTGACACCCCTATGGTAGGATTTACACAAGATGATAGATTATCAATAGGAATATTTAGCCTGGTAAGGAGAAGATTTACAGGGGGTTTGACAGAAGTAGTCCAAATTATTAAGGAATTAGTGAAAATTGGGCAGTTTTCCCTTTTTCTTTGTTCTTATAATTACACAAATGAAAAAACAAACAACTGGCCATGTGAACATGTTGCATAACACAGGGGTGATACAATCACAGTGATGGGATACTGTGTTGGCCTCCTGAGGTAATATGGAGCTCGTTCATAAAATTGTTTTTATCTTTGAGGGACATTTCTACCGGTCTCCCTTTTCCCTGCTGAGTTATTAAACACCTTAGAGTAAGAGCCAATTACCTGCTCTCCCTATGACATGTCAAGGATGACAATCCATTTTAGGAATTTATTTCTAAGAAGCTGCTGACTGTTTTGCAAAGTGACAGCAAAATTTACTAAATGACATTACAGTTCAATGAAACTGGGAAAATTTTCACATGCGGTCAAAAGCAAAAAGGGGAGGAGGTTGCAGGGTCTGCTATAGATGTCAGTGTGTTAGTGCACCAGGCTTCCATTAAATCACAGTTTGATCTGTCACATCAAAATGAGTTTGACAGTTTCATCTTTCCTCCTTCTGCCTATCACAAAACAATTCTATCCCTTCAGCCTGATTCTCCGGGCACGGGCTTCGTTAGAGTCATCGCACACTCAGATACAGATAAATAGGGAAAGTTGTCAAGTCAAAATGCAGTCTCCAGTTTAATGCAGGCAACTGTGTTGCCTTCCCTGTAGTTACATGGATGTCACCGGGGGGAGAACTTGGCTGCCGCTGGTCCTGTGAACTGGCAGAGTGGGCCAGTTTAATCTAAAAGCAACGGCTTCCTGCAAGAGCTCTTCTTCCAAGTTTTTGTTGTCATGAGTTGGCATTAAATAGAAAATTGTTTAACAAATTTGACAACAATGCAGGATTTTAAACAAACGAAAACTGAAAGGCCCTCTCATTCTACAACAAAACCCAGCACTCATCTGACTTGTCTGTCACTCAGCTGTCTCAAAGGCCCTTAGCTAGATCTACCTTGTTTATCTCAGCGCTCCCCATTTTTTCCTACCACTGACCCATTTTTTTGAAACAGATGACTCAGGTGCAAGCCCTCAGTTCACATACACCTTTGGTCAGCAACCCTTTTTTAGTTCCCAAGCCTTTCCACATTTGTGGGAAGCCAGGTAGCGGAAAGAAAGAAGCAATACAATAGGATTCGTAGGCATATGTTTTTAAATTCAGAAACAAATTCTATTTCAGGGTGCGAGGAGAGCTATGAGTGAAAAATCTTTGAACATATTCCCCTCCTCTTCTAATGAATCTCAATGTTCAAAGATTATATTATTTGGAAAAACACGCAGTGCTGTGCACGCTGTACTGTACTACATCATTACAGCAACAGCCCTTTGTACTCCACATCTTCAGATGGATGGCTTTTTCCATCATACATCGCCAGTGTGACTGCAGACTGATGATCTACAACTCCAAGCACTGTAACTCTGATGATGTGGCTGTGGCTATAGTAATAACATGGGCCTACTCCAAGGCAAGGAATGCTGCATGTTTTCTTAAGGTGAGCTGAAAGACTTTTAAAAAAACCAACTGTTTAAGATCCCAAATCAGTAACAACAGACTATTCCACTTTCAATGGAAACACCTTAAACTGGTGCAAGAGAGTGCACTGCTTAAAGCACTCGGTGAGATGTCAAGGAAAATGGAGATTTTGGCAGATACCTAAAGGAGAAACTGATTTTCAACTATTTTACTTTAAAATGGAAATATTTTGGCAACAGGGATATCTGAATGAGTAAACTGAGATAACTACATTGTCTTAAAAATCCAACAACTCTTCACTCTGACTGCAATGTGTCCAACTCTCACCCTTTTATTGAGAGTCTCATGATATTTGATGTTTACATCAAAGCCCCAGCTCCTGGAGTCAAGTGATTTCATGAGAATCTCAGCTTTCATTTTTTAAAAAAGGTTTCTAACTCTCAAGGTTGTGGGGAAAAGCTTGAAACCATGACCTGAGTGCCTCTTAGAGCCTCAGAAACCAAAAGAAAGAGCTCGTATTTTCTTATTTTTTTAAATCATGATTTTAAGTCAATCTCATGATTTACTGGAGGTCGATTGTGATTTTTGAATGCTGGGATTGGAATGCTATACCTGGACCCTCACATGGCAGCGCCTGTCTCTTCTAAGACTGGCAACATGCAGCACCATCCCCCGAAATAATACTTTGTTTCACTCTGCAACCACCTCTGCCTGCAGCATGTTTGTAATTTTTAATAATCTACACAGAGATTCAATCACTGTTTTAAGAGCCAAATTCTGGATCTTGCTCATATACATGGCCATGGCCAAGTTACAAATGGCTTACAAATGTTGCATAAGATTCTTGCTACCCTAGACCCCATGTCCCTGAATTCTCAATGTGCAGAGCCCAGAAATGGGATGATAAGAAATTCTGGGATGAAATTTAATGATCTGGGAGTGCTGGCTGCCTATTTTTATGTGTAGCCCTCAATCCTCTAGCAATCTCCACCACTCAGATTATTTGGTTGCAGCTGAATGCAAGAACATTCCTGTAGGGCCTTATCCAAAGCCCATTTGGGCCTATCCTAGGACTCCCACTGACTTCAATGGGATCTGGATCAAGTCATATCTTAGTAAGCCTCAGAACAACATTGCTTGAATAAATGGGGCAGTGCTATCTTTTGCCCCGCTGTGCCAGCTAGCTGAGGAAGCAATAAAACACATCGTACCTGTTTGATTTAGTTGGAATTCACCTTGCTTTGGATGTAATATTTCCTTTGAAATATGAAATAATTTCAGAATGTGTGGAAGAAAATTAATTCCACCTTGCCACTGAGAAACAAAATGAAAACAATGTTTTTTGCTGTTCCGCTGTCATTTGTTAATTAATCATTATTAGTGAGCATTTACACTGGACCACAGCTATGCATGGCACTTCAGAATATATACAAAGGCAAGTGTCTGATCTTACCTATGGTCATTTAACGCTGATGTAGCTTCACAGGGCCTTAACCTCAGCTGTAGCTGTGGAACGATCAAGCAGCTTAGTAGCTGGGGGCACAAGAGTGCCCTTTGTCCTTTGTTGATTGTGGACCGTCCAGACATTTCTGTGAGGCTTTAAAGCTGCTTTAATGATGTTTCAAGGGAGCCATCACAGAAATCAGAGATCTCAGGGTTGCGTAGATGCCCCCCTGACCATGCTCCCTTTCCCTGTGCCATGCCGTCTTGAACTGGCCTGCAGGCAATGAGGGTAGAACAGATGTCCACACCTTCAAAGGATCCCCACCTGCAGTAGCCAGCAAACCTGGGTTTTGGGTCACTTTTTGTTAGGAGAGTGATGTAAAATAATGGAGAACTTAGCTAAGAAGGAGTTACCCCTAATTTACAGATCAGATCTTGAGGTCAGACTCAGGCTCAGGTTCTATGCCCCCAGGCGCTAACTAACTATGATAGAGTCCAATCCTACAAACATTTAAACACATGCATAACTCATTGATTTCAATGAGACTACTCATGTGAGTAAATTTACTTACTTGCCTGCCTACGTTTTTGCAATAGCATGCCTTAAATTTGATGGCACACACAGCGCCAATGGAAGCCAATATGTGGAGGTGGAGCAGTGGTGGCGACAAAATGGCAGGATAGGATGGTGCTCTGACAGTGAGTAGAGGTTATTGTTATATTCTGTACACTACATGTTAGTTTCTTTCTAAGTTAACATATTAATATTTGAGGATGGAAATGTTGCAAATGGCAGCAAAACACAGAGGTATTTTTATGTGTAGAAAACAAGCTGCATCTCAAGAATAATTTATTATTTTAATAAACAGGCCTAGCCACATGAAACCTTCATTTTGAGCAGTTATGTACGTTGAGGATGGAAAATATGATGCTGTGTGTTGGGTGCAGAGGAGTCAGCTTTCTTCTGTCCTGATTGTGCTTGATACCCCCATGACTGACTCCCTGTTTCTGGTAGTGGATGCTATCTTAGCCATGTCCAAGATATCCTTGCATACTTCCAAAGTATAGCTGGCGGTGTGATGGGACTCACTGGCCAGAACTTAAAGAACAACTCATAGGCTGCCCCTCTCTGAAACTAGAACTGGGGGGAAGCCAACCAGCGAATCAAGAAGCTATAAGCCTGACAACTCTCATCCCTACTGTCCCAAGTGGATCTTGGCTGTAGCAGAAAATCTACCCCTTATTAAGAACATTTTACCTGAGTTGTGTAGTACTTCTTTTTTCTTCATTCCTGTACCGCTCGATTCCCTTTGGGCAGTGCTGATAACTTAATCACAGAACTATTTAGGGCAGAAGAGACTGCTAGTAGGTCATCTAATCCATCTCCCTGAATTGTGGCAGTCTGGATTTATTTAATAATTCCAAAACCATCCCTAACAAATGGGATCTCCTTGATTCTCTGCAGTGATGGCCACTCCACAACCTCTCTTGACAGCTTGCTCCATTGCCTAACTGCGCTTATAAACTTTTTCCTAAGCTTTAATCTAATTTTTCCCTGCTGCAGTTTAAACACATTACTTCTTGTTCTGTCCTCATTGACTAACGAGAATTGGTCCCAATCCTCTTTAGAACACTCCTTAATATATTTGTAGACAGTTATGTATCCCCTCAGTTTTTATTTTCTCCAGACTGAGCATGCCCAGTTCTTTTAGGATTCCCTCACAGGTCTTATTTTCCAAACCCTTTCTAACTTTTGTTGCTCTTCTATGAACTCTCTCCAATCTGTCTTTTTAAAAAAAATGTGATGCCTCAAACTGAATGAAGTACTCCACTGGTTTGGCCTCTGTTGCTGAGTAAGCAGCATAATTATCCTGCCTGTTTTCCCCACAACATTCTTACTAATTGTCTCACTGTTATGGGACATAACCTGGCTCAAAGAGCAATCAAGTTCAGTGCTCTCCTACATGCAAAATAAGATGGCTTTGAACTAGCTAATAATTTCTGCAGGGTGTTATTTTTTTCAAGTCCCTTAAAACAGAGACAACACATTTATACCAGAGTGCTAGATTGTGCCCTAAGGCACAGCCCTGAGCAAGGGGTGGTGTGTATACTGCCTCACCTGAGGAAGAGCCCTGGGGTGCATTGTGCTACAGAGAAACCCATCTCACAATTCCTCCCCTCCGTTATCCCTGTTGCAAGCAAAAATTCTTACTCCCTGGGTGGACAGGTAGCCCCAAGTCACAATGTAGCCCAGAGATTCCAGCAGGATACTGCAGATTTTGCAGTCCCTGCATTGCAGTGTTCTTTGAAGTACTGATGTTTCATTGGTATGATCGCAGTAAGGGTGATTTGGTTGGAACAAGTTGAAGACCGCCACGCCAGCTCTGAAATGCTGACATTTTCAGTGGAATATCAATACTTCAGAGTGCGGCAGCACACAGTGGCAGTGCAGACCAGCAAAAATATAGCAATTTATTGGATATGGCATATATGAAAGTGTTACATTGCTGACATTGATTTTATTACCTACTGCAGCCCCCCCAGACCATACAGTAACACTGCAACTAGTATTTCCCCACTCTGAATTACCTTTGTGCATTTAATTCTTCTGTTACACAAACCACTTTACATTGGTCTTTGCTGAATCTCATTGAATTGGCTACCGTCTGATTCTTTAACTTATCTACCACATGTCATGCTGTATTTTAATCTTGTCCTTAAAGGAATTTGCATTTCCTCCTCCATTTGCCTCATCTGCAAACTGGATTATGCTTCTAAACTGGTAAGGAAAATGCTGAGTAGCATTAGACACAAAATTGACACCTGCATGACACTTATTCAGCATCCCCTTTCACTTAACCATGGATTATTCATATTTACTCAATACATTTGATTGTTTCAATATAGTTATTTTATATGCAACTTCTAGTGACTTTCTTTCCGCTTTGGGCCTCATTCTGCTACCCTAGCTTGTGCTGCATGACACTGTGATGGAATTTACTCCACATGAGTAGGGTGACAGAATCAGGCCCACAGATTGCAAGCAGGAATTTCTTCTTACGTGTTGTTCGTAAAGCTCTTTTCACTTGATGGTGCTGTACAAATGTTTTCTTATCACAAAGGTAACACATAGTTTATTAGCTGTTCTGTGTGAATGCCATGCTGAACGGTATCAAATGCCTTTCAAAAGCCGACACACGGAAGTTGCAGAGGTTTAACTTAAATTGGTTTGATATCCAAATTAGTTAAACCTCAGCAAAACTCTCTGTAGGCACTTTTAATTCAGTTTAAGAGTAGCGTTTCACGGTTTAGCTTCAGTTGGTAAGGAAGTGACTTAAACCAGTGCAGTTTGTGAGTAGATCATCTTATTTCAGTCATGAGTGGTTTGTATCGATCTAGTTAACTAAATTAATTGAAAAATACACCTTTAGTTAAACTGGGGTGTGAGCTCAGACAATGCCCACTGCGTTTCCTTTATCCAATAAGCTGGTGCTGCTGTCAAAGTGGAAATTAGCCGCAGGCTTGCACTGGCAGTGATTTGGAGCCAGACCTTCTCAGAGGGCACTCTAGGAGCCATTTTAAGCGCAGGAAGGCACAATGCCAACCGGAGCTCCAGTGGAGCAGCAGGAGGAAGCAAACTGCTACTCATGCTACTCCTCTGCATGGCTTGTCCACTCTGCTGGCGGGTGCATAGGGACAGCAGAGTCATGGCTGCGCTCTTTTGAGTGAGTTGCTCTTCAGGGCTGGTCTACACTTATAAGTTTTACCAGTATAATTATGTCAGTTAGGGGGTGTCATCTTTTACCTATGTAGTGATAATAGTAAAAGCCCTATAATGGAGACTGTTATCCCAGCTTATTCTGGTGCAGTTATTCCCCTTCTGGCTGGAAATAGCTATCTGTATAAAAAGATTTCCAGGATTGTCACTCTGCCTCTGTGTCACTCTGAAGCCTAGGATGTCTGTGGAGACAATATGAAACAATGGAAATAGCAACATGCATGGTTGAGAGCTCTTTTTACTTAGAATATCACCAGGCTCAATCATCTCTGGGATTCATAGTCTGTTCCATCCAATTTTTAAATTCTCAATTGCCCTTTTTACACTTAATGAATTACACCCATAGGGCAGCACGGGCTTTCATCTAATACCAGTATAAAGCACCTCTATACCATTATAGCTGTGTCCACACCAGTGGATTGTTGTATTGCTATTACTACTAACATAGTTAAAGCAGTACAACTTTCTGGTGTAGACAAGAGTGTAAGGGAGAGCAACTCGGGGATCAACCCCTAATAACAGGAGGGGCCGCAGTTCTGACTGGCTCTTACTTAGCTATCAGAAGTGTGGGCAGAGGATCCTTAGGGTACATCTACATTTGGGGCTGGAGGTGTAATTCCCAGCTCAAGGAGACATAATAAAAATAGAATGTAGCTGTGGCAGCACGAACGGCAGCAAGGTTTAGCTGCCCTGAGTACATGCCTAGTGACTTGCACAGATCATACTTGGCGTGGCTAGCCCGCCCCCCCCCCCACCCTTTGCACTGCTGCCCCTACCCTCTATTTTTAGCACGCTAGCTCAATTATGTCTCCTCGACCTGGGAATTATACCCCCAGCTCAAAGTGTAGACCTAATCTAAGTCTCTTCCTTCCTGCAGAGCCACAGAAGAGTCAGCCACACTCTATTCTAAAGAATTCCCCAAATCAGTTTAAGGTGATTTATTTTGTATCACACCGTGCTTTCTAGTATTTATCAGCTTACTTCCCTCTAGGTATTTCTAAATTGAATCCCTTTATTAATTGTACTAGCAATTAATCATCTACAGAAAATAAATGTACAGGCCTGACACCCTCTAGGTATCCTTTTCTCCCCTTCACATACATAAGTAATGTGAAAAAAGTTTCCCATTTCCCAGTTCCCAGGCACTTTACCTATCATCTTATCCATCAGTAGTAGCTCTGATACCACTTCTGCTAACTTATTTGAGTGAATAACCATTGGACCAAGGTTATTTAAATACTAGATCTGGTAAAAAAAATTCAAAATTCTAAATTTTTCAGTGTAAAAGAGGGAAAAAATTTCATGAACATTTTCATGAAAAATGTGTTTCATTTTTCCGTCTGCTTCATAATATATAGTCCATGTTATCTACAGAGGGCTAGATTCAAGTTGCAAGTTTCACCAGAGAAAATCTACTGCAAATCTACTGACTTGTCTGAATTTACTCTGATTTACACTGGAGTAACAGAGCAGAAACTGGTCCATAATCTTGCACCTGATCCTTCCTAACTCTGCTATGTGACATCTCCCTTTCTTCATTAACTGTTAGACTGTGTTAAGCTCCCTGGTCCTATTATCATTTGTAGTAAATACTCTTTCAGGCATTTTTTCTTGTAATCTTGTATTTGGCTCCCCACTTCTCTAAAAGCAGAATTCCACATCCCCGTGTCACCCTGTTTGATTTTATGTGGTTATAAAACTTGTTTAGTTTTCATTACACGCTTTGCTAATAATACCTCCTGTCTGTACTATATAGTTTCTCCTTATTTCCTCATCTTGTGCACTATTCCCTTTCAGGACTTCATAAACTGTCTGAGGCAAACATAATTGTTCAATAATTTCTGTTCCTCTTTTACAGATAGGGATTGTTTTCTGCTGTGGCTTTAATATTACATCCTTCAGAAGCTTCCATTTATCCTGTATTTTCCTTAAGTTTTTCATCCATGCGACCTTGTCCCAAAAAACCCTTCGTTTCTTGAACCATCCCTCTCTGAATTCCACCATCCTTGTAATTATAGTGTCTGGAAGATTTCTCCTGAGATGCATATGTAGCTCACCTGGCTTTGGTAGTTGGCATTTTTCTCTTCATGACCAGGGTTTTGGAAGGCTTCCTTGAACCAGATTCCATGGGTGGCTGTTGATGACCTCGCTGGGGCTAATGATGGACCTTTATTGGGCTAACAGCTTCTTCACTCATTCTCTAACTAGGATATCACAAGAAGCTGCCTACCCGTGTCTTTCACTTATGCCAGGATATAGCTACTTTCTTTAAAAAAAAAAGAGAAGATTAATGACTTTTTCCAGAGACAACCAAACATGCAGGTTTCATTTAACAATCATGTCCTTGAGCTTTATATCAAATTATACAGGCACACAAAGTAAACTATGCCTGCCATATTTAAACTACTATACAGTGAGTAGTGCCTAGCTTCACCTCTCATTTTAGTAACACAGCTCTGTTCTAAGTGCTTTTTCTGAGCCCTCATTTTTAAAAAACTCAGACCCTGGACCATTTGGCCTACCTGCCCCCCCACATCTATGTAGGTACACAATATGCCCCATCTTTGTCATTACATATGGATTTTTAGTCTCTCTCTGCTCTTTGTATTTCCTGTCTCTGCTCTTCATACATTATAACTCTCAGAACTTGGATCAGTACACTAGTTGTGCATACACATAACTCCTACTGATTTGAGGCTCAGGTCCTTTAAGTTCTCTGGAGAAATAATCTCCTGCTTAGATCATCTTGTCTCCTTGGTCCTGTGATCTGCTTCCTCACCACTACCATTATACAGTACCATCATCCTAAAACAGCTGTTTTCCAGCGTGCTCACTATCTTGCAGAAACTTATCCATATTGGTCTCAAAATCGGGACTCATCTGCCGTACCAATGAAACATATGCTCTCACAGCTTTGGGGGACTTGCAACCATATATCTCCTTCTCCACTCAGCTTTGTGTTTGGCAGCCTAGACAAGGAACAAGAGCCTCATTGTCACTTAGCTCCCCCATCTACCTTAAAACAAGAGCATCTCTTTATATATTCAGAAGTTACATTGTCCCTAATGCTGCAGTGTGTGAATAACTAGGGAATGATGTAGTCTAAACAAATCATGTTGAAGAACGAAATGAGACTGTCCTCTGAAAAGTGACTATGTAGCAATGGCATATCTCTTCCCTGTGTATCCAGAGTCATATCTCTTGATTTTAGGCACTGAAAATAATTTCTAACTGCATTTTACTTGTGTCGGTTCTGTCCACGCAACACAGACGAAGAGAGGGAGCTGCATTCTGTCCTTCTTCCTTCATCATCATTGCAAATTTCTGCACAAATTCTTGTACACTCATCCAGCCGGGGGGACTGGAAACTATACCATGTGACTGTTCTGACCTGTTATAACTAAGCAATTCAGCTCAAATTTAGAATATGTGTGATCAATCCACAGAATTTATTTATTTGAAAAGGCTTTTATCAAAAAATTTGAAGAACAAATAAACCCCAGAAATTGCAACCCGCTTGTGGATAGTCCACAAGAAGAAAAACAGGCTAACTGTGCTAAGTAATTGTTTGCTGCCAGTCATTTACTCAGCAGTGAGCTCCAAAGTATCCTATTTTTACAACTTGCTTTGGGCCCTTACCTAGCCTATTCCTGGCTTGCCTCCACCTACTGTTGTTTATGCCCCCTTCCTATCTTTCACTGCTAAAAAGTGACTGTGACCTGAGTGCATTTTTCAGGATAATTTCAGCTACTGCTTGTTTTCTTAAGATACTTCTGTAGCTCAGTCTCAGGCATTCAAATCAGGTTAAAGTTTTTGAAGGCCTATGGCAGCATTTCCAATCATTTACCCTGATGTAAGAAAAGAACGAAATCACTCAGTTATTTCCTCAAAATAGCCGATATAATTGTTTTTAAAATACAAAATAATGAAGCAGAAAGCAGCCACTTTTCAGGCTGATGAGGTGCCCTGTATCAAAACAGAAAGATCACAGCTGTACCCAGAGGCGTGGGGAACAGCAGGAGATTTCCAGTGCATTTGCAGCAAGGTCTATATATTTAGGTTTTGCTTTTGTATCTACATAGTGCTGGGTTTCCAAGTGCTCATCACCATAGGTGGGGCCAGATTTTCAAAGAGCGCAGCTCCCATTTAGGCCCCCACCTAAGAATTTCAAAAGTGCTTAGCACCCAGCAGCTTCTGTTGTGACAACCAGGTCTAGCTTTTCAAAAAAAGCTCAGCATGACAGGAAGCCCTTTTGACAATGTGGCCACTTATTTTGGTGCTTAAATGGAAGCTAAGTTCTTTTGAAATACCCTGATAATGGGTGATCCCTGCAGCTCTAGTCTTTACTGGTGGGACAGGTCACAACCTCTGCTTCTTGGCGGAGCTGATGTTTAAAGTTATTATTCATTATTTTTTATTATGGTTAGGACCTAGGTGTCCCAATCATAGATCAGGGCTCCATTGTGTTAGGCAGTGTACAAACACACAACAAAAACATGTTCATGGCCCAAAGTGCTTATCTTGCGTGGACTGGGGCAAGTCATTTCTTTTCTGTGTTTCATTTTCTCTGACTGTGAAATGGGAATGATGATAAATGATACTATTACTTACCTCTCTCTCCGAGCTGTGGTGAAGATTCTTTAGTTAATTTTTGTCCACAAATCTGAACCCAGAAATTGCTGTACAATTGCAAAGCTCTGGAATGATTATCACAGCCTCACCTGACCAAGGACTGGCTGCTGTGATAATTTGCAGGGGACAGATGATACATGTTGCAATGAACACTCATAAGAAAATCCTGTCAAAATCTGGCCTCAATATCAGAAATAGGAGAAAAAATCATAAAATATTAGGAAAGTCCCAGGTTAAGACTCCAACAGTAATGTTAACAGGGTCACATTACATTATGCAGTATTTCCACTCTTGTACTTTTCGCTAAGTGCATAGCTTAATATATCTATTACTGTTTATTATGTACAAACCTACATTTAAAAAAAAAAAAACAGCCTCCAATATTGCAGGTGGAATGTTGCACTCTCGGTTAACTGCAGGCTTAATAAAACATGCTCAGATTTACCTAATGACCTGTTTGCACCCACAACACAAGTAGATAAGTATCTAATTGGGAGAAATCGTAGACCCAATTAATTGCACCAGTATTTAAGGATGGGCACCAAATTGTGTCAGCAATGTTGGAGCTGGATTCAGGCCTGACTAATAATCAGGACCAAAATGTATACCATCGAAGGTAAAAGATGTGAACCTTGGGCAAATGGTGGCACACTATGTGGTAACAGATTTTTTTGGTATTTGCCTTGCTCCGAATTTACATTTCTGAGCCAGATCCACATTTGATATAACACAGTATATTTCCATTTAAATCACTGGAACTATATGCTTATTTAGACCAGCTGAGGATCCAGGCCAATATTTCTTTTTCTGGATCAAATGGTTGTTATTAATTCAAGCAATAAGTAAATTGCAAGATGAAAACCAGTCCAATACCTGGAATGAGCACATGTATTGTCCACAAACACAGAGACTACTCGTGGCCTGGCAAAGAATGTTCTAACCCTGAGGTCTCATAAACTGTGGAAAAGTCTCCTTAAGGAAGTGGTGGAAGCCTCATATCTCAAGTCATTTAAAACTAGACTGGACAAAGCATTCAAAGTTATGCTGGAGGGAACAGTCCTGCACTGGCAAAGAGATGGACAAGTCAACCTGACAGGTCTCGCCCACCTTTCCTTATGAGCCTTATCAGATAGCAGATGATTTCTGTGACTTTCTTGTTGACTGTTATGCTGGTTAATTTGTATTGATCAACTAGTCACTGGAAGCTTCTATTTAAGTCAAAGAGACAGATTTTGATCTCAGCAACACTGGCATAAATCTGGAGTAACCGCCTTGAAGCCAATTCCATTGAATCCAATGTAGTTACTCCAGATTTACACACAGGTATTGGAATGCCCAATGGTATCTTAAGCATTCTGAATTGCCAATTCAGCTACCCTTCTAGATACGGTATAAATCATTCCTTTCTAATGTTTCTATAGTTGCAATGGTAGAATTCACCTCTTTTTCTCACATATTATGTCACCACAGGTTGTTGCATACATGCATTGTACTAGACCAAATTGACACCTTTCCTGTATAGCCGATGTTAGTTAGATGCTTGCAAGTTGTCCAATCTGAGATTAAACTATTTTCATAGACAGCATTTCTACTATAATGAAACACATTTTTTCCACAGCTGCCTAATTTGTTCTGGATGCTCTTTAAATATTGCTGGCTTTGAGAGTAGTTTGCTGCAGGCAGCACTGTCTGTGTACTAAATAATGTGAGACACTATGAAGGACTGTGGACCATTGTCTTCTGTGAATGCCTTTTCTCCAGGTCATTATTGCTTTCCATAGGTTACTGCTGTCACTGGGTGCTATCATCAGTTGTTTCTTGCAATATTGACAGCTGCTCCTACAGTCCTTGCCTTTCAACTGGCTGTGGTGGGGAAGATGTGACATATTCAAATCCTGATGATGCAGCAAACTGAAAATTTCCAGTTGGCAAAATGAAGTCTATTGCTGATGATTACAAATTCCATAATGGCCGAAATGGGGCATTGCAATATTTTAGGAGAGGACATGCTGGTATTACCTATAAAGGATCCGTTTTCCAAAAGCCAGCATGATAAGGGTAATCAGCCATAGCAAAGCATTTGTGAATGCTCACTGTAGACAGAGTACCTCTACACTCCAAGGAATGCTTGTTATTTCATATGTCCAGAGTCGTATTTCAGTTGTCTGTAAAAGAATACCATGGCAGATAAAACATTCACTTCTGAAATCCCTGACATTCCTCTCAATATACAGTATATACAGTGGATTTCAGTTTATGGATATCAAATTAGTTCTAGCTGCTTATATCAAGGTATGAATTTAGTCCAATATGCATTGGACAGTAAATGCCTGTACAGTGCAATATAACACTGTATTAGTATTATTCATAAACTTTACATTTATATCTGAAATTGAGGGATTCATCTTTGTGAGATACTGATGCTCTGGAAGAAACAATGAACCAACTGAGAATCTATTTTGCATTATGTGTTCAGTTTATCTTGAATTTTCTGTTTCCAGTTAGGATTAATTTTTGAATTGTTATCAGAAGTTTTGTGAATAAAGTGAATTGTTTGTAATTTATATTCATCTGAATATAACAGTGCATCACGATCAAGCTGTGTATGCAATCCCAATAATTGACAATAACAGTCTGAGGATACATGTGTTGCTTTTTTATATCAGTAACGAGAAGTCAGACAGGAGAGGCCGGAGAAGGTTCTAGGCAGAAGTTCCACAGTAAATAATAATGTTCCTTCTTCAGTGTTGGAAGAAAGATACTTTTAATATGAGACTTCATGCATCTGACGAAGTGGGTTGCAGCCATGAAAGCTTATGCCCGCAGAAATTTGTTAGTATTTAAGATGCTACAGGACTCTCATTGTTTTTACTTTTAATATGATTATTTACCATTGTCATATAGTCAGAGAGTCTCTATACTTTGGCCAGGGATGGTCTTTATTACATTTTGGAAACATATTAGTACATTTTTAGGTGGGTACTATATAAATTATAATGATTAATAATAATATAAAGCATTGCTTCCTTAGAGAAGGTATTTCAGAGGCAAGTGTTACTGAATTGTTTGTTTTGATGCTGCAAAGTACTTTGGAAAAATTAAGAACCCCTACATCTTCACTCACTGTTGACAAGCACCTTTTCAAAGTTTCAGAAAAGTTCAATATGGCAGATTGTCCCTCTCTCCATCACATTGCAGGAGACATTCCTCCTTCCTTTTATTCCTGCCACATCAGGATTTCTTGCTGGAAAAGGAGTCATAAACAATTAGGGTTTCCACAGCTCACTGAGGTACTCTGGTAGCATGCTTTTGGGCAGAGCTGTGGGACCCGGTGAAGAATCAACAGATATCAATGGAATGGGTGATAGAGCTGCTCTAGCTGATGGTATCAGGGTATGTCATCATTGCAGAGTAAGCCCTGGCTTGGCTAGCCCTGATGGAATGTCCCCCCTGCTAAACCATACCCAACCAAGCGAGGTAGAGAGCAAGAAACACAGCCCAGATGGAATTGTGAAAAGGCTCTAGAGGACTATCAATCAGCACTTCATTAACCTGCATCCTCACTGCAGAGTCCAGTCCAGGCTGAGACAAAACCTGGGCTCAAGCACATATCATCAGCCATATACACTAGCCCGGGTTAAAGCACCCTCAAGCCTGTGTTAGAGATTTTTCTGTGTGGACAACAGCGGGGTTAGAAGGAACATCTGAGTTAGAACCCAGACAATATATCTTTGAAGTAAAGATCTATCCTGAATGAATGGCAAAGTGGGAATGCCTGGCCATCCCTCAAAGACATAGCAGAGAGAGGGTCCAGTACCTCTTGAAGAAAAGAGCTGTGTGTAGGGAGAGGGAAGTTCAAGTGCCCCGATGGTGAGCCTCAAGAATCTGGACGATTTAGATAAGCACTAGGTATGTAGATATCTATCCAAACTCAAAATCTGAATGGTTGTGGTTGGCCCTGTGATGCTGGCAAATCAGGTGTCAGCTCATGCCAAGGTTCCTATGCCTTACTTGAATACAGACAAACACATAGCTGGAATCAGTCAGATTCACCTCTGGGTTAGTCTTGGTAAAATAGGTATTAGAATTATAAAAATGTGCTTAGTGTCTAGGCTATATTGGATGCTTGTAAACTGCTGCATGCATTAATCTCACCCATAACGTCTGTATCCCATAATATAAGGTAATATTTGAGCATTTGCATTGTAAATATCTGTAACTGTGTATATCACCAGAGAGGAGGGAAACAGGAACAGGTGTTATGTCTTCAATAGGTGTTATGTCTTGCCTGACAAATAGGCCCATCAGCACCAGATGAACTATTGTGGAACATCAGAGGACAAAAGACTTTATTGATTGGTCCCCCCTCCCACCCTCATGAAGAGAAGACATGCAAGTGAATTTCTCCCATCAGCTGAGTTTGCAACTCAAAGCAGAAGGGGGAGGAATAAAAATCCCTAACCATAGGGAACTTTATCTCTTTGCTGCTTGGACTCTAGCAGAGGGCCAGAGGTCTAGGCATAAGCAAGGGATCCCCAGATGCTTAGCCTGGGTTAGCTGTAAGGGACATATAGCGCTTGCTTATTATAGAAGCTTCTATTACCTTTTGAAACTTAAGATTGTAACTCATTTGTGTGTGTATATTTTACCTGCTTTAATCTTGCAAATAACTCTCTTGTTTCCTTTTTCCAAGTTAATGAATCTTTAGGTAGTTTATTATAGGATTGACTACAAGTGTGAGAGCTAAGGAGCAATTGACCTGGCATAAGTGACTGGTCCTTTGGGACAGGGAGTAAGTGGAATATTGTTGTGATGTTTGGTGTAAGGGATCATCTATCACAAAAGTAGGCTTACCTGGGTGGCAAGATAAATCAGAGTACCCCAGGGGACTGCCTGTGACTCTGTGGTTAGGCTGTCGTATTGCCTGAGGAGTTTATATTTAATAAATGGTTGGTTAAAACTAAGGATAGAACTCACAACCAATTTGGGGTTTCTGCCCAGCTACTCAACAGTCTGTCTTGAGGTTGGTACGCTCAGTCTTAATTCAACCCAGACTGCTTGACAAGCCCAACACTAAGCCATTTTGCGGTACTTCTGCTCCCTGAGATCTTATTGTGGGTATTCCCAGCACTATCTGCTGCCTTTTTTATTTTGTCTAGAAAGGGTTTTGCTGATAGATGAGAAGCAGAGGAGGAATTTGGATACAGTTGACACAAATTCACGGGTGCCGGGTTTTGTAGGCGGGGGAAGGCCCAAACAGCCAGGCTTGGTCCTGCTCCTTCCTGCTGCATCTACCCCAGGTGCTGCAGCAGCAGTTTCCCACCTGCTTAGCCTCCCCTGAACAAGGTGGGGGCTGGCAGGGGGCAAGCCGGCTGTTAGTTCAGGCCACCCAGCTGGTGCTCTGGGGCTGCTGGCTGGGCATGGCTGGCTCTGGGGTGTCCGCTGCTCTGGGGTAGCTGGGGCTAAAGGTGGATGCTGGGGTTGCCTGGCTGGTGCTCTGGGGTAGCCGAGGCCACATGCAACTGGGTATGCCAGAACTGCCCTGTTGGGACTCGGGGAGGCTGGGCTCTGGAATGGGGTGAGGTTCCAGCTGCAGTAAGGGGGAGCTCTGCTCCAGGCAGCGGCGAGGAGTGGGAGGGGTGTGGCTTCAGGCAGAAGGGGCGGGGCCATGGGCTAGCCTCCCCTAACGGGCGGTTCACCCGGCACCCATGCACAAATCCTAGAAAACATTTGTCTGTTTATCTTATACTCTAATTAGTGTGGGCTCAGTCAAAACTGTTCTGAACTTCCATTTCTTTAGTTTTGCTCATTTTTATAGTGCCTATCACCATGGCAGCAATGTGCTTCAATTACAGGAAATTAAAACACAAAACAAAAAGCAATTAATCAAATGCTAAACCAAATAAATGCATCTTGCAGAGTGCCCTGAATGTCGCTGGGATCCTGCTTTCATGGGCAGTAGAGTTTCTCTTTTTAAAGAAATACTGTTTGTTTGTTGTTTCAAGTTTCACGTCTCCCTTTGGAAGCTTAAACCTGCAATCTCCTCTTTCTTTCTTTTTCCATTGATATGCCCTGTTTATTTTCCTGCTAATGACTGTGAAAATGCATGGCCTTTAATGATATCCTAGGTTCAATTCATGGTTTTCATACTGTGGCATGGTGATTGAAGTGTAGCTATGTAACTGGTATGGACTTAATTGTACCATTTAGACACAGTTCTGAGTTAGGAGTGTGGTGGAGCCCATTGCCCCATGGGATGGCCCTCTCTCTCCCTGAACTTTCTGATGCACAAGTGAAGCATGCAGCTTGCAGTATCTTTTAAGGTAGTTCCCCAGATGTACCTGAGCTGTGTGTGTGTGTGAAGGGGAATCCTGTTTCATCCCTACCCACTTTAGAGTGAATTGGGAAATCCCCCAAGAGAGCAGACCTAGACTATAACAGCAGAACCAGGGGATAAGATCATATTCCTAGAAGCATGAGAAGGAGAATTAACATACACAATAGGCTCCACTATGAGGCCACGTAAAAAGAAAATAGGGTTGCTTATAAAAAGACCAAGATTGGTCCTAACTTGATATTAGAATTAGTCAAAAAACAGAAACACAATTTTGCAAAAAGCTTCAAAATTTTGAAAAGTATTTTCATTTTCTGGGATTCAAAATGGACACATTTTCTAGTTTTAGTGAAACTTCTCATGATATCTTTTACCAGCATTTGAACAGAAATGTTTTTGCCATTTTGACTGAAATCATTACTGAAAATTTTCTGTTTATGGAAAATGATATTTTCTTAATGAAAACTGGTAAGCAATTTTTTGGTAAGCACATTTTTGGATAATGATTTCAGAAATGATTTTGATGACATGTTTATAAAAATATGTCATGGAAAATGTCATGGAAAGGGCAAATTTCAATAATGTTCACAACTTTTTAAAGATAAAAGGCCATATTTACATGAAGAAAACTTTTCATGTGAAAATTTTCAGGCAGCTCTACCCAATGTGTCCGACAGCCACTTCTCTCATAATAGTCAGGAGAGCAGGGTTCTGTTGGAGCCTTCGAAATAATGGACTCTGTCCAATTCATGCTTCCTTACCCACCTGCCATGATCTTCACTCTCAGAAAGCGCTAGCCCAGCCCTTCCAAACTGCTCTCTAGAATATTGCCTCTGTCTAGAAACCTCGCCTTGGCCCACTAGAGACTGCTGGAAATAGAGGGTAGACAATCATGGCTCAATACTGACTGGATCCTGAGACCCATTTCCCACAATCCTTTTTGATCCCCCCTCCTTTCCCTCCATTGTCACTTCTCATCCAGTTCTTATCTCTGCCAAGTGTCCCTTCGTGCCCCCAATGCACCCTTCCTGCCCCAGTGCATTTGTGTAGGTCTGACATTGGCGTGTACTTTGGATTTTCATTTTACTGGGTTGCCCAGGACTCAAGGGATGAGGCTTTTTAGTTTGTTTTAAAAGGAAACTGTTTGGAAATTTTTTATTTAAAAAAGAAATCTCAGGGAAGCAAGCAATAAGGAGTACCTCAGATAACAGAAACTATCTTTAAAAGTTAAGTCATGATGGGGCCTTTTAACCTTGACAACGTCCCTTTAAACTTTTTGCTATCAAAAGTTGTCCAGCATATGGCTCTGCTGGCAGGCAGAGTCTCAGCTCTTTCCTATTCAATTAGAGGTCCACTTACCCTAGCTCTCTGGAACAGTTCTATCAAAGTTTGATCTGTGATTCTTTGGAGGTTTTTCTTCTTCTAAGTGCTAAAACATGCTCCGCAATAACATCATGTTGCTGAAGTTCTCCTTTTTAGTTCCAGTTGATGTTCTTTTTTATTTTTCTGGGGCTGGCCAACTGTGTGAACATCGGCTTACATCTGCCAAAGACTGTCCTAAAGGTAGTCAGTTAACAACTTTCCTCATAACCCTTCTTTGCTGTCTAAAACTGAAATGACTTTTGCCTTGATTAGTCTTGGTAAAATATTTTCAGTATTAGTAATGGGTAATACACATGTTTGAGAGCTTCGCTGAGTGTAATGGATATATGCAGATGCAGAATTTTTAGAACCACCAAGCTGCCAGATTGTCAATCCATTTCTCCAGTTCCCTGTTGGTCCACTATGCACATAGACTCACGCGCCATCTTGAGTTGCGATCTTACTAACTAAACTTCAGTGAGCCTGGCCATTACTTGGATGAAAAATCTTCCAAAGAAAATGCAGATATTACCGGACGTTGGGATTAACAATTCATTAGGTGGAACTCTTGCCTCTGAGTCACTACCAAACCAACCTCCGAGGATAGTTTTGACACGACTGTGCTGCTAAGAATGCCATCTTCTAAATTAAATGTAAAACTGAGGCCCTGATCACTTGTGGCCATTAAGTAACCCAGACAATTATGGGAAGGGTGTTTGTTAACCCCAGCATCCTAGCCAAATTCCATTTAAAATAATTGCTATACCTACCATATCTACGCTATTCTATAGTTTCAAAAGATATTACATTCTTCTTCATGACCTGCCATAAACTGCTGGTTAGCTTGCAGTGTGCTGTTAAAAAGCTGCAGTGTTCCACCCCAGAAATGACTGATGAAATTCAAGTTAAAATCTTCAGGCTGAAAGATACTTTATCCACATAAGACATTCATTATTTTCATTATCTGATCAGGTGCATATAGAGTAAAATAATATTTGTCAAATAAGTAACCTGTGTTTTTTTTTCCAGTCAACTGTTGAATAAATTATACACTAATCTTTCTTTTTCAGTCTCCAAACAGCTTAATGAGAGGTATTTATAGGTTATTAATTACTGAAAACATACAGTAGTAATTTATGGAGTATGCCTGTTTATAAAACAAGCAAGTGTACTTCTTCATGAAAAGAGTTAAATGTAGACCTTCACTTGAAGTGCTTTTGGAGATCCATGTCATGGAAATGTTTGAGGCCATCATTAGAGTCACACTGAATCTGCAGTCAAAATGACTATGTTGATTGACTGGGTAATTCTTGGAGATGTACAAAGCACTTTTCCCCTTTGCCTTTTGTAACTACACACTTGGGTAGTGATGCTGCAGACTATTTTACCTGAAGATATCATAGCAAAACTTTCACTGCTGTGTATATTACAGGCTGTCTCTGCTTTTCTTTGATTGATTGATTGATTTTTTGCAATCAATCAGTCAGTCAGTTTTTGGCAATAAAATCACACTTGGTCTATAGGTTGTGCATTTGTCCCACTGGTGTTTTCTTTTATATGTATATGCAGATCCTTGTCTACAGTTTTTGGTTTGTTTTGCTATAAAACACAATTTGAGGTATGGTGGATCTTTAAAAGGACAAAGTGAAGTACATTGCATGCAGACTCAGGATTCACCAGCTGGAGAATCTGCAGTAACCATGCTATCTCTGGGGAGTAGCCTATGTTGGCACTTTAATGACTCTCACTCGAGTTCAGTTTCAGAATATGACCTGTCTTAGCTTTGTTAAAATGTGTTGGGGGCTATTCTCTAAGCTTTAGATATCTACATTATTACTGTTTTATAAAACTAAAATCTATTATTGTGTCACAAAGAAATTTTTAAAAAATCCACATAATAGCCACTTGCTAAATGACCTTGTGTGTGATGTTAAGTTTGTTCTGTTGTCATCCACCCAGAAGAGAAAGAACAATTTCACAAATCCTATACTGTTTACTGCATTGAAATCAGTATAATCATAATCATGTGACACTTAAGAAAACAAATAATTCACAAAAGGCTTTTACTTCATAAGAAACAGAGTGGAGGAACTGACAATGTCTATGAAGGGAAAAGGACGTAGTTGTCAATTCTGTCCTTGAGTTTACGAGTGTTACACCCGTTGACCTGAGCCCAGAGTCTGTAGCAAACTGCTGTTTGTAAAAGCCGTTGAGAAGGTATGACTCAAAATGGAGACTACAAAAGAATTAAAAATTAAAAGAAAAGTGTTTCAAAGAAAAATATCACTTCAACTGCTTGGTACTGATTCATTTTAGTATTTGTGTCTGTACTTATTCTGCTTCATCATATATGAATGGTTTGACTGAATCCTAGTTCTTAGTGATACAGCATATGGGAACAGGATCCATTATCTTTTGTTCCCAGGGCTATATAATCTCTAATAAACTCTGCAGCAAGAATGCCAGATTTGTTCAGCACAGCCAGCTGGGGTAGCCTTGTTGTCTGTTAAGCTATATTTTTTACTTTCATTATTGACAGGGAGAATTGAATGTCTAACTTTCACAAATGATGTTTCTTGCAGATCTGAAGTATTTTTCCAGAGCATCTGTGTTGTTAGCAGTGTCTATCCTAATGGTAAATGAAAAGCAGTTAGAAAGCAGTCCTTACTACTCAAAGGGAGTTACTTGGGTTACTCCCCGATAGGAAACTAGGATGTCCATGAAGCTGTGTTCCTGGAATTCCCACATGAACACTCTTGGAGATAGGGGGATAAAAGGATTGTGCCCAGAAGAATAGGACATGAATTTGGCTCTGAAAACTAAGGCTCTCTCTCAAGATTCAGGCACGGTTCAGGAAATGTGCAGAAGAGACTATGCACCCACACCACATCCTGGCCCACCCGTGAGCTTGATTTGCCACTCCAGCTGAGCCAAACTCAAATCAAGTGGAGAAGGAAGGCTGTGGGCATCTGGCTGCAGATCCCTGGTTCAGAGCTGCCAGGTCCTGGCAGAGGAGCAGCCCTAACTTATGCCAGGAGAGACTAGTAGTAGAGCTCCAGTCCACCATGGCCACCTCCCTTGCTTGTCTGTGCCCTGCCTCCTCCTTCCCCTTGTGCCTGGGAGGGTCTGGAGCAGAAGGCAGTGGAAAGGCTTCCCTGAGATTTCCACCAACAGAGAATTCCTTACACAGGGTTATTCTTCACTGGCTATCTCCAGAGGCTGGCCTTGATGGCCGTGTGGCTCCTATGATGACCCCAGCTGCCACTACTCCTCAAAAGCCCTCTCAGGGAAGGCTTCACACTGCAGAAGGGGAAATTCAGCATAAATGGACGCTGACACACTCTATAGTAATTCATGAAGGGAAACTCTATGGGACTAAAGAAAGTCGATTGCTGTGGAAAATGGAGGTGCCTCATTCTCATCCCCAGACATGAAGTTTGACAACATAGAGTCCCCGTGAAGGGGCTTCCATGGGAAATAGAGGAGTATGTTATAGAGCCAGCACTTCCTCCTTCTGCACCTTCCCCAGCTGGATCAGTTATCATTTGCTCCCTGTATGCTAATACAAAGCACATATACACATATAGCTCAAACTGCACATCACCTCTGAGGTTGGTTCTATGTGTGCTTCTATTCTGTAAAGTAGCTATTGGAAAATGGCATCTTTTTACTCAACAGATCTGCTCTCTGTGTGTTTTCAGAATGGCATAGGCGGGGTTTAGTGACCAATATTAGGGGGTTTTTTTTAATAGGAAATATATGGTTATGGGCAAAATTTTCAAACTCTAGTGTCTCAGGTTAAGCACTTAAAATTATTTTGGGCACCTAAATAAAAGGGATTTTCAGAAGAGTCAAGCACCACAATTCCTACTTAAGCTACTAGGCATTGTAGGCATTTAACACTTTTGAACATCAAACAGCTTTTATCTAGGTGCTTAAATATGGAGTTAAGTGCCTAACTTTAAGAACCCAATTTTGAAAATGTTGGCCTAAATCCCAGCTTGAGTGTCAAATTCTGCCCTCAGTTACACCCGTGCAACTTCAAAGAATGGGACAAATACCGATGAAGGCAAAATTTGCACGAGGGAACCTTTAGTGCTGATGAAGATACAAGAGAAGGAAAGGATCTAAGTTGGCTCTCAGATCCTGGGCTAAATCTATAGGGCTGGCAGTAAGCAAAGCCACTGTTATACTTATAAATTGAGTACATTTGCTATGCCGTTTCATCTGGAATCTCCTCTTCCCATATCCTCACTGGACTCATCAGACAGAGGAATTTCTGGGGTCCCAGTCTTCGCCACCAATAGCTGGAAAAGCAGGAAGATCTGCTAAAGGCGGATCTGTCACCTAGCCAGCTCCTTTCCAAGTCGGGAGGGGAAGGAGGAGCCCCACCTTCCGTGGAGAATATATATGAAATAATGCATAATACATGACTGAATGCAAAGTGTCTCCTTGAAAATGTAAAGTCTTCTAAAATGCCTGGATATTTCAAAATTTTGTGGGGAAGAGCTCCTAATCCTTTTATTTTAATTTATGTTTAAGTCCATAGAGATTCTCCATCTGGGTCAAGTTTAAATGAAGAATTTTGTGGGACTAAGAGAGGAAGCACAATGGATGTTCCCCTACACATTTAGACCCGCACACACACATTTGCTTGTATGCTATGGGCTTGCCTGACAAACATGAAGTCCTTTTTGATATAATTCTTTTTTTGTCCCCATTTTCTTCTCCTGTGTCTGGACCATCGCCCACGAAGATGCAGCACCATATTACAACATCACTTCAAGCCCTTTGATCACAGACACCAAAATTGATGTGTTCCCTTTCTTATTTTGGTCTGATTTAGTTGCTGGAACCAGCCAAACTGGTTAAACAGACACAGTGGGGTTCCTGTCCATGCTATAAAACACACACACACAGACACATACACAAGCAGCATGCTGAGGAGGTTACAAGAAGACAACTATGTGCTAAACTAGGCAACTGGCAGGAACAAAACTGTTAGGTGCCCTTGTTACTAATCAGATATCAGCCATGTGTTGTGCAGGCAGAAGCCATACTTCCAGCCAACTCTGGCCCTTATCCAAAACCCACTGAAGTCAGTGGATAGACACCAGCACAGCATACATGTATTTTATTCCTTTTTGGATAGCTGGGCCAGATACTCAGCTGGTGTAAATTGGTGTAGCTCCCTTGACTTCACTGGCAATCTTGATTTAAACCATCTGAGGATCTGGCCTCAAATTTTGTTTACTTTTAATGTTTTGTAATCCCTGTTATTTATAAAAACCTCTACAGATTCATAGAGTTTAACATTAGACATCTAGTCTGATCTCCTGGAAATCACAAGCCATTAATTTTCACCCTGTTACTCCTGTGTTGAGCCTAATCACCTGTGTTTGACTAAAGCATATCTTCCAGAAAGGCATCTAGTTTTGATCTGAAGACACCAATTGATGGAGAATCCACCCTCTTCTCTTGTTAATTTTTTCCAATGGTTAATCACTTCCATTGCTAAAAATTCATGCCTTACTTCTAATCTGAGTTGTCCGGCTTCAGCTTCCAGGCTCTGGTTCTTGTTATGCCTTTCTTTTCTAGATTAAACAGCCCTTTAGTATATGGAATTTTCTCCCAGTGAAGATATCTATTTACTGTAATCAAGTTACCTCTTGATCTTCTTCCTGATAAAACAAACAGATTGAACTTTTCAAGTCTGTGATCGTACGGCATTTTCTCCAGCCCTCAAATAATTTTTATGGTTTTTTTCTGAGCTCTCAAATTTCTTAGCATCTTTTAAAAAATCTAAACACCAGAACTGACTATGGTATTCCAGTCTCAATCTCACCAATGCCACATACAAAGATCAAATCACCTCCCTACTCCAACTCACTACTCCCCTGTTTATACATCTAAGGACTGCATTAGCCCTTTTTTGCCCTAGCATGTTACTGTAAATTCATATTCAGTTTCTTATCCTCAGTGACTCCTAAATCCTTTTCAGAGTCACTGCTTTCCAGGATACAGTCCCCCACTCTGTACGTATAGCCTGCATTCCTTGTTCCTAGATGTACAACTTTGTATTTAGTTGCATTAAACACATTTTATTTGAATGGGCACCCTTACCAAGCGATCAATATCACCCAGTATAACTGCCCTGTCGTCATCATTATTTACTACTCCACCAATCTTTGTGTCATCTGCAAATTTTATCAGCAAAGTGATTTTATATTTAGTTCCAGATCATTGATAAAAATGTTGAATAGCATCGGACCTAGTTCCCCCACCAGTAACATCCCTATTCATTGATGATTCCCCATTGATAACTGCTTTTTGAGATCTGGCCATTAGCCAGTTCTTAATCCATTGATTGTGTGCTGTATTGATATTGTACAGTGCTATTTTTTTAACCAGAATTTTGCATGGTACTAAGTCAAACACCTTGCAAAAGTCTAAGTGTATTACATTTACACAGTTATCTTTATCAACCAAACTTGTAATCTCATCAAAGAATGACATAAGGTTTGTTTGACAAGATCTATTGTCCATAAAAGACGTTGACTGGCATTTGTTATAGTTATAGCCTTTAATTCTTTTTCAGTTGAATCCAGTATCAGCCTTGCCATCAATTTGCCTGATATTGATGTCAGGCTAACTAGCTCATACCCAGATCAACCCACTTGTCCTTTTTGAATATTGGCACAACATTAGTACTCTTCCGGTCTTCTGGAATTTTCCTAGTATTCTGAGATTTATTAAATATTAACCTCAGCAGGCCAAAGATCTCGTCAGCCAACTCTTTTAGGATTCAAGCTATCAGAGCCTACTGATTTAAAAATGTTTATCCTTGGTAGATGTTGCCTAATATCTACAGTGAGGTCCTGATCCATGACTAAGATTCGTAGGCACTATGATAGCGGAAACAAAATAATAAAAATAATAAATTCTTTCATCATCCTCATATGATGTAAACAATTCATCATTCTGCTTCTTTCCAAATACAGAATAGTAATATTTATTGAACACTTATGCCTTTTCTACACCATTATTAACAGTTTTACCATTTACATCAAATAATGGGCCTACACCACTGTTAGGATTTCTTTTGTTCCTAATATACTTAAAACTCATTCTTATTGTCCTTAGCCCTGCCAGCCATGGATTTTTGCCTGATGTCTTTAGCTTCCCTGATCAATTTTCTTCATAACTTCTAATATATATAGATAGCTATCTATTTCCCCCTTTTCTATTTGTTATATATTGTTTTTTAATTTCTAATTGTTGCCTTCCCTTTACCACAGAACTAGGATGGGCTTTTAGCTACAGTTGTCTTCTTTGTTGTTTGTGAATTCATGGCTTTTTGGCCATCTATAATGGCTTCTTAAAGAACCCCCAATTTTCATTCACATTTTTCTGTCAAAATTTTTCTTTCCAATTGAGTTTTGTTCATACTTTTCCTCATCTTTGGAAAATTAGTCCTTTTGAAGCACCAATTATATCTATGGCCTTCTATTTGCCCATATTGAATGCAATTAGGTCATGAGCACTTGCTCTTCAACTTCATTCCAGTGATTAATTCATCTTTATCCATTATAATGAGGACTAATATACTGTTAACTCATTTTGGGTGCAATTCCTTTTTGTTAAAAAATCATTATCTATAATGTTTAGAAACTGTAATGATGTTTTACTACTGGCTGCATGAAACAACCAGCATATGTCTCCCAAACTGATGTCTCCTGCAACAACACACCTTTTCTTTCCACACTTCACAGACAGATGCTTAAGGTCTTATCTTGTTCTCTGGTTTAATTCAGTGGTCTGTAACAGACCCCCGACAATACCCCTTCCTGGGGCTGTGTTAGTACGTTGAGCAAAATACATGAAAAAACTTGCAGTTCTGAATGATCAATACCCCTAAAAGAGGTAATGATTCCTTTAATGCCACACCAAGCACACCTCTTTTACACACTCTACCCTGCCTAAACAGATCCATAAGCAGTGATTTTGACATTCCAGTCAGGCAAATCTTCCCATTAAGTAGAGTCCATTATAGCAAATTTTTCTCATCGGTGAGAATTTCCAGTTCTTCTTGTTACCCACTGGTATGTAAGTGACTGAAAAGGTGTCCTCTTCATGTTCTTTGTCACATTGGTTCAATTTGTTCATGCCATGCCGAGTTTGAGTTTGTACGGCATTTGCTTTCTTAACATCCTCCCTTTGCATTGCTATTTTAAGGCACTTCTGGCTACTCCAGTTATTCTCTAACCAGGAAGATTAGCTTCTGGTATCTGTGAGATGCAGATGTTCCTGCTCAAACAGCATTCCCTCCCATGTAAATGTAACCCAGTGTTCCACAAAGCAAAACCTTCAGCTTCACATCAGTCATGCAGCCAATGCTTCACGTCAATTTATTATTATCTTCTCTCTTCTCTAGCTCATGAGACTGGAAGGATCTCCAAGAATATCATGGATTTTCCTTTTCTTCAGTTTCTTTCCAAGGTCCTTGAAGTTTTTTGTATTCTGTGTAGGTCCACGTGATGCTGAGTTATGGTTCCAATATGTATCATTACCAGTGGAGATTTGCCAGACAACTATGTAATTCTGTCCAATCTTCCTGTTACATCTTGTATTTTCAAAGACAGCACACCACCTTTTTCTCCTTGTGTCCATTTTTCTTAACATGGAGTCACCAATGATGGTCCAAGATCCTCTTTTAGTAACTGCTTGCTTTCTTTCACAAGAACCCCATCAGATATGTCTCCTGTAGCTTTCTGTTCTGTTCCTCAGTAGACAGATTCCTCAACAGTTGACTTGCTGAGTGTCTATTAATGATTTGATACTTCTAGTCATGTTGAATGCTTCTTGGCTCTCTTTTCCCTCTTGGTCACAAATCTCTAGTCTACTTTTTCAGTTTCTAATGTTTTGCATTCTCTTATCAATGATCCTTCCCCTTCTGCCCTCTGTGGCCACAACTTCCAAATGTGGTTTATCAAGAAGTCTTTGTTTTTCTCAGATGCTATACGCTGTTGAAACTTATGCTTCCAGACCACATATCTTCTCTACCAGCATGGTCATCAGCCTGCACCTTCTGTGCCAGAAATATTTTCTGTTTTCTTGCAGAAAGGAAAACATGCAAAGCAGGTCACAAGCAGGATGATGTTTTCTCATCATCCATATCTTCTACTTGGTGTAGAACCATACCCAAAACAGAAGACACTACACTCTCTTTCTAAACTCCCGCCAAAATTACCCTCTTTGCTGCTCCTGATAGTTTGCTCAGGAGTTTGCCTGGCAACTGATTTATATACCTTGCTGCTGAGCTACATTCCCTCACTAAGAGGGAGGGATTAACCTCTCAGAGACTTCAAATACTGGGTCAAATACTGTTCAAAGACCCGAGGATCTCAACCATACAACCTTCATGAAGAACCAACCAACAGCAGACATCCCAATCACACCACTCATCAAGTCTCTCTGAGGTAGTAAAGTAACTATCTGTATTACAGGTGGTTGTAGCTGAATAAGGCACTTGTCCATTAAAATGTTTTCAGAAGTTTGTTGTAATGATTTAAGGGTTTTTGCTTTTCCAAGCAGGGTTTTCATAGGTGCCCATCTGTCCTCTTTAAAGATTTGCTGTCTCCCTCTTGCTGTTATCTTTTCCACTTCTCAAATTTCTTTGTAATCCATGGTTTACACCTTGGTGTTTGCAGTGAAGCCAAGCCAGAATTATACCAGTTTTCCCAGCAACAATCATTATTTTAAAGCAGCACAGTTTCCAGGATAACTCATCTGTCATTTCCCTGCTCAGAAATGAGAAACCAAAGAGCAAAATGCAGCTGAAAGTGTGAATAAAAATCTTGGAATAACAAGCTTGTTCTTAAGCTTTCAACAGGGCTTAAAGTGGTCTCAAAGAAGAGCTGGGTGTGCCATTACTCTCCAGTGGAACTTCATTATTCTATAGCAAAAAAAGTTATCTGTATATATAGTTCTAATATTTCTATACAGCGGCCAATAAGCACCAAGATACAAATCCCAACTGACAATAGTGGATCAGCAAGGATTTAAAATTACTGCACCATTTATCTGAATAGTAGAATTCACTACTATTAATTTGTGCTCTTGCTAGCAGCTCCAAATCTAATAAAAGCAACAGATTCTAAAAATCCCGGGCGGCCTGATTCTCTGCTCAAATATGGTCACCTAGCTCTGCTATGTAAAGCCAGCTGTGCCAGCTTTTAACTTCAAGTTATAAACTTTTTTTAAAACAAGAGAGAATCGAAACATTGCTGGAGTCATGGAGTAAAATAACAGTTAACAAGGTGCACTATTTTCTTAATGGAAAAGTGAGTTCCATCCACTGTAATGCTATATCTGATGAGGACACTTAGCTGCAAGAGTGGAATAAAGTGGTTTACTATCCTAAAGTGAACCATACTGTGAGTATTGGGGATATTGCTAATGCAAGTACATGGGAAATTATGCTACATCTGTTTTGATTTTCTAATTTCCTCTAATGGATGCCCCATCCACAATCCAAACTCTCAGAGTTTTATTCTATTACATTTTTTCAAATTATTAGCTGTATTTTCACAGTTGAGTATCCAGCGAATGGCAGAATCATTCACAAAGACTTAAATGTTTGAAATTTAAAGGACCAACACCCTAATTTTAATAATTTTACTGCAATTGTACTGTAACCTTATTTCCACCATCCCCCCCCTTTTAGTTGATTAATTGATGTAATTTGTACTCAGGAAAAACATATGACCCAGAACCACCAGTGGTGCAATGCATTTTGTCTTACCTTTACTGTATGTTTTGTTAATGAAGTGTTCATCCTCTTGCCTTTGCTATTAAAATCCCTCTATCAGTCACCTTAACTCCCCGTCTAGATGCTTCATTGATACATGTGCAAGCTTCTGTCAGAATTTCTCAAAGGTTGGACTAACACAGTACACTCCATCTGTTTCTGTCTGAAGAATACTTTGAATAGTCTAGAGCTGCTGTTGCTGCCTAGTAGTAGAATCTCACAGGGAAGATGCCCCCTGGTGGATTCAATTAGAGGACTAACCAATATATCTTTATATAAAAATGTACTTTTGATTTCTGTGCCAGTAGTATTATTTTTTACTTGAACTCTCTGGACCAGTTTTATACCTGAGAAAGCAGGCATTGCTCCAGTGAGGCTCTTAGAGGCAAATTCAATGCTGCTGTATTTTACACATTAGGCACAAGCTGCTCAGAAAATTGCTGTAAGTGGGCCGAGTGGGCTGCTTCTTTATTAGTGTTCTTCTTATTAGTGTTTTTCCTGTTACATGCTTTTGTCAACTCATTTTGAAAACCCACTGAAGGCCAAATTGGTATAAATTACTCTATTTTACTACTTACATCTATTATCTGATCAACTTGCACCCCTCTTTACCTTGCATCTGAATCTGGCTCATTGTTGAACTGAGTTACGGTAACATTCTGACTTCAAATTTGTCTTGGTCTTGTCCAGGCGACCAGGAAATTCATACAAAAGTAGTCTCCTAGGAGAACTGACCATGGAAAATTCAGCTTAAAGAGCAATAAAAGAATTTACTGCTGTCACATAGAAATCAACAGGAGAATTTACATCTCTCACTGAATGTCCACTCTAGAAGAATTTTCATCTTGGCCAAAGGAGAGAGTAGTTCTGAACAAAATTACCGTGACTCTCTCCATACATAAGCAGACCAGTTAACTCCCTATGGTACAAGATGAGTCCTCTCTTATTGACTTATGAGGATTCGACATCATAAACCATGACATTGTTGTGAATGTGCAGTGAGTTTTGAGACCGTGCAAAAACCTACTGGATTAGCCAACTCCCTTTAAAGGGGTAAAGTGGCTTTGCCATTAGCCCTGAATAAGAGTCAGAGCGTAGCTGCACTGTTCCAGAAGCAGACCAGGAACTGGATATTGTGATCTGGTTCCTAGTTCCCACTTCTGATCTGTGGGGAAAGTAATCTACACCAGCCATATACCTGGCACACGTTACATTTCCCGGCATACAGGCTCAGCTACACTGCTGGTGCTTTGGGGGCACAGAGTCAGAGCTCCTCCCAACTTATCCACTTACATGTGCAGAAAGGGAAGTAACAGCCCCACAGAAGCTACACACTTCCCTTCACTACAACCCATAATATGGGTAGCTACTAGGTAACTTGCGCCTGGGGAGTAAGGGGGCTTCATATGCCTCCTCACTCCCTTGAGAAGGACTATAGCTAATCACAATCTGATCCAAAGAAATTAAGTTTTCAAACCCACAGATCTCACACACTTTTCCTTTATGCTAATTTTTGTTCCAGCAGCCACGTGGTTCAAGGCTCTCCCCTCGATCCCCATCATCTCAGGTGTAGTATTTGCAGGTGATCTTTTTCAGTCATTTCCTTTTTTTCACTAGTCACCCCCCACTTTCTGTGTGTCTACTGCTTTCCCCCATGCCCATCCTTTGGCATTTTATTTTTGTTCTTCTTCATGCATCTGCCACTCCACTCTCATGTACGCAACCTCTCTCTCCCTCCTCCTCTGACATGACTGCATGTTACAATGTGATGACAAAATGGACAGACTGGGATTTGCACTTTTATACTAGCTGCGACCGCTGGATAAAGTTATGATCTCAATTGGAGTAATGATCTATTGCATATAGACTTTTATAATTCATAGCTCTCATGGCTCACAGAAAAGGCTAGCTGTAAACTGAGCTAATTTTTAGGAAACACAAAGATAGTTTTAGTCAAAACATGACACTAGTCCAGTATATTTGATATACAAAGTTAGACGCCCACATTCTTCTCTTTGTTGCAGCTGCTTTATGCTGCACTGCTGGAGCAAAGTAGCCTTAAAGCTGGTATAGACAGTCACAGGATAGACATCATAATGGAGGGGAATCCTCCAATGGCGTAGAGGATGTGGGGGTTGGACTAGATGACCTCCTAAGGTCCCTTCCAACCCTATTCTTCAATGAGTCTATATGGCTGGGGAAAAGGGGCCAGACTGATTCCTGGCTACCTGATTGGCATCTTGGGGCTGCTAACAGCTGGTGTAACTTAGAGCAGTCTTCTGGGTATTCTAAATTATGCCAGGGGATTGGCCTAGCACACAACCGGCCCAAGAGTGCAAAGGCAACCTCCTGAGCTGTACTGTGCCCTCCTTTGCTGTAGCTGACGATTGGGCGAGAGTTTAATTGCAACGACTACTTGTGTGCCCAAAGTTAGCCCTACGTGTAAACTTTTGCAGGTTGGGACTCTGGCAAACAGAGATGGCTGCTTGTAACATGAGAATAAAGTGAAGGATTTTTGAACAAAAAGTAATGCATGTAAGGAACTTGCTGTTTATACGTCATTCCTAGAATACCATGCCTTTGTAAAATGCTTTGAGAACTGAGGAGGAAAGTGCTAGCCAAGCCCTAAACATTAGTTGTATAGATTATTACTATTGTTATTAGGACATAGCCATTCTATTGGGAGGCCACTGCTGCATCCCCAGAATACCAGACATTCCAGTACTTCTGAGAATAATGTGGGCCTGCTCCTGGCTGCCTGTGACAATGCACAATACATGTGAGTTGACACTGATGGGGGCGGAGCTATGTGCTTTTTACAGTGGTGTCTTCCATCCATAATACTTGACCAAACCATGTCCAGTTTTGTCTCAGTACCGGATAGGGGATAAAACAATAGAGAAAAAGAGGACTGTCTGGCTTAAAACTAGGCAAATGGCCTGTCTAACTGAACATGGCAGACTTACATACACACATGCTTTCCTAAGATAGTCATTCTATTATTTCTTTTTTTTAAATTGTCGTTTCAATAATTTTAATCTATTTTTTCCCCTAAGCACCAGGAAAAGTAAGAAAAAGGGCCTTTCATTTTATAGATGTCAGATTTCTGAGATAAGCTGGCAACATATGCAGGAGCACTGAGTTGGTCGGGACAATTTTAATGAGGCTAATTCTACTGGACAGTGAAAGCTATATGCCTTGACCACCCTCTAGATCTTTTTTCTCCTTACAAAGTAATGTTGAGGTCATAAAATATTCCTCATACAAATAGGAAAATATAATATCCAAGGTGAATTTCCCTTGGTGGCCATTAAAAAAGGAAGAACATAACTGATAATCAAATAAGCCTGCTTAAGAGGTGGCCATGACTGATTTGTCCATGGGAAATGGACTAAAGTTTTGCAGAATAAATGAGTTGCTATTATCTGTTCAGGATTCACTGTATGCCCAGCAGTTTTTGAAGGCACCATAGAACTTCTCTGTGGTGTTCTCTAATGCCTTCATTAATGCAAACAGCAGACAGCAGAGGTGAAGAGCAAACTGCAACTGAGCCAGAGCATGGGGATCCTTGCAAATAAGTGTAGAAATAAATATATAAATTATATTATAGTGATTTATTTAACTAACTAAAACAACAGTAAACAATATTAACAATTTCTGAAGGAGTCCATTGATCAGGCCTTTGGCTGCTGGCACAGAATTTTGATCTAGCCTCTGTGAGGATTCCACAGAGCCTTACCCAGCATTGGTTAAAGATGGTTCAATCCACTTTATTGAAGGTATTTTTGTTGTGCAATGAAACAATCTTAGTGGTCATGGGACCTTGATCTCTTTAACCTGGCTTATAAGCATAGAGGTTAACGCTCAGAGACTGGAGAATGAGGGGACCCATGATGAACAAGAGAAGTCACTGCAATAGTCTCCCTTCATTTTTGTTTCTGAAGATGATTTATTTTTCCTTTGGCAGCTGAGTAACATCATTATCATTCGTGCATAAAGCTGATAGGGTGAAGAGCTAGAGTCAAAATGGAAAGAAACCACAACAAAAACTGGTGCCAACACTGCCATTTTACATGATCTCCTTGTACTCATAAAAGTGTAGCATGTTGGCTGGTAAGCTAATACAAGGACATCCTCACACAGATTTCAGTACTGCGTCATTTTCTGGTTTACTGCAGAAGGAACCAGAGTTTTATAAAATCTACTCTGTGGCCACCAGACCTTCAAGGTTTTCATTGAGGCAATGGATAAAGGTCAGCTGTTCATGTTGATGTTACTAGTTCTATCAGTAGCCATCAGCTCCTTCATGACAAAGGGGCTAATAACCTAGTTGTGGGACCTGGAAGTGGTAGATGGAACTGCCCTAAAGCATCTCTGCTTTTTCCTTCCAGAGTGATTACTGAGGGAAGTACTGGGCAACAGCTATGCCTCCCCAAAGTCTCTCTGCTGTGGTATCCTATAGCCAGGATGCTGCAGAATGAGACTCCAGAATCTGAGCTTTCATTTTTACAAAAATATGTTTCTAGCCCTAGCTGTTGCAGCAATAACCTTGAAAACTAGAACCGAGCATAAACTGACGCAATAGTGTCACCTGGAGTTTTCAGGAAGACTGAAACAACAGTTCTGAAGTGTTGGCTCTCCATCAGGGCTCTATGGACTCTGATCCTGTGGCTGAGAAATTTGACATGGTTTGAAGGTGGCACACAATTCAATCATTTTGCCAAGGAACTGGTCATTTTTCTGTAGCCAGGCATCCAGAATTTTGCGTTCTGGCCCCTTCCTTGCAGCTGCCTTTTCATCTCCATCCAAATCCAGCCCAAACTCAATCCAAAATGCCGCCTTAGTTGGATTACAGTGTTGCTCTCTGCACTGTTGCACAGAGCCCGCCACCAGGGGTCAAGGAGTCAGAGCTGGCATCCAGCTTGTCACCAGAACGCAGGGAGAGCCAGACGTACTGGCTGAGAGCTGGGCTGCCTGAGCAATCAAGGCCTACATAGATAAACTGCTGAAGCCTGCTGCAAGCGACCCACTTTCCTGGGACACCTGGGGTAGGAGGTTCTGCCCTCTTTTGGACAACATCACAACAGCCAGGGTCCAGGGTGTGGAGCCAGACCACGAGAGAGCATAAAGAAACTTCCACCTTTGAAAAGAATCATTCCCCAAAATCACCACTGATGAATTTAACATTGGTTAGTATGTTTAAAAATCAGCCATATTGTGCGCGTTGGTGAGAGAATGGAGGGATGGGAAGAAAGGGCAGTAGAATAAATGAACATGGGGCCACAGAATTTAGGGGGCACTTGTCAGACTGTACACAGGACCCTGCCTGCCTACTGTATCCAGTCTTCTCATGCCCTTTTTCAGGATAGATGTAATACTGCTGTGGAAGCCTGTGAGGAGCTCCAATGCTAGCAATGTGCTGCAAAAAACAAACCCAGAAACATTTCCCTGCCTGTCCTGGGATCTCTTGGAGACAGGCAGCTGGATGGAAATCTTGGGGGCAATCTAGATAAGATGGAGGTAATGCTGGTTAGTGGGAGGAATCCTTTTGAGGAAACTTGCAAAGTCTCTCTGACTGCTCTACTAATAGTCAAAGTGGGATACAGGCAAGGGCCCTATTTGGCTCCTTGCTGCTTCTGGAGTCCCCAGCAGTGGTCGGCCACATCTTCTGTCTTTAGGTGGTTGAATGATTTTTACATTCCTCTGAGGTGCAGACCGCACCAAGGTAAAACAGTGCTCATCTTTACCTGCTATGTAGACTGCTGCAACAATCTCTACCCAAAGCCACTTGGATTAAATACAAAAGTCAGCTTTATAGGTAGGGCAGGACCATATTGCACCTCTGCTCCACACTCCATGACGGCTGCCAATCCAGAATGGATAAAATTCAAGGTAGTGGCTACAGTCTACAAAGGGCCTGGCCCCAGATATCTCCCCCAAGCCTTCCTATGACTACTGCACTTGGAAGAAATGCTTCTGCCATCGGTGTCAAAGCTGATGATTGCACGAATCAAGGAAAGAGAGTCCTCAGTGGCAAGCTTTTACTTATGGAATTTGATAATATTGGATATAGGCTTAAACCCAAACCAGGCCATTTGATTAACATTCTAATATTCTCAAAAAAAAGATCTTGATAACATCAGCCAGTTTGTCCTTTGAAATAAATGATTTTTGAAAAAAGGACTACTTTTCTTTTCTATCGAGTACTTTTTAATTCTATTAATCTTTAATAAACTGTTTTATGTACTGGAGACAATGTAGCTTTTAATACATGAATTCTAATATTTTCCTGGTTAGCTTTGCTGAAAAAATAAATAAATGAATGGGGAATATGTATTATTATTGTTGTGTAGGTTAGACTATTATAAATACAAGGTATGTGGAGTAACTATTTTAATTCTCTGTGTTTAAATTTGATTTAGTGCAGATATGATTTCTTCTGATTCTAGGCCTATTTGGTGGTGGAGTCCAGTTTTAAAAAAAAATCTGTCTCAAGGGCTCCTGTCTTTATTTACAATTCTAACTAGGACTGAATGTGCTTTCTGCATTTTGTCAAGTAGGCTTGGAATATTTCCCCAATTAAACCAAGGTCTACTCTTGAATTTGGGCTATGTCTTTAAAAACTCAGATTTAATTTAAATGGATATTGGGAATTCTAGCTCATTAGTGAGAGGAGGATATAAACACCAGCTTTTAAAAGGCTGATCAGAACAGGGGCAAGAAGGAGTTAAGTATAAACCACATTATGGTTCCAAGTGATAACGCTGGCAGTGGTGATTTCAGATATATAAGATGCCAAAATGAGTTTCCAAATGGGGAATCGTATTAAAAAAAAGTATAATCCTAGAAAACAGATGCAAGGCTTTCCAGATCTCTGAGAGTGTCCAATCTTTACACATCTGATCGATAGCCCGAGCAGTGGGACATGTACATTATTTATTCACTTTCAGATCTTTCTATAGAAGACAATATTGAGATCACCTGTTGTGAGTCAGTGACTAGACCTTATTCACAATGCGAAGAGCAGTGATGTAGGCTTGCAAAGACACCAGCTGCTGTAGCTAAGGGTGGATTTTTAGAGTTAAGATAAATGAAATAAGATGACAAAGAGAGCCCGGATTTCCACCCACCACGACAGCAAACAAACAGACAAAACAAACTGAGCAAGCAATCAAACAAAATTAAATACACTAAGTCATCAACCCTCAAAAGACTTGCACCACTGTTGTGCTAAAGTAATTCAGAGAAACAGAAAGGATTATCCATAGTCAGACACTGTGAATTAGGGTCAAATGGTGAGCCTGTTGCCCAGCTTGGAAACCACCTTCTTCAGTTTGACCGCTGCAGTACACCTTTGCAGCAGGACTCCATTGACTTCAAGAATAGTTGCACGAAGAGATCACGGTTGAGCCATTTGTCTATAGCAGCAGCATGCTCTCACACACTTCCCTGGCCTGCATTTGATGTTTTTGGTGAAAGTATCTGGATTTCGAATGGCCACATACAGATGCAGATGAGTCTGAGGGACACCGAGTGACAATAGCACCCTGATGAATTGTCAGACTGTGTCTACACTAGGCTTTTTGTTGAATATGTCTCATGGTTGTTTCCACCAATTCTGCTCTTCCAATGGTAGCATTTAAAGGGTGAGCTCCTTTGGGCATTGGCATGATTACTCCCTTGTTCTCTAATCCTGTTGAGAGTAAGTATAGATGGCAGGGTGGTAAAACCACTGGTGCTTTGTCTGGACTAGAGCTCTTGCCACTGCTACCTCTAGTGGAGCTGAACCAGCATTTGCAGTGGTTGGAAACTGTTGGCAAATAATGTCTCGTAGAGACCAGGCCTTTGTGTGCTGCAGATCTCAGCTATGGCCTTGATCAGAAGAAAAGCATTAGAGACAGTGTGGAGTGCAGCCTGTGGTGATTGGTTATTGCCCAACACCATGCCCAAATAATAGACATTCTAATTGGTTAATGACTTTGGAAACCAATAAGGGTGCTCCCAGCAAGCACAAACGTGTTTGTGGTGCCTCCCTGAGGTGGCGGTGGTGCTGCTGGTGCTGCAAGAGACTTTCAGACCTTGCTATTTTTGGTGCCTAATTTGCTAACAACAACAACAACAAATTTGCTTTCTCTTTTAAGGCTACGTTATGCAGCGCATTGTCATTTCAACTATTTTTTAAAAGGGTCCTTGTGGGTGGGTTTTGGGTTCCTGTGCACCTCATTACTCTGTCGTCCTGATGAAGCCTAAACCAAATCCACTCCTCCCCCAGGACAGCTGAGATGGCTTGTTTAAAGTATTAGTATCAGAAAGATTACAAAAAAAGGGATTTTCTTGTCAAAGAGTTCCCCTGAAACTGTATAAAAAAGGGACCCTGAACATCTTTGGTGGGGCTGGAGCTTGAATAGGGAGATCTCTGTGCTCTGATATTGCTACAGCCCCTGTGATGAGATGCAAAGGAGGAATAAAACAGCTGAACTGCATGCATTCATTATTGAAGAGATGAATTTCCTCTGTAAATTCCTCCTCCTCTCCTTCCTTCCTCGTGATGGAAGCGAGAATCTTGACATTCCAATTACAACATATTCATCTTAAATAGAAGGAGAAGGAGAGGGAGTCTGTAGCAAACGTTTAGAGAATTATATGCCAGGATCCAGGCAGCTAGTGAAAACTTGGTGGGACAGACAGCTGTAACCAGGATAAGAGTCTAAGGGCCCACTTCATCAAAGCACTTAACCTTGTGCTTAAATTAGTAATCCCATAGATGTCAATTTGACTTCTAATGTGCTTAAAATTAAGCATGTACGTAAGGGCTTTGCTGAATCAGGACCTAAATGCAGTGCTTTCACAGAAGTTAACCAGTTGCTATGGATTTACAGATCAGAATATTGAGGTCAGAATATTGGCCCGTTCACTTCAATTACTATCTTAGCATGGTTTGCTCTGCTCAGCTATATCATAATTAAGCATGTATTTTCTTTTATAGCTACTCTTCCCCATAGGTTTGTAACTTGTCTGTAAGCAGTACCTCATCTGTGAAATTCACCACACTATAGTCTCAGGCCAGGAGCATTGTTTGCTTTACCTGTTTACAAAACAGTGCAGCTGAAATGTATTCAGTGGCATGTACAGATGTTATTGATGTTTTTAGCTTAGATACTGTTTTGCCCTCACAAACGGGTTTTGCTTTTTTCTCAAATGGAAATAATTCTGCAGGCTAGAAAATATGCCATTAATAATACGAACTATGAAGCCTCTGGGAGAGAATTTGAAACCAATGGATTTATTTTAGTTTTTAAAAGTAACTACTCTGCATGAGCAGTAAGTGCTTTCATAACTTTATTTTAATTTTCTTGACTTTTTCACATACATGTGCCTCGCTCATCTGCCTGATGCTACTGAAACCACACAGGGGCCTTTTTCTTAATTAATTAGGGCATAATTAAAGAACATGTACCCAGAATGGAAGCAAGAAAGACAGACTTATCTGTTCTGTAGGGATTTCTGGTAGAAAGGAGACACCTTCCTTTCCAGAATTTTACCCCAGGATTTGTTTTATTTTTTAATTTTTATTTTTCATTCACAGTTCTCACTACTTTAGTTTGTTTGCATGATTTCATTAAGTAAATTAATGCTTTGACATGAGAGTCCCTCCAGCCTTTACTGCACTGTAGACATTTCAAAGAGGGTTTGAAATATGGATGGAAAATGGGGAGGGTGCCAAAAATCAGAATGAAAAATGGAATTAAAAATCAGCCATGTGTGTTCATACTCCCATTGTATGGACACCATTCTACAGACTGACACCCAGTATGGGATACAGCGATAAAAGGACTCTTTTAAGACTGACAGGCCATTAATATGACTCTCTAGCACTCTCAAAAACAACAGTCCTATTTTTTTAGTCTACAGATTGAGAGTTGCCAATTCTCTGCAAGTATCCATTATTCAAAATTTGAAATTCAAGCTGTCTTAGTACTGTGATTGGTCATATTCTGTAAATCACATGCTAATGTTTCTGTTTCTTGACCAGATGAGCATAAACATGATAATCAGGAAAAGGCCTAGAAGAAGCCGCCGTGGCTTTAAATCTCTCAGGAAGCAGCAGCAGCATAGGGAGAAGCTGCAGATAAAGTGGATTAGGGAATTTTAGAAAATTTAAAACCTGCTCTTTCCTGGACCACACAGGATCTGCCTGAGGCATCATTCCTAGGAAAATTAGGCTGCTGTGAAATTTATTGCCTGGGTGCAGAATTTACATTTCATTTTCCCTAGTCACAGTCACACAGAGTAATTGCACATGTATGCATGATCCTAAGGTGCGGTCATATCCATGCCTGGCTTGTTTAACTGCTTCTGTGCTGGCCTCGGTGAGGAGAAGTTGGGAATACTGTTCCCCTGCTGTGTCAAACAGCGTCCTGTCCCATGTAAAATATATCATTCCCAATGCAAATACTCCTGCGCCCAAGTTTCACATTTGCTTTCTGGGAGTACTTGTGCGATTAGAAGCCAATTGCTGGAAAGCTGGCAGAAAGCAACCCCTAAAGAGGTGGCTGCGTGGCTAAAGTGAGCTCATTTAAAAATTCAAGTAGTCCTCACAGAGATGTTTTACGGTCTTGTTGCCCCCTTTGTTAAGCAGTAGCTGATATTTGGGGCCTTGCAGGTCAGCTTCTTGTCAGGAAGCAAAATTGTTGAGAGGGAGTAAAGTATTTTGGTAATTTGTTTACTTAAAAATGTTTACCTGAAAAGTGATAGGAGCAAGCTGCGCACAGGCAGCGCCTGGGATTCCTGCAAAAAGGAAAGGAACCATTGTACTGTCTCAGGAAGCAGCTAGTCTCAGCATCTACCTCTCTCCAGGGCCTCAAACGGGCTCACAGCCAGATGCAGACCACTTCCTTCTAGGGACCTCCCTAGACACGATTTCCTGATCACTTAAAACACAATTTTAGTCCAGCCTTGAACCCCTTGAAGTTGAAACCTGGGAAATGCTGTTAGTTCCCCATTTTGCCACTGGACTGCACCAGACCCCTCCTTTATGGGCAGCTGCTCCAAAAGTTGCACACGAAGTGGTTCAGCACGCGCCTTCTCCTTTGCAAGGCCTATGATTGCCTGGATAGCCAAGTTACCCAACTGTTGCCGCAACATCTTTGGTGATGGGCTTCTGGGAAGAAGGAAGCTCTGAGGAAAAAGTGGAAGGCAGGGAGGGTGGGTGCCGGGTGCACTGGGTTGAGGATGGAGATCTAAATGTACAGGGAAGTCTGGAAGAAGGCATGAGATGAGCATTAAGAGGTGAAAGGAGAAGTGAGGAGGGATATATTAGCAGAACAAAGGGGTGAGGTAAATAATGGTGAGCAGAACTGGGCAAACACTGCAAAAACGAAACTCCTGAGAATATTTGTTTGACCTTTTTAACACATTTGTTTCACCTGCTTCCTCTATTCCATTACTTTTCCAGTGAATGAGTTCACTGGCAGGGATGCTTGCAGAAACAGTGCATATTAAATGAATATTCCACAACATCAAAATTTGAGCAGTCATAGTCATAGCATTTAAGGTCAGAAGGGATCATCTAGTTTGACCTCCTGTACATCACAGGCCATTAGCACCACCCAGAACCCAGAATAGGTTCTAAGGAGCTACACTCATCCAGTCAGAGAACAGAAACAAACATGTGACTTGTAAGTCTAGCCAGAACTAACTGACACTGCTTGCAATTTGAAAACTTGCAATGAACTCCTTCTGAATCATCTACAGACTAAGAATCATTTGCTGGAATTATTCAGCAAATGTTTTGAAACAATGTATAAATTTGACAAAAGCATGATCTGCTCATAGAAGTTTGGCAAAAGAAAAAAAGGCAAAAATTGTTGTAAAAATTATTTATTATGATGAGTTATTGTTAGTATTTCTATTGTGGTACCATCTGGAGCCCCCCTGGAGAGATCAAGGCCTCATCATGGAGGTCCTATACTTATTAAGAGACTATATTAAATCTAAATCAGCAAGACAGACAAAACAAGTATTATTAATCCCCATTTTACAGACTGGGACCTGAGTCACAGAAAGATTACGTGCCCTATCAAAGTCACATAGTAAGTCTGTGGCAGAACCAGGAAGGGAATCCAGTCTCTTCAGTCCTAGCCTAGTACCTTAATTACAAAACCATCCTGCCTAAGACTCAGAACAGAGGCACAGGTGGGGGAGGGAGATTGAGCAGGGTTGAAGGTAAGAAGAAGGAATTTGAACTTGGTGTGGAAGGTTAGAGAATAAGCAGCGCTGCTGACTTTTCTGTAATGAGGCTCTGAAAATCCCACAAGCTTCTTCAGAAGCATCTTGTAATTATCATTGTTGATATCAGAAGGCATCTCCAGAGTCTGTCCTTTAAAAAATGTTTCTCTAGTGCTACTTGAAAACACATGGGTTGGGAACAGACGTAAAAAACTGACATTTTATTACCTCTCCTGCCATGACAGAGGCTTAGAAAATGGTGTGCCTGATATTAGAGCTGACTTTTTAACTGTAAATGAAACCAGGATGCATAAAAATTCAAAATACCAAAGTGTTAAAAGAGGGTAAAAGAAGAAGAGGGAATGAGAAAATCTGATTGATTAAAAAAAAACAAAGAAAAGGTGGGCCAGATCTTCCACTGGAGTAAATCAGGATAGTTCCTTGGACTTCAACGGCTCTAGGCTGATTTATAATAGTTGGGGATCTGGCTCAGACATTAAATGGCACAAGCAAAGTGTCTGGATAAAAGAAGTCTATGAGAAAACGATCAAAAACAAAGAGGGAAAAATGAAAAAATAAGATTTCACCAGGGCTGTGTTAATCAATAGGCAGATGAGGCTTAGGCTTAGGGCATCTCAATTTAAAGAGATGCTGTCGGAGGGAAAAACAGGCAGACAGATGGGAGAGCACTAACAGCAAAGGGAGCAGGATGAGGAGTAGCAGGCTGGTCACTATGTTTTTGTCAGCTGTAACTAGAGGGGGAGCGGCGGCTGTATACCCGCAATACACAGTGGAGAAATGGCCTGTCAGCTGAGCTGACAGTGTCTACTGAAGTCAGCTGGATCTCTGAAGAGAAAGGTTTGTACAATGGTGGGAGCCTGAAGTTCCTTTGTTCTCTGAGCTGTTCCATGCATGTTAGGTCTAATGTCTTGTTTACAAGGGAAAGTTTTACTAGTTATATAGTTATACAGGCAGCTCTCCTCTCCCTCTCCCTTCCTCCCCTCCATGTGTGGACACTTTATTCCAGTATTCAGAGAGCTTCTTTTATTGATTTACCTCAAACTGCATTCCAAGGGACATTAGCTAAACCAAACACGGCACTCTTATAATGGAATAAGAGTGAGTGTCCACATGAGGGTTATGCTGGTCTAACTATATAGGTTTAAATTCACACCTTAAGTTATACCAAACCATTTTTCCCCATGTAGACAAGGCCCAAAGAAATAAGAATGTGTGTGTAGGGGAGGGGCTATAACATTTTATGGCACTCTTTGGGCTAGATTCTCCCCCTTCAAATGTTCAGGTAGCTTAAAAATTCAGCCAGGATTCCATAGAAGGCCCTCTAGCAAATGTTGCCTAGCCAAGGTGCTGAATCAGTGTGTATCTGCCGAGCGGCCTGGCAGCAATCCTGCCCAAACCAGGCAATAAACTAATTCTATAAACTTACCAATGGGACAGGGGGAAAACATTTTTTGTAATGGTTTTCTGCTTGTCTTTTTTCCCTTCTTCTGTCGCTCACACACTGTCTTAGCAGGAAATGACCCTCAACAGTGCAGCAAGTTTCCAGGGGGCTGCTACTGAATCCCTCCACCATCTATCTCTCCAAGACAATGGATCCTGAACTCCAAAGAACACCTTTAATGAGATGCTTTATGTGGCTGTAAGAAGGAAATGATGCTGTAGAAGTGGCTTCCTTCCACACCCCAAGGCAAGATCAGTTAGCTCTCAAACTCCTCCATTTCTGTGAACAGAGCAGACAGTAGGTCCCTTAGAAAATGATTTAAAAGATACTGTAATTTGGGGTTTTTATATTTTGTGGCTAAAATATCAGGAGAGTTTGAAAGAAATGGTAGGCACTAAAAAAAAGCTTTCTTTTGCCATTATCAATGAACAATCTATTTTTCAATTTTCCCAAGCTTTTTTACAATCCATAGCTAGAAGCTCAACCACTGTTTCAGAGACCAACAAAGCTAAAAATACACTTAACATTGCTTGCATTCCTTTCCTTGGATCAGAATGGGTCTTTGCATTTGGCAACACAATGAAGTTTTACTCAGTGACTTTGGGTAGTAGTTTTTTCCAGATGTGATTCAAGCCATGGTTTCCCATGGAAAGATATGTTTAACCTTTATCCGTGAGATAAAGCATATTAGGAGAGAATTAATATTATTTTATCCTTGCCTATCTCAAAATTAAAAGGGACAATAACATCTTTATCTTTTATGACCCCTAAACCAATAGTTGACCTGATGAGAGGGAATTAAGTCAATCTTCTTCCTTAGAAATGGTAGCTGGAGAACGGATGTACTGTACTATACATTTCTTTTTGATATGGCATTCCAATGGCTTCTGCCTGTGCTCGGGGAAAAAGGTGGCAAAGTATAGTTGTAGACATTCAGTGAAATCCTGGCCCTATTGAAGTCATTGATAAACATACCACTGACTTTGATGGGGCCAGGATTTCACCCATTGTGTCTAATAACTCACAATCACACACTGGGTAATGGCTTCAGAAGAAATAGTTTTCTTCTACAGTAATGTATAATCTTCCATGGGTTACTTACCAAAGGCTTTTTGTGTTTGTTTTGTTGCCTCTCTTTTTTCAATTCCATTTTCACGGAGTAAAGATGAGTGAATGGAAACAACGCACCTTAAGGGATTTCTTGTTCTGGTTTATATGTTCAATGAGGAGTTTTAAGTGTCAATGAACGTGTAATGGAAAGACAATGCCTCTGGGTAGTGCATCAGCAATGGGGATTGAAACAAGGATCTCTAGATTTAAAAGCTTGAGCAGATACTGCCTGAGCTAAAAGAACTAGTTCTGTTATGCAATGATGTAGCAAACTCATCAACCTCTACATGTGACTCAGCCAGGAGTAGAAGGGGACAGAGCATCACACTGAGTGCTTTTCTACATGGAAAGTTTTTCCAGTCATACCAGTATAGTTATACAGGTATAATTAAATTGATATAATTATACCACTATAAGCACTCCCCCTGGATACTCTTATTTGGGAATAAGAGTGGCTGTTTTCTAGTTAGCTTAAACCCCTTCAAAGACAACACAAGCTAAACTGGAAAAAAAAGGCTCACTTATACCAGAATAAACATGTCCAGACAAGGGGAGTTACACCAGTATAACTATACATCTTTAAATTCACATCTTACACTAAGTCTACACTATGGGCACTACAGAGGCATAGCTACTGCTGCTGCTGGACTTAAGATGCAGGCTACAGTGATGAAAGGCTTTGTTTTGGTCACTGTAGGAACTCCACCTCCCATTCACCAAGCTGTGTCTACACCAGGTGTTAGGTCAGCATAGCTGCAGCGCTCATAGGCATGGATTTTGCACACCCCTGAGCACCGTATGTATGTCAGTCTAAGTTTTAAGAGTAGACCAGGCCTTAGCTTCTACTGGCATAACATCCCTATGTAAACAAGCCCTGCATGGATGTGGGTTACATTACCACAATGAAGGGCAAGAGTGCTGTGGGCATGTATTGCACAGGTGTTTGTCTACAGTCTGAAAAACATACAAAATTTACCTGCATGCCAATGACCTCAAAAATAAAAAGAACTAAAACATGAATATGATAGTTATAAATGAACAAACAACATGCTCCTATTTGGTGCCATTCCACTTGCTCTCTTTCTTTTCTTTTGTCAACACCCTTCTTATTTGCAATGATGAAAGATGGTGAGTTTTGCTTCATTCCCCCCAAACTGCCAGAGCTGCAGTCCCACTGATGGGCTTTTTTTGAAAAGAAAAAAAAATCCATCTCAACTCTCCCTCATTATGTGGCAGAGTCCATCTGGAACAAAGTTTCTGTTAGGCCTACACAGATTTGGTGTAGTTTTTCATTACAGTAATTAACTAACTTCCATGAATGGGAAAATGATGCAGCCAAACGCAAAAGAGCTGAACAGTTTTATGTAGAGGATGTTCGCACAGCAACTGAATGTTCTCCGGTTGACTGGATAGCTTTATAATTCTAATTCTGGACTTGTACTTTCCAAGAACATTGGTAGAATTAGTAAGTACAACATGGAGTAAACCTCACATTGCAAAGAGGTGAAAATCTTTAATTTCTAATGTCATCCAAGCGGTCATCTCCTGGAGTGAGTACTGCAGTGCCAGAAAATGGGAGCAAAAATCTGATCTCAATAAATAATTTTGGGTGGTTATTTTATTTATTTAACTGTAAAATCATCACAAAGACACCTATCCAAGGCAGTAGGTGTTCTAACACATCGTTCTTAGTACTGTGAAATCTCAGCAGCATTGAAGTAATAATTCCAAGAGGAACTTATCCAGCTAGACACCTACAGTGACTCCCTCATAGTTGTGAGAAGAACACCCTCTGCTCTCTCCAAAATCCTGTCAAAGAGGTGTCTTTTGTAGCTTGTTTTAAAGGTCACCAAATTCAGACTATTTCAGACCAATGGCATGTGTGTGTGTTTGTGTGTATTACAAAGCCTCGGAGTTCTACCAGTGAACAACCACCCAGCCATCCCTCTCTTTTATAACAAGGGTCTCCCGCTTAGGTGACTCTGCTGACTACAGCAGTGGCAATAGGGCACATGGAGAGAGTTGGTCCCTTAGGTAGGATGATCTCAGGCCATTTATAGCTTTGTAATTCATAACCAACACCTTAAACTCCACCCAGAGACCGATAGGCAGCCAGGGCAGATCCTAGAGTACTGGTGTCATATGCTACCAATGAGCTGCCCCACTAAGAAAGCAGGCTGCTGTGTTCTGTTTCCATTTCCAAATGGTTTTACGAGGTAGCCCCATGTAGAGCATGTTTCCATAGTCTAATCTTGAGGTAATAAAACCAGGGATAACAGCGACAAGGCTCACATCTCAAAGGATAGGTTGAAATCTCCTAGTCAGAAATAGATGGTAATAAGATGACTGGGCCACTGCTGTAATATGATTGTCAAAGAGCAGCAGATCCAATTGCCTGATTTATAATCCCAGTCTAAAAATCAGGTCCAAAGCATGACCAGCTGTATGAGTTGTTTTAGAATCTACCTGGAATAGGCCCGTGATCATTATGGTGGCCAGGAAATCCTACGTTGCTTCAAAGATTCATCATCTACATGCAAAATGAAACCACCAAGAACAATCAGCCTAAGCATTTTCAGTGCCGGTGAATTGAGTTCATTCAAAAAGTGACTTGGCAATGCAGTGCTGTGAGTGGTACATTGAGTCCCGCCCCCATCTTAATTCCTTCCCTGGACACTCCGCAGTAGGATCACAGGTTCATATCCCGCCATAGATTGTCAATAACTGAAACCAGATAATCAATGTCCTATATAAAATGAGCTGGTGAAAGGGTCTTGGTTCAGTTCTTAATGGACATATGTCACAATCACAAAAGTCACCTTTGCTAGTTGACACTGATTGGCATCCTTCTTGACATGCTCCTTCACTGTCCACTGCATGCTGGCTAAAAGGCTTCAGCAGTACTGCCAAAGAGCTATGGATGACTGACGAGGTGTTGTCACTAGAGTTTTGATCTGCTGTGATGGTCAAGGAGACATTAGCCAGGAAGAGACCATCTCCCAATTAATATCAGTCCCACTGGTCTCATCTCTGGCTCCTCGTTATTCATTGACAAGAATCCTACGCTGTGGTTCATGATGTTAAATTAAAAATTACTGGATTACCTATGATTTAGTCAAGGATGAGTCCCCTTGACTTCTCATGTGTTACTGAAACATAGCTGGATGGACTATCACAGACAAATACTACCAGCCCAATTGTCTCAAGCTGGGTACTAGGTCTGCATGAGTAAAAAAGGATTCAGGAGAGAAAAGATTCAGGAGATGTCGGCTGCATCTGACCTCAGATGTAGGAAGGTCTTCCACATCAAAATTGGGTTTGTCTCAGTGTCTCTCTCTTGTGTGTGGGTTGTGGGTTATGGTTTAAAATCCCACCGGTTTTCTACCATGTTACCAGCATCTCTCATATGAGCTACTATTGGGCCCATGCTCATGACAGCAGCTTGATGCAGTTCACCAATTATTGTGCTGTCTTTAAAGCTTCTGTTTGAAGAGAAGGTCACTGTGAAGTTTGTGGTAAGACAGCCGCAGAGTCTTCAGTCCTGTGTGGCCCTGTTTCTTTGGGTTTTAGACATGAATATATTATGTGTGCTGCGCTGTACACTGAAGTATTTTTAATGCCCTGGCAGAGGCAGGTGGAGATGGATTAAGTAGTTCTGAGGATCCAGAAGATTCTTGTGTACTCTAAAGTTTTGCTTGTGCGAGGTTCCGAAGATTCTTTATGCCACTATCATGTCACCTCTAATTCATTTCTCCCCATTGGTCCGGCAGAGCTTGATACTGTTGCACTTCAGGACACTTTGCAATGCCTGTCTTTGTTCAGTGTTTTCTCAAGCAGAGTGATTTGAAGGGGTGTGAATTTTTGTGCATTTTAAGGTATGTTGAATTGACTTTTCTGTCTTTTTAGGAATGTTTTACTTTATGTAAGTTTCAGCACTAATGAAAATGTGCTTATAGCTTATGATATGGATATTCGATAAATAGAACATTAAATAAATAGAATGATTCAGAAAATTAAGAATCATTGAAAAGTTTTAAAAATATAAAATTCTGGATGTAATCCCCTAAAAATAATCATTGTGTTTAATTTTTGGCAAAAGCTATAGTAAGAGAAAAAAATCTATGCAATTTAATTTGCTGCTTTGTATTAGTCTCACTATTTTCCAGTAATGGCAACAGTATAATTAGCAGAATTAATTAATGATCTGGCATCTGATTTTGATGCATTAATGCTTAAATCAGCTAAGTCTCAATTATACTCTAGACTATTTATTCCTTAACAAGTTTTTAGTTAATGTGATTTTAAAAATCTAAAAATTAGTCTTAACTTGCCTTTAAAAAGTGACAATATTTTAACACTCCACTTTAAAATAATAATAGTAATAATAATAACAAAAATAAAAATAAAACCCTGCATATCCTTAGTTCTATTATTGCTATTTTCAAATGTAGACTTTGGGAATTTCAGTGTTTCCACAATATAGATATATATATATATATATATATATATATATATACACATACATACACACACACACGTGTGTGTGTGTGTGTACCTGGAACCCTGCTTCAATTTAGTCTTGATTAAAAAATGTACTGAATTGGAAACTGTGTAATAAAGGACATCTAAATCATGCTGACCCAGAATAGCTCACTCAGGCAGACAGTTAGTAAATAAGAGCACAAGCAAGCAGAAGATACAAGAATTCAAAATTAATTTTATTCTCCAAGGATACATAACCTAGTACTGAGTGAGAGATTCTGATCTCAATCACTCTGGTGTAAAGCTTACGTCATTCCTGTAATGTGAAAGGCACTACAATTGATTTACATCAGTGTAACTGAGATCAGAATCTAACCCAGACTCTCCTGCGTTATCAGAATAGGGCCTGAAGTTGGGTTAAATTGGATTAAACGTCCAATATTACTCCAAGACATTTTTATGACCAAACTGGAAATATTTACCAATTACCAAGCATTTACAGTTTTCCTATGGTAATAATTAAGCAATTTATCAGAATAACTAAGGACGTCAGAAATTTTCCCACAATTACTGAAATGTAAGCAAGTTCAACTACTACATGCTTTATGAAAATTTGTTCCAATGTCTTATCAATTGTGCTCTGGGTAAAATGACAAGAGGAACCTCAGACAGTTCAGAGGTTTGGTTTGGATCATCATGCAACAATTTCAATACCTATCAGAAGCTGACCTGAACATATCTACAGCAGATGCATTCTGCTACTGAACTTTGGTGCTGTCTCTCCCCACTTTGTACTTGTTCACATTACAATGGTAAGAAAAAATCATCATAAAAATAAACCAGAAAACACAGATGTGCAACAAAATAAATAATGATATTGGAATAAATTAACGTGCCTATTTTTGTCATTTAGATTTGTTTTTAAAGTACTTAGCCAAAGCTCTTAGCACTTGTACAAGAATTAAAAGATGCAAAACTAAGAAATCAGTGTCAGAGTACATAAAGTAATGCATCATCTCCTCCAACCACTTCTCTTCCTCCCAGTAAGTCACCCAGTGGGCTGATTCTGATTTCACTCACGTGAATGTAAATTGAGTGTAGCACCATTGACTTCAATAGCGTTACTCTTGATTTACACCACTGGGAGTTCAGCTGGAATCAGGTATATTGACTCCGCCCTGCACAGAAAAACATCCTCCTCCCCTCCAGCCTTCCCAATCTGTCCACAAAGCAAAATCAGAGCTGAACCTTGAAGTGTACTTTTAAGGTTCACCAAAGCTGGCCGCTTTCAGTCCAAGAGGGGAGGTCAGTTCCTGACGTCTCCACGGGAATAAAAGACTTGTGCCACGGCTGGCCTGAGTCAGCTGACTTGGGCTCAAAGGGCTTAGGATGCAGGGCTAAGGATGCAGGGCTAAACATCGCCATGTAGATGTTTGGACTCAGGCTGGAGCCTGGACTCCGGGACTCTCCTCCCTCTCAGGGTCCCAGAACGTGGGGTCCAGCCAGAGCTTGAATGTTTACACAGCAGTTTTTCAGCCCTGAAGCCTGAGCCCTGTGAGCCTGAGTCAGCTGATCCGACCCCACCACGGGTTCTTTATCCCCGTGTAGACATACCCTAGGACTCCTCATTGACAAAGCCCTGGCACCTGTCTGCTCCCTTTTTAAACAAGGAAGCTGTTAGCTCAAGCAACCCCACTGAGCACAACTGCAACAGTATCATAGAGGGATGGGTGGTGTTTCTCAAGGCCCAAAGCATTTAGGGCTTTATGAGTTAAAAGCAACAACACAGACTCCCTGAGTCAGATTCTCTGGCCCATGAATGCGCTTTGCACTGCTCTGGAGACACAAAGCAAATTTAAACTCTGTTTAACTGGCCAGTGGAGAATTCTTTTTACAGGGTCAAGAAACCTAATGTTTGGGGGCATCTCTATATAAGAGACAGGGAATAATTTATTGCATCTGCATCTGCTGAAGTCCAGGTATATGAGTGACTATAATAAGAGTATAATTTTACCAAGAGGCAAACAGAGCAGCTCGTATTCAATCTCCATGGATAGCACTAGACTGCTGACAGCATACCTTTCCCATATTGTGCGCAGGAAGGATCAGTTACAAAAAAAAACCTCTGGATAATTTTTAATCAGTTGAATAAGTGCCTATCTATCAATGTGAGGGCTGTGCAGTACCAAAAATATGCAAAGCGTCAAAGTTAGAGGTGCTATTTGCTAATGGAGTCTCTGTTCCTGATGAATGGTGGAATAGTTAGGCCATCTGGTGGCAAGTGGCAAACCAGCAACCTTTGCAATTTCCAAGCAGAAATAAATATGCTGAATGTTTTTCTGGAGGTCTGGATGGCTCAAGGAAGTGGTCATAAACTGTAGAACCCTTTATTTCAAGGTGGCTGTTAAGTGCCATCCCCTGCATGATAGCAACTAAGAGTTGTTACAGTCCAATAGCTGTCCAGTTGTCTATGTGAAATGGAGTTCTTGATCTGGTCGCTGGCCAGTTTCTGCTGTAAAATATCCACCATTACAGCTGGCAACCTCAGCAGAGATGCAGAAGAGTGACTGGAAACTGAGCAGGACTTTAACCCCTAGAGATGGTCGGAGTTGAGGCAATCTGGCAGAATAGGGAGTAGAAGTTTACATTGCTAAAGCTATTTGTTCTGTGGGTAAAGAGAGGACCTCAGCCTCTAGGTCTGTCAATCCAGCACCTTTCTTAGAATTGGAGTCACTCGGGTTATTATTTTATACTTCCCAAAAGAAAGCTGGTGCGAATACTCATAATTACAAATTTGAAATTCACTTTTAAAGAATATTCTGCAATGTTGTCTTAAAAATTGTTGTTTCTGCAAAGATGCCTTCCAGTAAATCTAGTCACCAGAACAGCTGCAGAATATCAGACACAAAAGGGGAGTACGTGGCAGGTGTCAGTCCGTGTAAATCCTGTTTCAGCAACACACTTAAGCATATGCTTAAATTTAATGCTTAAGGGCTGAAAGCGCAAAAGGAGTTAGACTGCTGTCTTCTGTTTAGGCTCCTAATTCCCATTGAAATCAGTGGAAGTTGGAAGCCTAAGTGCTTTGCTGTATGGGACCTACATGACAATGTTCAGGTGTCAGAGTGGCTGTAATAGAACAATCTGAACAACATAAAGAAATATTTAAAAAATGAGAAAATATACGTATAGAAATTTGTTTCAATTTTTTCCCCAGTTGTGTCCATAGCAGCTTTTACCAGAGCTCAGATTTCTGTAGTGGAAACAAGTCACTATCGCTATATGTTACCTTTTCGATGAGCCTTGCTCTGGAGCTTGTCTCCCTCCTTCTAGGCTGAGTGTTCTCATCACTTCCTTGAAAACTTTACAACTCGCCAGACTTGTGACTTTTAGTCTTATCCAAGTTATAATGTTTATTTCACAGGGTGCCCAATTAAACAGTAATCTAACCTGCTGCAGAGTCTTGTTTCCTTCCCTGCTGGTTATTGGTATAACCTGGATATCTATCTATCTATTTATCTATCTATCTAAAAATCAATAAACTTCATCAACATCTGGAGAGCGATCTGCAACTTTTCACACAACAGAGGGAGACACTGAAAAAAATATTAACCCAGGTCACAATTTCTGACATTCCTAAACCCTCACCACTCTCATGAATGCCAGCGGATACTACCTTGTGAGCTTATTATGCCTTTAAGAATCTGCCTTTTATGGAGCCACCCATTCGTAAGGGGAACCTGTGGAGGCCCTGGCATGATGGGTTCCCCAATGCATATTGCTATATCTCTTTGTGGGGTATAATGGACTTTTCACTGTGCACTGGTCCTATTTGGCAAGCCACTCTGGAATAGGGTCAGGGCCATGGCCACCCCACAACCCATTTTGTAGTGGTGCTTTGTGCCCCACCCCTTCCACTAAGAGGATTCTGGAGGGACCAGTTCCTGTACTCTCCTGGCTGCAGGGAGGACAAATGTGCTTGGCCCTTCCAAGCCTGACTCCTTTCACCCTCCTACATCAACTGAACACCAGTGTAATAGGCAAACATGCTCTGGCACTGGATGATCAAAGCACTAAAGCAGCTACCTGAGGGGAACCCTCTGCATGGCATTATCCATCTGATATTCAGCTTCTAAAACACCCACTGACTGACTGCAGGGGAGCCCCACTGATTCTCGCCTTAGCATTTACTTTCCTGCATTCTTTGAGCGTTCTTTTTAGCTGGCCTCCTGTGCTGGTGTGCATGGAAGGGAGAGAGTGCAAAGACCCCTCCTCTCCCCAAACGGGCCAGCCAAAATAAAATCCCTGGCACAGGATGGCCAAGCATCATGCATCTCATGGGACACACATATGGCATCTCTGCATGCCTCCCCGCAGCCCAGCTGAGATGGCCTGGTGCTGCAGAGCAGGGTTAATTTGAAGTCAAGGAAACAGAGTCAGCAGAAAGGAGCAGTGTAATTTTTTAAACTTTTAGACACTTTAAATAGGCTGTTGTCCATTACACTGGGGGCCAGTAGAGACCCCCCAGCAGGTCCAGGATCTAGGGAGCAGAAAGATGGTTTAGAACCACTTGCCTTTCTCACTCCCATTACTCTCTTCTATTGTAATCTCTGCTCAGCAGAGATTCTGGCTCATTATACTTAAGAGGATCCTGGCTTTGGAATCCTGGCCAAATTCAACCCTAGCATAAGCAGGTGCAACTTTCTTGAAAGCAATGGATTTGTTCCTGTTTACACCAGTGCTGAATTTTGGCCTGTTTACACAAATAATGCAAATAGGAATTTACATTTTCAAAAGCACCACAGAAAAATTAACAAATTCATGGCCAGATTTTGCCTGCCCTTCACCCACATACATTGAGGGAAGGCTATGAGGTGTGGGGGTACTTGCAAGGGTCTTCCAGGGCCAAGCAAAATTCCCTGTGTGCATGGAAGCATAGGGACTGCTCCATCCTTCTTCCTGAGGACTGTGTGCCAAAGGTGGAGGCAAGGAAATCAGGATTTAAAGTCATGGTCAAATCTGCTTCCCGTCTGACTTGCTCATGGAGGGCAACTGGTGCACGCCAGGGGCTATGCTCCACCTGAAAAAAGGGGATGGAAGCAGGTACTCTCTCCCTGCAGCCTGGGTAGCTCAGAGAGGAATTCTGTGAATTAAGAAGGAAGAATTCCCCCATGAGCTCCCGCGGTGACAGTGCAGCCCTGTATTAGTCATTATACCGGCTGTGCGTAAATGGCATAAATACTCTCTACATTTGCAATATTCTGCCCCTATTTTCTAACTTTTCTTTTTGGGTTGTGGGGTGAGGAGGAGTTCTGAGCTTTAATTTGTTTGGCTCTAACATTCCAAAATTCTTTCCCAAAACATTTCCAGTGTGCTTTGCTGAGACTTTTTTATTTTGTTAACATATAGATGAATGGTGATAATTAAATTTCCCTGTGAGTGATCTCTTTGATAAATTGGTCTAGTTAGAACTTTCAATTAAGCCCCACGGCCTGCTGTGAAGTCAGACTCAGGTGTCATTCACACTGAGATTATCTGAATTATTTTATATTTTACTTCTTTCTTCATCTGGTTTTCTTTCTTACCTACATATTAGAATCTCCATTTATCAGAGTGTCAATTTAAAAGAAGTATGGTCAAGCAATTTTTAATATTCGTATTGATGTTTATAATAAACCTCTGGGAATACTGAAACCTAAATCTTTCCTCTTACCATACTGCTTTCCTTCACAGCAGGTGCTTGCTAATTCATTATTGTAAGGGTGTTCATAAATTCTGGGTTGCTGGTGAAAAGAATGTGAAAAGAGATGGTTTCAAGTAACAACTTAAAAAAAAAAAAGATAAGGAACACAACCTAGAAAAGAGAGAAAGTCAAACTTAAGGTTATTAACAGTAACATGCAAGTTATTCTGGGGTCTGTAGTTTTGTTTACTGTACACTGTAAGTAAATGTACAACTACTACTTGGAACTTTTGAATTGCTTGGGTTACTGATGTTAGGTTATAGCTAATTGTACTGCTGCATTCTAGTTAAGTTTGAGGAATAATTTTGTGGTATTTGTAATCTATATCAAGGGCATCTAGAGCCCATTTCAGTGCATAATTAAAATAAATAAATCTTACTAATATCTCGTCTTCAGAGCTTACAACTATTAATCTTTTTTCCTAATCATATAGCTATAGACATATAGATACTTTTAAGCATAAAAAGATATATATGTATGTATCTGTACACACACACACTCCATTCCAGTTCTACCTATAAAAAGAATAAGAGGTCCATCAATTAGATTAAAAAAGCAAAATTAATCTGACAAAAGGATATTTATTATTATTATTACACAATATGCAATTAACCTGTGGGACTCACTGCCATAGATACTATTGAAGAGAAGAGCTTACTAGACTCCAGAAATGATCAGACATTTATGTGAACAGTGAGAAGCCATCCATAGCTATCGTAGCGTGGATAACATTTGTAAGGGATACCAATCCACATGCTTCAAAACATAAACCAACCAGTAATTGTCTGAGGTTGGAAGAACATTCCGTCCCATCCTCCAGTTTCATGTATTGTAAAATTGCCCATTTGGACTTTTTACACCTCCCTCTGAAACATTTTCAAATGACCCATCAAAGCCAGGATGCTGGAGAGAGGGACTACAAGTCTGATATCTTGTGGCAATTCCTACATTCTATGCTTATATGGATTTAAGTATCTCTCTCTCCCCCTCCTTCTGTCTCTTCTAATACTATGTAATTTATAAGACATGTATATGATATATATTGTAATGTATCTAATATATAATTGAATATGTTTATGGTCTAAACTTCTGGTCTTGGCCTCGATACAACCAATTACATTGAAATTCTCCACATGCCAGAGTTAGTTTAACGTAAATCAAATCATCCCACTGCACTGTTTTCTTAGAATTTCAAAGAATTTTCCGCATTTGAAGACATTGTACTGTCTCTCCACATATGAATCTAAATGCAGTCAGACCACAGATTGTCTGTATGGTTCAAGGGATATTGAATAAGTTGTGACAACGGAAAGTTTGGATAATTGATGGAAATTTCTATGCCATTAATTTACGTCAAGGAACACAAACTCATTGCAGATAAATTAGGGTTTCTGGATTATCAAAGTTTGACTGTAAATTCATATGTCAGGTCCCTTTTCTCTCTCCAACACAAACAACAAGTCCTCATGTATCCAGTACATATTTGTTATACTGTGTGTATATCTAATGGCTTAAACTGTTAATACAAATATGACTGATGCAAAATAATATAGATTTAGGATTTTAAAAATCCAAATGCTATTTTAAATGAAAGCTAATAACAGTAAAAATGTGATTGCAGTAGACAAATACATGAACTATTAATGAGAGAGCATTCTGTGATTAATATTTATCTGACAGCCTCTCCTTTTGAAGCACATCTTGGTGTCCTATAGGACTATTCTGTTAAACCGGTTCATGGAGAAAGATGTATATGACTTCTTCTTTTGCTAATGGGAGCTGTATGCATCTCTCTCCATATGATGCAGAGAACAATTTAGCTGTTATTGCTCTGAGGAGGAGAAAACCTGAATAGCAGTGGCTTTGGAGAGCAAAATAGAAAGAAACCTGCTAAGGGAATTTGAAAATACACTTGCTATGTTTTTTCTTCCCAAGCATTGCTGCAGTGAATAACTGCTTTAAGATTCCTCTTTACATAAGTGACATGAAAGAGATAAGAGCATGACTTGCATCAGAATCCATTCAAAACTGACGTTTGGATACCAATCCTGCTCCCAAACCACTCTTCCCCTCCTCCCCGCCTTCTGGCCAAGGCTTAAGAAAGATAATTCCTAGTTGGGAGTGTTTGCAGTCAAGATTTTCAAAAATAGGTGCCTGAAATTAGTTTCCTAAATCCATATAGACTAGAGCTGTTGAGAAATTCTCAGATGGGACTTTTTTCCATCAGAGAATGCAGATTTATCAAAACAGAAAACTTTCACGGATACTGTTCAATTTCAACAAAATTGCAATGGAAACCAGGCTGGCTCCTGACAGTACCGTGTCTGGTTTTCCACCAGCTCGCTTGCTAAGCTCCTGCACAACCCACCTGGCAGACAGCAGGGAGCCTGGAAGCCCAGGGAGCCTTGGTTCCCAAGTTCCTAAGTAGTGCTGGTTGGGAATTTTTTGATGAAATGTTTTTTTTAAGAGAAAATGTGGATTCACAGTAACCAAAACTCTTTGTGGGAATGGGTTGGTTTTGATGAACTTCTCATTAAAAAAAACTGTTGGAAAAAAGTTTGGACTGCTTAAGCATCTTAAAGTTAGCATCGGATTAAGTGCCTTGTTAGATTGGGGTCAGAGAGCCTAAATATGGGTATAGAGCCTCCTGTCAAACATCCATTTTTGAAATCTTGGTCTTCGGTTATTTCGTTACTTCTCATTTGTTTAAAGTTTCGCAAATTAAAATTATATGCACCAAAGTAGTTTTAAATACATCACAGAACTTCATTCCAACCCCTTCAACAAAATTTCCCTACTGGGCAAGTTGTACAATACAAGGTCCACAGGAGTTATATCTGGCCCACTGCCTATACGGCAGGAGCAAATTTGTACCAGGCTCTAGTGCAACTTGCTAACTTTCACACTGTTAGGTGGCCTTATCTCATGCCTGAAAACATTTGGAATGTGGTCAAGGAAACATTAAACATTTCTCCGTGAACTATTGAGCAAACACACCAAGAACTCTCCTAGTCTTTTATACAACGTCTTCTATACAATAATGAGCAACCAAAAAAAATGCATTTCCTTGGCTTAATTCATAGCAAGGAAATGTATATCATCAACTTGGCTCAGACCAATCCACCAACTTTTTCATCTTGGTGATCAGCTTAATCAAATTTTATTATTTGAAAAAGTGACAGTCACAGGCAAGAAGGAGAACAGAATTTTCTGAGTTAAGAAGCCCTTTCCCAAGTATACTCATAGATAGAGTTCTATCAACAGGTAGCAAAGACAGCCTAATGAATGGGGAACTGGACTGGGATGCAGGAGACCTGGGTAAATTTCTACTTCAGCCTCAGACTTCTTGTGTGACCTTGAGCAAGTTGAGTAATCCAGTGAATTCCCATTTGTAAAATGGGGATGTACTTCCCCACCTAAAACCCGTTAGTGGTTGTGAAATTCTTTGAAAGGCCACACAAGCCCCCAGATTAGTCAATATAGGAACTTCCAAAGAAAAATGATCTAACAGAAGTGTGCACACTTCTTGATTGTGTTCATCAGCATGTGTTGTCCTTATTCCGAATATTTAATTTATTACAAAATATAGAAGGATTTTTGTGTGTGTTTGTGAGGTGTAACTGGGAGGGGTACAGCAGGGAATAAAAATGTTCTCTGTATTACAGGATTAATAACATATAGGAAAAAGAGAAAGATTATCTTGTCATTTGACAGAGACAATAAATATGTGCCTTCCATTCTGAGCTACATAGTGTACCATGTAGCCACTACATTCTCGGGAGTGCTCTCTCTCCTGCATTACTTTCTGTCTAGTGTGTCTTCTTCACTATCAAGAATGCATGTGATAAAGATTGCAAAAATTCTCCAGATACACCCAAGTCTGAGCCATGCACACATTTCCTGAACTGAATGTCATCCTCCAATGGTCACTGTGACATCCTAAAGAAATGCCGTGATAGGGCTTTACAGTTCAGCAGGATCAAAGTCTCTTTCTAGCCCCTCGTGAACACAGTCATCAAGGCAGCCAGGGCACCAAGGTCTAGATCCTGGGGTCTGGCTACTTAATCAGCAAGAAATGATCAGCACTAGGTAGGAAGACGATGCAAAAAGTGGCTCTGGATATTCCTCCTGTGGCAACCCAGCTCTGCACCATGCCCAAAGTAGAGCTATGTCTACATGCTACAATGTAGCCCTTCCTGGGAAGTTTCCAGCTTTATTTCTTTACCTCCCTATGCATCTAACTTCCTTGAGTATGTAGTCTTCAGTCAGGTTTTGCCTATAAAAAACTGAGTGCATGACCTGCTTGATCCTTGTAAGTTTGGGTTCAGAATAGGCTACAAAAACTGTACTGCTTTCAGGTCTTCATTGATTTGCTTCTCTTTCCCAAGGTTTAATTTTACCTGACTTACTGTATCTGCAAACTCAATACCATTGATCAAAGCATTCTCATTGATCAGCTAGTCTGCATTTGTGTTTCAGTGCCTTGTGCTACACTTATTCATGTCATATCTCACCAGCACTGTCATTTCTAAAGGGTACCTTTCCTGTTTTCTCTGCTGCTTTGCTGATGGATATCTTTCAGGGAGCTGTGTCTTGTTGATTTCTCTTTCTTAGCACCCGTTTTGAGAAACTAGTTTCAATGAGTGGAGTTAAGTATAACCTTTACATCACTGATACTCAGAATTATTTTTGTTTTCTAATGCTGTGTGTTATGCAATATCTGATTGCTATCACACAATGCAAGTGTCTTCCTTTTTCTTCTCCTAATTACAAAATGTAAAGTGGGAACTTTCAGGATAAAAAGCACGAAATAAACAGGAGATATCTTATCATCACTACAGATATGGACAAAACTGAAATCTTGTCTTTATCCTTTGATGTTTCCACACAATGACTTTGTTTTCAGTCCCAACAGGTTGATTCTTGTCCTGTTTATGCTACACTTGTGACATGGAATCAGGAATTCACTGCTGATTGCAACCTGTCCTAAACTGTAGTTGGGTAATTCAGCAATTGTCTTATATTCCTAAATATGCAGGCTGAGATTCTGAGCTCTGCCTCCACTGCTCAGGAGGCTTTAAGACATCTTTGTGTACTCTGGATTCTGAGCCACACCCAGAGATTGCTCTCATTCATGGTTACCTCCAGAGGGCTACTTAAGAACACGAGAATGACCAGAGTGGGTCAGACCAATGGTCCATCTAGCCCATTATCCTGTGTGCCAGAGGTTTCAGGGGGAATGAACAGAACAGGCAATCACTGAGTGATCCATTCCCTGTCGTCCACTCCTAGCTTCTGATAAGGACATGCAGAGCATGGGGTTGTATCCCTGACCATTTTGGCCAATAGCCATTGTTGGACCTATCCTCCATGAACTCATCTAATTCTTTTATGAGCCTGTATAGTTTTGGTCTTCACAAAATCCCCTGGCAATGAGTTCCACAGGTTGACTGTGTGCTATGTGAAGAATACTCCCTTTTGTTTTAAACCTGCTGCCTATTCATTTAATTGAGTGACCCCTGGTTCTTGTGTTATGTAAAGGAGTAAATAACACTTCCTTATTCACTTTCTGCACACCAGTCACCATTTTATAGACTTCTATCATATCCCCTCTTTGTCATTTATTTTCCAAGCTGAAAAGTCTGAGTCTTTTTAATTTCTCCTCATATGGAAACTGTTCCATATCTTTAATCATTTTTGTTGCCTTTCTCTGTACCTTTTCCTGTTCTAATATGTCTTTTTAAAATGAGGTGACCAGAACTGCATGCAGTATTCAAGGTGTGGGCGTACCATGGATTTTTATAGTGCATTATGAATTTTTCTGTCTTATTATCTATCCTTTTCCTAATGGTTCCTAACATTGTTAGCTGTTTTGACTGCTGCTGCACACTGAGCAGATGTTTTCAGAGAACTATTCACGATAACTCCAAGATCTCTTTGAGTGGTAACAGCTAATTTAGATGCCCTCAATTTGTCTGTATAGATGGGAATATGTTTTCCAATGTGCATTACTTTGCATTTATCAACAGTGAATTGCATCTGCCATTCTGTTGCCCAGTCACCCAGCTTTGTGAGATCCCTTTGTAACTCTTCACAGTCTGCTTTGGACTTAACGACCTTGAGTAAGTTCAGAGCAGCTCAGAATCATCTAAAGTGCTTTGGACTATGGCTCCATCCCCTGGCATTCACTGGTGTATGTGGGCCAAAGGAGGAGAGCAGAATCCTTCCCACAGCTTTTAGATGCTCTCTGCTGCTAAACCATTGGTTAGGCTGTAATAAATAATAATAAGCTTTTATATGCCTGTCAATCTTTAAAATACTTTACCCCATATGGATGCTGTAACTTATTAGGTTATCATCTTTTTACGTATTTCAAAACGGAGACAAAGAAGCATGCATTTTTAGATGCCTACTGTTAGGCACTCATGGCTGAAAATGTGATTGCCCAGGGCCATGGAAGGAGTTTAATTCAGAGTCGAAATTAGAAACCAGGGATTCCTGTTTTCTAGCTCTGCTCTCAGACAGCTGGACTATTCCTTCACTCCTTCCATTTATTTGTATTACATTTGGACTATTATAATGATCATCGCCTACTTCTATCTATAGCCTGAGAGTGAAGAGTGGATCTATCCTTGTCATTCACATGTTACTTCATTATGGCCTCATGCACCATTGATTACCAATATAGCTGAGAATTAGGTTGGTAGAATAATTCTCTGCCCAGTGCAAAGAGAATATGGCAGAGACTGAGGTTCTGGCCCTATAGCTTTTAACTAGAGGCAGGAAAAAACCCAAACATTTTCAAGCCTCCTTATGCCTTAGAAAGAGGCAATAAAATAAAAAAGACCACTAAGCTCGTTTTTCTTTTTCCCCAGGAAAACAAAAAAACAAGAAGCTCCAAGTTTCTCTGGCATTTGCAAACAGTATCTTTTCCCTGCTGCCTCACAAAAAAAGGGATCAGAATAGCAGGGCTTTGATTTAAAGTATTTTTGGCCAACAGTAAAATCAGAAGCAAAGCATTTTGCATGAGATTTTTGTGCAGTTACGGTGTTAGCCTCCCATCATTCAGTGAGCTCTGTTTGAGTAGACACCTGGCATCCCAGCAGAACCCCATTTAAGTCAATGAGGCACCATGCAGGAACAGAGGTCCCTTCTCAGATTATTTATTATATGTATTACCACAGCACTAAGTCCACAACCCCATTGTGCTAGGTGCTGTACAAACACTGAACAAAGAGCTAACAATCTGACTATAAGACACGCTAGAGCAGATGGATACAGATAGACTGGTAAATACAAGGAAGCTATGAGGCAATTGGTCAGCACGATAAACCCTAACCATTTGCCAAGATTTGTAGGCCTCACAGCAGAGGAGCATTTTAAGGAGGGTAATCTGAAAGAGGATGACGAGGTAGCTTTGCAGATGTTTATGGGGAGCGCCTCCCAAACATGTGGGTAAATAGGGGAGCCAGCGTGAAGGCGCCTTGAAAATTTGGCATTAGGGGTTGATAGAAGGCAGGAGTCAATATTTTGATAGTGAATGAGAGATGATAAATAGGCTGGGACTAGATCGTGAAGGCTTTGAAAGTGAACACAAGTAGCTTATGTTTGGTGCAAGAGAGACAGGGGAACCAGTGGAGGGATGCAAAGAGCAGGGTTATGCGGTCAAAATAATGAGCTAAGTAAATGTACTTCGCAGCAGCATTCTGACTGGATCTGAGCAGGGCAAGATTGCATGCATCATGGCCAGAGAAAAGAATATTGCAATAACTGAGATATCAGACTATGAGAGCCTGGATGAGAGTTTTAGCTGTGTGGATGGGTAGACAGGGCCATATCTTAGAGATGTTAAGCAGAAAAAAAAAAGATGATATTTAGACATATCCTGGATGTGAGAATTGAGAGAGAATTTAGGCCTGAGTAGAACACGACACCCAGGTCATGGGCTTGAGTGACAGGCAGGATGGTGGTTTAGTCCACAAGGACAGAGACAGGTGTTTGTGGGAGGAGCAGGGAGGGGGTTTAGGCGACATGCAGCTCTTAGCAGTATCAGGAGCCCCGAGTATTTGCTTCCCCATCTCCCGTTCAGCCTTCTTCTGTTCTACCATGAGTTAAATTCAAAGTACGAATAGGGCAGCTCCCTTGCCTGAGCAAACTGCTCAGAGACATTGAGAGAGAATCTCTTCCTGCACAGCCTAGGCCTTCATCATCTGCATCCATAGGTTGGCGTGTGTCTCGTCCGGCTCATCAGAAAATATGAACCTTTTCACCCAGCTCTAGTAATAGCTGTACAGGTCTTACACAGTGCTGTCCTGTTTTCCTGGAATAAGGTTACCAGTCAAATTAAGGCCTCTGGTTGAGAGGAGATTTCACAGGATTAAATGTTAACTAGTCTACTTCTGAAACAGAGAATAAAATATAGGCAAGGACACTGAATTTTATTACTGAAAATACTAGAGACTGTGCTGGAAAAAAATCATCAAAAATTGAAAAGTTAAAATACAAAGGGACAACAGATCAGTTGGGGAAAGCACTGTAAGGCCTACAATTCTCATATGACACCAGAAGAGGGCACTCTTGTCCTTTATATGGTTTGAAGCGATTTAAATCAAGATTTCCCTTGGTAACATTTTCCAGGCATAAATCAAAACCAAATGAATAACCTTCGATTTATCGTTCCTAATGGAGATGTACATCATATTGACATGTCATCATATCTCAACACTGGCCATTATGATGCCAATCATATAGTAATTTTCTTCCATGTGATAATCAGTGATGAAGATGTACTTTTCCATTCCGCGCAATTAGATTTTCATGTTACTTAATGGCAGCTCAGGGTATTAGGCCGTATACCTACTTATGCTGCTTCTAACTCTTTCATGACCATGCTTTTATAAAATCATATGCCAGCCATTGCCCCACTACCAGCGGTCCTGTACTTAAATGTCACCTTTGCTCATATCGTTGAAAAATACATTAAGTATTATTACAAACAGCAGATGTGTAGGTGTCGAAAGACTAGTTAAATATACACTATCAGAAAACACCTTCTCTTACTATTTAAGAGCCGTTCGATACCCTAGGTGAAATTATTTGGGGGTCTCAGTTTAGTTGCCAGTGTCCACAACACAAAACCATCACAATAAGCACCCTTGTTAGCAGGCTGAGCATGGAGATCCAGATCTGAATGGGCCAGGGGATTAAACTAGCTTCCCAGCCTTAGAGATGTCCCTCCGGTTCAGGTTTAAACAACAATGGCATAGGAAACCTTGAACTGCTGCTGTTCATGTGGAAACTCTTCCACCAGGAGATAATGTCCGTTCGTTTTGTGGCTAAGGCACTGAACCGGGCCTCAGGAGATGTGAATGCAATTCCTGTCTCTGCCACAGACTTCCTCCCTGATTTTGGGCAAGTCACATTAGGCCAGATTTTCAAAGGTATTTAGGTGCCTTAAGATGAAGATAGGTGCCTAATGGGATTTTCAGAAGCATCAAGGTGCTTAACTCCCACAATGGTACAGTGGAAGTTAGACACCTACACACTTCTGAAAATCTCACTAAATGCCTATCTGCATCTTTAGATGCCTAAATACCTGTGGAAATCTGGGCCTTAATCTCTTTGTGCCTAGATTCTCCCTCTGTCAAATCAGACTAATAATACTTCCTTATTTCAAGGGGGGTGTTGTTAGGGTAAATTAACACATACTTCGGTGATGGGGGCTAGATATATAGAGCAGCAAAGCCGGAGTCTTTAACCACCACAAAATTCACAACCTCTTTACAAAAGAACTGAACTTTAAAATGATCACGTATTTTCAAATGTTATAAAGGCAAAGATTCAAGTGGTCTATTAGAGACTTTGGGCTTACTGTCTTATGGAGTACAGCTTGTGTTTTTAAGGTGTGCCCTGAGCGCATTAATCAAATGCTACAGTAAGGGTGACCTCACGGAGTCACCTGGTCAGCAAATAAAGGGCTGTTTAAATGTCACCTCCCTCCTCCTGTTTCAGGCTATTAAAGCAGGGCTTTCCTTTCAGAATAAGTCAGAGGAGAAGTGTGTGCAAATGTAGCATCAAACCTTTATTTTCTGGGACCTTGTGCTTGCAAAGGATTCCACGTTAGGTGTTCTTGTCATTAGACAGTCAGACTTAAAGCCTCTCTCACCATAAGCCCTTAACAGCATAATTGCGGAGAAGGGTAAGGAGGAAGTTGTCCCAAGAAGATGTCAAGTGGTGCAATTTGGAGGGTCACATGAAAGCTGTGGAAAGGGTTTCTGGAAGAGGATATCAGGCAGCTAACTGCAGTTTACAAACCCTTCAGGATGCACAAGAATCTGAAGGAAAAAGCTGCCCAGCTTGTGACTAACTTGAGAGCCTGCACAAGCATAATTTTTTCGGGCCCAGTACAAATTTGTAACACAGGCCACCTCCCATACACACACACATACCACAATCCCTCACATACAGTCTCATGAGCCATGGAAATTTTTTTCCTCATGGTAATGGGGGTTGCAGCCTGGGCCGGGCCCCCAGGGCCTCTAGGCCCCAGTAATGTGTATCTTCCCCTTCCCCCATGTGGGGGCCCTGGCCTGCACCCCCTCAGATTGCATCCTGCTAACCTTCTTAGCATGCCTCTTGTCCTTCCACACAACACTCATGTCCCTCTCCTTTCAAGATGGCTCCCTTCCTTCCATTCAGCACCCCTATTCCCTCTCTGTCAGGGTCTCGCATGGTCCTCAGAGCTCCTTGGCCACTTCATTTGCTCCTCACTGCCCACCTGCAACAGTGATGAGACACATGAGGGGGCTGTGAACATGGCTCCTGCTGTGGGGGGCATGAGATCCCTTAGACGCTCCGTGAACACCAATGGAGCGGCAAGCTTTGAAGCGGGGAAAGGAGTTAATTGCCCCAAGCCAGTGACACCCCACTATTCAGAGCTGTAGTTAACCATTAGCTCCACTGTCAACCGTGTAAAACCCTCTGGCCAGAGCCAGAAATGGCGAGATTTATCAGCACATCAAAGAGCGTAATACCCAAGCGGCCGCCTCCCCCCTCAGACCATAATCGGGGAGATTGGGAAATGGCAGAGGAAGCATCTGTTCACTTGGAGCTGTAAGAAATGGGAGGGGAGTGTAATCAAAAATAGTGGCTGATTATCTTCACCCAAACCCAGGGATTTTCACCACGTACCCAACTCGGACATAGGCAGAACATCGTTTACTTTCTGCATGCCTTAAAGCCTTGTCTTGAGAACATCACCCCATCAGAAACTCCCCCTGCATTTGCTTCTTGGAAGTTAGCAACCCCCAAGCCTGGCTCCACTATTAACCCCCTAGCACCAGGGTTTATTCCCCAGTTGGAGCGTGAATGGCCCAATTTTGTCAATCAGGATCGCAGTCACTAAGGGATCAATCATCGGAAAGCAGAACCTCCTCCTCCCCCAACCCATCACAAATTAATCCACCTCTAGTTTAAATCTCACGGGGTTGGGTTTTTTCACATTATGGGTGTCGGTAGCAATGGGATGCTGGGTGGTAGCTGAACTCTTCTGGGAAAGTGCCCATTCTACCGCGGCAACCCGGAGTGACACCAGCCAGCCCTGCCCAGTATGGATTTGTGATCACACCTTTCAAAGTTGACTTTCCCACCTGAGCAGCAAGGGAAAAGCCAACGCGCACTCTCCAAGCCCAGATGCTGGGGCGAGAATGTCACGCTTTGTCTCCCTACTCTCTGGAGGAGGGCTGGGCCCACCCACTCCCATCCGTGAAGAAGGGATGCCCGCCTCTCTCGCTACTCCAACAGGAAGAAAGAAAGCTGGCTGCGGCAAGCCCCCACTGCTGGGTTTGTTTGGCTCTCAGCTGCTCCCGGGTAGGCAGGGAGTGCTCAGAGGATGCTAAACCCTGATCCGACAGAATGTGCTCTCTGCACTCAGCACCCCAAAGCAGGGTGACACTGCTGTGATTAGCCCTTTGTCTGAAGAACCCAGGCAGACCATAGCTGATTGCGATTCCCTACAGTCTAGCAGGCAGGGAAAAGGCAACCTTGCTAGGACCGAACAGTCCCGCTGCAATTATGGAAGAAACCAAAATGTGCCTCACTTAGGAAGAAACTCACCAGTATGGGGAACAGGCTGACACAGTTCCTTTGCAGAAAACTGGTGGAGTTTCATTTACATGGTAGGAGTCCCTCAAAAGTATCATCCTCCCCCCCCCAATGGGACTGCAAGACAGAGAGTGGAGAAATAAAGAGGAAGGGCTTGAAGCAGCAGGGACTAGGCAAGAGAATGCAATTTAGGAGAGAAGGAAGAGGAACGGAGCAAGAGAAGTCTGATGAAGGAAAAAAAGGAAGAGACCTATAGCACAGAACAGTACTAAACAGGAGACGAAAGGAGAATGGGACTCCGGAGACCAGAACTGAGTTCCTAGCTCTGCTGCAGGCTTCCCGAAGTGCTTGATCAAATCATTTCGGGCTTGACTTTAAGAAGTGCTGAGTACCTACAAACTCCAGTTGAAGCTGGGAGGAAGGGGCTGTGGATCTGCACAATGGGGAGAATAATCTTTCTTTTCTCTCATCCGGAGTCTGATTTGTCTGTTTAGATAGTAAGTACTTCAGGGCATAGATAGTCTCTGTCTCCTACAGTGTGTACAACGCCTCGTACAATGGGGCACCCATCTCGGTTGAAGTGTCTAGACTAATGTAATAGAAATAGTAAATGACATTAATAAGATAATAATGGACAGAGAAAAGAGCTTCTGTGAGACATGGAAACAGAAAAAGATCCTTGAAGAGAAAGAAACTGCAAGTTTAAAGAGAGTAAACATTATAGAAAAATGGATTGAAGGAAACAGACAGAGAAAAAAAACTGCATAAAAGAAGGTGAAAGGAAAGAGAAGGAAGAACTCATATGAGGGAAAACAAAGGGCTCTGATTCTCCCCTCTGGTACACTACTTTGACACTGATGTAATGGATTTCATTCAATGTAGTTAAACTGGTGTAAAATTGGAGCAGCAGAGTGAGAATCAGGCCCATGGAGCTAGATTTTCAATGGCCAATTAACAGGTGATAGCACAGACTCAGCTGACCATCCTCAGACAACACCAAAAAAAAAAAAAAGAAAGAAAGAAAAGCGGGTACAATACTTATGAAAACAGGCATGCCAAATAACGCAGGCACCATGCAATCAGCATTTGGGCATTTACTACAAAATGGGAGGAGTATACATATGCCTGTGTCTGTAATACTTTGCACATTGGTTTAATCATACTGGAAGGACATATTTTCGTTAGGAGCATGATTTGATGACCTAACACAAGGAAAGTTGAGGAGTGAGAGGTTCAGGAGGGTTTATTGTAAACTAATGCATGGGATTAATGCAAATGAGAGCAGTTCATTTCATTATCTCACCTACAAAATACAAGAAAATCCTTATGGTGCGGTTATGTTGTTAGTGATACTTAAAACAATTAGAAGGCACGGGTCAATTCATGGACCTCATGGGAAGGCCTGAGCAAGAACTAATTTGGAGAATCAGAGAGGTTTCCCTTAAAGTGATTTCAAACACAAGTTGGGCATGGATTGGAGGAACTGTGTGTGTTTGAAGCATACAGGACCAGAAGGACAGAGAAGTACTGATGAGTGTGAATCTGGGAGGAAGCCAAGAGAGTAACCTTCTTTTGGGCACAGGACTATCAGGAAAGCAAGCTTGGATTGCTTCTACTGTGTTCAGGGAAATAGGACTTTGGTGCAATCCAGTTTATTTACAAAGAATGTAAACAAAGAAATACCCAACTCATATAATCAGTTTCTCCTTCTAACAGAAACAACCCAACAAAGTTGCAAGTATTAGCTAAGTGCTCACACCAAGGGGCAACAATATTAAAAGCCACATTAGCAAGCTACTTCAAATATAAAAGCTGAAGTCCTGCCAGGGAAACAAGTTTATTTCCCAGCTAGCCAGCATATCAGTTTGTCTTCTTGACTCAGGAAAAACTTCCTGATTGTATTGTTGTCAGGCAAGCTTGAAGGTTGTACCTCTGTTTACAAATCCAGAGAACTGTGTTCCTTCCAATACCTACCAGAACTTAGCCACAGACTCAAGTTGGACTGAAAAGTTGCTGGTTTGTGACTGGGTTTAGATTGCTGTTTTTGTGTGTATCTATTGGTGTCAATATGGAAAATGCCTCCGCATTTTCTGCCTCTCTCTGTAAGCCTTAAAGTTATATACTCAACTCTCTTAAAATATTAGGCAAATTGATCCTTGTTGTAAACCCAGGGACTTTAATGGTATGACATCGGGGATGAATATGGCTTAGTGCCTTTTAACTGCATTTCCCTTACATGCTCCTGTGTGTCATCTGAGCCATATCTGATTTGTTTATTGACAAACCAAGTTTTAATAGTAAACTTCAAAATGTGGAAAGGTTCAAATAAGTACCTAAAAATGTTTAGCCAAACTCCTGCAAAACAGGGCCAGGAATCTTGCAAGAATGGGATCCCTCTTAAGAGAAAATGTAAAGAAAAACAGAAAAGTACCAAGCATGAGTGTGCACCCAGAAGGTAATACCTTACTGAAGTGAGGCCCAGATCTTCAAACAATGGATCTATGCTGGCTTATACCAGTTAGGTGTTTACTGCCATTGACCTTGTATCAATGTTATTTTTTGTCACCTCAGAAACTTATGGCATTTCATTTTGTAATGGATACTTCAGAGTATGGCCAAAGAATTCCATGGGCGGGGACTTGTTGGAAATGAAACATGAACACAGGAAGGATTGTAACTTTATCCTTTACTCCAGACAAGGTAAATGAGAATCACTTCCAATGATTAGCAACTGTGTTCACAAAAGCAGCACCATTACAGCTTGCTGTTTGTAAAATGCAGAATCAAAATATTCTGCAGCTCTTTCCGGTTAGTCGGATCTAATATTTTGTACATCTTGCTGCAGATGCTCACATTCAATTTGTTGAGAGTGACTGCAAAAAAATATTAAATGGAAGTACCAATTCTTGGAAATTCTTTATTTTTCTGGATGAGCGAGCTACCTCCTAAACGAAACCTGGAGGAAATCAAAGCAGCTTTTGTCTATGAGAGAATAGAGAGGAAATTTAACTTTATTATATTTGCTATTGTTGGTCCCACTTTTCTGGAGTCTGCATCTCGCTCTCATTCATACAGTATACAATTGGGTTAACTCTGTTGAAGTCAGTGGAGACACACTAGTGTAAAAGTAGTTTAGGGAAGAGAAAAGTGAGGCCCTTTGACTCTCTTCTTAATATGATAGGTGCTACTAATGAATGGCACCAGTTGTGAATGCCATTCTCAGCCTCCTTGCTTTTATTTTCAGGGTATTTTTGACCGTGCTCTTCTTAAAATTGTACGTATTTGTGGCTGAAGGCTTGGATTTAGTTATAACTATTAGGAATAAAGAAGTAGCAAAACCAGAGCCTAAAATTTGATCCTCTTTGCATTTCTTTGGGAAGGCGTATGGATTCAAATCCCCAGATTTGAACCTGCTCCTACGAGGTTTGATTTTGGGTCAGTTTGAAGAACAGAAGAGACCGAAATTCCTGTTGTGGTGTGGAAGTGGGTGAAATCCTGCAAGAACATCTGATTATAAGATTTTATGAGTTAGTGAGTGATTGGAAGCAGGAGAGGGTAAGCCCTCTATGAGTGGGAAATTATTCCAATCAACATTCACTGATTATGGCAGAACGGACATGGCACTCAGGTGAAAGGAAAGAAAGGAAAGGTAGAAACATTAGTTTCTATGTAGCGTTAGGAATGAGACACAGAGTAGGAGAAAGGTGTAAGGTTATTTAGACTGTAACCTCTTTAGGGCAGGGACAGTCTACTACTTTGTGTGTGTAAAGTGCTTAGCTTGATGAGGCTCTTAGCCACTAGTGTAATAAACATGGTTAATAATAATGAAAGGTGAGTCCAGAGTTACGCTGCAAGATGCTGATCTCAAGCCATACCAGTGCAAATCTTGAGTAAAGCCACTGGAGCTAATGGATTTACACTGCATTGATTTAACTAAGATCAGCATCTGGCCCACTGAGTGCTTTAAAACATGAAGATGAGAAGATTGAGTTGAATTCAGAAGAAGAGGGGACTCAGTGCAGGGATTTGAAGGTAAGTGGAGGTGGAACATATGTGATCAGGGCAAAACAAAAAGCAATTTGTGTGGCAGTGTCTTGGACAGACAAGAAGAGACAACAATTAAGAGAAAGCAATGAAAGTAGTCAGGGAGGGAAATTTCTAGGGCATAACCAAAGCTTCATCAATGATGACAGATTTTCAGCTAGTTTAAATGGACATAGCTTCTTTGAAGTCCATGCTGCTACATCGATTTACACCAGCTGAGAATCTGGCCCATAGTTTTTAAACTGGTTTGAGGTCTTCCAGGGGAAAAGGTGATAGGCTGTGTAAGCTATGTTGCTATCCTCCGTATGGCAATTGGCCTCAAAGCGTTACTCAGCCCTGGTCCACACACACCTGGCGATTCGGCGGCAGTCGACGGGAGTTACGCAAACTACGCAGAGTAGCTTGCGTAACTCACGTCGACTGCTGTGCTTCCCTTCTGCGTGCTGTCTACACTGTGCTGCACCGACAGGAACGCAGCGCTACGCTACTTGACAAGGTGGTTTTACTCAGTCGACTTCCTGATCGATTGAGCGGGTCTACACTGACGAATTTGCTGCCGTCAGTATAAACGTGGCCTCAGCTTCTTCTTCATCCACGCTGAATTTCTTCTTCAAGCTATAAAAACAATCTGTGTTTTCTCAGTCAATACTGTATTTAATTCTGGTGGTTTTGAAAGGGCAGCTCTAGCATATGGCAGGGGAGGCTGGTAGAGAGTATGATGCATTCTTCATTTCCTTTTCAAGATTTTAGATGTGGCGATAATTTTTTTCCCCCTGTTGGGATGTCATGTCACCGGAAGCTTTCCTTTTACACACCACATCCCACATTATTGCCTATGGGTATTACCGTTATTCTGCAAGATGAGGAACGTCTTTCACTGGATCAGCCATTTTACTGTGTGTGTGGGCCTGAGAGATAAGGAAGCAGCCGTCTATCCTTGAAAAGAAAGGCTCTGCTTCTGAGCAGCATGTGTGTGTGTCTATGTGTTTCCCTCTGCTTGTCATTTATTAACTTCCACACATGACACACACCATATCTTTTGCAGAGGACCAAGAGCCTGTGTGCTGCATAAGGACGCAATCCTGCACCACTGACATCAAGGGGACGTCATTTGTCATTTACTTTAATGATAGCAGGATGGGGCCCTTAATGATTACATGAAGAAACAATAATTACTTTTTTTTTTTCTCTGAAGGTTGTATTAAAATCCTCTTCCAACATAAGATGCAGGCTTTGAAGCAGGAAAAGTGTTGCCTCTTTATTTGGGGGGTAAATGTGATTTTTATATGCAGGTCTAGAAAACTATATTTTTCCTAAAATAACACAAGAGTGAAGCTTTCTCCCTGTTCCTACTCCCAGTGGTGATGATCCATTACATTACTTAATCCCTTTGCAGTCAAATAGTGGACACCTCTTGGACAGGGACTCAGTAAGTCAATATGAATTGAGGCCTCTCAGCACCTTGCAGGATCAGACTCAGAGCTGATGTGCTTAAAAACGTGACAGACTGTCCTTATCTAAAGCCATTCTAAATGAAAGCCAAAACAGAATGTAGCTTGATTTTCTGTGATTTATTTACCATATCCATCTTGCAAGTGTGTGAGAGCTGGAATGCAGTCACCTGGCCCATGCAATACACACTGCGATGCTATAGATCTCCTCTTGTCGTTTTTGTCTTCCTTCTCTGTCTTTGTTTATGGATTTATGACCTTTCATATATAGCTACAAAGGAACCATGAACATCTTAAAATCCACATGAAATTCACAATCTACACTGCTTTTTCTTTTGCCCTGATCATCTTCATTTCCCTATTCTCTCACTCAGACTTACCCTCAAATCTCTTCCATTATCATTCTTGTCAATAAAACTTGATCAAACAAATGTTCCTGGGAAGCAAACACAAACAAGGAGCAAATGTGGCCGAAAGGAATTCATTTAGAAATCCCAGTTAATATCAAATGAGAATGTTATGCATTTCTCTCCCATCTGTAGATTTAAATGTAAAAGATACCACCAAATGCCAGCTGAAAGTGTCTCATGCTACTGCCAAACAAAATACAATTAACATTTATTTACATGTGTGTGTATATCCCTAATGATTTATTCTTCCTTCACTTTAGCTTTTTGAAGCTTTTTGTATGCCTTGATTAGTTTAGTGTGTCTTTCCATCAGTCTCTTTGCATTTTCCCTCCTAATAATACATTTTAAAATGTCAATTTTAATCTTTGCTCGTAGACCATCCTGCCTTTCCTCTTTCAGACATAGGGTCAGCTACATCGGTGTGATTCTTTATGCTACTCAGCCAACGCAAAGCACTATAAACCCATCTTAATCAGTTAAGCCTGATTTAAGGCTGTTTTACCTTGCCAGACCAGAACAAAGCAGCCAAAATGTATCAGTGATTCTAGCCCTTCGGCCTCTTTTCAGCTTCCTTTGCTCACAGTTTTTTCCCTGCAGCATGTTGCCTCTCACGTCTTTGGGATTATTGATAACTGATTGAAAACTATCCATGGAATACATCGTGTGGCAAGTTTCCCTGAAAATTGTCAAACGTTTTCAATTAATATTTCTTTTCAGTACCCAGCCAGTTTTGTTAATCTTCAAGGAGCTTTATCCCTTCATTCGCTTCTCTTGTCCTTTTCCTAAACCTGTTTTTCTTGCTCTCTCTCCCATCACTTTATCCCCATTCTCTCCCTCTTGCCCCTTCCACGGAGCACCAGGGCTGGACTGAAAAATCTCTTCTGACTCCAGGAATATCAGCATCAATTGGAACAGTGATTTATTTATTTATTTATTTTAAGCCACGAGCTGTAACGCAGCTCCTGGCTTATTCCTCTTTAGTTCTTCAAGTGCTTAAGCCAAAGTCCATTGAAGCAAATAGAAAAACTCCCATTGAACATGCTCAGCATGGACAAGAAAGAACAAAATAGAGTGTCTATGCTTAATAGATTGAGCCTGGGGTTTGGGATTAGGAAGCCCTGGTGCCATTCCTGACTGTCACTGATTTATTGTGTGGCCTGTCCTTGGGCAAAGCACTTACTTTTATATCTTGTATTATTAAAGACCATCCTGACCTGTTTGCAATGGGAATTTTAAGGCTTCTCTTTTATGCTGTTGTAAATTAAGATTTATTCAAGGGAAATCAGTGGAGCTACGCCAGTGTAAAATAGCCAGAATTGAGATCTTCTGAGTAAAATATCTTCAGAGTAAACTAAATCCTCCTTCCATTTCTCTCTCGTTTTTAAAGAAAAACAAAACATTCAACAGTATTAAATCACAAGTTTGGAAAATTCTTGCTTAATGAATGGAACCATCTGATTTTCTAAAACGTTTTGTTCCCATTCTTGGAGCTCCTTGCAATCTCTCAGAAGTGCATGATAAAATAACTCTAATAAATTGTAAGCAAGATAAATAACAAACAGAATTTTAATCTTTCTTTCCACACCCCAAACATTAAGAAACGAGGAGTGAAATAAATCCAGACATCTCAATTCAGTATTTAATGACCACTGCTGAGAGTGCTTGGTTGAGTGCAAACACAGTAACTGTGCCTGACCTCCACGTCTTGTGTATCCATGCAGAGGTTAGTCAGAACCTGGTTCTAAAGTAGGAAGTAATATGAGTGATCTTGCTTTCACTGACTTCAATGGGAGTTTCACTACTGAATTTGATGTGAGCAGAATCTGGCCAAGTATTTTTAAGACTCCTTGTCTACATTGTATTTTAGCTATAATCTTAAAGTCAGTTGGAAATAAGATGATGAGATTTAGATCCCAATAGATTTTTCCCTTTTTTTGAGATGAAATTAAGTTCTATTTTTTTTCTTGAGGACACAGGCAGATTTTCCTTTATAAATGCATCTACATAAAGAAGATATTCAGCATAAGAGATTCAATTCATATTAAACACGTTATAAGATTCCTTTGGAAATCCATGTGGAACTCAAGTTTCCCCTTTCCTACAAATCAGAAAATGTACCCAGCATTTTACTTTCTGAAATTGCCCATTTTCTTATTATAATAATCTCAAAGGCCCCATGTAGGCTAGGGAAATAGGTCATGTGGAAAAAATGTAAGAGCTCACTCGTTTTAATTACATATTATTAAACACTACTGTAGCTAAAGTATAAAAATGTGTTTGCTAGTCATGGTCAACCCTAGGAGGGAGGATTGGGTTGACCATGATCAACTGAGTTTACAAAGGTATCAAATTCTGTTTCCATCAGTGTTTAAAAATGTGTTAGATAACATGTTTTAAAATAGGACCTCTTCGTCTAGTTTAAATCATGGCCAAAGAATATATATGGGCTAAAACAATCTCAAAGCATCAGGACTATTATAGAACTCCTCATTTTATGACATTTCTGTTCATGGCAGTAGTAGTGTTCAATGAGCAGAAGATAAATATCAGCTATGTGGTAGAGAGGGCTTATAGTCATATCCTTTCCCTATCTTTCTTTGTAGTGGAGTGACCTGTTGTGCATCTACAGTAGCATCATTTAGGATCCTTTATCCTTAGTACATAATTTTTATGCCTTTTTTTTTTTTAAACAATTTAATTTTGGTGACTGATTGCTGTAACACATCTATCTAAGGTACTGGATATGCCCTCCTCATTACCACAGTATCTGAGCCCCTCATGATCTTTGATGTATTTATCCTCACAAAACCCCTGTAAGGTAGGAAAGTACTATTTTCCCATGTTTTACAGACGGAGAACAGAGGCACAGAGACACTATGTGATGTGGCCTATGCCACACTTGAAATCTCAGACGTGGCCGAGTTCAAACCAGGTCTACCAAGTCCCATGCCAGTGTCCTAACCACTGGACCCTTTTTGCTCTCTGCTATAGGTGGCAATTGTTTCCATAAATGATGTTGCCAGGCCAGGCCTAAGAAAGACTAGTAAGTACCACTTGCCAGCCCAAGTGCTTAGTGAGTCTGGGAACTATTAAAGAGTCAAAGAACGACAGGATTTCATCTAGGTCTAGGATGGGTAATGGTAATATCAGATCCAAAATGGCTTCATCTCTGGTTGACTTTTCTATTCTTTGAAAATGGAAATTCTCTTCAGGGTCCACTGATCAGCCATGTTTTTCTGTGTGTGTTAACAGATGTTAGTGTAGCTATTATATCCTATGAACACTTTTCTGTGACACTGTCATATTTAACTGTCTTATTTGATATCTGTTTTCGAAACACTTTATCATCTGGTCAACTATATCAGATGCTACATGTAAATTTCCTTTCATTTAATCTCTTTCTTATCCTCAACCATAAAACATCATTACCAGTTCTTTCATTATCCACCTATTCTGCACTTCTTGCATGTAAGCTTTCAATGTACAGTGCAATCTCTTCTCATTTTTCTTCTGGACAGATTGCATCCATCAATATTAACTTGTCAGCTCTGTGATTTATTTCATTACATTTCTGTAATATCCACCAAGTCATAACTTCTTTCCTGTAATGTCACCTTAAGCTCATTTCCCGTACTCTTTGCATTTGTATATAAACAATTACAGGCTTTATTGTTCATTTCCTTCCTACTAGCCTTGCCTTTTTTCTCCTCTGTCTTTATCTTCAAACATTTAATATTTGTGGAAAGTCCCTCTGCAAGGAATTGTTTCCTCTTATGCTAAGTCCAGAGCTCTCCTGAAAACCTGCACTTATGTTGAACCAAGGCAGTCACATTTTCATGTGCTCCAATGGCCAGCTTTGAATCTGAACTACCAACCCTCACCACACAAAGCAGGATTGGGCTCCCTTCATTGCATGCTACCATGCAGGGAGCATTAATAGGGCTAGACTCTGTATCCCAGTGGCTGACGTAATTTATTTGTGCACTGTGCGTGAAACTTAGTCCTCAGTAGAGGGCCAACAGATGACTTATCCACTACTTAAATTCCACTTTAGCCCTCAAAATAGGATTTGAGGGGTGTGTTGTCCTTGTACTGGCCCTGGTACAGGGTGAATTTCACCATTATCAGCACTATTGATATGTGAACAGCGATGCTGAAGTAAGTGTAATCTACCGCTGAGTGTGTGTCACCCCCTGTGCCAAGCCACAGAGGATGAGTTGTTACAGCCCATGCTGCAGGGGCTTGCTATTTATCTTAAGCTGTCATAGCCCATGTTTTTAGCTCTGCAGGCTCCTGGTGCTGTCCCCAGCGTGTCAGCTAAAAGGGTGGGTCATCCGGTAACCACTCCTTGGATTCTTCAAGGGAAGTTGGCCACAATGAAAAGGGTCCCCCCTCTCCACAAACCCTGCCCACCATGTAAGGCTCATGTTAAGGGGCAAATCCTGCACTGACATCCACAGGTATGAAGGGTCTTCCTGGCAATAGTTCTACTGGCAAGAGGGGAGTGCAAGATCTGAAGGGGCTGCACAAACCCTCTGAAGCCTGGAGGCCAGCTGTACATGGCAGCATTGAATTGAGTCGAGGAGTTCTTTCTCCCCACAGAGGAGTGCAGAGCCTACTCCAGCCATCCACAGAGTGGCTCTGCTGCCTTAATGGGGAGGATACTTTCTACTTCGTTCTAAACCCAGCTGAGGTACTCAGCCAGGGCAGTGGGGATTGCATTTGTTCCAAAGAACTTAAGCGGGACAGAGAGTCCTGTATGGGTCCTCTGCACTAGGGTGAATGTCATCCTAAAGCTTGAATGACATGTCTCCTTTACTTATTGGAAATAATAGTTCAGATTTCCAGTCTTTTTTTAATCTGCCCCTCTATTTCTGTAACAGATGGAAGCTGCTGTGTTGGTTTTCGTTTTTTCACTAGAGGGTGCTGTCTGATTATAAATAAAAGTTTCTGAATACATGAGATACATTAGAACCTCAGAGTTACAAACACCAGAGTTATGAACTGACTAGTCAACCACACATCTCATTTGGAACCAGAAGTACACAATTAGGCAACCGCAGGGGGAAAAAAGGCAAAAAGAAAATAAAAAAGCAAATACTATACAGTGTTAAACGTAAAACTACTAAAAAAATAAAGGGAAAGCAGCATTTTTCTTTGCATAGTAGTGTTTCAAAGCAGTTTTAAGTTGATGTTCAGTTGTACACTTTTGAAAGAACAACCATAAAGTTTTGTTCAGCGTTACAAACATTTCAGAGTTACGAACAACCTCCATTCCCGAGTGTTCGTAACGCTGAGGTTCTATTGTACCACGCAGTCACTCTGAATAAATGCTCATGACAAATCACTGATAGGCAACTGACATAGCTGAGGAAAACGCAGTTGCCTATGCAGTAATAATGTTAAGGAAATATTTCAGACACTAACATTCTGAACAGAAATTAGTGAATAAAGAATGTGGATGAAAAGAAAAGTTATTTTCAGAAGAAGCTAAGGTCCGATTCGGCAACATGTTTAAAAACATGCCCAACATTAAGCATATGCTTAATCCAATGACTTCAGTGGAACTACACGTGTGTTAATGTGCTTTGCTGAAAGTTAGGGACATAAGCATGCAATGAAGTTATTTGCCCAAATGAGACTTATCCAAAGCCCATTCAAGTCCATGGGAATCTTGACAGTAACTTCTGTGGTCTTGAATCAGGTCCTAAGAAAGAGAAAATGATGAAATGAAAAATAGTAACAAAAGAGAGAATGCTGTTAAACAAAAACAAAAACAGAAAAAAAAAAAAAAAAGAGGCCTGAGAAATGAGTAGACACAGTGGAAAATGAATACAGAGACAAAGAAAGGCAATACCTTGTAGCTGTTCATCGTCGTGTAAGAACAGGCCCATACATGCCAAGTAAACAGGAAAAAAGAGTGAGATTATTTTTAAAAGAATGAAAACTAAATAAATGTTAAACTCCAAAAAGGAAATAGTGTGCCATAGCGCTTGGAGAGAGGATGGATAAATCTAAATCTTACTAACGGAGGGAGATGAGCTAGGATAGAGACAAAAAACAGAGAAATAACTGAAACAAAAGTGGGGAAAAGCAAAATAGTTAGTGAGGTAAGTGAAGAGAGCAAGTGGCCAGAAATACAATGCCCCTGGGAGGGAAAAAAAAATGAATTCCTTAGCATAAAGAGCAGGGGCAAACTCACCCCTAGGCGTACAGCCAGCACAAAGCTTACACATTGCTACTGCATCTGTATTTTGGCCTCTGCTCATCCTCTGCACAGAGGAGAATTCCCTAGAAGTAAAGCAAACTTTTTAGTGTCAATTTTGTACTGTTCATTTTTTCCCCCCTACTGGGCAAGTGGCCACTCTTGTTTATTTCTTCTGCTGAAGTAGGTTCTTTCTCCTTTTACGCTAGTGAGGGTGGTGTAATTATATTCCCTGAGAATAACTGAATCTTTATATATAGAAGTGTAAAGCTGCTGAGAGAATAATGGCAGAGGAAGAAAACAAATGCAAGTGGGCCTCTCCTAGTCAGGTTAGATGGCTAGTGAAGTTTCAGGTCACATACCGTGTATGGTAAATAAATGCTAAGGATGTTTATCTGCAATGTTCACTTTGTATGTATTTAAATTACTACTCATTTAAACTATACATACTGAGCACAACAGGGATGAATAGAATGTGGGAGGTGACTGCCAATCCCATCTCCACAGTGGTGAAAAATTAGCTGTTATTCATCCCTGCTGTACTTAGAACATCTGTAAAGAACCCTTTGTTTGTTATCATTGATAAGGATGGATCTGGTTTATAAATTCATTCTTACAATTTAGTTTGAAATAGAAAGTTAAATTCACCCATGCTGTCACAAAGAACATCTCCCTGAGCCAGAAGGTATCCATGTGCCTTTGGGAAATCACCCCATTGGAAGGCAGGGGATGTTTTTGCTCTCTTCTTGAAGATTTTTGCTGAGAATGAAAGAGCAGAGTTAAGTTACAGTTGACTGTGCTGTTTAGTTGTAATAGGTGACATAAGTCACGGGTGATTTTCTTGTCCCATTGGATGAGTGTAAACAATTCTGATACATTCTTGTGTATGGACATATGGGGTGAGATTGTCAAAAGTGCTTGGTGCAGCACCGACTTAACTCTGCTTCCATCGAGGTCGATGGTAAAACTCCATTCACTCCGATGGGAACAGCCACTGACTTCTTTGGCAGCAGAAGTAGGCCAGTGCTGTGTGCTTTCAAAAATGCTCGCCTGAAAACCCTCCTTCCTGTGACTATTTGCAGGTGCAACCTGGAAATTCAGTCTTCTCCAATATTTTTCAGAGAGTAACTTGACTATTCATGGAAAGGGAACAAAAAATGGAAGCAAATTAATTTTAAAAAAATGATTGGATACACATAATTTTTTTTTTTTTTTGGGTTTACGTTCTTCACCTACTTATGGATCAGACACTGGGGACTTGGATATCCTGAAAAGTCATGCCTATATGAAAACAGACAAAAGAATGTTAGTGCTTTTCATTGGACAGAAAAGGTCATTAATAAAAACCTTCTAACTGTGCCGATATATTTATTGTTCTGGAATTTGAAAGGACATAGGGTCACCTATAGATGCTGTGGCTTAAAATTGTGTAAAATGTGTCACATTGAATTGTAATGTTTATTAAGGTAAAATGTAACAACGTAACAGGTAATGTGTTTATAGCTTGTCTATAATTACACATGCATTGATACACCTGCTTAAAAGCACAGAGAGGTGCTGTGAGCAGGTGCAATTCTATGCAAAGCTCAGTCCTCATTTTGTTGGCCTGTTAGTAGCGCAAGCCTGTAGCTGAACTGCGTGCAATGCTTTGAATGTTAAGTGCCCGTTCCTTGCATCTCAGGATTGGCTGCAAGATGTTCAGACGGTAAACACACACAGCTGAATTTCAATCCCTGGAGTACGTCTCTGTGCTTTTGAGAAAGCACTTCCGTGGAGTGCACAGAAGTAAAGGGAAGAGAAAGAGCAAAGTCATCTTTGGTGCAGAAGGCTGGTGCAAGGCCTTTTGCACAATTTAAACTCCTTCTACTGGCTGCCTGTGGGGACAGCGTTGACTGCTGTGGATGCCTATGGACATAGAATACAATGCAGACATACCCTGCACGGGGGCCTAGAAGGCGGTTGGCCTGGAAGATCAGTTTGGCTGCTTCAAGAGGCACCCACAGTAGAGGACAGACACACACTTATGTGGATCTAGCTGCCATGGTGTCCTGTTCCACTGGTGCAGAGTGGCTACAACCACTATTTTGCCTGTGTTTCATTAACTTCAAAGGGACTATGCCCAGGAGTAACTGTTTGCAGAGGCAGGCCGCATATTGGAGTATTTTATAACCATGCATTAGTATGCATGTAATCCCTGTGATCTTGCTTGTAAATAACGTGTGAGCGATTTTTAATTTATGCTGATGATTCACCCTTTGCACTTCATTGTGGTTAATCACGAACATTTTAAACATGATTTATTGACCTGATAGCCCCTGTAATAGCTTGTTAGAATCCATATCATGTTTTATCATGTCAGTCGCTGTTTAGGGACACTAAGATTGCCTCTGATTTGCATGCCATGCATACATAATAAATCTGCAGGCTCACTGTCAGGACGTTTTTACTGAAAAAATACTTACTGCTCATGCACAGAGAAAACCCCCCTCAAACCATGGCCTCCATAGCTACATGCAGAATAAAATCCTTGAGAGAGGGCAGGGCAGTACAGAGCTAGCACAGGCCTCCCACAGAGCTATAGAGATCTTTATGGGATGGGGAGGATTCCCATTGCAAACCCACCCACACTACCATCCGAACAGAAAACTATGGTAGGGGGAATCTCTGCCAGGGATTCTTGGTAGAGATTTCTTTGCCTTGAGTCCCTTGCATCATGTGAGATCGGGGAGGAGCAATTAGGCTCATATTAGCACATGCAGCATTTCTTTTAATCTGTACTTTGTTATCTGTATTTGATTTAAAGTTGGGAAAAGAAATACACCATCCTCTATGTCTGTACAGTGCTGAGCACAATATCAGCATTCAACAAGTAAGAAGGAGGAGCTCGGTGGATGATTAATGTTGATTTTCAATAAAACTGCGATAGTTCCAGGAGACTGAAAGAAAGCCAATGTTGTGCCAATTTTTAAAAAGGTAAATGGGATTATCTGGATAATTATAGCCTGTTGGCCTGACATTAATCCCAGGCAAGATAATGGAGTGGCTGATACAGGACTTGATCAATAAAGAGTTAAAGGAGTGTAATGCAAATCAACATGGGTTGATGGAAAATAGATCCTGTCAAACTAATTTGATACCTTTTTAGAACAATATAAAATAAACATGCCACTCATTAAATGGTTTAAAAACTGGCTAACTGAGAGGTCTCAAAAGTAACTGTAAATGTAGAATCATCATCAAGTGGGTCTGTTTCCAGTGGGGTGCCTCAGAGATTGGTTCTTGATCCTACACTATTTCACATCTTTATGAATGACCTGGAAGAAAACATAAAATCATCACTAGTAAAGTTTGCAGATAACACAAAAATTGGTGGAGTGGTAAATAATGAAGAGAACAGGTCACTGATTCAGAGCAATCTAGATTGCTTGGTAAACTGGAGACATGCAAACAATATGTTTTAATACAGCTACATGTGAATGTATACATCTGGAAACAAAGAATGTAGGCTGTTCTTAGGATGGGGGACTGTAGCCTGTGAAGCAGTGACTCTGAAAAAGATTTGGAGGCTGTGGTGGATAATTAGTTGCACATGAGCTCCCAGTGTGATGCTGTGGCAAAAGGAGCTAATGCAATCCTGGGATGCATAAACGGGAATCTCGAGTAGGAGCAGACAGGTTATTTTACCTCTGTATTGGCACTGGTGCAGTTGCTGCTGGAATTTTGTGGCCAGTTCTGGTGCTCATAATTCAAGACAGATGTAAATAAATTAGGGAGGATTCAGAAATAAAACCACAAGAATGATTAAAGGATTAGAAACCATGCCTTATAGTGACAGACAAAGAGCTCAATCTATTTAGCTTAACAAAGAGAAGATGAAGGGGTGACTTGATTACAGTCTATAAGCATCTACGCTGGATGCAAATATTTAATAATGGGCTCTTCAGTCTAGCAGAGAAAGTTCTGACATGATCCAATGGCTGAAGTTGAAACTAGACAAATTCAGACTGGAAATGAGGCATACATTTTTTTTTTTTTAACAGTGAGGGTAATTCACCACTGGAACAATTTACCAATGGTCATGGTGAATTCTCCATCACTGACAATGTTTAAATCAAGATTGAATGTTTCTATAAAATATGCTCTAGGAATTATGTTGGGGAAGTTCTATGGCCTCTGTTATACAGGAGGCTAGACTAGAGGATCACAATGGTCCCTTCTGGCCTTGGAATCCATGAACAACAAACGATGAAACAGCCATTCTCTAAATGGAATAACTTGGATGTCTTGTTTAGGCATCCAGATAACATAGGTCTAATCCTGAGAGTTGCTGAATGCCATTGACATCAATGGGCCTTGTGAATACTCAGCATCTCTATTAATTAAGCCCTGTAAGAACATAGACAGACAAATAGGTGCCATCTACATCAAAATATCCATTTTAGAAAAACAAGGTAGGTAAGGTAATAGCATTAGATCATTGGACCAACGGTTTTTTGTGTTTATTTATTGTTTGCAATCTTATTCCTCTGAAATGTAGTTTTCTAAATTTTGCACCCCCTTCCCTCCAAAAAGGTATAGAGTTCTTTTACAGGATATGTAACATTTCATCCTGTTGAATTGTTGTGGAAAAATTGTTATAAACATCTGAAAAAAAAGGTGTTTGAAAATGGAGCTGTAAGCAGAAGGATCGGTAGGTAGGGCACAGCACTTGCTGAAGTTTGGACCTGGCTTGTGGGTTTAAGCAGGCCTGTTACAAAATGTTCTCTTAACTTCTTGTGTCTTTTCCCTCACATATACACACACTATCTGATCAGTAAGGTCAAATTGTAAACATCAAGCCTCTTCCTTCACATCTCTAAATAGCCAGGTGCATTTCTGCTGTTGCTGCAGTGCTTAATGAGTTTTTAGAACTAGAGCTGGGTGAATTTTTTCGGTGAACAGTAAATTTGCCAAAAAGTGCATGTTTCTGGGCACCAAAATTATTTGCAAATTCAGGTCAAATTTTGTGAATAGTTTTGGCCAAAAAACCCTGAAAACAAAAATTTGGAAAATCTTGTTTTGAATCGACATTTGAAATGTTTAATTTTGACCTGAATGAATTTTTTTCAGTTTTTCATATTGGTGAAAAGTTGATTTCACTTATGGTTCAAAACAAACCTTCTCTCTCCTCCTTCCCCCAATTTTTCAGTTTAGCCGCTGAACTGAAAAATCAATTATTTGTTCAGCTCTAGTTAGAACTGAAAGGACAGACTTTTCTTTGCTGACCAGGGCAACAAAAATCAGAGCTGACATTTCTGATTTGGAAGAAGCCAATGAAAATATCAACTCCCCCTATTGTCACATTTTCCCCCTGCATAACCTTTTCATTCCTTACCTTGTGTGTCACTATGCTTTGTACCAGCCATTATGCTGGATCCTTGCAAAGATGCTCAAGGGGGATTGGAGTCAATAAAGTCAAAAAGGAAGTATAACCCATGACAACCAAAGTGACAGCCGCCGAAGCCTGTTATGTCACTTTTTACTTCAGACTCCAGCAGGAGAAATCCCTAGTAAAATATAAACCTACATATCCAGAGGTTGTGTGTGTGTTTATGTTTCAGGCAACAGATTCAGTGTCTTTATTAATATATAGCTGAAAGATACAATGATTTTACAGAAGCAACAATAGCAGGTCACCTAAGAACATTCTGTGATGGTAAAAATAGTAATTTCAAACAAGGCTAGTTAGAGAGAGAGAGAGAGAGCCATAGCCCTGATACAGAACAAAGCCAGTTTCAATTAATATTGTGTTTTCAGGTCTGCATCTGTAGTATCATACACCTTTTTTTTAAACTTTTGAGGTTGTGTTGCAGGTGCTAGAAGAAATAGGTTGAAAATTTCCCTTTTGTGTTCTGAGTGATATTTTTTGCTCTCTTTCCATTTTTGCTAATACAGGATCTTGAGTCATCCTTATAACCTTTGGATCCTGGATGTAATGTAATTTTTACTTAAGAAAACATTTAAAATAAAAACAAAGGAAATTACAGGGTTCTTAAAGGTCATTTAAACTTTTCTTTCTCCTCAGAGAATGATTTTAACATAACATGCATTAATTTATGCTCTAGTAACACAGTAGGACATCAATGATCTAATGCTGTCCTGTAGCTCAGGAAAAATTACCATATACTTGTTACTGGCACTTACATTTTACTTATGCCAAGTAAAGAGTATTTTATTTTCTAAATGAGCTCCAATCTTCAACAATAATCACATATAAACCCAAGTTTTACATAAATTCGCTCCTATTAAATTACCTATTAACTCAAAGTGATCAATTACTCTAATTTAAGGAGGAATTTTATTCACTGAATCCATTGAAATGTTTTTTCACACACCGTACTAGAGGAATATTTTAAAGCCTATTATTCTTAAACACAGATCATTTTAGATTACTCTTTAAAAAGTAATGTTCTTACCAATTTTGTCATGCTTAAAAAAAAAAAAAGATTTTCAGTCACACAGGCCATCCTGTGGCAATCTTTAGTGATAACAAGCTGAACCTGTGACCCTTGAATAAGTTCTACATTAATAGGCTATGGTATGATGAATACCAATGGTTGAGCAAACTAAGCACTCATAATTAATATGGCAGAGGCTATTTCAAAAGAAAGGTCAAAATTAGACAACATGAGATTTAAGGTAGAATACTATATGTGACAATAAGATATATGTTGTCCAGAGGCAAAAGTACAGCATATGCTCTTTACCCAACATTGTAGCTACAGCTAGGCCCCATGCTGCTCACTTAATAAGTATCAGGAATTACTTTCTTAACATAAATGCTGGCCATTCTTTGTTCAGAGTCAGGGGGTGTTGATAAAAAAGAAAAATTATGGGCCTGATCCTGGAAAGTGTGGCACATCTGTAACACTCCTTGACTTTACTGGAAGTTGTTTAGCAATCTCTTGGGATCAAGCCCTAATAAATGATTAGTCAACTATGCAACTGCCTTAAAATTCCCCTCTGCTTAATAATGGTGTTGCACAGGTGCTGCACACAGTACAAATATGGTGTCTAATGAATGCCCTGTCCTTATTTTATTACTTCTCTACTGTTCTGCTTTACCTTCCCCAATCTTTCTATATTTATTTTATTTACAGGGACAGAAACTCTGAGGATAGGATACCCTAGGTCTGTTGTAGTATTATAGTTGGCAAATGCTTGCTGAACAGCAAATTCCCACTGGAGGGAGCTTGCCTCCTACATTCTGCATTACCTGTTTCTAACCTCATTCTTGAATGAAGCTGACAAGCAACTGAAAAAGAAGAGTGATCAAAGATAGCTCTCTGTTATGTGATTTAGCTGTTATGGGGTTTTGTTTTGCTCCCACTGCAATCAACGGTAAAGCGTCTTTTAGGGTTTGAGAGTTGGAAGGTTATTCTATAAAGGAACAGGAGCACTACTGTAGTGAAATCCTGGCCCCACAGATGTCAATGGCAAAACTACCTTTTACTAATTCAGTGGGGCCAGGATTTTACCCCATGTGACTTAAGCAACTGATCACACAAGGAATTCCTTAGAATCATATGCTCAGAAAGAATACAGTGATCTATTTGTGTGCAGTCTTTATGATGAAATTAGCACAAGATATTTCTCAAACAATTGTAAAGAGTGAACAAATTATAATCTGTTTTTCAGATAATACACTGAAAGGAAATATTAATAAAATTGTTATGAATTGTTTGTCTGCCCCTAATTGTTACAAATATCCGGTCGTAATCTCATTAAGGCAAACTGCAGAAAGCTAAGAGGTTTGAAAGGCATTTAAAGGATCCCTGAAATATCTTTGGTCTGAAAGAGATTGGAAATCCATTAGATCAGACTCCACAATTTACATTGCCTTCTGATTTCTGTCAGGATGAGAAAACCAAGAGAAGAGTAACTTTTGAACAGGTGGTAGTGGTGGGGAAACAGGTAGGACAAACAGGCCCACAATAGATGTTTTTAAGTTAACATTTTTTATCTTTGGAGCATGGCCTGGATTGTGTCAGGAGTAAAAGGGCAGTTCAGTTTTTATCTGAACTGTTTTGCACATCCATGCTGTGACATAGCATAGTGTCACACCTTGGCCTTTTCCACAAATACAGACTGCTCTGAGACCTTCTAGCTTGTAAACATCACTGAAGTTTATTTAGTGTTTTAACTTCTCCCCCAATACATATAAGTGAGACTATCTCAACTTTCTAACCCCTTCTCCCAAGGCAGAGGGGAGTTGTTTTTATTCAGAGGACCCTTCTCCTGGGTCAGGCCCCCTTCGCCTGCTGTTTTATATAGCTTCCCTGTTAATGGATTAATTGGTTCATTGTCTAAAAAGCCCCAAGGTAGGTATCTGTCCAATTAGGCCTTCTCCAGAGGAACCTAATTAGTACTAATACTGCAGGCTCAAGTGCTAGCCTTCAGCACTCTGTCACATCTGTCTCACAGGTTAGAGGCCAAAGACAGAGTGATTTTCAGGATTTGCTGTGTTTGACTTTAGGCAAATCACTTTACCTCTGTGTGCCTCTATGTGTCCTTTGACTGTCTTGTCTATTTAGATGATAAATTCTTCCAGGGATGGTACTGCCTGCCTCTCACTGTGTGGGTGTACAGTGCCTGACACAATCATAGTTGAGGTTAGGGTTGCCAACCATCCAGGATTGTCCAGGTGTCTCCAGGAATTAAAGATTAATCTTTAATGAAAGATTATGTCCTGTGATGAAACCTCCAGGAATACATCCAACCAAAATTGGCAAACCCAGTTGAGGCCTCTAGGTATTACTGTAATATAAATAATAACATTGAAAAAACAACATTTACCCAATTACTTAGGAAAGAAGAGAACTGAGGTATCTTGGATACCAGTGTGTGGTGTTTGCCCTTCAGCAGTTAATCTTTCCCCATAGCATGGAATTCTAGATGCAGAAAACCACAGTTGCACTCAGTATTTTAAAAGCATTTCATTATTAAACAAAAACAATGCATGACAGAATATGCTTTTAACAATCCCATGCTTCAAAGTTTTAAAATTCCCCTACTATGGTATTATTAGCACTTCTTCCAAACACCACAGCCCTGCCCAAACAGAAGTTGGAAAACAGGTCTGCCCTAAACAAAGGAATGTGTACTTGCCTTAATTTGCATTTAAGCAGTAAACAGAGTGATCAAGCAGGAAGGGAAGACAAAGGAAGTTCAAACAGGGGAATAGCCTTCTTCTGAGACATAGACTCGGTCTCAGCTGGAAATGTTTTTCAAGAGGGAGATTGAAACTAGAAAAAGGAGGGACGAACATCCCAAGATGCCTCCTCCCCACCCTCTGCCTGTCCCTCTCAGTCACTGCACCCGAAAAGATAAAGAAAGCAATGGTTGGACTCTGGGGGGAGGTGTCCTGACCTTAAGAGTTTGGTCAGTAAGACTGCTGAAAACACATGCTGAGAAAATTGTGTTTTGTCCCTAATGTTGTTTGTTAAGGTAGGCACTGGTAAGCATTTTATCTTTATTTTTCTTGTAACCATTTCTGACTCTTGTGCCTCATGACTTGTGCTCATTTAAAATCTCTCTTTCTAGTTAATAAGTTTGTTTTATTATTTTATCTAATCCAGTGTGTTCAGGTTCAAGTGTCTGGGTCTCTTCATTTGGGGTAACAAGTTGTGTACACATTATTCCCTTAAAGGGGATAATGTACTCATTATGTTAGCACTGTCCAAGAAAGGGCTGGGCAGTATAGGACAGACGTTTTTGGGGGAAATCTGAGACTGGTAGCGTGCTAACGTCACCCTATGGCAACTTTAAGTAACTTTTGGTAAAAGCCAAGGAGTGGCTAGCTAGCTGCAGCACACACACAGACATAGCTGGGAGTGAGTTACACTCTGGAGGCTATTTGTGATGAGCCCAGGCTGGAGGCTACACCAGCAAGGCATTGTAAGCGGCACTCCAGGTTACAGGGCAGGGGTGACACAGCTAGGATAGTCTGGATTGTGCTTTAGTATGTCACAGCCTGATCCTGCAAGTTGTTGAGCACTTTCAACTCACATTAAATTGCTCATGCTTCACAGGAGTCTTTATACAAGACTGTAAATTAATACTGGCTTTCAAAACAGCTTACGACCCATGTCAGCCTCAGCGGATTTACAATACACTGTAAATCAAACAGAGCAAAGCAAAACAAGAGACACTGGACAACAGTTATGGAAAGGACAGGTATGGGGATTACAGTGGGACCAGCATTGTTCCAATCCATTTTATAATACTTGTTGAAATATAACTGTTAAAACAATAGCATGATTTTAGGCCCTGCTATGGCCCCAGAAAGCAGCTACAGCAGGCTGCTAGGGCCATAAATCACCAGAGGCCAGCCAGGGAGAACTTTCCTGGCATAGACTTTGTGCAAGTAGCCACAAGATTCCTTACAAGACTTCATCTCCAGGAACTGCAGTATAAGCCTGTGTGGATGGGGCTGGAACTGTAGCGCACAGGTCTACCGTGATTCTGGAGTACACTTATCACCCCTGGCCAGCTCAGATTGGACTGCCATATACTGAGTTTAGGTCGCACCTCTACAAGCACAAAATTACATGCAATTTATTTTGTGTGTACTGGAATTGTACAACCAGTAATTAGCAAAACTTCTGTACCTGGAGCTAAGTCACCTCAGCTATTGTATTGTACATATCTTTAATAAGGAGAGTTTATTTAACATTTATAAAATGCACTTCTTGGAATCTAAGCACACGCACAAAAAATAAAGCACATTAAAGCAACAAGATACCGTTTAACCAATTGGCCCCATGTCTATTAATAGATTCTGCCATTAAATACACAGAGGAAAAGATCCAGAGGTGATCAGTGTGGTTATTTATTTATTTATTTATTTTAAATAATTCAACAGAGGTGTTCAAAGATAAAAGCATATAAAAACATCTAGCTAGAGCTCAGATGTTAACTACAGTGACATTTCATGGATAACAGTAACTTTTTGGAGGTTGTGCATGGTGTGGCTATGAAGAGCTCATTATCTCCTGGTCCTAAAACTGAAATTAAGTGGTTTCCATTATAACTCCTCAAGGAACAAGAGAAAACCAGACAGAGCTCACTGTGACACAAAGTAATTTTATTCCTTCCATGAGTAATACTTATTTATTTAGTGTGGATTTAGCTGTGGATGCTAAAATTTTGCATTTCAGAAGTTATATCTATTTTTTGAAAGAAAGGAGAAAAGGATGACTAGATTTAACAACAAAAATGTATGTGTTTTCTTTGAATGTTTGGCTACCACCATAGTGCTCAGAGAAAAATCTCCATATATCTGTCACCAGCTAAATTCTGTTAGTGATATTAAACCTGAAATTGTGGCCACCTTTTTTGCCACTTGTCCAGTCAAATGACTAGAGTAGGAAAATATCTACAGGGAGTCACAACAGACTAACAGTTAAAATAAGTTAGAGAACTCATTTTCTGTGAGAAAAATGTGACTATAGATATAACGGGTTTTGTTTCACTTCCTAATTGCTGTACAATAGAAAATTGCTGGAGCTGGACTTGAAACTAAAATAATAGTAGTAATAAATAGTTGGCCATAACAAATAAACCTCTGAAAAGTTTTGGAACAAAATTTTAGAGATAATTGAAGTGTGAATTGGATGGTAGATTTTGGACCCCTTAATATTTGCATGTAGTCCATTGGCCACAATTAAAATACCTTCACAAGTACTCCTATCACCACAGGAATACATGGATACTACATTAATTTTACAGATTGGCACAAGCAACCTTTTAAAGATTTAACTTGTAAGACTTGCAATATTTGCATACGGTCATCTACATTGATTTGTACTATGTATGTGTGATTGAAAAATGTTACTAAAAGGTTCTCATTCGCTTCTAATGATTTAATGTAAGCTCCACAAAAATGCTTGTTGAATGGTATGTTCCTGAAATTGAACAAAGTTCAAATACATGTTGATAGAGAGTGGCTGACTAAAACTATATATATGATTCAGATCCTGGTTTCATTTTATCCGAACCATATAAGTCCCAAACATCAGATCCAAGCACCCTCAAAGTTTTGGGGAAGTTTGGAATCAGATTTAAATCCACACTCTGAGGATCAAGCCCTTCTGTATTTCTGATAAAACGTTTTCTTTTGTCCCCTCTATGTCAGACACAAGCCAGGATAGTTTGATTCTGGTTTTCCAAAGCAAAAACAAGGGTTGGTTAGAAGGGACCTAGATTCTCTTTTATGCAAACGATCGAAGTTGGAACAGGGATTTAAATAAAAGCTTTTGGTTTTGTTCCATCTCTAAATCAGATGAAACCTTTTTGGTTTAAGAGTTTTTAGGCAGAAAGTATTAGTTAATTACTGTGCACTCTTAGGACAGCACAACTTTCAGCAGATTTTTTTCTATTTACAAACTTCTGTCTGGCTGTAGCAGTGGTTGGCAGAGCTGTACTTCAGAAACATGGTCCAGGTATAGCCAGGAGATACCCTTTAAGTGCTTTTATTACTTGGAGGTGCCTTGTTCTGGTTTCAAAACACAGAACATCATTAATCTGCACTAATGATTGGGAAAGCCATTGAGGTTGACAGAATTTTGCAAATCAGCAGTGAGCAAAAACTAAGAGAATGCATCACAAAATGTATACGGGTAATTTACTGTAGTTTTCTTTGAATTATATATGATCGTGGCCCCCGGATTCACTGTCCTGTGCACTTTCAGCCTGGACCAGGTATATATTAGAGTAGCACTGGGCTTGCTCGAACCTATACCAGCTAATAGCAGTCTCCAAGGGACTGTCTGCCAGCTGAAAACTATTGATTGCACAGTGGTGCTCCAGTCACACCGTCTTGCACCCTGGGCTTGCTGCCTCCTTCCTCTGGCATGCCCTGCAAGCCGGAGCTGAGGGACTGGGGTGGCAAAGAAGTTGGCTCTGCTGGTTTTACACCATCCAGGAGCTCCTCCCCACTTGGGAAATTCACAGCTGGCCAGAGATGACCAATATGGAGCTGCTTTGCACTACCTATGTGGCACAAAGGGGCTGAATCAGGGCAGAGAAGGTTGGGTTTTTTAATTAGAGTGGATGAAGGCAAAGCAGGGGTCTATTTCCCTTCCCTAAAACACTGAACTAAGGTGCCTGATGCTGATAAGTTGTCCTGAGAAAGGCTGTAGGTTAATATAGACAGCAGGGCCATGGCCATGGATGCTGCAATCTGTTAGTAACACATTTTTTGGTTTTAATTTTAACCACTCCCTTAATGCAGGGCTCAACAAATTTTGCTTCGGAGCTAGGAGCCAGCCCAAAAATTAAGGAGCCAGACAATGTGGGCTCAGCAGCGGGGCACTCTGGTTGGAGCACAGCAGGTGCTCTCCCCACCGGCCCCGCCCCTTTCCCACAACGTGGGCCCAGCACCGGGGTGCCCTGGCCAGAGCGTGGCAGCCGCTCCCCCTGGAAAAAAATCTAGGCACCAGACTTAAATTTCTAGGCGCCATGGCGACCTGGCGCCCGGGGTTTGTCAAGCCCTGCCTTAATGATATACTAATATGCCCAGAACCCTTTTTTGTTTTGATGAAAAATGTTTTCTGCTGCCCAAACTGGCATTGCCAAATGAGACAGGAGGTACAGAGTAAGTGGAAGAAGGTATTCTGTCTATCAGTGAAACACCAGTCCTCTTATATTTTCCACTCACCTGTTTGGGCAAGATTGGAGACAAAGGCATTCCTGCAGTAGAAGTCTTCACCCACTTTTATTCAGCAAGAAATACACAGGTGAGGAATTTTAAGTCTTTTGCAATTTGAAAGGCAAATCCAAACCAACTACGTCTGCACTGCAATAAGTGGGTGGGAGGAACATATGCCTTAATATATAGTTACCTTCGCTTTCCACCATTTTCTGAGCTTTATTCCTGCCAGGTGTTAAGATTAATAAAATAACCAACATTTTATGAATTATGTCTCCATGACTCCCTGCAAGTGGAATGTTCCAGGATAGTGGAAAGATTAAAAATAAAACCCCTGCTGCTCTAATTTACACAGTGTACTTTCATTTACACCTTTTTTTTTACTCCACTGACTTCAGTGGATGTGTTCCTGACGTGCACCAGTGTGAGAAGAGAATCAAGCCCATTGTGTTATTCTACAGACAATTGTTTCCCACAGATTTATTTGTTAGACCATAGTAAGAGTAATTTTTTCAGTAAATACTATATATTGCTTTTAGGGTATGCCACTGCGAAAAATATTAAATAGACATAGTGAGCTAATGCAGAATAACAAAGGAACTGGAGCGGTACCACATATCTTCAAATCTCTCAAGTTCTTGTGCTAAATCTCTCTCTAATGCTCTGGCCTAGATTCTGACCTCATTTACACCGGTTTTACACCTGTGTATCTCCACTGATTTCCATTGAATAATTTCTGATTTAGACCAGGGCAAATGAGAGGAGAATCAGGCTCCTTACTGGTGAGTCTAAACTGATAGAAACAGCAATTTACCCCACTTATGGGCCATTTCTGCCACACTTACTCAAGCTGAGTAGTATCTTACTCCTCAGGTATCTCCACTGACTTCATTAGAGTTGCTCCTAATTTACACTGGTATAAATGAAAGTAGAATCAGGCCCAACGTTTACATCCAGACAACCATGCCCTCCTCCAAAAAAGCAAACGCCAAAATAAAACCGGTTTCATGTAGGGTTAAATTCACCCACATACAGAAGGCCCATACAAGTCCTTCTGCATCACTGAAGCTCCTCAAGATTACAAAAAGGTGGAGTCTGCTTCTGCCCCTAATCATTTCAATGAAAAAGCTGCTATAGGATAGGAGCACGGTTGGACCTATGGTGTGACCTAAGTTTGTGATATATTTTTTCCAAAATGTGCTGAAAAAACCCTGAGTACATTAGAATGAGTTAGAGGTGACCTGCAAAGACATAAAATGGGTTTGTGTGTTCTTTTTCGTATGCTGTGAAAAAAGGATGGCAATGTTGTTATATTGGCTTTTTCCACCCTCCTTGTTTTTGTATTATAAATTCAGGACTGGTCTGCCCTTGAAGATTCTGTGATGACTGGCATAATAGTCAAATGCTGACATCGTAAAAGCCAGGAGTGTGAAAAGAGAGTGGAAGAAATTCTCAATTAAACCATTTTTATAAACATATTTAATGCCAATGTATAATTAACATTGTGGAGAAAGGATGGTTTTTCTGAAAAATTCAACATCATCCCTTCAATTAAAATGTCAGAGATCACAATATATATACTCATCGACATTCAGGTGATCCCTCCAGCAAAACTGGGTAAAGATCAGAGATGACATTCCTGGCATTTCCAGGTAAAAATGACTAGAAAAAAAAATCCATTTCTTAGGCGGACTTTATTCATCATAAAACAATAAACAAGGGCACAATCTCCATTTAAAAAAAAATTCTTTTGCAGATCACCTTCCAGGCTCACATTACACCCTCTATTTGGAAAGTCCATGCCTTTTGTCACTCTGAACTCTGTGAAGGGTCGTGTCTAAAGGGTCTAGTCAGCCATGCTGGAATAGAGATTTGATGAGAACTATTTCTTTGAAGAAGAGATTCTAGTTTGTTAAATCAGTCCCACAAGTGTATTTTTACCTCTGCTTTCTTGTAACCCTGTCTATCTTTATTCCTTAGCCGTGGTATCACTTAAACCTCTGACATTTTGTTTAATAGATTTGTTTTGCTTTTACTATAAAGTTCAATGTTTTGATTAAGTAGTGTTTGTTAACCCCAGTTAAGATAATAAATTGCTGGGTACTGTCTTTTTAAGCGAGCAGCAAATGTAAGAGAGGGCTGGACACTACAGCACAGATGGTTTGGGGGAAATTCAGAACTGGGAGGGTGTTGGGGTCGCCCTGTAAAAAGTAACTGGAAGTCATGCTTGTTTTCTAGCTGTTGGTTTCAGGGCTGAGAGCCATAGCATTTTTAGTAGCAGGGCAGGTGGTGACAAAAGCCCTCCAGAGTTTGGGTTGAACCCCAACGCGTCACACTGTGCAAAATCTTTGCAAAATTGTTTTTCTTCCATAGATATGAATTTCTTCATTTTATAGCAACATGTTGGCAGAAAAGCATTAATTCACTGTAAGACAAAACATAGGAATATTTGGTCACCATGTTGTAAAAATTAATAGCTTTATAGATACAATGAAAACTGGTGACATCCATGCGCTAGCCATATTTGGATTGTTAAAGTGAACACCACAAAGAAAACAAAATGATCTGGTTTCCATTTTATGCTAGATGAAAATCTGATATTTTTTAATCCTGAGTGAAAGATGTTTTCCATTTGCAATAGATGGCAATAAACAGTATAGCAGATGTGAACATAATGAGCTACTAAACAATAGATGCCTTCAAGTTACAGATATATTTTTCTGAACTCACACTGGAAGCCTCTGCATGAATCCAAACAGTTGTATTTTGTTGGGATGGGAAATGTCTGTGGTTTAACCTCACAAGCACTTCAAGTGTTGAAATGAGGATTTGAGCGTACTTCCAAACACAAAAAACCATAAGGCAGCTACACAATAAGGGCCGCATTCAAGTGTCACTTTCATTGGCTCTCCCCTGGTGTAACTACATGCACAATAAGGACATTACTGCCGGTTCATTCTGGTGTGAGCGGGGTTCAGAATCATGCGTTAAGGACTGGATTCAGCACAACATATTAGTGGTTCTCTGGGCCATATAAGCCACCAAAATGTTGGCAAGGCGGTAAGGTGATCTGTCCAAATATTAATCTGTTGCAGCATTTGAAGGGATGAGAGTGTTGGGGTACCATTTAAAGCAACTAAATATCAAGGCCTTAAAACTGATACACTGCTCAGAATTTCTAATAACATTTCTTTGTAAACAAAACTGGACGTTGACTGAAAAACCCATATTTAAAGTAGATTTTAAAAAATGTTGACATTAAAGAATCAGTGTGCCCTGCGACCTCCCCTTTCTAATAGATTATGAGTAGCACAGAAAAACATTTACTGATTTATACATTGAAATATCAAATAAAGAATTGTTAATGGTAAAATTAAGAGCTTTGATAGCTATATCTGTAATGATTTGTAATTGTGGGTAGAGAATGAGTACAGATGTAGTAACAATTAGTCCAAGTCCTTGCTGGCATATGTGTAGCTTTGGCAATTCTTCTTTTACATATAATTGCTCATCTGCTTCAAATGTTATTGCTGACAGAACAAAGGTAACGTGTTGGAAGATGTGTAAGGGCTTGTCTACACTTATGCTATAATGTCACCGCTACAGCTGCACCGTTACAGAACTTCAGTGTAGATACCACCCACTCTGCTCGGTAGCTACCCAAGAGGTGGTAACTAGGTCAATGGAAGAATTCTACTGCCACCCTAGCACTGTCTACATAGGGCTTTAGGTCAGCTCAACTACACAACACAGGGATTTTTCACACCCCTGACTGACGTAGTTATGCCGGTCAAATTATCTGTTGTACACCAGGCCTAAGATACACAAACAAGTAATGATAAATAAACCCCCTATTTTTCAGTGAAGACCCAGGACGGGTGATACAAAAACAACATGACCCCTACATTTCAAAACTGGTAGGAAAATGCAGAAGCTGGATAATTGAAACTTGTGCAGGCGTAAAGTATGGGTTACCTAAACTCCAAAAGGTTGATGTGCTAAAAGCCAGTTGGATAAAGGTTAAACAGTCTTTAATATAGAAATGTATAAAACACCTAAGTGAACATGGGACCAAATTGGAGAAACACCAGTCCAGAAACTGAGGAACAGGACTGAAGAACCAGAACAAAAAAATCAAAGGGCCACAACCCTAATGGAAGGTGGAAGAAAAATCTTGGTGTCCCAGAGTGTGATAACATGGGCCGTTTATCAATGCTGTCTTATCTGTATTATTTGTCTAGCATAAATGTATGTCTAGACACTAAAAGTGACAATAATTCTGTATGAAATTGTATAAAAGTGAAAATTGTTTAAGCCTAAAGTGGGTGGACTTGTGACTCAGTTTCCCAACTTTTAACCCCCAACAAGAAGGAAGAGCTGTCAGAAGCAGAGGAAGCCACGTTGGGAGGGAGATTGCTGCGGTTCATCAGAGGGGAATAAGAAGCCGAAAATTGTAGTGCATGAGTGTAAAGCATAGGATTGTCCGAATTCCTCAAGAACAACGTCACACCTTCATCTGAAACATTTGGTACTAGCCCGTGGCAACAACAGTCTGCTGGAGTAGAGGGAACTCTGGTCCAATCCAGTGCATCAATTCCTATGTTCTGGGCTGCTCACATTTGCTTTGTGACATTTAACGTTAGGCAATATATGCACGTGTGATATCTGAAAGTCCATCCTCCTAGTTAACATGAGAGGAAGGATGGTCCAGTAGTTAGGGTACTAGTCCAGGACTAAAGATCCAGATTCAGTTCCCTGCTCTGCTTCTGGCTTCCTGTGTGACTTTAGGCAAGTTGCTTATTCTCTCTCTGCCTCAGATGCCTATCTGTATACTGTGAATACTAGCACTTCTTTTCATAGGAGGGTTGTAGGATAAATACCTAACGTATATTTAGTGTTCTCTGTACTGAAGTGACACCTGCATATTAGTGACATGAATAAAAGGATGGCTATGGTATTTTTTTGATGTAGACGGCATAGTTTTGTGCTAGTACTGTAGCCTTAAAAAACTTTAACCCAAATTATATCACATTTTGTGTACTTGTTGGGTGCCATCCAACTGTAATTCACAAGCAGTGTAAATCTTTTAAAGAGCATAGAAACATTTGTAGAACCCATGCACGTACAAAATCCAGCTAAAAATCTGCTCCTGGTCACCGATCCACACTATTGATGTGTTGAAGGATTTCACTATAAAATTGTTCGATGATTAGTCTCCTAACTGCAGTGGCTGCTGCTGCCTCGGCTACACTGCTCACTATTTTATTTTCAGTGTTGGCCCTTCCATGGTTGGAATTCTATCAGCGACTGTTTGGAGTCGCAGCTGATAAAGCTAGATAAGAAGCACTAGCCTTGAACCTGTCTTGCTACACATAGTGAAGATGAAATTTTATGCTGCAATGAGAAATTCAGTGAACAGCAGAATCAGCTTCTGTGATAAGAATAAGAGTTTTCTTGATAGCTTTTTCTCCCAGAAAACAAGGAATCACTCTTCCAAATTTATTTGACTTATGAAATAACCACATACTTATCTTTGTTGTCACTGAGCACAAGAGACAAAGCAAAAACAGATAGAATATTGTATACTGGATTTTAATCTGCAACATGGCTCCTGGGTTGGCTGATCTGTGGGGAGCAGGTCACCCATGAGGCTGGACAAGAACTTCTGCAGTGCTTCTGCTACATGTGGGAACACGGGCCAGAGCCAGGCTAGTTAGGAGACAAAAAAAGAATTCCATATTCAGTGTAGTGTTTAGATTGTATGCTGTAAATAAATTAAGGGCTAAGACATTGAATCATAAAGATAAAAGAAAAGATACTGAACAACTTGTCTCATTTACTTAGCACCACTCATCCTGTGCAGTGAATGAGGCAGGGTTCTCGGGGGGAAACTGTATGTGATCATGTAATTAAAGACTGTATCTTAAAGCATAGGAACAAGAAAGCAAAATCCACGTTGTACGAGCAACCTTAATTTTGGCATTTCCTATCTTCTGCATGCTTGACTTTGCAGTTTTAACAACATTATTTTAACTTTTTTTTTTTAAATGGAATGGTGTGTGTGTAAGAAAACTGAAAAAAACTCAAAGAAATATAATGATTTGCAACTATAATGGCACCCCCTCACTCAACATGAGTCATCAGCAAGGTTGGCACCATTAACAATGTGATCACTCACCTGCAGTTCTCAAAGAACCTTGAGCAGGTGAATATGGAGGAGCAGCCTCATTTTCAGACACTGGGCCAGATTCTTCCCAACACCTGCTCAGGGCAAGAGAGATGGGGTTGCTGCCAATTACAGTTCCCTTATTCTGTGGGCTAGACCCTGTCATGTCTCCCATGTGTTTTAAAGCAACTTAGAGGGCAAGCAAAAATGAGAGTTCTGTAGCACTTTAAAGACTAACAAATTTAATTTCAGCAGGCATAAGCTTTCGTAGGCTCCAACCCACTTCCTCAGATGCAAGTAATAGAAATCATACAGGAGGCAACGTATACAGGAGGCAACATATACATATCCAAGGAAAGTGACAAGAATGGGGAGGTGGATGAAGGCAGGGTACTTGAGACCTAATTACAACCATTGAGTAGGAGGTGAGAATGTGTGATCAGAGGTAATTACTTCTTGTAATGAGATAACCATTCCAAGTCCCGATTCAGACAGAGTTTGATTGTGTCAAGAGGGCAAGGCAACTCAAGGTGTTCATGATTAAGTACAACAGCTTCTTGAAAGCAAGGATTGCTAAAATGGTCAGTGAATGATAAGAGAGAGAGAAGTATTTATAGATACAGCACATAAGGCCAGAGTTGTCCCACTTCAAAGCCAGCTTCCTGGTCCTCTAAGTCATGAAGGGAAAGACCATGTAGAAATGGAGGGACAATTTCTCTGAGAAAAAAACCATCTTCCATCTGTCCCATTGATCTGCTGCTTGGTGACTGACTGGAGTTACTGCTTCTGGCATTGCCAAGCAGAGGAATGGTGTTGCTTTTGCCTTCATGCCAGCCATTTCATCTGCCATAAACAGTATAATGGCCATCCCACTAGAAATATCCAGTTTCCTTTGGAAGGAACTGAGATGATTTGATAAAACATTAGAGACAAGGTCCATGCGAGGCATTTCATTGCTAGCCAAATCCAGAAAAGTGCTGCTCAATTCTGCTTTTATCAAAATTATAACATTTGTTGAAAGCAAAGGATTTTGTTGCCTGGTTATTATAACCTTTGTATTCTCAGACCATTAGATTCATACTGGCTGACTAAAGAAGTTATTTGTTGTCATGCATTCCTATTCTCATAAGTTCATGTGACAACTTGTGTGGAAAAAAAGTACTGCTCTTACGAGGTTGCAGCTGTGAACTTTATTTTCAGAAGGTCTATGGGGTGTATATGCTGTAGTTATATTAGGTTGTCTTCCTGCTGCGACTATTATCCACCATCATGATATTACTAACAGCTCAGGCTCTGACTCTGTCATCCTTGCTCTCAGAGCACAACTTGACTCCACAAGCAGTCCCACTAATATCAGTTTCAAGAAAGAGTGTTGTGGGGAGAGTAGGAAAACACTGAGTTCCTGATATAATTACATAATAAATAGGCAATAATGTGGTAGAAGTCTAAGAGGGAGTGAAAGAGCCTGTAACAACCTCTTAGTTGTACAGTACCTCTTACACCAATAAACAAAGAATTTACTGTGCATTCAATTCTGTCACCCTAACACACATTGAATAGCTCCTTATTATGGACCACATCCTGCCACCCTCACTTCACCATTTGTGGAATAAAGAGTTATTCATTGTGGGAGTAAGGGTGCCAGGATTTGGCCCTGTGTGAATAGTCCCACTGATAACTATATCAGTACTTACATACTAATATCCTGCTCAACATAAGGGTGGCAGAATTCAACCCTAAATATTGATCTGATTAAGTCTCAAATTCTCCCAGATTTATTCACATTATGGAGTAACCTAATCCAAGATTGGTCACATTGGGCCAAATTCTTGGATGCTGTGAGCAATGAAGTGGGTCCATCTTACACCAGAGAAAGAATGTGGCCCATAGAAACCTATAGAACTAATTACGGAGAAAAGTACTACTCACCTTAAGGGCAACAAAAATAGAGGCTAGTGTCTGAATTGTTCTATATAACGTACAATATGTTGGGTTTAAAGGTTACATATAGCGTAGTCCACTACACAGGAGTACGTTAAAATGGGACAGCTTCCTTGCTGGGATGTCTCTTGGAGCACTGATTTAGCCCAATGATGAAGAAAGGCAAAAACGTAGCCAAACCTGTATTACCATAAATCATCTCTACACAGTGGAGTGTAATTTAGCCAATGCCAAATTTTAAAATAGTAATTTACCAGGAGTTAAAAGACCAGAGTTTACAAGTTCATACCTATTTAATATAAATATGTTCCAAACCAAGATTAAGGGGCATACTTTCTTGAGTATACAGGAGATACCAGTTTAGAACTAGTGAGCTTACTGGCTTCCAGGAAGGGGAGCCAAACTTTGGTGGCCTAAATTATGCAGGAAGCCTCAAGACTAATAGTTTCATGTTATTCAATTAACAAGCTTGATTTGCAGTTTTTGTTTATGGGGCAGAGGAATGTAAAAGACTGGGAGACTAAAAATTCTTCTTTTCCCTCTCAATAAAAACTAGAAAATTAAATAATAAAAAAAGACGACAACTTAAGTCCATCATTTAAGGTTGCACAGCTAAGCATTTAAAAATTAGGAAATATCAAGCTATGGTTGAATGCACAACTCTAACTCTGATCTATTGTGACTACACTGGTACCTTTAAACTTTGTGATCATGTACCATTTCTCCAAGAATACAAGTTGTTCTCTACTTCATATGCCATAATGTTTTGCCCAGTGTGTTTCTTTACCATTAAACCACTCAGACATGCAGTTAAGTGAGGCCTGAGTTATGGATATTTACCATATACTTAGGCCAATTGAATTGCAGATCCTTGTAATTAAAAGAGGATTATTACCATCAGAAGAGCTATAAAGAGAAAGCTCCTCTCATTTGGCATTTGACCGTGAAGGTATTCCCAATGTTTATTTCTACTGCCGTCTTAATCGTCTGCCAGCCTTTATTAGTTTGGATTGATCTGGCACACAATCCACATTATCAGCTGTTCTCCAAATCTCTTTGTATGCAATATGGGCCTGAAATGGAACAGTGGAGCTGACACCCACATGTGCACAAACCAGAGAGATTTGGATCCAGATCCATGTTTTGTAGCCCAGGCTTATCTCTATAAAGGGCCTGAATTCAATACTACCGCGCCTCCCCAGGGCCAAGCCTCTGCTGCCAGCTGAATGTAAGATTAAATATTGTGAGTCATAGAATAGTGGCACAATTGCAAATGCTCATTGTTAATTTATGAGTGGTGCTGTTTATCCACTCATCCCAATCCTAGACCCTATCCATTTCAAAGAGCTCAGCCAGTCAATGCAATTGCAGTTTTGCATTGCACACGACCATTCTGTTTACAGAGTAGGTGGATTTCTTGTGCTTGCGGGCTGCTTGGCTTCTTTTCCATGACCTCACGGGGATATGTATACAATCTGCTATGTTGAGGACAAATGGGTACTGAGTTTTGTTACCAAACTCCCTTATGTTTTGCTTTTGGTGTTACTGTTGCACCCTTCGCTCCACATGGAATCAGTGTTATTCAATGATTATACTGATCATGAAGCTGAGGGAAGCAGCATATCTAGGAGACAGAACACAGGACTGGGCGTCAGGAGACCTTGGTCCTCTTTGCAACTCTGCTGTGTGACCTTACACAAGTCACTTCACTTCTCTGTGCCTCTATTTCCCCTGCTACCCTTTGTCTCTCCTCTTTGTTTAAAGTAATAAGCTCTTTGGGGGCAGAAATGGTCTCTCACTATGCTTATGTACAGCACCTAGCACAATGGGACCTTGCTCTCAACTGGGGCCTCTAGGTGTTAACATCATAATGTTAATAATAAAATTAATCTTTCTTGGTGACTGTGGCTTGATCAAATTTTGGTGATGGTCAACAAGGGTGTTCAAATGGGGTGCTTGTAGTTCAGGCTCTGGGTACCAGATAAGTCTGAATTGCTAAGCATGACTCTGGATCCCAAATTCCCTGGACTTATCTTTGAGGGCTTGTGTTCCACTGATGCAGCCACTGATAGTTGAAGGCATTCAGGATTTCTCAAGAGGCACTCAGTATGTTGCAAGGACTAGTTCTCTCAAGAAGAGCATCTAGAAAATAAGGAGGGAGCTTACTGGCTACTAGTAGGGTGGCCCCAATAGTTTTCTGGAAGTGTTTCATGTCCAAGTATCCTAATGCCATCTTGACCTTATCTAATATGGCTGCTGCTGGGCTCTCTTGTTTCAGCTCCCCTCTCACTGGGGATAGATTATTTGCCAAACCTGTCTCTCTGGTGCGCTTACTCTTCTGAATGCTGATGCACCGTGTATATAACACTCAAACCTCCATCTCATTGGCTTTTGTAGCAAGTGTTTCAGTATTGCTAGGACTTTTGCCTGTCTATTGTGTCTATTAACCCTCTGAGTCCCAAATGCTGTTTCCCTCCATCCTATGTGTACAGTTGCCGTTTTATAGTTGAGCAGATGACTTAACAGCCAATTGAGGGTTGTGTGTAAAGCATCACCAGCCATCCAGACTTATTCTGTACATGCAAATATCTAACTATTCTATAACTAGACAGTGCATGGTGATATCAACCCACAGTGTCCATATTTTGTCTTGCAGGCCAGCCAGCATGCATATACTTGGTGCACACAACAAGCCCTCTCTGAATTATCTTGTGTGCACTTTTGTTTCATGTGCGCACACAGCCGGCATTTCAGTTCTTGCACTCTTTTTGAAAATTTGCTCTTTTATTTTTTTCATTCCGTTTTAACATCCTATGGTAAATGTAAACACACAGATTGCATTATATTTGGGGACTTTCCTCAGATCTGGTGTAAGCTATTAACATTTGCCATCATCCATTCAATTATCAAATCAAATAGCTTCTTTTATTTATCAGTGGCATTTGTCCCAGATTCTTCTTGATGTATTTATGATGCAGACCATAGGCTAACATCCCACTGTTAACACAACAATTATGTAGGATTTAGAACCTTTACAGGTGTTTAGCATTTAGGGACATCTGTCAGCAATTAAGCAGAACTCTCCATTCATTGTCTAATATGGCCTTTTAATGCACCTACATCTTTAATTAAATGTTGAGATCTTTTAAAATCAGAAGTTGAAATCTTGTGGGCCGCAATTCTGCCTCGACGTGTGGCTTCTTTACACTGCTCTGCCAGAGTAAAATGGTCTTCAAAGCTCCCAGATAGTTCTTCCATCATAGGGAAGTTCCCTGGCTAGCGTAGGGTGCAATGGTTCTATCCCATCTAACTCCTAAAATGCACCGCTCTGTGGCTGGTCTGTTCCATAGCAAGTCATTAGAGCAGCCTTGGGTCTCCCATTAGTTGTGCTGAAAGGCTGAGAGACCCCCCCAGCCAAGGCCCAAACTAGAGAGATGCAAAGGTAGTTGTGTGTGCACTTCAGTGAGGGAAGAAAACATTATTTTGATATTCAGTAGAATTGTTAAAACAAGGAAAGCGCAGGAGAGGTAACGCTAAAATAATGATAATTATGGGCTCAGTTTTAAAGCACTGGTTTGTACTAGGGGAGGTGCAGTCTCAAAGCCCCACTAGAAGCACTATGAGGCATTTTGCGTAAGGTAGGTAGAATGTCTGCTGAGCTCCTCAACATGCAAAAGCAATTTTCCAGCTGCTACCTACATTCGTGTCTCCCCGTCACTGCTGGCCACCTCCACTGGCAGGCATGACAAAAGGGTCATTGCCTGTCCTTTGCATCACTCCTCTCGGAGGAGTGCTAGTCAGAAATAGGCTTTGCTGCCTCGGGCTTGTGGTTGTAGCAAACCACTGCACGCAGGTTTCCTCATACCCTCCCCTTGCTCACCTGCACAGGAGCTGTCCCCTTTCTGGGACAATCTGCATCAAATATCACAAATGACCCAAAGCCCGTTCAAAAGGCCAGACTGTCCTAGAGGAAGTGAACAAGAAACCATTCCTCTTTCTACTTTGCGCACCTAACACTGCAGCCACAGCTCCCTCCAGGGAGGCCTGGAGTTGCCAGTCACCCCAAAAGGGATGAGGGGGGAAAGTGCCAGGGCCATGGACTCACTCCCCTTCACACTAGCCACAGATGGTTTAAAGACTGGTGTATCCCCTTCCATGCTCAAGAAGCGGGAGAGGCACAATACTTCTGTACTCACCCTGCCCAGGAACAGCTTAACACCACCCCGTGTCACAGCCTGGGGATCTGTGTGGGAGACATATGTGAGCCCGTGTCTCAGAGGGACAATCTGGCGATAAAGGAGAACATGAAAACATAAGACCATGTGCAGCGGATAGAAAAAAAAACCCTAGCGTTCAGGTAACATCCCACAGGCGCTTTGAATGAAGCCACTATAGTTTCTGAGTGCTCATCCAGAGAACATTGTCTGCTGTTCAATTTGATCAGTAAACAAGTACTGTAAAGTGGTTGATTTCCACATTTCACTGGAGTGAGCTAATTAGCTCTGCAGCATGTTTGTTCTCAGAAGTGCGCATGTGTAATTTTTTGCTCCCATAAATGAGCAAATGTTGCAGAAATTGGATCTGAATTTGGCTTCCAAATGGCCCAGGATTTCAGGGTGTTCAACACTGATGTTTTCAATTATCCCTTTGGAATGACAGGGGCTATTTGCAAAGTCAGGCTCTGGATATGGATTTCATCCATCTCACAAAGACTGTGGGCATTCACATCCAGGATTTTGTCTCAGTGCTATCACTGCTAGCTGATTTTCTTTCTGCTTTGCTACAGGCTCTCTGTGCGAGCTAGGCCAGATCACTACATCCCTCTGTGCCTCAGTTTCTGTGTAAGTAAAATGAGGCCTCTGATCCTTATTTTTCATTGTAAAGAGCTTTTTTGAGTAATTATTAGAGTTGTGTTTTCAGTTCAGACTAAAGGCTAATATGCCTTTCTTTGTGACTGATCAAAGAAGAGATGCTGATTTCTGATCTTGTTCCCTAGCTGAGCATTTCTTTTCCTAAATATTGTTTAGGAAAAGCGTTGGTGAAAAGTATCTAAGCTGCCCAACTGTGCACCTAGCATCTCAGATGGGAATCGGGGAATCTGTCACTCATGTCACTGTGGCTAACACTCTATTTTTACTGTGTTCACTCAATCAGAGCTAGCATGGGTATGTTTCCTGGAGCTGGGAATCATGCCCCCAGCTCTCAGTGTAGATGTACCCTTACTACACAAGTGCCACGTGGGAACACAAGCGCCACACAGGCAAACGCTAGTGACCTTGGGATAAAGAGTTTGCTAGGTGAAAACCACAGGGCACAGGCGGGAAAGCGGAACAGACAGTGTGCTAAAAGCAAAGGGACAGAGACCAAGGGTGGGAGAGAAGAGACCTGTCTCCTGGCAACATGGCTTGACACAACGTTGACTTAGCTGGGATTTCAGCAAGTGGAATAGCCTGTACGCAGTTTTGGCTCACCTCTTTTCAAAGAAAACTTATGTACGTTTTGTAAACAAATTCCACCAGAATGTGTCCTGAGTCAGTGTCACCAATTTCTTTTCCAATGGGAAAATGCCCCCTGCAAAATCTATTACTGCACAGGAAAGGGTAAACAATACATTTCTTTCTGCTTCAGGATAATAAATGCATTAATGTAGCACCTAGAGGCAACAACTGAGCTCAGGACCCCATTTTGCTAGGTACTGTACGAAACACCTAGCAAGAGCCAGGCAGCTTACATCTGAATAGACAAGACAGACAAAGGAAGTGTCCTTCACTTTTTACAGATAAGGCACTGAAGCAAAAAAAGGGAGCTCAGAGCCAGATTTTCAAAGTGCTTCCTCCTCTGACTCAAGCACCTAAATAATTGACTTTTCCATGGGCACACCGGAAGTCTGTGCCATAGCTAGGAACTGAACCTTGTCTCCACCCCAGTAAGGTGGTGCCTTACCCACAAGCCCCCCTTCCTCATCTATCACTCATTTTGAAAAATCTTCAACCTTATTTGTTTAAAGGGTAATTCTTCAATTCTGCGACTACGTAGAAGGCTGCTGGTGCCTTCTGTCTCCCACTGTATGTTGTCAGAAATGTATTCTAATGAATGGTACTGTGATGCTGGTTCACTGTCCTATGATGTGTACATATCACCACATTGGAAATGTAGATTGTGGACTGTATGCACACAAAGTGGTAACTCTTTTCAGGATATAGTACATGGCTCCTTTCTTTTGGTGTATTTTCAGATAAAATTCCAGATTTTGTTTGATAAGGAAACCAGGCAATGGAATTCATCTTGCATATCCCACCCTAAGCCAGGGTGCACCATAGTAAACAGTGATTATACTTTTGTACCTGCTGGGCTTTCTATGGCAGAGATTCTCAAACCTTTTAAATGGAGCCCCCTGTGGACTTCTGTGCAACAATTGCACCCCTCCTTCCCCCAACCCCTCCCCCGCCCCCTTTAAGAAAAAAACAGGTCCTGCATATCAGTCATTTTTCTTCCTTGCCTGCTCATCTGTCCAGACCACCACCCTTTTGGGATCTCTCTGCTTCTTCTACTTCTTCCACTGCCTCAGGATCAAGCTTCTAGTCCTTGTAGCCAAGTTCTTGCTTAATTCTGCTCTATAACTATCTCCTTTTGGATTGGCCCTCATCCCCTCCAGCCAGGCCCCTTCTCCTCTTGGCCATAGATGGCAGAGCAGAAGCTCCTGAGCTGCACAAGGTAGAGGAAGCCAGTCTAGCCCCCACTTGGCCCACCCCAGGGGAAAGGCGGCTCCATGATTCTGGCTGCCAAGATGTGGGTTGATGGGCCACACAGTGGCCGCAGCTTGGCTGGAGGGAGACCCTTTACCCCACACTGTCGTGACCATGCCTGTTCTTTTTCAGACATGCCCAAGGGCCACCGCTTTCAAGGATGGTGGAACCATGATTGGAGAGTGGGGCAGAGAGTTAGTGCCCCCGACAACGGAAATATTGTGGGTTGCCGATCTGTGTTTCTGCCCCCATGTGTCATTCCTGTGAACTGTACACATTTGCAAGGGGCAGAAACAAGAGTGGAATCCAGAAAGTCTGAAGAAGCCACTGTGTTTTCCAGCAACCCCATAGGAACATTCAACGTTTGCCCACTCCTTAGCAAAATTCTGACTGAGACCTTGCCTCCAGCATACCAGTGATGACAACACTGACTTGCAGTTTTGTCTGCTGCATTCTCTCACAAGCATTTCTGTATATTTTCCATGTAGCCACCCCTACACATGGCATGCCCCACCAGCGCTGGTTGGCAAATAGATCTGGTCAACATTTTCATTCAGAAACATTGATGAAGGATTTTCACTTACACAAAGGTTTTCATGGATAATTTGTTTCTTTTGAAAAGTTCTGGTTTTTGAATACTGAAAATATTCTGGATTTGGGGTTTTTAAACATGTTTCAACCTGAAAAGAGAAGGAAAAGGAAATAAGAGAAGGGAGAAGAAAAAATGGAAAGCTGGAAAACAAAATTTTCAGGTTTTGAAAAGTTTGTAAAAAACAAACCTGATTTCTTTTTTAAATCTCATTTAAAAACAATTACCACTTTTCAACCACTCATTTTTTTTGCATTCAAGTACCTACTGAAAGTTTTACAATGATGCCTGCAAGAACACCAACTGACTACTTGTAGTAAAGGCGCGTGGGGGTAGTTTATTTATCTTTACATTAAATAAAAGTATAAGCTTGATGTACCCAATCACCTTGTGACCGCTTTTTGTGTGGTGTACCGCCTTGTCTGTGGTGTAGTCTTTAGTTAGGGGTTTAAACTCTTCAGAGTAGAAGCCATGTGTCTATTACACCAAGCGAGCTATCATACACAGTAGTACTTGAGCAAAGTCATATGACTGTAGCAGGAGGAAAAGCAGCGAAGGGTTTATACACCCACAATGATTAATAATTATTTAACTGACACATTCTTTCTGTTTCTAATTCAGCAAGAAATATGGTGGCAGGATGCCTAGACAGGTAGGAGGGGGAAAATGTCACTATTTAAAAAAATAAAAAACAAAACCCAACAAAACCAATCAAACAGAAAAACCTCATTATTTTACTACTGTGCTGCCTGGCATGATGCCCAAATAAAAGCTTCTTGTGCATGCTTTCCATCCCCTCCGGAAGATTAGCAATCAACTCTAAAGAGGAAAAGCATTCTTCAGATTAAAAATGAAATAACATGTAAGTGTTTTGTGGAAAGCCAATTTCTACACTCACAGCTCTGGATGCTTAGTGCATTACAGCTTTTATTTTCTTTTTTAAACATCAGTTCTGCCCTGAAATCTTTCCAGAGAGCAGCTTTCTTCTCTGTGCATTGTCTGTCATTAACTGCCTGATCCAATGCCCACTGAAATCAGTGGGAGTCTTCACTTGTGAAATTGACAAGAGCCTTCCACCGCAGCTGCTGGAGACAGAGAGAGCCGGGGTGCTCAGCCTCTTGGACTCTAGAGCTGGGGGTGGAGGAGGCAAGGTGCTCCGCCTTGGCACCCAGCCAGGAAAGTTTTTGTCAATTACACTGTCAAAAAAAAAAAAAAATGAAATTGACAAGAGCCTTCCAGGTCTGCAGGTGAGGGAGTCATTTCAATTTTCCCCATGGAAAAACCAAAACCACAGAAAATTTCAGTTTTGCAAAAAGGACATTTTTATGGTCAGAAAATCATTTTGATGATTTATTTTTTTTGACCAGCTCTAGGCAGGGTGATACTTAGTATGATTTCTGTTGATCAGCATCTGCTATTCAAAGCTCACTCCTTAACTGTGGTCAATCATATCACAATGAATAATATTTCTCATACTGGAATAGCTGATGAATCATCATAGTATTTCTCTTTAATAAAACAGACACACTTCAAGCTGTGCCATTGAAAAGTAACAACAAATCAGGTGCAGTAGTACAGATGGGGTGACCTGTTTTGGAAGAGTTTTGTACTCCATAGGGAGAAAAATTGTTTAACCATGGGACAGCACACCACACTCTTTTATGACTATAAAAACTCCTCCCATGTAGAAGTTCATTCAGTGAATTTTTTTCTGTTTGGTAAGTTTTATTCAAAATTTCAAAGCACTCTGTTTCTCATGGTTCAAATTTTTGGTTCTATCAATACTGCAAATCCTCCCCCAACATTTTTATTAAAAAATATTGAAATGGTTATCCACAGTTTTCATTTACCAAAAAATTATATTTTAGGTAAACAAAACATTTTGATAATGGTTATGATTCAAAAAAAAAAATCACACAAATGTCAAGAAAGCCAGTTTTTCACAATTTTTCTTTTTTCATTTTGGAAAACAGACCGTTTTTCAGTATTTTTGGGGAGTAGGGGTGGCACAAGAACTGGAAGTCAAGAGACCTGGCTTCTAATGTCAGCTCTGCAACATAGGGCCTTACGCCAGTTATCTTTCTGTGTGGCCTTTGGAGAGTCACTTCACGCTGTAGCTCACTTTCTTCATCTATAAATGGAAATGATTGAATTGTGAGGACAGATAAATTCAGATCAGCCCCTATTTTTCAGGGCTTATTGAAAAAGGAAACTTTTGAGATTTGTCCATTACTCTAAATATTCTAATGTTGCAATGTATCAAAACAATTGATAGAGATACATGTAATTTAATCATGTCCACATCATTACTACTTGGCTTTAGCAGGGCTTTGATTCGCAATTTATTGGAGCGCTAATAAATACTTGTGAAATTCAAAAGTTCCACTATTTCTATATTATTTCCACGGCCTACATACACCATGCTTAATCCCAGCTAATTTATGGCAAACACCATGCTTCAGTTAGTTGTTTCTTGAAAACATGAAACTCAAATTATAATTGTTTAAAGTTTTATTTTCTCTGCAAAAACTCCACCTTTTGATCATCTTCCCATTCTTTCATTAAAAAGCTGTGCTTTCCAAAGGGAGATTTTTTAATGCATTTCTGAATATTATAGACTGTGTGGATGAAAATATTAGCTACAGTTTTGTAACAGAAACAACTGATCTAACAACTTTAAAAGAAAAATATCTCTAGTTTACATATCTATGGGGATTTGTAAGTGCATTTCTCTGTGTTTATTGTCTATTACTTCATAATTAGTGATACATTTCAAACTATTAAATTAGCTGCAGGAAATATTCAGTGCTGGCATTTTGAATATCTGTTAAATAATTTTGGATATGAGCTACTAATTTAGGATTAATTAATAAAAAGGACGCACCTTCTTGCATACTAATTTATTTTTTAATATCCGCCATCCTAAATGGTTTCATAAGTGCAAAGACTCCACCAATTTTATTGAAAACCAGAAATGAAGAGGTTGTTGCTACTCATTTGCCCTTCAGTCATCAACACATAATTTTTGTGGCAGCAAGGGAGAAAAGAAGAGATATCTAGTTACATGCATGGAAAAAAATATACTTCCTGCCTGAACAAGCATTTTTAGGATCTGATTTTCCAAGGTGCTGACCAATTCTGTTATCAGCTAGATTTATAGATCCATGTGCTCGGCACTTCTAAAAATCAAAAGGTGAGAATTTATAACAAGGAATAAAGTCAAGGAAGTTAAAATATATTAAAAATCTATACGGAATATCAAGGAAAACTCTGACTGTGAGTAAGATGAACTGTCACCATAGGTCTTTTCTAATCAATGCTAAATTCAAGGATTTCTATAAAATTGACTATAAAAAGACCAATCTAGTTTCACTGTCTAAGGCTGAGTGAAGCTATTGTGAACATAGTTTATGAAATGTGAAAATAACATTTTAAAATTTAAAATGTAAAATTTAATAATTAGAATTATTGTTAGTAATAGATCTGGCCAACCTATTTGTTTAAAAGAATATTTAGAATTTAATTCCTCTTATGGTTAATAAATTGTTCACAAAGCAATCCCGATGCCTGCCAAAATGTGTTACTGCTCTTTATCAATTAATATTTCTTTCCTTTAGGTGTTGTTCATGTCTACTTTGACTCATTAGTTTTCCTTATTCATTTCATTTCATTGGTCACTTATGTCACATAGTATTGTTTCTACTCAATATTTGGATAATAAACTTTCAAATCAGGATTACAACAAATTAATCTCTAGTGTGAGTTTTTAGATGAATACATATTTGTGTAATCATCCAGATCTTTACAAAGAGCAAATAATCATTCCATAAATTACAGTGCAGTAACTTGGTGCTTTTAGTCACAAATCGGTTAGTTTTTTCCACTAATTCAAGCAGTTAGTCACCATTGAACATTTTTTTTATCTTGATTATGCTATTGTATAAAAAGTATATAGCATATACATTAATTTATATTATTTTCTGTAGCATAAGTGATCAAATCCATGTTTTCAAAAATCTTCACAGACCAAGAGCTATAAAGCCATCTGAGAAACACCTTTTGAATACAAGTTAATTTTTCTCAGGTCCACAGTCCATTCCAAAAGTTGTTGGTAAACTCATTGCTAGCTACTATTTGCATGCACAGTTCCAAAGGCCCTAAAAGGCAGCTGGAAACAAAGATTCAACTGATCTCAAACAGCCTTGGACAATGTCTCTCTCTTTACAAGGCTAGACTCTTGAGATAGCATTAACACCCTCCTCCAAGCCCTGTTTTCCCTTGTGTGGATAATAACTTGAAAGGATTCCATGCTTGTAAAACTAAACTGGGTCTTTATTAAGAGAACTGTTTACGGAGATGCTGCCAGCTGCAGATAGCATTCTAGCCATGTGCACACTGACTGACTTCCTGGTGCCCCTTCCAAACTCTTCCCTCCTGCAACCTCCTGCCTCCAAGTTCCATGGAGATTGCTGCACCCCCAACGTCCTGCTGCAGAAGTGGAGGCCTTTTGCTTGCTTCTTTCAAATTGTATGGTTAATTTACTCTACTTTGTATTAGCAAAACTCTATTTATACCCCGCTCGCTTCTCCTACTTTTCCGACTATGGATCACTGATGCACATATCCAAGTTCAGCTAAGGCCCATTCATTTCCTCTGCTGGCTTACAGACTCAGGCCTTGTCTAAACTATAGGAACTACAGCATCGCAGCTATGGTGCTGCATCTGTGCCGCTGTAGCCCCTTAGTGCAGACACTTCTTACAGTGATGGAAGGGGTCTTGCCATGGGTGTAGGTAATCTAACTTTCTGAGCGGTGGTAGCTAGGTCAATGGAAGCATTAGCTGTGTCTAAACTGCAGATTAAGTTGGCGTAGCTATGGAGCTCAGGGATGTGAATTTTTCACACCCCTGAGTGCTGTAGCTATGTCAACATAACTTTTAAGTGTAGGCAAGGCCTATGATTAGAAACACAGCAAACTTACTTGAAGGGTTTATTCATGAAAAAAATGTGTTCTGTCACATCATTACAAGATAGTAATTGAAATAAAGTGTCTCATTTCTAGCTGGGTTCCAGCAGTGAAGAGCAGTCAGAGTTACAGTAGAGCTTCACATAATTACATTCACAATAATTTATGCATAATGTTAATACAACGACACTTTGCCAGTTTTTTAAACTATCTACAGTTCTTGGCAGGTAGAAAAATACAAGAGCCCAAATCTGAGCTGCCATATAATGACATGGAAAGAACTCCATCTCACAACATCCTGACCTAACTAATAGGAAAGGGTCCAATTTACTCAACTCAAAATAATGTGTTTATGCAACAATGTTCAGACCAATTTCTCTCTCCTCATAGAAAGGGCTCTTATTCTGTACTGGCTGCTCTAAAAAATGTCATTCTGAAGTGTATTTCAAGAGTGATACAGCACGAGGGAGGCCATGAACAAAAATAAAATGTTGATGAGTGAATCCTAGACAAAGTGCCGGGATTTTTATGGTACGTTCAGTATTGTTTATGTAACAAGGATAATAGTATTCAGAAGCCAGTGTTAGTACTTTTATTAGCATTTTTGCAGCAGTGATAATTCTCACTCAACACCTTAGCTTTGCAGTCCTGAAACCTATGGATTTTTATGATTCCCTGTACAAGGGATTTTGTTCTTAACATTAAACGTATTTAACTATTTCACTACTTTTGGGGTTACTATATTTTTGTGTATATCGAGAGAGATGGACAGCTGTTGAAGAAGTGACCAAACTTTTCTAGAGATGAAGATCAGCAATAAAGTGTTTTCTACTTGAAGGTTTTAGAAGTCTATTGCAAAACACAGCTGTTAAGTTAAAAATTTACAATGTTGCACTCTCATTCTAGCATGTATTTTGAGGAGTGCCTGATGTCACCATTAAAAATGATGTTGGTCTTAAAACTGCCACATCATGGAGTTGCCTTTTAATTCCTTCTGTTCATTTTTTCCTTCATTTTAATTTAGTTTCCTTCCCATCGCATTTTTTCAGCATTGTTAAGAGTTGATGAAAATAGTTGCACCAAGGAAGCCATATGCTGTTAACTACAAGAAGTTTTTTTTAATACATAAGAAAGGCTTCTAGGCCAGAAGCTATACTACATATTCTTGACCATCATCTACTGGCATTGTTCCTAAATACATCTGTACAGATACAAAACACTCTCGTAACAGGTGTGACCACTTTTTCCCCTTCTCCCCCACTCCTGGCAATACAAAATCCTCAGCCTCTTGTACAATCAGAGAAACAACTTATTCAGCTGTTATAGTAGATATGACCCAAATGTTGCTCTAATATACTACTTTACACTAGAACTATGCAAATATGAGGTTTTTAGCTTGCTGGCAATTTTGAAAAAAATTGTTTTGGGTTGAACAGAATTTTTTTTTAACTGTTGGTAAATCAAAAAGTCAGAAAAATTGTCATGCATCATGTGAAAGTTTTGTTTCAGTTCTGAGCATATAAAATGTTTTAATTGTATTTTAATTAGTTAAAGAAATTTTAAAACAAAATAATCTCATACCAAAAAATCAAAACATTTCATTTTGAAAATGTCAGCACAAAACATTTAATTTTTTCACCCTTTTTTTAAGGGTTTTTTTTTTTTAGATTTTTTTTTAGCCAGAACAATTTGATGAAGTTTACACAATTTCACGAAATGTTTCAGTGACACTGAATCTGCAACTTTTGCCACAAGTGTTTTGGTTGAGAAATTTTGCACAGTTCTGCTTTGTACTTCATGTATTTACTCTGTGAATATTAGCATGCTATAGGAAGATATTATCATTCCTATTTTAAAGATAGGGGGAAATTAAGCAGACATGTTAGCTCTGCATTGTAGCCAAAGTCTGCAGCTGTGCCCCGCCTGCCAGATTCCAGCACAAATCTCTCTCTTCCCTCATCCCACCTGCCTCCCCATCTCTTCTCACTCCCAGCCTTCCTTTGTCTAAGCCCTAGCTTAACTTAGGTGCTGAAATCAAGAACCTGGAATAGGTTCCTTGGAGAGCTCCTACCATGGTAGTTCATCTTCAGAACAGGTCAGCTGGTTCTCTAGTACTGCATAGCAACGATTTCCCTTGATGTCCCATTGCAGCAGGGCTTCAAAGAAAAGCTGTCGTTTTCCCTGTAGTGTGGCTGCAACCCTGAGAAGCAAGCCACAGAGCAGGAGCTGGCCTGCTTTGATATGTTTCCTTAGGTAGAAAGCTCAGCTAGGAGCTGCACCATGGATTGCAAGAACTGTAAGGCGATCATTACTGTGAAAAAGAAAAGAGAGCAGAGGGTAGGGTCAGGGATTCATTCCCCCATCTGTACTAGCAGCCAGTAAAGCCCACACCAGAGGGGAAATGCACTCTGCTCCCCCTTCAAGGGTGGCAGGAGGCTGCACTCCTGGGAGTTGTGGGAGACATTGTGCCCGACTGTGACATGCAGTCTCCAGGAACCACTGCTGGCAAATTACAGCTGCTGAAATGATCATCTTCCTCACTGTTTTATTAGACCATCTGACTTCACATGTGGTTTTATAGTCAGGGCTCAATGGTTAATGGGCTAAAATTCAATGGACAAAACTGCAAAGCAGCACTGGCAGTAAAGTTTATTAAGGATATTCAGGACACGGGCTTGTATTTTTTAATATTTATTCAGGTTCCTGGATAGGTATTTAAAATATTACATATAAAATACATAAAGATCTATTTCTAAGAGTCTGATGGCAATTACTCTTAATAAAATCTACATTCTTAACATCACAGAGGAAGGGCCAAAGATGTGAGAGGTTGCTATTTATAGTAGGTGGGATCATCAAAAGCACTCTGGTGCGTTAATCCCATCTGTAGGTGGCACTGTGAGTCTGAAAACTCCCACCGAGTTGCTGCCTAGCACTTTAGGTGCCTAAACTCATTTGGCGCCTAAGTTTCTGTAGTAAAAGTTCCCCTCAGCACCTGTAGTAAAAGTTCCCCGCAGCACCTGTATTGCTGCTTCTGAGCATGCACACTGCGGTCTCCTTCTAGGCCTCTGGTGTCTATCTCCCACCTAAGCCCCAGAGTGACCACGAACTAGGGAATAGAGGAGTTCAGCTGCCTAAATCACCTGCAAGGCCTTATCTGTTAGGCATGCTCAGAGGCTACCCAGCAAATTGGGCCCCTCAGACAAGTTCAGGCAAAATCATCAGTGAGAGGGGGAGCAGAGGAGACCTTATTTTATAACCTTTAGCCTACTGGCTAGTATACTGACCTGGGATGTGACCACCAGTTCAAATCCCTCCTCTGCCTAATGAGAGGGAATTTGAACAAGGAATCTTCTAGCTCTCAGGCGAGTGCTCTAACCAGAAAGCTATACAGTCATTGTAACTTTATCTCTGGCCCAATTAATATTTAATTAGTCAATTATTTAAAGTGAAACAGACTGAGGGAGAACCACATCATATATTCTAGAGCCTCATGGTTAGGACATTCATTCTGACTGAGTACCACTCACCACTGGGCTAAAGGTTATAAGGGAGCACCTCCTCCTCCACTCCTCACACAGTTGTTTGGTGTGAACTTGCCTGTTAGCCCAATCTGGTGGGTAGCCTCTGAGCACTCCCAGCAGATTGGGCCCTGCAAGCGGCGTACACGGCTGAATGCCTATCTTTCTTGGTTTGTGAATCAAAAGCAGAGTTAGGTGGGCAGCCCGGATTTAGGCACTGAACTCCGAGAGAGGGGTGAGGCTTAGGATACACCCCTTCTTATCAGCATCTCCCATTGGCTAGCTGAGACAACTCCCCACCTAGCATGCTGGCTTGTGGACCCCATTCTAAGGTGCCTCTCTCCTCCCATTTATTGTATAATATAACGCCTAGGGGTCAAGCAGGTCGAAAGGCAGTCCAGCTCAGTGGTCAGGGTTCATGCACAAGGTCCGATAGCCAGGAGATCCAGTATGAGGGGAATATACAGCCAGGTAGCTGATGGAGTCAGGTGAGGGAGTAAGGCAAGGTCCAATTAGCGATGGCCTTTTCCTCAGACAAAGACAGAAAGAATGCAACACATTTATATAAGGTCACCAACCAATCAAGGTCAAGATCATGTGGCCAATCAGGAAGCAGGATGCAGAACCTGGGAAGCTGGCCACCTAATTCCGTAAATTCCCTTGAAACTGGATGAGCTGTCACGGTGTAATGGCCTAGTCTACTCCCCAAGCATCCAATGGGCCTGGGTCTCAGACCAGGTCTTGACAATAGGAGGCTAGGTGCCTAACTCAGATTTTCTGGATCGCAGTGTTGTTCATGTGATTTTTCTAAGTGTCACGTCTCTTTTGTGGATCTGGGCCATTATGACTAACATGTAGAACATGTCATTTTGAGGGAGGGGGGATTAATTGGCTAAAATGGACTGTTCTATATTAGTCTTTAATGAAAGGCAACACCAGTTGAATTATTTACATGAAGCGAAACAGTGAGTTAAACTTTTAACCAGTAGAATGAATTTAACTCATTGTCTATTCCAAAACCTTTTCTTTTGTTAAGAAAAAATTCTCTGGGAAATGGATCATGTCACTGCCCATTCCTTCACGTTAGCTATAGGAGCAACTGCTGATTTGTGTTTGTGTGATAGAAGTGGAGGTCATGCTGTTATCCACTGTTAGACCCAGCCCATAGATGTAAATTTTGAAAGTTTAAATTAGCTGCACAAAATATGTGGTATATGGGGGCCGGGGAGTTATCATTATGTCCCTTAGCTGACCTTCCCTGTTCCCTTTGATTGCCCAATATCCCTATGTGTTGCATTTCATAAAACTAAAGGGTAATCTCTTTTTTAAGCTGTATTTGTACATCACACAGCACAATATGACCCCAATCCTGATTCGGGTCTTTGGGAAAAAAGTTATATGTATGTTTTTAATAATATTTTCTAATGTGTGCTATAAGAAATACACAGAACAATGATTGGAGAAAGCTGAAAAATATAAAAACAATAAAGAAAAGGAAGTGTTTTTAAGTAGCAAATCTGCAGAACCAAAAAAAACCCATGGGTGTATGGAACCAAGGTTTGATCTGGCCAATTATAAATATACCATTGGGCTGAGCTGAACAGTTTGTATCAAGGTCAAAATTCCTTCAACAGACAGGTATTTAGCATCCAGTGGGTGGTCTGGGCCATGTGTAGATGAACCCAAATGTCTTTAAATAGGAAGGAAAGGAAAAGGAAATATTTTGTATCAACTAACAGGTATAGGCCAGAAGAAGAGATACTGGACAATTTTTTTCCCCACTTCTTATACCTGGAGCAATCACCTTAGATTGTTCATTTCCTAGCCATTAGTGAGATCTGTAATGATTTTCCCTTCTTAAATTATGTAAATTCCATAGCCTAATGATTTCCCTATCCTATCTAAAATCTTTACTGCATTGAGTCATCAAGGAATACATCATTAAGATCCCCAACTTCTCAAAATGGTTTTTCAACTTGTTTGAATTATTTTTAGGGCCTAACTGGCTCAGACTAGTATTGTCAAAATATGTATCACAGGTCACCAAGGGATTATGAACAAGACATATGTTTCATTAGTGTTGAGCTGTGGAAATAATGATTGAATTATGGGTAATTTCTAGAAAAGTAACATCTGTGGACATGACTCTGAATAATGATATGGATTCACCCCAATGGAAAATTCTTATAACAATCCAGAACACAAGAGCTCATGCAGCCAATGGAAGCTTCTGTATTAGAATGTTGGCAATCCTATTTCACATCACCACCATCATCATATTAGGGCATACGGGACCCAGCCAGAGGACAGGGAACATGGTATATATGCATTCACCCTAGGTCTTCTATGTGCTATCCTTATGGTCTCTAGGAACTTTGGAATGTTGCGGTTGGTTAGTCAGCCTCCGAGAACAAGGAAATGTATTTCTTGGGGGCTGTTTACATGGAGGCCGTGTGACAAGCAGATAGTGGAGAGAACGAAAAAACTTCTCGATGACCTAAGAAGCAATGTTAGGAAGGCTAGACAGCGGTACGGAATTGTTCCACTGATGGCCTGAGGGAGCTTAACAGGAGCCAGAGAAGCTCCTTGGTTAACACAGCTGACCTTAGTGCTCTAGAGAGATCAAGAATCTCAGTTTACATTTTATAATAAAAAAACCGAAGTCTCTGGCTTTGTTCTTTGTAATGTTTCTTGAAAAGCTAGACCAATGTCAAAAAGACTGCAAAGACAGAAAGGGATATTCCCTCCTGCAGCAGGAGGGGGAACCCAATGACACACACTTTTATATATACTGCTATATTTGCAGTATGCCCTAAAGGATCATTTCCCCGACTCTCCCAGCAATCCTAACAATAGCCGGGGCAAACAGAACGTTCAGCCCTCTGAGTGTGTCTGCTATTGCAGTGACCATGGGGGAAAACACCCTTCTTGCGTCCCCCAATCAGTGCTACTGGGAGCACGCACATTGGAGAATCGCCCTGTAATCCCTGCAAACCCACTGTCCCCAATCAGCCACTTCAGCAGTGCCTGAGGAGAGGTGATGGAGTTAAGATACAGCTACTCTGAGCGGTAGTCCTGAAACCAGTGCAGCAAGCTTCTCTTTGTGCTAGTGCCTGTCTGCCTGGCCTGAACTCTAAAGATGTGGTACTGAGGAGGGAGCCTGAAACTGTGTTCCCCCTTTCACTAGCTTGTGGGAAACTTGCTTCCCCACACCTCATACGAGGTAAGGGAGCCCTCCAGCAGTCAGATGTAACCTGTCCAGCTCAGGAAGACGTATTCACCTATTCTTAACAAGCTCAGCCTGCTACCAGAGGGGAACTGCTGCTAACCCTGCCAATCACCCTACACCCAGAGACTGCAGAATAGCTTGCCTGCTATCATTACTGCGAGCAGGGGACGTGATAGCACAACCTATCCGCCAACACTGCTGCTTCTGAGGAACATCTGTCAGGGAGGGGAGCCACAGAGAGAAAGAAAGGCACTGGATCAAAGTATGAGGTAGCGGAGGAAGGATCAATGAACTCGGGAAGCAAAGTGTATGGAATTGATGGAAGATTTTGTGGAGGCAGGAAGAGCATGGAGCTCATGTATTCTGGGGGCATGGAATGTGAAGTGTGCTTAAGGAAGAAATGTTGCACGTGTTGGGGATTGAAGCAGAATATTTTTGAGGAAACCCCTTGTTAAAATTTGGGAGCAATTCAGTTAATGTTACAAGGTGCTGGCTCCTCCCAAGGAAATGCTTACAGTATCTTCTGGATTAAGAGAGGGAGCAGCAGCAGCTTTGACATGCCCAGACACACGGAAACTGGAGGGGGGAAATGAAAAAAGAAAGAGCAGATGCCGATAGGTATTGTCTAATACTGTTAGTGTAGCTGTGTTCCTCAGTATTCTCAGAGCTTGGTGTGAATCATTAGCACACTTGTTAAATACACCTTTGGACAAGATTATTTGTCATATGCAATTGTTTTGGTTTGTTCTGCTGGCTATTTTTGTGTTAGGAGCATTTCACAAAACAACATAGAAATGAGTAATTTATTTTAGACTACCAATGTAGTTATGCCTTCAGCAGTAAGATTTATTATATCTGAGTTCTGTGCCATCAGTTTGTATAGAAGTTAATAAACATGCATTGAAATAAAAAAATACATCTTATTCTTTCCTTAACTTTTATAACACTTTGTTCCTAATATTTCATGTTACTATATAGAGACTGCTTCTAGATTAAAACTGTGCAAGCAACTGGCAACTTATGTTTTCCGGTGTGCATATTACAGCCCATTTTATCAAGGATTATTATTATTTGTATTGCAATAGCACCTAGAAGCCCTAGTCATGGACTAGGATGCCATTTTACTAGCCACTGTGCAAACACAAAGCAAAAAGTAGGTCCCAGGCCCCAACAGGCTAAGCAAGAATCTAAATTCATATCATCGGATACCATGTGAAAGACACTAAAACAGCAATCTGCATAGACAGGAAGCTTGAGAGAAGTGTCTGTGAGATAATAGATGTGAATAAGTATGGATTTGCATGTAACCAAATAGGATGTCTATTTTAGACAGCAATTGGATAAAAGGGGAGCTCACTTTTACAATACAAATAGGTAGGCTGCCGTACCTGCTGACTTGAAGAAGTAATAAACACTCATGGTTTCCATCATCAACATCCCCACTATAAATTTTGTTCCAGCACTCCTGGTCGGGATTTAAGGGCTCCACTGCATTTGTGGAGTTGTAGTGGCATACAACTGCAATAATAGAGTGGAGAATCAGATCATTAATTCACAATTAGTGTGCTGTCTGTGAACTCAGAATATATGCTGCAGGCACAATATACAGATCAACACCAAAGATCCTATGCCTATCTCACCAAATCTTTCAAATTGCCTATTTGATACCAATCTGCAAGCAAACATCTAAAACAAATCATAGATGTGCCACCACTCACCATTCTTACTGGAGTCTATGGAAATTCGTTACACTGACCACCTTTTGGAATCTGACTATAGGAATACATGGGCCAGGTCTAGACACTATAATATGTGTCACTTCCCCTGGGTGGCAGTTGCTAGTTTCTTTTTAATTTCTACCCAGTGCTCAGTCAGTGACAAGCCAACAGTGAGAGGTTACAACCCTGTCGCATTTTCTGTTATCCTTTGTGCTATCTTACTGATTATGAATGCTGCACTCCATCAAACAAATGTGCTTCTGAATGAAAAGATATTTGGGGAAGATAAATCTCCAAAGGTAGGTCTCCATAATAAAGCCATTGCTCTTTAGCCTGCCCTCCAGCTGTGCTGTTTGCTCTCTGAGGCAATGAGGAAAACATGCACAGTCTATCACTAGAAAGGAGTGTTTTCTTTACAGAATCAGTGGTTTTGCGTGGTGCAAGCCACTTACTATTATAAAACACCATAACCTGGCTGGACACAGAGTCAGTGCTGAGAAAGAAGGCCTATTAACATGGTATACTGACTGTGCTGTGCTGATGATAGGGAAAACTATTATATCTGTTCATGCCACCTGGAAAATGCTACCTACCATGCATAGTTTATGTTGATGTGACTAGTCACAGTTTCCAGAGCACACTGATGGCCATTCTTATTTATCCCATTCTACTTTAAATGCACAAGGGGGCTTCACACATGCTTCTCCAGATAATCAGTCAACTTAGGGAGCACTTTTTGTACGAGTGAATTAGTGCTTGCACAAACAATACACAGTGGAGCACATCATGTGTTCAGGAGAAGAATGATCTTATGATTAAGGTATAGATCTGACAGTCCCAGATCCTACTCCCAACGCTGCTGCAGATTTCCTTCGGGATCTTGGATAAGTCACTTAGAGTTTGTCTATACTGTGTTTTAATGCCCAAAGCAATGCCACTCAGAGCACGTCTGCAGATTTGGGTGCTAAAAACAGCTATGTAGACATTCAGGCTTGGGCCCTGGGGAGTGGGCACCGTAGTACAAGCCCCAAACTGCAGACCCAGATTCTGAGACTCGCTGCTGTGGCTTTTAAAACTCCGTTAACTGTTAAACTCTTGATATTTCCTGATCCTGAATATAGTGATAGGGCCAATATTTGTTTTGAGGCTTGATATATTAATTGTTGTGAAGCAGGTTGAGATCCTTAGATGGGAGGCTTTATGTAAATACAAATTATTATTATTTGCATTTGCAGTAGCTTGGCCAGTGCATTCATTCTCCATAGAGAAAGCGCAGGAATTTTCTTAAAAAGAAGGAACAATTTCCAAAACACAGGCCATAATAATGCAGAAGTACAATGAAAACCTGACAAATAATATTGACGGACTAGTGAAGAGAGATGGCCATGTACTAATGATCTTTTAAAGGTCAAACCAAACAACTGGAAACCCCCAAAGAGATATCTTACTGAAGGTTAAGTGTATAGAGTAATATTCACTTGATTCTGCTACATTTTATTGTTAAAAATCTCAGTATATCCAGTATACACAAGGTTTTTTTTAAAAAAAACTTGGATTTAAATTTAAATCCATTTGCTACATTTTTCTCCCATGTGAATGTATGTGGTATCAAGCAAGTGGCTAAGCTTTAACCTTTACTTCCATATCCCATTTTGCACATTTCTGAGCCCTGTTGTGATAATTGGGCCTACAAATTTATTCTAATTTTGAGTTTGGCTGTAAAAATTGAGTAAATTCATAGGAATCGGTGCAAGAAAAACAGACAGAGAAACTGGATTAGTCTAAACCAAAAAGGCCACGTTAATATAATCCAAGGACTGATGAAATTATGCTTGTTAAAAACAGATGATGTAGAGCTGGAAGTTAATGATTTAAAATTGATGTGTTGGATATGAGGCCTAATTGGTGGATGAAACAATGAAGGGATGAACTATTCCATCCACCACTCCCTTTTTGGGTCTTTAAAGAAAGAGACTTCAGTGGGGGAAGCAGATAGACAGATGAAAGAACAGATGGAGAGGAAGAACAAATGGAGGCTACTGAAGCAAGCTTCACCATTGTAATGCCATCATCTCCTGGAACTCCAGGCCTTTGTAATCCTTGATCCTGATAGATGTCCTCACCAGACCAGGCCAGACAGCGGGACATAGATGACATCGCCACCCCTACCAGCTCCAACTGAATCCCAGATGTCACCTCAGATGAAACAGGATGGGACTTTAACAGCAGCAGCAACAATTCTCCAACACACCTCAGCTAACTTCTGTTTTTACTCCAAAAGGACACAGTTCCTACCATCTTTGATACCATCTGAAAGAATATTAAATAAGGGTTTTCCCCTTTAAAGACTTTCTCCAGCTAGAGAGAAAAGGAATAAGATGTTGTTAAAATGAAAGCCTTATTTAATGCTTTACATTTTAAATGCTGCATTTGTTTTCTCTTCTTTTCTGTATCTTTAATAAAAGGTTAAAAGAATTTTTAATGGCGTGTTTGCCATGGAACTAAGCAGGCTGAGGTCTAACTATACGAAACCATGGATCCTGTTCAACATTGCCTCATGATAGACAGTGACTGGGTTATGGGAAAACCTTTGGCCCATATATTCATCTAAATTAATACAACAGCCCCTCCCTCAAGGAATGAAAAATGGTCTTTGAACTGCTAGGCTAGGCTTCCTTTCTGTCCAGAACAGTGTAGGAATTGCCCATCACTGAGGTGTAGGGAGGCAGAAGAAACAGCGTTAATATGAAAGTAAATGCACCATTTCTGGAGAAGAGATATTTCTGATTTTATTCTTTATTATTTGTCCTGTGGTAGCACCTGTCATGGACCAGGACCCCATTGTGCCAGGCACTTGACAAAACACCAAAGAAAAAGACTATCCCTGCCCAAAGAGTTTACAATCCAAGTACATGTTACACCCATGGTTGAAGAGCTACATTTATTTATATGCAGACATTCAAAGACTAAGAAACAGTGAATTTATGGCAGATTAAATGACCAACATGTTCCTGTAAGGATTGAAGTGGTTTCCCAATTTCAATTTATATGCTTTATTAGTAAAACTCTATTTGAATAGGTGGATTAGTATGCAGAGTTTTATTTTGAAGTTGATGATTCAGTAACCCCCTTCTGCAACTAGCAGCAATACACTATTTTACACTTGGTTAATGTGCAGTAAAATCCACTGACACACAAAGCTGTCAAATATGCTGCTCCAGAGTACGTTGGTGTAACTGTAGAGGGCTATGTTTCTATGCATGTGCAAAATGTGGGGATCCTAATGTACATTAAGAGAATGTTACTGATTGGTCTGGTCATAATTTGCTAGTTGAATAGATTACATGAATTTTTATTGTTTTTAATTTCAAATAGCTAAATATCATGCAAATGAAGAGGATATGATAAAAAATATGGAGGGTTATATGACATCTGTCTAGAGCACTAAAGTAAATTAGTCCACTACGTCCCCGAGGCTTAATTCACTGCCAACTATCTGGCGGAGTATATGGTGCCTCAGTTACTGGATGCCCACCACATATGTAGACAAGTGAGGCACAAGCAGCTGATAATTTGGAATACATTATGGATTGCTGTCAGTCAGCATACACCTATACAGCAGTAATCAACATATGTTACAGCATGGTATGGCCATGATTCATCCTCAAATGAACATGTGACGGTGCCTACATTCCTCATCAAAGACGAACATGACTGTGCTGTATGCCCATTAGCAAACAATGGTATTGTTGATGCCAAGGGAGATCCTGTATGCTAAAGAATGTTATTGCATTCATAAAACTGAAAAACCAGGCAGAGTAAGGACTTTGTGCACTCATCTCCTGCATTTGGACAGCCCGTCAGACTCATGTTCAGCTTCTTTTTTATTCTGCAGTGCTCTTTCAATGCACCTGAGAAGGAGAGGAGGAAAGTCTCATTCAAGTTCTAAGGGGTTTAAAGCCTTAAATACTTTCTGATTTCATTTTCTTCCACTGTATAATGGAGGTGGAGTGGTGGGGAAGAGAGGAACTTGGACTGCTGGTGTGAAGCAGCAGCTGGCTAACAGCCATGTAAAAATTGCAGGGGACTCTTAATTTGTAGGCCTTCCAGCAGTACCAGTTTCAGTTATGGTAACAAATTTTCCCTTTGTGGTGTATGTAACTTGTATCTATTATGACATGTTTTTTATATATTGCACCTTTAAGTAGAAAAGATTAATCTCTTCCTGATGCAGAGATAGCTGCTATTAGTACATTCAGTTGCAATGTGTATCATGTAAGCAGGTCACAGGCTCTCAGGGAGACCTTGCCCTTCTTCTTTGGTTTTGTTAATCTTTTAGAATACAGGCCATTTAGGAAAAGATTAGAGGGCGCTGCTTTTCTATGGAATAAATGTAAAATCACTTCAAACACCCAGTACCATCTTTTGTTTTAACATGTTCTCCCATCCCTGGAGAGGGAGTGTCAAAAGATCACGAGCAGAAGTTCCACTTCTCTCAATTACATGTGGTTTTGTGCTAGGAGTGGTAATGTTTGACCCATGGATTGGAACTTCAAATGCAGCAACTTCAAAGCAATAGCAAAGGGAAATGTATTTAAAAATATGCTGCTGTCTGTATAGTATACTATGGCAGGAGAAGAGTCCAGTGTGTGTGTTCTTAGCATTCCTAGTTATACACCCTGGAATCAAGGGAGTGTTTCACTGCCTTAAAATAGTGCACGCTACCAGATTTCTAGATAGTGACTCTTGATCCTTAGTTCTTTGTGCACTGTCCAGAACTGAGAAACTTTTTGTTCTATTTAGGGGTTTTCTGGTTTTCCTTTCCTTTTTTCTTTTTTAAGTCAAGGTCACATATCACACCTGAGTACCTATGTACCCTGGTAGGAACAAGTAACTAGAAACTAGAGTTTGATAGGGGAAAGAGAGATGGATTTTGAGTTCTTCAGAGCAGAAATGTTGTTTTTCACTGAATGTAATCTAAAGTGATGTAAATCTCTGTGTGCAGTTAGCCCTGCAGAAATGACAGGACAATAATTTCTCATGCATGCTAACCCTAAGGCATTGAATATTGCCCCAAAGTAAGCTAAACCCAGAAAGCTTTCAGATGGCAACAAGGCCCCACCCCAAATTGTCATAAAGAGGCCAAAACAAAAAAACTCATCTCTAATAAACCCAGCAAAATGAAGCAAATAAAAAGTCTTCAACTTGAAAAGGAGACCAGCGATGGACTCAGTTGTATATTAATGAGTAGAACAGTCCTTCAGACCCCACCAAAGGGTTTTGTCTCTGTTTTCAGGTTCTGAACTAACATCTGTTATGAGCTTGAAACTACAGACAAACCTTTTGGTGGGGTTTGAAGGCCTGATCACCTGCCAGTGCCCTTGTTGGAAATGGGGGATGGTCTCTGGTAAGCTTATTAGCACGTGTGAAGGTTCTTTTGTTGTTTTTAATTATATGTTTTCTTTGTAATGCTTTCACTTTAAGAATAATTGCGCTTCCTTGGAAAGGACTGCGTGCTAATTTTTTCCCTAAGACAATTATGCTGTTTATAGCCTCTGAGGTGAAAGCTAAAAAGGCCTGTTTAGGCAATCTGATTTGCTGGGGAAGATCCCAAATCAGATTCACAGTTGGGAGAGTGAGATCTGGGGAAAGTGCCACCCAGGCTGCCTTTGACAACACTAGTGCAAGCTCCCCACTGGCTGGCTTCTGGGTTCTCATCTAAGCATTCAGAATGACCTTTGGCCACAAGGAGGGGCAGCTTAATAGCATATCAGGCAGCATGGTTTTATGGACTGAACATGGAAACTAATCCCAACTGCAGCACTGATTCTCTCAGGAGCCTTTTTCAAGTCACACTGACTAAAATGTTCATATGGGTGCACCTAAAGTTAGGAACTTAAATCTGAAGGTGCAGGTTTAAAGGTGTTTAAGTTTTGGAACCCACATTTGAAAATGTTTGGCTTTAGTTTTTTTATGCTGCAAATCTCCACCTCTGTGAAATGTGAATTACCCTTATCTATCATACAGAGAGGTTGTAACAAAGTAAGCAGATGGTGATTTGTACATGCTATAAGTTCTAAAACTCATCAGAATCCTCCCCAAATCTTCCAAGAGTCTGGTATTTTAGGGGGTCACCAGACCCCTCAATTTATTTGGAAAGTTCTCCCTTTGCAAAAAAAACAACCCATGTCTCCCAAAAACAAAATCAACCCCTCCCCGCCACCATCAATGTCAGTGTTGGAAACAATGCATAAAATCTAACAAGCCGGGCTCCCCTTCTCCTACAGCAGGAAGCCAGGTGTGTGTGTGTGGGGGGGAAAGGGGGACGACAAATGGGACCTAAAGATCCCCAAACTTACATTTTACATAAATTATTATTTGTACAATAGTTGTGTCCTAGATAGTACGCTAGACACGGTCCAGGCACAGGGATAGTCCTAAAGAATTGACAGTTTAAGACAACACACAATAACTTGATGAAGGTTGGGAAGAAGGAATAAAACCTTACAGTCAACATTCTCCCACCATCCCCAAATCTATTTATCTACCATAAAGGAAAGAAGGCTGGGAAACCAATAAGAGACCAGAGTGGATAAGTGCAGAGGAGAAGAGTTGTGAAGGGCCAGTTAAGTTCAAGAAGTGTTTCAGGAGGCTTTCCCCACCACACACCATGGAACCTCTGCGTTTGGAACACAGCATGCCCACATACTAGGAGAACAATTATTCTGTGTTTGACTCTAAAGAGGCCAAAAAGGCGTGAAATCAAAGGTCCTTATTCTCCCTTTTCTTCCATAGCATACCAGTTACTTCCAGTGAGTTAAAGAGAATGGGTGGGATGAGGAAAAACAGTGTCCTAGGAGACTCCGAGTTGCAATTTCTTTGCTTGTTTAGGAAAGGAAAGGGAAAGTTTCGCTGTGGGCAGCTTTTCCTCATGTTAATTTGCTCTTCGGTAGCAACAGCAATGTGATCCTTGCTCTTTCTTGTGATTATACTATAAAATTCTGGAATGCTGAGTATCTTTTCCAGACCTGAAGAAGAGCGATGTGCAGCTCAAAGACTTGTCTCCTTCACCAATAGAAGTTGGTTCAATAAAAGCAGCTTCCATATGGGGAGAGATTGAAAGGATTGGGACTGTCCAGCTTCGAAGGGAAACGACTAAGTGGGGGATATGATATGGGCCTGTGGAATCATGAATGGTGTGGAGAAGGTGAGTGGGGAGGTGTTTTTCCCCCTTCACACGGCACAGGAGCGAGGGGTCACCCAATGAAATTGATAAGCAGAACAACCAGGGCAAACAGAGGAAGGTGCTTTGTCACACTCTGTGAGGTCGACCTGTGGGTTTGTAGCCCGCAGCTGTTGTGAGGGCCGAGGCTAAGGGTGGGTTCAGAGAAGAATTGGATGGGTTTGTGGAGGATGGGTCCAATCAATGCCTGTTGGCTAGGATGGTCAGGGATGCAGCCCCATGCTCTGGGCGTTTCTGGGCCTCTGACTGCCAGATGTTGGGACTTGACAACAGAGGATGGATCGCTTGATGATTACCCCATTCTGTTTATTCCCATTAGGGCATCTGGCATTGGCCGCCATTGAAGGACGTGATGCTGGGCTAGCTGGACCATTGGTCTGACCCTGTATGGACATTCTTACGCTGTTAATAATTCAAGCAGGAATGCACTACACATTGCACTACTAGCAGAAACTTCAGATGAGGCACCATTAAGTGTCACAATTCATGTGTATTACATATCTATATTTTAAGATTCCTGAAAGAGAAGAGGACATACACAGTCCATTTGTAAGGTGAGCATTGCCACATTAGATTCTTTACTGAGCACATGTGTAGTGAGGGCATGTGCTACTCATACAGCCATTCTGTGGTGCTAAATCACTCATAGTAGTAATCCTTCTCCCACCTATTTTTGTTTGGTAGCAACAGCAACATGATCCTCACTCTTGTTTGTAAAATACTATAAAATTCTGAAATAAAACATTTCCATTGCGGCTATAGATAGATTGAGTGGAGTAGTGAGCTCAGGTGACTTGCTTCTCTGGTTGCATGTGGTTTTCAATGGTTATAGACTAGGTGTGTTAACACCAGGACACCAGTACTGCTGTGGCTTTAAAGTAGTCTAGTGAAATGAAACCATCAATGATATTTATAGTCCTACTGTGTTAATGTCATCTGCACACCATTCCTGCTGTTCCTTGGAACTACAGGCTTTAATGAGATCATTTCCAGCAATGAAGTATGGTTTGAAATTTTCCCTTAACAGGCAAGTGAGACATGGAGTATGAGGCTACAGAAACTCATCTTCATGACACTAATTCCCTAAAAGGATGAATGTAGTCAAGACTCACAGTAATGCTCCTCCCATCTCTTTGCATTCTGTTAGTGGTAACTTATGGAAATATGGGGAAAATAGACAAATTTTGATAACACACAAAAGTAAAGTTTGCAAAAAGTTGCAGGGATGGATAGGCACAGATCAGAGGTCCAGCTGATGACAATCATGTCTGAGATCTTGTACCCTGGTCATTGTGAGATAGTAGATAGCATACATCATGTGATCTCATCTAGGGCAGGGCAGTTCACAGAGATCTGTTAGGCTAATTTTGCCCTGATTTCAGTGAGTTGTCAGAAAGGGGCAAGTCAATGTGGAATTCGGGCCAAATTGCCATAAAGATTATGGCTACTAGGACAGTAGCATACATAGCCAACCTCCAAATGCTGCTGTAACACCACCTTCACATAACCAGTTTTTTCCCCACACACTCCATCCAGTCACAGATCAATCTAACAATGAGGAAGGCTGCTAGCAGGCTACATGGCCAAAAACTGTCAGCTACTTCATCACTGTTGCCTGAAGGTTGCCTATGATTTATGTCCATGTAGAGACCAGCATGCTCCGATGGCTTCTGCATAAATTACCCTACCACTCTATATTTAGCTGGAGGTTCAATGTTCTACTTGGGGAGTGGTGCAAGGTTAGTGGATTGACAGAAAACCATCAAAACAGGCTCCCCTGCCCCCAGTTCAAATACCACTGTTGTAAGGAATGCTACAATCTCTTCCTTTGTTGCTCCTTTAAAGGAAAGCTGTAGCAAAAAGAATATCTGAAAACCAATTTATAGTCCTCTTTAACATGAGTTTTATGAATCCGTATCTTAAACATGGCTGGCAGGTACCTGTAACTGATTTATTTTGTATTACCACAACTATGTAAAGTTTTGCATAACAGAATTAAGTCCAGGCTAGGTCAAGAGAGCATGGTGGAATAGAAAAGGAAACTTTGTCCTCTGACTATGGAAAGACAACTAATTTTTTATGTGCATCTGCTACAATTTTTTATTTTACTTAGAAATTGTCACTTTTTTCCTCACAGGATCTATTTAAGGTCCAGAATTCAATTATTCATCAATTTTTAATCACTGCCAAACCTTTATATAGATCACTGATAAGTCTATTAATTTAAGAAAGGAATTATGAAGTGCATCAGAGTATGAATTATAATTCAAATGGGTGGGATGGGCTCAGCTCAGGATGAGTCAGGGAATGTAAGTGGCGCTCCCTCCCCAAGCTCCGCCACATGGCATTGCTACTCACCTTCCTGAATGTTCCTCCACATCCCTTGGCAGGGGGATGAGCCCCCCAGTTTGAAAACCTCTAGAAGCTATTGCTAAATAGAAGGCAGAAAACTGGGGGGACATGAGACCCCATGTGACACCCCTCCCCCATGTTACCTCTGCCTGTCTCAGACTGGAGGTATGTGGTAGACTACATTATTTGAAAAGGGGTACGCAGCCTAAAAAGTTTTAAAACCACTGCATTAAAAAGAAGTATGAGGCAGGGCTGTTCCCTTTCTCCTCATCTGTTTGATTTAGCTCTAGTATCTTTAGCCATTGCATCCGAGCAAATCAACATGTTCATGGTATCAGAGCAGGCCAAACAGAGCACAAAATTATGCTTGGTGCACATGATCCTGTTGCATTTGTATCTAAGCGCAAGGTTACCATTTCCTAACCTTCTAACTACTATTAATAAGTTTGGACACTTCTCAGTATATAAAATTAATTGTGTTTAAATCAGAAAATCTTAGGTATTAACAAATGTGCCCACAAAGGCCTTTTCTCAGATTTGGACTTTCAGTGGCAATACTCTTTCATGTAATATTTAGGAGTGTTTCCCAATAATATTCAGGACACCCCTAAGATAAATGTACAACCAATTATTGCCCAAGTGGCTAATGATTTGGGGAGAGGGAGGTCATTAGCCCTCAGTTTGCATGGTAAAATTAATATACTGAAAGTGAGCATCCTCAGAATTTTGTAGATCCTGAGGGGTCTCCCTATTTCTATTCCTCAAACTTAAGAAATCCAATAATATTTTCAGAATGTTCCTTTGGGGCACAGGTAAGAAACCTAGACTGGCTCTGAACAAATTACAGCTCTCCCTATCTTGGGCGGGGAAGGGGAATTTCATTTTCATAATTTTAAACAATTATCTATCTCCTTTTGTTAAAACAGGCATCTTTGTGGCTGCTAGATATAGCTGCAGAGACTGAACTGTGGAGTTCAGATTGAACAAGAATTGATATATCCTCTCCTCATTTCAGTCACTGTAGGATAGATTTTTTGGCTCCAGAGCTCCCACAATAATGCCTGTGGGGCAAGCTTGGTCAAACTTGGCTAGAAAGTTCTGCTTCCATCCATTCTTCCCCGTAAAGGCAGTCCTATGGAGTAATCCTATCCTTAAAAATAGGTGGCAAAACCTTGATGTGGAGGGATTGGATGGAGAGAGGAACTATGACTGTGTTGCAGCTCATTGACAATGATAAATTTTGGCCATTTTAAATGTTCAGAAACAATTTGGCTAGCCCTGCTATGGAGCATGGAAAGATCTCCAATTAAAGCATTTACTTATGAAAATATTTGGAGCAGCTCTGCATTGGCAGCTCCAGAACCTTCAGACCTTTTATTTATTTTGGAGGAGCTGGATTTACTCGACAAGGGATATCCTTTTATGATTTTCTGGCCCAATAAACCCTGCCAAAGATCAATAATTTGAGAGTTGCGTGGAATAGAGGTTTGAACACCCAACTATCTCTGACTCAACGTTTTAAACAATTGGATTCCATTTAAAAAAAAAAAACAAAAAAAAACCCAACAAGAAAAACACCACAACTGTAGACTTGAGACTATGGTGTGTTCACCAAAAGATACTTTTTTGAATGTGCTGGTTCCCACATAGTCTAATGGTAATAGGCTTCAATAGGTACGGTCTACATCGCAATAAAAACCCTGCAGCTGAGTTTCAGAGCCCAGGTCAATAAGCACAGGCTGTTGGGGTAAGAGTAGCAATGTAGACATTCAGGTGCGGGCTGGAGCCAACACTCCGATGCTCTCTCCCCTTGCGGGGTTTCAGACTGAGGAGAGCCCTGTGAGCCTGTATCAGGCTCTGCTCAGATCTTTCATTGCAATGCAGGCATACCCATAAATGCTGACCCCCGTTGGAAACTTAATTGCCTCGGTGCTACATTAGCTCATATGTTTTGGGAGTGCCCCTGTATCTAGAATTTCTGGTATGGGATGGGTCAACGGATCAGTTTGATATTGATTGCTAAGTTAGAGCCCTCCCTCTTAAGTTTTGTTTGTAAGTTTTATTCCTGATAGCTGGAGGTTACCTGGTAAAAATGCAGAGTAGTTTCAACATGCAACTTTAGTAGCCAAAAAATTAGTCCTGCAAAAATGGAAAAGTCAATCTCCACCAAACGATGCCCGACTTAAATAATATGGCAGACCTCACTGCTAACAAATGACTGGCCTTTAGCAGAAAGGGAACGCTCATAAAATTCAAAGCCATTTATTCAGTCTTTTTAGAAGTCTATGATTAATGTAGACCCTGAAGATAGATCTGTCTCTTTCACTTTCCTTCCTTTAGCCTAACCCTCTTTAATTACTTAGAATATTCTAACGAATCTGGTGTTTTGGAATATTTGGGGGGAAAATTGTTAATGATGCTGAAAAAAAGATTGACATTTAGAATATTCTTACAGCTCCTCTCAGCGTCTTCTGATCGTTTAAGTTCAAAGCTGCCAAATCATTTCCTCTGAATCTTTTCCTTAATAAAATAGCTATCCCTTCTGGATTTATAGTATAAAATTTTATTGGTATACAAGAGTAATACGGCAATTCTTCAATGTACAGACAGTAGGAAATGCATCCTAGGAGGAGTTTGGCATTGGCAGAAAGCTAGAATAATATATACAATGCCCATTTTTGTTTTGAAACTGAAGGTAGGGAACATAAATATTTGCTTCTGTAATAATAAATGTGGTGTACAATATTAACTGTAATTTATGTTCTATCTATGTCCGTCTCATTTCTTGGGTTTAATAGCATTGGAGGAGCCCATCCACTTTACGTGAGAAAAGTCACAACAAGAGTCATGATATGCTAGCGGTATTTTTATTCTTTACGTTATTTACAGCAACTCCACAGATTCTTTATAAAACCTGTTTCTTGAATTCAACAAAAAAGTCTTTCCCGTTCTAAATCAATTGTCAATTCTGTTCAAAGTTACATAGTTAATTCTAAAAAACCACAGACTAGCTGAACGATGCAAGCAACATCATTGAACCAATTTATGGTATGTCTCAGCACAGTCTCTTTTGTCTCAGGTATATAGGGAAAGACAACCCCATTTTTCAGTCAATTTCAGAAGTACCAAAGAGTTTCAATTATATTTTCAACATCTTTTTTTTTTTTTTTTTTCCCGATCCAGGTCATACTTCTCATTGCAGAGTGTCATGGCGAAAGCATAGAGTGGCTCACACAAATTACAGACTAGGCACACCTATGCATTGATGATGGTGTGATGATTTGGGAATATGTATATAACTTGTGAATTCGGATTGATATTATGGAAATATTATGAAACACTGATGTATAATGAATGCTTCTCTGTATATATCCAGGTGGGCTAGTGGGCTAGTAATGTTATGTTATGTCCTCCTAGAACTGATACAATGGGAAGGAACTTAACGTCAAACCACTGTGCTTTGACCAATAATAGTTACGCTGAAGAGTAGCTGAATACTTGGGAAACCAGTCTTATCTTACCCCTTCTTGAACAAAAGAAACCAAGTGACCAGGCAGGAGTTTAAACAAAGAGTCACACAGGAGAAGTGCTGGGGAGAGAGAGATCCATACAGGAAGAGGGTGCTTTGGGCACAGTTGGTACAAGAATCTAGATAAGGGAGAGTAGAAGTGACTCCACTCTGAAGGATGATTGCAGATGTACACTGGTTGCCATGAAAATCTTTACAGTTTGATGAGTTACCATAGGCTACAGTATTCCCCTTTTAATATCAAGTTTGCTCTTGATTTTACTGACATTCATGGAGTTGGAGAAGTACATAGGAAAGATAACCTGCTTCATAAACATTTTAAGTAGCTCTCCACACTTGTTTTTTTCCTCCAGTCTCCTCTTTACACTCAAGAACCGTATTCTGAATCCCCTACTTGTGTCCAAATTCCAGTGTGAAAGGTAGGAACTAGAGCAGCCCTGACAAGATAGTCCACCCTGAGAGCTGGGCATGTTAAATACATTGTAAAAAGAGAGAAATGATGAATACAGGTATTTGCAATAAGTCTGTGGTTTAGTTTCAGTGAATAAACAAAAACTTAATCACTCTCTTAAGAAAATGGATGAATTCGTACTCTCAGGTTCATTAGATATACACATACATTTCTGGCTGGAGTGTCCTGATGCAAATATTTTTGCAAAGGTCCTAATGGGAGAGTCAGCCAGACAGCCTTATCCTGGCACAGTCTTGTACAATGCAAACAGTGACGAAAACAAAGAGACGTACTCCCAAATCATTTTCTTTAAACTATCAGAGCAATGATACCCACAACAATACTAAATATTTTATATCCAGGATAAGGTTAGGAAGATTTGGGCTTTTCTGTCTGTTTGAGCTGAGAAAACAACTCCCCCGCCTTAAATCTGAGGTTTTTAGTGGAAAAAATACTGAAGCCCCCAAACTAAAACACTTGAGTTTTCTGAGAGGGAAGCACAGAATGAATTACTTCAACACAATATCTCCCAACCACCAAATACTAAATATGTCATTTCTTGACTGAGAGCCCCAAAAGAGCACTTTGCATTTTTAATTATTTTCTTCATTAATCTTAATTGAACTTGCTTTAGGCTGATGAGAAAACTGTTTTAAAAACAAACTGCAAATTATATACTTGACAGCCAGACTATCTGCTCCTGTTTCGCTAATTCTAAATGTTTTTTCAGAGCAAACTACTGTGAACGGCTTTTGAGGGCCCAATACTATTTCACATGAAATCAATGGAAACAGGAGTAGTAGAAGAATGGTCACTCACAGAAACAATGTTCTACAGATAAACCATGAAATGTCTTTGGCCAGTTTGTAAGGGAGAAAACAGAAATAGCTTCAAAGAGTCAGAAATGTTAACTCTAGAGAACAAATGAAATCAAAGAGACTCCACCACTTTTGTGAGACACTAGAAAATGTAATGTAAACAATAAAAGTATTAGCTGGAAACCAGGATTGCGGTAAGTTAGCAGAGCCACATGAAGGAACCTAACAACATTTGCCTATGTTATACCTTACTCAAGTGAAGAAGAACCTGCCCTTTAAAAAGACAGACAGGTTTTGGAGTTATTTACATGGGATAAGTTTGGTTTTTGCTGGCAGTGAAATAAAAAAGGAATGACAGATTCTCACGCCCTCCTGCACCATTTCCAGCTTTTGAATCTATTTAAAACATAGCTCCACACAAATCACATTGCAATAGCTTAGTGACAAGTTCATGAAGATCCACCACATCTGCCATCCATCAAAGATGAAACCAACCCTGTCCGGCCAGGCAGGGCATTGTAAATGTGGGTTACTATTGGTGATACAGTGCTCTCACTCTTAATCTCTGCCATCTCTTCCTATTATCTCCCCCAGCATCACCTCTGTTTTCTCTAGACTGAACTTCAGCCAGCTCATGCTCATCTATGGCCCAGTCTCCATCTCTCAGCTGCTTCTACTGTGTCACTAGAGGTGGAAACATGAAGCTGAGGGTTATCAGCATACTAAAAACACTGCAAACCAAACTTCTTCACTAACTTCCTTAATGGGCCCATATACACATGAGAAACGAGCAAACTCCTTGAATTGACAAGCAATTGCCCTAAGCAATTCTTTGGGATCTCCTAATGAAAAGTGTTACTGAGATGGGTGGGGAGGGGGGAATTTAGCTGCACAACAACTTTAACTGATTTAATACTCTCCAACTAGCATATCTGATTGCAGAGCAAGATGAAAATTTAACTTAGAAAAGCCATAGCAAAACTCAGCAGCCCAGATTCCTCAAATGTGTATATACTATATTAGCATACATTAGATCTAAAATGTCTTGTGTGCAGCTCTCATTATACTATCACCAGACTTTGTCTAATCACTAGTACAATTACTTACTATGTCTTATGATTTTCCAGGTGAAGGAACTAATGGATAACTCAAGAAATATGGCATCTTTTTGATGAAAAAGTTAAGTTTACAATATGGAACATTGGTTATTGAGGGGGAAAGTTTTTAGTAGGTAAAACAGAAAGATGAACTTGTAGTCTCTGTAGAGATTTGAGAAAAACATTTGACTCAAATTAGTACAATACATTGAAAATTGGACATTGTTGAATTTAAAGCCATGTTTGAAAAGCAGTGATTCATACAAGTTTTGATTGTGTTTGCTGAATTTCCATCAATGCTATCTGTGTACCTACTTGCTATGTCTGGCCATCTGCAATCATTATGAAGCTACAGTACATTTTGTGTGTTTGAACCACTTTCAGCAAGAGAGCCTCTCCATAGCTGGTCAAAAAAAAGTTGAAATTTTTTTTTTTAAATTTCCATTAAAAATGGCTAAAAATTTGAGATTTTGGCCAAATCTACAAGCTGGTTGAAAAAAAGTTAAATTTTGGTTTTATGGTTGACCCTTTAAAAAACAAAAAAACAAAAAAAAAAAAAAAACCCAACACCTCTCTGATCACATGGCAAAGATCAATACTTGCTCCAATAACAAGTCCAGCAAACCTGTCTGACCCCAAACCTCCACTACAAATTCTCAATACGGATGAACCATGAGAAAATAAGGTTCATTTAAACCTGCACCTTTTTGAATGTCAGAGGCAATGAAATGGTTTGGTTTTAAAACAAAAAAAAATATTGCAGACCCATTTCATTTGGAAGGGTTTGTACAGCTCCAGCCCTCGTATAAATGAGTAGTCAATAAAAGCATAGAAGAATATCTGCACGAAAGGGAAGAAATAAGTGAAAGCATATGCTGTTTCAGGGGCATTGTATTTGAAACATTCATTATATGGATGCTCCCTAGGCATCTAACAAGGCTTGAATTGACTTCCTCAATACTTTCTGAGTATGTATTTCCTTGAATTATCTGTCCTCAGCTGCTGGGCACATTTAGTAGCTAGACCAAGCATTTAGATTCAATACAGCAAGAATTGAAACTAGTCACTGGCCCAACTGTCTCTCTAACTCTGGAACAAAGAAAGCCTTTTCAGAAAAGTTAGACTCCCCCCAATTTCTCTCTAAGCATTCTCAGAGAAAGTTTTCCTCTTCCCATGTATTGGTAAGCTTTAACCTCAGCCCCATGGATAGTCTCTAGTTACAAACTTCTACTTTTCAAACCCTCTCTATATTACTCTGTACAGAATAAATAAACAAAACAACTCTGTTTTGAACATGTTAGAAACCTCTGGGTATTGTATTGTATTGTATTGTATTGTATTGTATTCCCCCCCATCTTCCCTAGTCCCATTCAACATCATTCCTCTGCCTATACTAACCTTTTCCCAACCCAGTACTGCAATTTACACTTTTAAAGGGAGCACATTTTTCATTAGTTTCACATGGGACAATTCCCACATTCATGCACCTGATCAGGTTTTAACAGCAATTAAGCAAATTGACAGCAGGTTTAACACATCTTTCAGTCATAACTGAAGAAAGCTTTTGGTTATTGCAGACAAACCCTGAATCCTTTTGGATCAAACCTCTTCTGAATAAACTCTTTAAAAGTAGATTATGTTAAAATGCTATAAAGACAATATGAGAAAAATCCACTGACATGAGGTCACACAGGCACATTCTCTGTAATTTCTTACTGTGCTCTTAATGAAGCAGTCAAAAGACTAACCAAGATGAAATATTTTGAATTGTATGTATTCAGCTATTCTTTTTCTTTAAAGCTGCAATAATGCTTAAAAATGTGCCTATTTTCAATGTAACTGCTCAACATTTTGAGGGCAGAGCTGAGTATTTGATCTATACTATAAATGTTTGCAGGATCAAGTCCTAAATTATCCTGATCTGAAATAGCCCCCAGTTTTGAAGGGTTGTATAAAATGATGTCAAATGGTGACTGGGTGGGCCTGAGGAAACCTCTTGTTAGATTAGGCAAAAATAGTGAATCTCAAATTATTTGTACAGACCAAACTAAAACTGGACATCTTTTGTGCAAGGATAGTTTCCTCTTGTTTTCTGGTATTTGACTCACTCTGCAGCTTCACAAATTGACTATTTCCTTTTGATGAATGAGTTTGTGTTGCAACGTGTTTTTAGTTTTGAACCCAGCTATGGCTCTGCTGGTTGACTCTTTAATAGCAGGTATCCTTACAACCAGAAAAGTAATGTAGCCAGTGTGTTTCACAAATAATACCTGTGAAAACACAAACAAAATTCCCTTCAGCTCCTGCCAGCTCAGACTCCGGTTTCCCTTATATTTCATATTGAAAACCATTAATTGTGAAGGGTAGATCTGCAAAGAAGGCTGAATAGACATATATATGGATGCTGAAAGATGCACACATAAAGATGTTGGGGATATTAACGAGAAGCACCAGGACTGGAGGCTCTGATCCACATGTGGCCTTCAGTGTTGCAATGCTGAGCACCTTGAAAATCATAGGAACAAAACTGCAATCCACAAAGCCTGAATTAATCACCTAGGTACCTATATAGTGAATGGAGAGAGACAGGGGCCTTAGAATGTGATCAAATAAAACCAAGACCGTAGGATACCAATACCTACGCTAACCAATGGGAGATATCAACGAAAGAGGTTTGTGCTAAACTCTGTCCTTCTCATGGTGTTAAGCACCTAAATTGAGGCTGCAGGGAAACATCTATCTCTGCTGAGGTATCCACAGGAGGGAACCCCTCTCTTAAAATCAGGCAGCTTAATTGCCTGATTAATTTCTTACAGGAACACTTTAGGCATTCCTGTGGTTTTTGCTCCACAAAAAATAGCTGGAGGATGAGGGAGACCCAGGGTTCAAATACTCCCTCTGCCTGGGGGGAGGGGGGGAGGATTAGAACAGAGATCTCCTACCTTTTGGGCACATACTCAAACCACTGAGTGGATAGTTGGGTGGGCAGCTCCTCATCTCTCCTGTTGATGCTATTCCACTGTGGCTAAATAAAGCATGATTGGAACAGGGGGACTGGAGCCTACATCTGCCCCCTGGATGCCTTCACCACCAGCCTCTAGAGTTATTTCTACACTTTTTCTCTTTGGCCAAATAACTATTTAAATATTTATCTGGAGTGGAGCAGAGGGAGACCCCTGTTCAAATCCTTTCTCCCCCTCTCGAGGAGGGAATTAAACTTTGGTCTCCCACATCCCATGTGTGTGTGCTAACTACTGGGCTAAAAGCTATAAAGTGGGCACTATAACTACCACCTGTCACCAGAGTTTGGATGGGACCCACTCCAACAGGCAGCATCTGAGCATGCCTACTGGATCTACCTCTGCATGGGAGATAGGCATTTCTGCACCTATCTTCCCCTTGTTTGTGAGGATCTGGGGATTAGATGGGAGATATGCATCCAGATGCCTACAGGGAAGCAGCAGAGAACATGCCTAGAGGCAGGAACATAGGCACCTAGGGAACTTTTATCGGAGCCTCCAGGGTTCAGCAGAAATTTGGTAGAGGAGTGGAGGGAATGTGAAAAAAAGAGTCAGGGAGGTAGGGAAGGATGGCGTGTGTCTCGGAGCTGGAGGGAGGGAAGGAGTGGGGCAGGGAAGAGGAGGAGAGATGGATGGGGTGAGGCAGGGGTCTCTGTAGCTTGGGGCTGAGGCCCTTAGCGCTGAGTTCACTGGGAGCTGCTGGAGACTTGGACGGGGGAGATTTTGGGAAATGCCTTCAATTGCCTTTGAGCTGGGCTGGCAGAACAGAGGAAGCTTGGGGCACTGCTGTGGGGAAGCTCATGGCACCGGGGGGCCCTGGATAGCCACTGCTGTGGGGATGCTGAAAACACTGAGATCCAAAGACTGGTAGCAGGAATCTGGGGCTATTGCACTGGGCTGCGGATTCCACAGAGGGGATCAGGGAGGTGGTCGGGGGTGTGGGGTGCGTCTGTCCACACTCAGAGCTGGATTAGTGACCATTAGTTGTCTCCAGCATACAAGGCAGAGACACCCAGACAGACGGGGATGGAGATATGTGCCCCAAGACCAGATGGAGGAGGCCAGGGAGTGGGATCTAGTGGGTTGGGGGTGGGAGGCTGAGAACCACGACTCCTGAGTTCTATCCCAGCTGTGGGAGGCGAGTGAGGCACCACCTCCAGGGCACCACTAGGACTGTCAATGGGGGATCCACACCCCTTCTTTCTTTCTCAACCAGGCCTACACCCAGCAGCTCTTTGGCAAATGAGCAAGAGAAGCGGTGGACAAAACACGAGGATGCAGCTACCTCTGGGGTGGAGCCTGAGGGTTGTTTCTACAGCAATCCCCTCACTCAGAGCTGAGATGCAGCCCCTCTTGAGTGGGGCAAAGGCTGTTTATACAGTGACCTATGCTTTTCCCCGTGGCCCTGCCCCCACTCTGCCTCTTCTCCTGAGGTCCTGCCTCTTTCTCCAAGACCCTCCGCCTGCCGGCAAAAACAAAAGTCAGCACCTATGCAGTCACGCCTACACCCCAGAGCAATTCACAAACTAGGCATTCCCCTGCCAATCTTGCCTGAGAGGGAGCTTGCTTATCCTCCTCCTCCCGCCGCAAGACAGTTAGTGAGGACATGCTGCCCCACACTCCATTTATACCCAATACCCTAGTGGTTAGAGCACTCACCAGGGATGTGGCAGATCCAGGCTAAAATTCCTACTCTGCTTGATTTGGAGCAGGTACTTGACCTCAGGTGTCCAGCAAGTAGGAGCCTTAGCCAATGGGCTACAGCATTATTGTCTTTCTCTCTCTGGCCTGCTGAGTTATTTAATGCACAGTGGAATAGCTTCAACAGTCGAGCCTGAGAGATACCCATCCAGAATAGCCAACAGTCCAGTGATTACTCCCCTATGGTGAATCTAGCACTCTGAAGCAACCACAGAGCTAGAGAGAGTTTTTTCTGTAATGGGAGTTGAGATTCTAGAACAGAGGTTCTCAGCTCGGAGTTGTGACTGCAAGGGAGGCCATGAACAGATGTTATGAAATTGGGGCCCCCCTGCCCTTCCCATATTGCTAAAAGGGAAGAGGTTCCTGGCTAAATGAGAGTGGATTCTGGGCTGATTCTGGTACAGAAATGGCAAGTGCTGCTGTAACTAAGAGGGCAAGCAAGATCCTTGGTTGTATAAGCAGAGCAATATCAAATAAAAGTAGGGAGCTGATATTACCTATGTACTCTCAATCTGTGAGACCATTAGTAGGATATTGTGTCCAGTTCTGGTGTCCACACTTGAAAAAAGATGTTGAAAAATGGGAAAGGATTCAAAAAGAGCTACAAGAAAGATTCTAGGGATAGAAAACATGCCTTATAGTGAAAGAAGCTCACTATACTGAGTGAACCAGCTCAATCTGTTTAGTTTATCCAAGAGAAAGTGATGAGGTGACTTGATCAGAAGTCTACAGGTATCTACATGGGGAAGAGAGAGCTAATATTAGGCAACTATTATTTAATCTAACAGGGAAAAAAAAGTACAATGAGATCCAATGGATGAAAGCTGAAGCTAGTCTAATTCAGGCAATAAAATAAGGCAACTTTTTTTTTATCAGTGAGAGAATTTAACCATTGGAACTACTTAACGAGGAATGCGGTGGATTCTCTATCACATGAAGACTTTGAATCAAGACAGGATAGCTCTCTGAAAGATATGCCATAATACAACCGGAAGTTATAGACGTGATGTAGAAATAAGAGGATGAGGATCTATGATCATGTGAAGATCAGACAGATTATCATAATGATCCCTTCTGTCCTTAAAATATGCATTTATAAACAGTAAAAGGGGTTGAGGTCTGGAAAAGGATGAGAACCTGTGTACTAGAGCAAATTATGGCAGCCTCCAAAAATTGTGCCAATGAGCTAACCCAATTTGACTACGTGTTTGTTCAAGGAACTCTCCGAAATCTCACATACATGTGATATGCTCAGAAAACGTCAGTGATCCTGGTAACTAAGGGAGGTGATAGAAGCTCTGGAGGTTTGGTTTCACTCAAATGTATTCCCAGACCTTTTGTGTGTAACAAAATTAGGCTGTAAACGTCACAAAAGCTGGCTTTGCCCAGAAGAGGGCGTGATGGGAGAATTATTTAAAATGTTTTTTACCCAATGTTTGTGTAACATATTAAGAGTTGTCAAAGAGGTTTATACTGAGGCAATTTTGGACAAGCCAGATACCTGACATATGTATGTGAAGTAGCTGGCTTGTCCAAAACGATATCGCCATCACCCAACCATTTGCACTCTGGTTTATACTTCTAAATACTTGAATAATGTACTTGCTAACACACACACACACACACACACACACACACACACAAGGGACTGAGGTTCTCTCTGGCTTCTGGCACAGAGAGACTGGAAAGCTGGTGGATTTCCCCAGATGGAAATTGCCCCGATATAGTACAGAATCAGCACAGCCAGCTCTATGCAACCATCTTCCCAGCTTCTGATATAGGGAGTGATGCTGGGGACATTCCCAGGGAAAAAGGGCATGACCAGGATGCTGCTGTGCTCCAGCCAGGGGACCACTCCCTTGGGGAACGATACTGGGCATAGTTGAAGATTGACCCCTTAACTTTTGGAATTGCCTGACTTTTGAGAACTTTATGTTGCACCTGTTACATTCATGCTAGTGAGTGAGAAGGAGGGTGTGGGTATGCATATGTGTGTAGTGGGAAGGAAAAAGTTTGCATCTAATATACAGCATAAAGATCCTCCTTAGCACAAATGAATGCGCAAACATCTGAATCTTTTTTGATTAATTAAAAAAAAAGTTGCTAGAAATAAAATATTTAAATCAATAATATTTGGGGGGGGGGGGGAATAAAAAATTACTCTAACTTCTAGGACCAGTATTTCAGGTAAAAAATCCATATCAACTTTAGGGAAAGAGAGAATATTGCTAATACTGTAACTAGATCTAATTAAGAAATTGAGAAATTACAATCAATATAAAATGAGACAAAATGGAGACATCTCTAATATAAAGATCAGTTTGGATGTAATTATAGAACAGTATTCAAGGACTCTATTCAAGGTTCGAAGTTCATTAGGGACTGAGGAGATAATGATCTTTGAAGAAGCAATCTGTCATCCATGCATTACTACACTTAACTTTCCAACCTTTGCATTTTACTCATCTTTTAACCAAGACTCCCATTTAATGCCATATTTAAAATGCATTTTGAGGGCCTATGAAATAAGAAAACTGCTATGAAAACTCCTGTTAATCAGTTGTGACTTTAATTATGTATTCATCCCTTTGATTACTCTGGCGAGATGCTCTACCGGCATATCATAGAATCATAGAATCATAGAATATTAGAGTTGGAAGGGACCTCAGGAGGTCATCTAGTCCAACCCCCTGCTCAAAGCAGGACTAACCTCAGCTATATCATCCCAACTAGGGCTTTGTCAAGCCTCAGCTTAAAAACCTCTAAGGATGGAGATTCCACCACCTCCCTAGGTAACCCATTCCAGTGCTTCACCACCCTCCTAGTAAAAAACTTTTTCCTAATGTCCAACCTAGAGCTCCCGCCCTGCAACTTGAGACCGTTGCTCCTTGTTCTGTCATCTGCCACCACCGAGAACAGCCTAGCCCCATCCTCCCTGGAACCCCCTTTCAGGTAGTTAAAGGCCGCTATCAAATCCCCCCTCACTCTTCTCTTTTGCAGACTAAACAAGCACAGTTCCCTCAGCCTCTCCTCATAAGTCCTGTGCTCCAGCCCCCTAATCATTTTGGTTGCCCTCCGCTGCACTCTCTCCAACTTGTCCATGTATGGGGGGCCCAAAACTGGACACAATATTCTAAATGCGGCCTCACCAATGCTGAATAGAGGGGAATAATCACTTCCTGTGACCTGCTGGCAATGCCCCTCCTAATGCAGCCCAATATTCCATTAGCCTTCTTGACAACCAGGGCACACTGCTGACTCATATCCAGCTTTTTATCCACCGTTACCCCCAGGTCCTTTTCTGCAGAGCTGCTGCCCAGCTCGTCGGTCCCCAGTCTATAGCTGTGCATGGGATTCTTCCTTCCTAAGGGAGGACTCTGCACTTGTCCTTGTTGAACCTCATTAGATTTCTTTTGGCCCAATCCTCCAGTTTGTTTAACCTGTAAACTTAATGTCACTTGCTGAGGGTTTGAACCTCCAGATCATTAATAAAGATGTTGAACAAAATCGGCCCCACCTTACTTGGGGATGTTTTAACCAGTGTCCAGTATCCATTTTATAGTCCATTCATCCAACCCATACTTCTTTAAGATAAGAATACTGTGTGAGACAGTATAAAGTCAAGGTATATCACATCCACCGCATCTAGAAAGAGCAGCACCTCATCATAGAAAGCAATCAGGTTTGAGGGACTTTCAATTGGTGAATCCATTAGAATATTTTCCTCCAAGTTTAAAATGGATTCCTTAAGGACCTGCTCCAATTTTATGATCCTTAAAACAAACCAAACTTAATGTCTTACTACTTGGGGATTTTTAACCAGTGTCTAAGATAGATGGCATCTAGAAAGCAGCAGAAAAGTTTGGGGATTAGAATATTTTGTTTTACTTTTATGATCAAGTTCTTACTACAGCTTTAAACTAAAATTATGATTTTTTCCTGGACTATCAATTAATAGAAGACACTATAGTATAAAAAATTAAGACAATTTATTAAAGTGAAAGAACCCAGACAAATCATTAGTGAATATTTATTAGATGGAACCCCTGGTACTAGAGATTTTAATAGGAATAATACATTACGCTGATTGATGGATGTAATTATGAAATTAGATACAGTATGCACACATTGCTTGTGTTGATTATAAGGGTCACTGGGAAACCACTTGTTGACATGTCAAGATTGGTCACTCCTGCTCAATTGCTATATAAATATTTGACAGGAGGGGCCTTCAAACATGTGCAGTAATGATTGTTTGCAGTAATGTGATTCTCATCCATGCACAGAGGAAGAAATGTACAAGAATTGTACCGGCTCCTAAAACGTGCACATATATGTCCAGGTTAATATATACACTCTTGCAAAAAATTGGTTGATTTAGTAACACAAGCTTAAGTATGCATGTACAGGATAACTCATCCCTATCAGGGAATAAATGGAGGTCCCAGTTTTGGAAAGCACTTATGCACATGTTTAATTTTAAGCACTTAAACATGTGCTTAGATCCCCATAACTTCAACTGGATTTACACTAGTCCTTAAGTGCTTTCCTAAATAGTGGTGTTTTTCTGAACTGAGGCCAGAGGGACCATGTTTGCCATTTAGAGATAACTGAAATATAGAAGAAAACAGAGTTCTGTTGCTTACAGTGGGATAAACAGAGATGAATAAGCATGATTTTTGCCACAATTGATCTGCAGAGGAAAAGATATAACAGCACCCACTATATAACAGATGTTGCCATTTAGCTATGGTATATGCTTGGCACAGCACAATATTTATGTTTCTATCACCTACATGTATACATTTTGGCTGTAGAACAAAGTTAAAGCACTAATATAATGTGGGATTTTGTTTCTACTCATAAGGGATCTTATGTTAGCAATCCAAATTCTTTGGTCTTCAGCACTATAGCACATAAATACTGGTTTCTTATAAACTGCAGTCCGGAATATTGACATGGACAACAACACTACTGCATTCTGCACAAGGCAGAGCTCTTACATTATAATACATCAAGAAGATAAAATAATCAGCTATGTCACCATTGAAAATGTACAACCTGAAAGGATGCCTTAGTCTTGGTGAACTCATTTGCCAAATTCAACAGAATATGGTAATAGAGAGGAAAAAAATCATTGCTCTTTGTAACCACTCTTTCAAAAAAAAAAAAAAAAAAAAAAAAGGGGTGGGGGGGGGGGAGCCCTTTTGCAAAGCAGTAAACTGAAAAAGAAAAGATTTTTGATGCAACCTTCATATTTAGTCTCCTATTGTATTAGATGCTTCTATTGTCATTGTAACACTTCTGCATTAAGAAGTCAACCTCAACTACAGTTATGCCGAAAAGGCTGATTATAGTTATTTATGAGACAGAGCTGCTAAATGCTTGAATAAAAAGCATTATAATTATATTTCCCTTTTATTTGTGAAAGTTTCTCTTCAAATCATCTCTGTAAAAACTTCAGATTTAAAAAAAAAAGTATTTTATATTTTTGTCTGGTGAGGAAGTTAGGTAACTTCTTGCATTGACATTTTGATGGGAAGAGATGTCAGGCTGAGTAATAAACTCTACTGTGTCAAGACTGCTATGCTTCCATCTAGTCTAGTTTATACATTTGGGAAAGGTGCCACATTATTTTCACCGCTGGATATCTCAGACACTTTAAAACCTGGTGTCAAGTGAGGGATCTAAGACCCTTCTTCCAAAAAAAACCAAACCCATCCCCTTCCATCCAGTAAATAGGGCTTAGTGGCCTTGAACCAGACATGAGAAAAAAAATCAGGTGACAAAGTCTGGAAAAAGCAGTATGTCATACAAGGGCACCTAATTAAGATTACACAGGAAAGCTTAATCCTAGCATTTCCTACCTTAAGAGTCCTTGATTTTGCAACCTCAATCCTTTTAATAGGTGTGTGTGTGTAATATATAGAGCACATATAAAATATATTCATAGAATTTCCTATGAACTCGAGTATATGATGACTAAAGGAGTGAACACACAGGGTCAAATTCAACAGTGATGTTAATGGTGCTTTTCCTCTTTTCCTGAATTCACCTTTCCTTCTTTCTCTATCCCCTCGTACCTTTTCCCCATTTCTGTATTTCTTTCCATTGGCCCCTCATTTACCCATCTCTCATCCCCAAATCACTTTGTTCTTGCATGTTGCCTGCTCTATATCTCCTGCTACTCATCCAGCCTACCCACAAAACATCTTTGTCTCCTCCACTTGCTCTTGTGTCCCACATTCCCTTATTTTTCTCACAAGCCTCCTGGTTTCCCTCCCCTCCCCAATGTCTAATTTCTCACCTATCTCAGATGTTCCTGGTTTCTCCCCTTCACCTTTCAATTGTCTCCTCACCTCTTGGCTCTTGCTTCCCAGTAGCTCCTTGTTTTCACTAGTTGTTTCTCATTTCTGTTCCCCAATGACTGTCTTCCCTGCCCCATTTGCTCCAGGTTTGTCTCTCCCCAAATGACTAATGATGAGGGAATTTGGCAATGTATGTAACACCAGCATGATGGATTGGTTAATATCAGTTATTATATGATGGCCTCAAACTTCGGTCAAAACTGACACAGATACAGAGATGACATAGTTTAACCACATAGTTACCACTAGCACAAGTTATTCCATGATAACTGGACGATAACACAATGGTAATTGCAAGAATGGTCTGAAACTGCAAAATATTCAATCTGCAAAATGTTTCCTGGGGAAAAACGGTTTTACAGCTTGTGAAATCCAATCCAATGCAAAATTAATTCTCATAAATGCTATAAAGTTCAAATTGATTTTGCAGATAAATACAAATTTATTAGAGTCATTAACCTCTAGAAAAATAAATTGTTTTACTCTGCCAATAATGTAAGTGGCCAATCAACATAATAGACTAAAAAGAAACAGGCTAAGATAGAATGTAAAAATTCTAGGTGAACTGGGCAAACATTTGCACCCAGAAATGCTGGTTCTTCAGATTAATAGAATATTTTATATACCTCTAGTAATTACATGATCATTCATATCTGTGTTATCTTTGATCCTCTCTGTGCATAGAGAGACATGATTTAGTGGTCTGAGCACTAGAATGGGATCCAAGTCCTGTGTAATAATCTTGGCTTTACATTGACTCCCATCTCATCTCTCATCTCCTCTTCATTCATTGTCTCTATGATGCAACCCCAGGCAACTTGTATTAAGCTGTGACACTTTGAGTACCTTTCCCAAACCTGAAGAAGAGCTCTGTGTAAGTTTGAAAGCTAGTCTCTCTCACCAATGTTACTAGATTTGCCCATCACCTTGGGGTGCTCTCATTTATTAGGGTTACTTTCCTGTGTGTGTGGGGGGGGAGGGAGTGTTGTAACTCTATCAATGTACTGCTTGTGTCACTTGTGTTTTCATATGGAGCTTTACTTCTCCCTTCTGCAAGTCCCCTCCAAATACAGCTACTCTGCAGGATCTAAGTTTCCCAGGACAGGGTTCCTCCAGCCCCAGACTCAGATAAACGTCCACATATACACACACACACTCACAGATTAACAGAACGTGTCTGAGTGGACCGGGTCAATCAGCACTTCCAGGCTGACCTCTTTTATGCCCATGGACTCCACACACATAGATTCACAGATTAACAGAAGACACCTGAATGGACCAGGTCAAACAGCCCTTTAAGCTGCCACCCTGATATGCCACAGGTTCAGTACGTCCTTATCCCCACTTTCACATTACAATTATTCTAGTAGTAACACCCTTGATGAGCAAACCCCACAGGATTTCTAGGCATTACAGAGATCTTTGGCTTAGGTAAGAAGAGCGTTGCTGCAGAGCAAAATAGGCAGTGGCATATGCAGGGTTTCCGGTGCCCAGGGACCAAGCCTACATTTGCACCCCCCAACAGGCCTTGCGCCCCTCCCCCCCACGCAGCGCAGGAGGGGTCCTGGCGCTGCCCCCCAGCTGCCCCGGGGAAGGTGGGGTCAGTACCTGCAGGGGGGGAGGCGCAAATGCAGGCTTGGCTCCACTGCCCCCCCTTCCATGCGCTTCTCCCACTGCAGCCCCGCAGCCCAGCACAGTCTTGGACGGGGCAGCCTCACCCCACCCCCGGCTCCTCCCGGCCTGGGGAGGGAACTGGGCTGGCCCTTCACAATGCGCAGGAGGGGGAGGCACTGAGGGGTGCCCCTCAGAGCCTCCTGCGTCCCCTGCCTCCCACCCATCATGAAGGGCTGGCCACCCGTGCCCTTCCCCCCACACACACACACTTACCTGCTGCTCCAGCCCCACAGCCCGGTGCTGGCTTGGACCGGGCGGCCTCATACCTTCCCCCCAGAGGGGCACCGGGCCAGCCCTTCACAAGGGGCAGAGGGCGCAGGAGGCTGAGGGGCAGCTGCTCCCGCTTGCGCTCTTTGCGCGCCCCCTCCTCCTTGCTTTGTGAAGGGCCTGCCTGGTCCTCCCCTGCCCCAAGGCTGGGAGGTAAGGCTGCCCCATCGGAGCTGGTGCTGGGCTGTGAGGCTGGAGCAGCAGGTAAGTGTGCTCCGGGCCAGCCTTTCACGACGGGCAGGGGGCACAGGAGGCTCTGCGCCCCTCAGAACCTCCTGCACCCCCACCTCCTGTGCATCATGAAGGGCCGGCCTGGCCGCCCCCCAGCAGACTGGCACCTGGGAGCCTGGCCCCCGCCCTGGACACCACTGAAAATATGGAAGCCAAGAACACGCAGGAGTAAACGAAGTTTGGAGAGAGTCTGGCAAGCAGCTTGATTATCAAAGTTATTTTATTGCCTGGTATATAAAACTTATGATACTAATAGGAATAGCCGTACAAGGAGAGAAGAACAACCAAACAGTTATAATATTACACAATTTCAATTGGGGTATTGGGGAAATCTAGCCCAAATTTGATTACAAAAGTCAGGTTTAGAAAGTTATACCTGGAGTAAAAGACAGAGAGAGAGAGAGTCGGATTAGATCTGAGGGGAAACAGTGGGCTTAACCAAAGAGAGACAGAGTTGGGGGTCTCACCACTCAGCACAGCATGAACCAGTCGAAGGTTCCCAGGAGACAGGCTGTTCAGCTTAGGGTCTGGAGTGCTTGAGACAGGCAGACCCCCCCAACATGAGCAGTCAGGAAAAGGTGAAGTCCCAGTGGAACTGATGCAGCTTTTGGATCCAGGCATCAGAACAGAGTTTTGAACTTGGGTAGGGGTTTTTCTAGGGAAGAAACAATGGTTCAAGGGAGAACACTAGGATGACTCAAGGGAGTATACTAGAGTTGTTTTGTTTAGGCTGGACAATAGGAACTGATCACTCCTGGCTATGGTCAGTGTTCCTTCAAGAGAGCTCACAATGCAATCGTAGAATCATAGGGCTGGAAGGGACCTCAAGAGATCATCTAATCCAGTCCCCTGCACCCATGGCAGGACTAAGTAATATCTAGACCATCCCTGACAGGTGTTTGTCCAATCTACTCTTAAAAATCTCCAATGATGGAGATTCCACAACCTCTTTAGGTAATTTATTCCAGTGATTAACCACCCTGACAGTTAGGAAGCTTTTCCTAATGTCCAACCTAACCTCCCTTCCTGCAGTTTAAGCCCATTGCTTCTTGTCCTGTCTTTAGCGGTTAAGAAGAACAATTTTTCTCCCTCCTCCTTGTAACAATCTTTTATGCACTTGAAAGCTGTTATCATGTCCCCTCTGTCTTCTCTTCTCCAGGCTAAACAAACCCAGTTCTTTCAGTTGCCTCATAGGTCATGTTTTCTAGACCTTTAATCATTTTTGTTGCTCTTCTCTGGACTTTCTCCAATTTGTCCACATCTTTCTTGAAATGTGGCACCCAGAACTAGACACAATATTCCAGTTGAGACCTAGTCAGTGCGGTGTAGAGCGGAAGAATTACTACTCGTGTCTTACAACACTCCTGCTAATACATCCCAGAATCATGTTTGCTTTTTTGACAACAGCATTCCAATCATATTTAGCTTGTGGTCCACTATGACCCCCAGATCCCTGTCTGCAGTACTCATTCCTAGGCAGTCATTTCCCATTTTGTACGTGTGCAACTGATTGCTCCTTCCTAAGTGGAGTACTTTGCATTTGTCCTTATTGAATTTCATCCTATTTACCTCAGACCAATTCTCCAGTTTTTCCAGATCATTCTGAATTATAATCCTATCCTCCAAAGCACTTGCAACCTTTCCCAGTTTGGTATTGTCCACAAACTTAATAAGTGTACTCTCTATGCCATTATCTAAATCGTTGATCAGGCAGATTCAGTGTTTTGGATATCAATAAAGGATCTATGACTAGAACTGGCCTGATAACTGTGGAGCTGGGTGTGTGCAGGCATGGGTTCATTAACATCTGCAGCAGAGATCTCCCATCATGCCGTACTTCCCTGTTTGGCTGATCCTGGAGTTCAGTGTGATATCTGCCTTGGAGCTTGGTTCTCCATTCGATATGCTAATAGAATGTTTCCTTGTTTCATCTTCGATGCAAATGAGGCTCTCTGCTCTCCATTCGGTGTGCTAATGGAGATGCCCCCTGGTCCCATCTTCAATGTAGGTGAGGCTAGAAGAGTTGCCTTAATCCTGTCACCTTTGTCCGGAGGTGTGTCTCCCACTGCCTTTCCATTGCTTTTGGTAAGTCCGTCTCTGATCGGTTCTGGTTCAAGCAGAGGCGGGGGCAGGGGGGGGGGAAGGAAGGGTTTAAAATGAGTCAGATAGTAAGGGTTTGCACCCTGATTCCCCAAGAACACAGAGCTGACAGGTATCACCAACAGACGTTGGTCCAATGGAAGATATTATCTCATCCACCTTTTATCTCTAAGAATGTCAGTTTCAGTCAGCAGCTGCCAGACTAATGAGCCAGCTGGCTGCCTGGTTTGCCCATTATGGAGTCAAGTAATCCAAGGACCCAGCTGGCCTGGGACCTGGAAGTCCTGAAGACCCTGCCCAAGATCTGCCCTGGAGCCATGGACCCTGGAAGCCCTGCTAGCAGGTGTCTGGTAGAACCCCACCTGCAAAACCTGAACACTATTTTTGCAAGACAATTCTGGTTTGATGAACCAGCATTTTCTGACAAAACTGTTTTGGAAGAAAATTTCCAACCACTCCTAGTGATGGATGCTGGCAAATATGCCAGTTTCCTCCCTCCAATGAGATTAATTTTATGTATCATTAATTTATCTCCACATCAGTAGTGTTTATTGATCCAGGAATTTTAACTTGACCTTCACTTTATGACAGAGATTTCACTTCTGTATATAGTCAATTAGCAGAACACTCTGATTATTTTTATTAAAGTGTATTGACTTGTTTTTCAAATAATTTCCTCAGTTGTGTTTGTGACCCATCTGTGCCTAAGGTAGCCACCTGAAAATGCCAAGGTCAGTGCAGGCTGTAAAAGGAGAGCAGATTCTCCCAGCACTGGTAAGTGACACTGAAGTCAGACTTCCCAACCAGCCACAAACAGTGCTTCTGATTCCCCACACTGGTTATCAAGAAGCCAAAATACAAATACACACAGCCCCCTTCACTACATTTCAGTCTCTGGCTCCCAATCAGCCACTAGTTCCAGTAAAGAGACCAGTTATTTAAAACTCTATGCTCTTTACCAAAAAGGTTTCTCCAGACCCCAAAGGGTCAGCCACAGTACCAGATCAATATAAGTTTAGATCTTACACAAAATGCCACACTGCCAGCCAATCCCTTAGTAAATAAAACTAAAGGTTTATTATAAAAAGAAAGAAACTATAAGAGAAATGTTAAAGGACTAAAGCAATCAGACAAATACAATTGCTTTAAAGTCCATATACATCAGGTTTCTAATAGAATTGTGGAGTTTGCAGGCTTGCATAATCCCTCTGGTATACATCCAGTACCTGGATGGGTCTCAGTCCTTTGTTTCAGAGCTTCAGTTCAGTTGTAAATGAGTTGATCCAGAGGTAGGCTGAAGTCCGAAGACAAAATGGATGTGGTGCAGCTGCCTTTTATGTTATTTGGTCTTTGCCCTGTTGCTTGTGGAATTTTACAGGAATAAGATGGAGTCCAAAGTCACATGAGTAAGTCCTGGTGACTCATCAGGTATATCTCTGGCTTCTCCCCCTAGGCCCATTGTACATATGAATTTCTTTAATGGGCCATTAAGCAGGCTAGTGCTGCAACCAATCTGTCCTGCCCAGAAACACAGTACAATATGAAATACAGATAAAAACATATCTATAACTTCCATTACACACGTAACATATGAAGATAAACATTATCATCCTACTTAGCACATTATAGCCTTTCTAACAGTACCCGACATGGCATATCTCACATGAATTATTATGATTCTGAAGTATTGATGTTAAAAAATATAATAAATGCCTCCCCCCAAATCCAGCCAGCGTGACAGTGTTCTTCTTTGCTCTTTCTTTGATGATAAAGTGATCTGTGCCTGAGAAAGTGTGATATGACTTTGAGATCTATGAACACAAATTTTCATGGGATCACTGATGCACTTGAGTGTACCAGCCCAATTTGGCACTGCTGAACGAAAAGCAAGATAAGCACTCTATCTTCAGTGCAGCTTCCGGCAAAAAAGAAGAACGAGCAAAACTTCAGATAAACTTGGCCTTTGATATATGAAGAATTACTTTTCAACGTGCCATACAAAGCAAATGATATTCTACAGAAACAAAAAATCCTCGTCTCACAGGATTGTCTGAATCAGCCTGTTAAATAGTATTAATTGTCACTGTTGTTTTTTATTTAAAAAAATTTAACTAGAAAAGTATTAAAAAACTTTCCTGCTCCAGCTATCTTACCAGTATCTCTGAGCCAAATCCCATTCATATATGAAAGACAATTATTTACTCCACTGCACGGTATTAAATTAACAAAAGAAATCAGGATGGTCAAATGATATTTACAAATTGTTTATTTTAAATGTTTTACTTTTGTTAATGGATTATTCATGAAACATGCTTTTCATTATTTCCTCTGCTTTAGAAAGGAAGGCAGAATAACTCCAGAGAGTGATAGTATACAACTCTGTAAGGACTTGTCTATACAGGGGATTTTCTCAGTTTCTCCCACTGTTACTCTTACACCAGCTCAACAGATACAGAAACACATATACAACAAACAGGCTCACATGCATGTGTTTAAACCCAGACATTGTGTACCACTATCACTCCCAGTACATAACTAGCCAGATGCAGGAGCCCTATGAAATAGTACAGCAGATGGGACCAGGGAATTACAAGGTTAGCCAATTGGCTAAGAAGAAATGGATGCAAGTGTGCCATATAAACCTCTTGAGACCTAGGAAGGCCCAGGGGGGATTTTTCATAGGTCCTTATTTGCCTGAGCCAGAGTTAGGACCCCAGGTTCCTTTCACAAAGGCAGTGGAACCCATACAAGTAGGGCAAACCTTCAGACAGCACAAAAATTTAAAGTACAGCAACCCCACATTATTTTCCCTTCTACTTGTGTAAGGTCTGAGGCCTTCTTCTGCAGTAAAAACAGCAGCCATGAGCTAAGTTGCGGAGAGTCAGATCTTCATGTTCCATCTAAATTGCACCAAAAAACAATGTAATACAGGCTGTTAAGTAGGTGCTCCTGTCCTAATAGTACCCACCATCACCAGATAAAGAAACAGATCTTAAGATGTTTAAAGAAAACTTTGTTTGATAGCATTCTGTCTGGCAAGAAACCACTTACAAGGTTCTGATTGTAAAATCTATACTTCTCTATTTCCTTTGTAGATCCTACTTCCCTATTGTTTATCTGTATCGTCTCTGTCTGATTCTTCAATTGATTCTGTCCATTGCATAATTAATTTCACAAGATTGGAACCAACTAAGGGGGTGGGCCATGACTGGTTAAAGGAGTGTTTCGCAATATGTTAGGATGGGTTAAAGAATTGTTTTGTAAAAATAATTGGCTAACATACAGCTAGGCAGGACTCAAGTTTCACTATAAAAATTGGGTTGAAGAAGAAATGAGAGAAGAACTCCCCTCCTGGACACAGCACAGCTCAAGATTAAGCTGCCTTGCCTGGCCAGTAGGGGTAAGACTGCCTGGTGAGTGTATGCTTAGTGTGTGTATTCTGTTTTGGTAATTGTTAATAAATATAATTTAAGGATATTACTGTGTAAGGCTCTTTACTCAGACCTGTAGAGCCTTGAGTCCACCGGGAATGGGTGTTAGCCCTGAGTCCACGGAGGGGTAGAGTTGGGTCTCTTACTTCCTGAGTACCCAGAAGAGAAGGTAGGAGGGTGAGAGCCCTAAATTATGCAGATAACACTGAGGCAAACCCACTTAACCTACCACTATACCCAAACCATGCTGCGGCAGAAAGACACCTTGGCCCCTTCCCAGGAAGGTGAGCAAAGTTGTGAAATGGGAAATCCAAGTCATGTTGGAACTGGGAGTTATCAAACAGTCCCACAGCAACTGGAGAAGTCCTTTCGTGTTGGTACCCAAACCAGATGGCACTGCCTGGTTCTATATTGATTTCAGAAAAGTTAACACCACTTTGAAATTTGATGTGTACCCCGTGTCCAGAGGCGATGAGCTGCTATATCATTTGGGCAAGCCCAAATACATCACCCCACTGGACCTTACAAAAAGGTTCTGGCAGATTCCTCTTATATCTGAATTCCACAGGAGGACAGCTGTCTTCACTCTATATGGGCTCTGTCAGTTCCAAGCTATGCCTTTATTTCTGCCATGGACCTCTCCCAATCTTTCAGTGATTGATGGAATGTGTACTCCCACCACCTAGCCAGTATGCCACAACTTACTTGGATGACATGGTCATTTTATAGCTGCGATTGGGAGACCCATCTAAATCTAGTGGTGGCTGTCTTCCAGACCACAGAAGATGCTGAGTTGATGGCAAGCTCAGCTAATTGCAAAATAGAGAAGGATGAAACCACATACCTGGATTACACCCTCAGGAAGGGCCAGGTCTGTCTTCTCGTCGATGAGTGCAGGCCTTGAAACCACACCCACTCAGAACTGACAAAATACATATATTCCCCCTAGAACATACAGTACATAGAATGTTTGCTCCTGTCTCTTATCTCTCCTAATCACAACAACAATAGCCTAGGCCAGCGGTTCTCAAAGTGGGGGGTGCCATGGCAGAGTTTGGGGGGGCATGCTGGGTGAGGAGCTGGACGGGCTCTATCCCCAGCTCTGCCAGCTGCTGCCATCCCTGCCACCACCAGCAGTGCCGGGATCGGTGTCCGCAGCAGCCTCCCCCCACCTTCACTCCCCTCCTAAGCGTCCCTCACCTGCCAGGGCTGCCCTGCTGGCGGAGCTGGGGACAGAGCCAGTCCAGCTCCGCACTTTGTACAGCTGCCTGCCTTCTGCAGCAGCAGCCCCACATCACTGCCGGGCATGCTCACCGCTTGGTACGCTGCCACTGCTCCCAGCAGCTGCCACCGCCACCCGCCTCCCACAGCAGCAGCAGTCCCCCCACCACTACCAGGCACACTCCCCATGCTGCTGCTGCACCTGCTGCCGCCCTTACATAACTTCCCTTCATTTCAACAGAACAGGCTTTCTTCAGAGGCCCCGCCAGGGAGTCAGTGGATCCTCTGGTCCAACCAGCAGCACCTCCTGCGGGGTCAGGTGTTGATGGAGCATGCTCCTTTGTCTAAGTAGTGACTTCTTATATCCTTCCATAAACAGCTTTCACCTAATTACCTCTGTACTATTATCATATATGCTAATTACCTACATTGGGTTTTCATCTGGGGTCGTCAAAACAACATCTGGTGATAAAGGGGCGGAGTAAAAGTATTCCCCTTGGCAATAAAACAGTGTACCCCCCAGACGTTCAAGGATAACTTGTTGTTCCCATCACAGTTATCTATGTGCAGCTGCAAACATTCAGTATCTGTATTTTGTCCTATTATGTGCCGTGGTATGCAGAAACTGAAACATCTACAAGGTTACTCAGTAGTCCTATTCATCTCTGCCAACTGGAAGATGTCATGCTACAGGGGTCAGAATAGCCAAGCAAGCAACTGAAGCTATGCTAGGCCTGTAGAATAGTGGTCAAGCAACTCAAATTAAACTGGGCCTCCAACATGACCCATTTACGTCACGATAACTAAGCAGAGAGTAGATTAGAAGTAGAGGTGTTCAGGAATCCTTTGACAATGTTTTTCTGTCAGAAAATACTAATTCTAGTATTATTAGAAACTAAAATTTTTCATGGAAACTATGTTTGACAAAATTTTCATTGGGAAGGTTTCTCAGGTCCAGGATGGAAATGGCAGACAAAGAAACAGAGACATACACACCCACCAATCCAACCCCACCCCAACCACAGCTTAGGGCACTCACTTGGGATGTAGGACACCAATGTTCAAGTCTCTACTTTATCTGATTCAGAGCAGGGATTTGAGCCTGAGCCTCCCACATTCCAGGTGAATGCTCTAACAACATGGATATAGCCTCTGATTTTTCATTCAAAATTTGAAAGAGCTCTGTTTCTTCCCAATGTGGAATGAAACCTCAAAGTTTTTTGCAAAACAGAAATCTTGCTTTTGGGGGCCAGCCCTAATTAGAAGCCACCTACATGTTCTAAAGTCAATCATTAATGAAACAGACCTGCATGTATAACAGCAAACTACTCACATATTGACTGTCTGACACCATCTGAATAGCAGCGCAGCTCCCTCTTTTCTAACACTGATACACAGTCTCAGCCCTGAAAGTGGCTCTTCTGGGAGTGGCCACAAGGCCACAATTATTGGCTTATAGTAGTAATTAGAATGCATGCAAGGTTTGTTTGGCTGGTTTTAGGGTTTCTCTACAAGCTTGAAACTGTCCTTTTTAAAGGTTCACCAAGATTTCTGAGGTAAATTTTTCAGGAAGGGTACTTCCTTTAAGGTCATCATGTAGGATACCAGACTAGTGTAACTGAATTAACTGACAATAAACTGAATGGGTGATTATTGGCTCTAAGTCTAGCTTGTCATAACATGTGGTCTCTGCTACTCATCTAGTTCTAGAAAGCAACCATCATAAAGCATGCTGTAAATATGTCCCATTCATGATCTATATTTAGTCCACTGAATGTTTAGTAAACAAGCATATCTGATGAAAAAGGATCTTTGTATCTTTTGTCCAAAAGTTAATCCGTTTCTTTTGCTTATTCCCCATGTGAAGTAATTTAATCCTGCAAACTGCGACATTACATTTGGTTACCATGGAAACTATTGATACTACAAATAAACTGAAGATAGTAGGACTAATTTTCTGCTGTCACTCCAGTCCAACTTATTTAAATTAATCTGGCTTGCAATCAAGAATTTAGCCTCATGATAGTAAGAGACTAAGCAGCAAAAACAGATAAAATCTGAAGAAACAAAACTATCTTCACCCAAATGTCTTTAGCAATAAAATCAATGGAGAACTGCAGAAAATTCCTGATATTGAAGTAAAATATTTTTTCTAAGTGGAATGTCTTTCTAAGTTTTCCAAGTACATCAGTTGCTGATCAATCTTTTTATGCTAGGGAAGATAATGACGGTACAATAAAGGTGCATCACAACTGCATCTAAAATATATTTTTAATTAAATTTCAGCCTTGTTGTATGAAACAAGCTGTAAATTTTAACCTGTTTCTCTGGAAAAAAATAACCCTCAAAAACCAAAACCCTCTCCAAAAAAAAACCAAACATAAAACAAAAAACACAACCTTCCTAGATTTTCACATGCAATAACCAAAAATTCTTCCTAAATATAAGAAACTGCATGTTCTCCATAGTTCAATTTCATAGTAATTAAAATACATGGGACCAGATTCAATTCTTAGACACACTGATAAAAATATGGAGTCAGTCATTCACTTAAGGGACCACCATTATTGACTTTGTTGATTGACACCTGAGTAAGGAAGAGGAGACTCTGTTACACTGTTCATGAAATCACTCCCTTGGTGAAGCCCAAATGAAAGTGTTAAAGAAATGAGATTCTGCACCTCCCCCATTGATCTATACAACAAAATAGTTTATAAACAACTCACTTCAATCACCAAAATGATGGTTAACCTGGCACCTCTCCCCTGCATTAAATTCTCATATAGAATTGATGCTGGGCTGTATTGGGCATAGGGGCAATAGTTCATTATGTTGTGAGAATTTCCATAAAGAATTACTTCTGAAATGAATCACTGTGGGTTTTCTGAGAGTTTCTTCATCGGTATATGCATTGCTTATCTCAACAACAGATAGCAATCAGAAGTATTTTAATGTAGTTTTCCCTCTGCTGTGCTGGTATTTAGCAGGCAGTAGATACTCAAGTGAGACTTGTTTCAGAATGTCAAGTTCAAACCAGACAAAGGAAAAGAGATTTTTTCAGTGCTGGGGAGTGTGGAGACAGAATCCGAACTACAGATTCTTTCATACCCACACATAGAAATAGCATCACAAACCTGCTGTATCCCATTTGTTATCTTATTACAGATGTCATTCCTAAAAATAAATTTGTCCTTTGGTTCACCTGATTACAAGATACCATCAGACTTTTTTCTTCCTATCTTTTATTCTTTTTCCTAGCTAGAAGTTTTGTAGATGGTAAGTTTTTAGTCAGAAGATAATGTAAATAACTCCTTAACTGTTGTGTTCCATTACAATAGAACACTGTGACATTACAGTGTTACTGCATCACAGGTAGATTGGCATTCCCATAGGCTTGTATTGGGTGCATGGGACAGAGAAGATTTCTCCCAGTTACATACTATGTTGGGTAGCACTTACCTGTTATAGACTGACTCTAAGGACTGATTCTAACATCTACTACTTCTTGATTATACCTCTCATGTCCAAGCTGGACTCTGGAAGGAAATGATAGTGACACTGTTAATTTATAATTTTGAAATTATATCTGGAAGTTTTACGAAGAGCAATGGCTATTTAAGTTACTGAATTTTATTGTTTTATTCACTTGTAGTATCCTTTGGAAACGACACGATATCATGAGTGCAGTAATGACTGAAGTGTTGCACATCAAATGTGGACAAAAACCTTGCACAACAAAGTGAGCAAAAGCACTGCCAAAGTTCTGTTATCATTAACTTCAATATATCCAATAATAGGGAGATGGATTTTATATTAGGTTACCCTCTGTCTTCTTGGCAGGATACCACAGACATCTATTCAACTCTAAATCTCACTTGCTATCATGAAATGAAAATATGTCATGCTCATGTGATTGACTTTATTAATTTGATAGCAGGTTTTGAATCTGGCACCTTCATCTCTAAAAGCATACTCTTCTAGCACTTGAGCTAACTATCTCTGTTTAGTACAGAAATAAGAGCAGTCTCTTGTAAACCTCTTATGTGGACCAGCAAAGACAAAGACACTTTTTCCTAGTATACGCAACGTATTTCTTTTGCCTGGTGAAACTTGTCTGGAGCATCTGAGGTTTGTCTCTATGCTGTTAGATTTTCATGTGGGAGATTTGGGAGTTAAGTCCTGGACACAACATGGGGTTATGCAGTTTGGCTTTGACCTGGGTAATGCCAGCAGTATATTTATTAACCTCTAATGACACGATCCTTGAAATCAAGTATCCCCTTATTTTCCTGGAGATGAGCTGCAACAATGGTGAACATACATAAGGAACATTGTAGGGGGAAAATAATAGCCTTTGGATAAATATTAGGGATGACATGTGGACTGATATTTGAATCTTATCCCATATCTAGTATTTATACAGCACCAATTATCACAGACTATGTTCCAAAAGTGCAATCTGTATATAAAATTTCAATGTAAAATATAGTTTCAGACATTTCCCCACTAATCAGTAAATATCTCCATTTTGTCCCTTTTTTTGTCATTTTCATTATGCTTGATACAGTAGTAGCAACAACTCTATATACCTTTACTGTTCATGTCCTTTTGACAGGTTTCCTTGCCTCATTGCCGCTTTTTGTCCCACACGCTTCCACCCTTTCTAGAGCCTCTAGGTATCATTTTAGACACCGGCATGTTTTGGTACTGCTGGTCATTTTGAAAAGATTTGTTTAATTATTTAATTTATCCTTACTGGAAGCATTAAAAATAAATGAATAAATATAGATTTCATGGCTCTTCGTCATTTTAAGAAGGATTTTTGCTGTCAGTAAAATTCTAAATAAAGACTTTATACAATTGTACAAAGTCTTAATGAGTAATAAAGAAATATTACATATATATATATATATTCCATATTACATATATTCCTCATTTTTAGAGGAAAATAAGCTTTTTATGCAGCAAGTACATATTTAAATAAAGCCACTAAATAATTGAACAAAGTATTAATGGCAGAGGAATAAAGAAAAAGTGTTAATACACACAAACATATATATAAACATACATTTTCCTCAATTTTAGAGAAATATTTGTATGCAGTTTATACAATTGTTAATAGACTTTATTTAGAAATACACTAAGGTCACAAATTATACAGAAAAAAATATTACCTTAGAGCTAGTTACATTGTACAGGGAACAGTTATTCGAAAGACATTTTTCAGAGACGTCCAAGAAAGTTTTAAGACAGCCCAGAAAGGAAAAAAGGATCAGGATGGAAAAACAAAAAACAAACAACCCCCCGCCGCCATGCATTTCGCCCTACAGAAAGAACAAAAATTATCAGACACATAGATTAACATGATTTTTTGGAGAAGAATCAACATGGGTTTTGTAAAGGGAAATCATGCATCACCAATCTATTAAAATTCTTTGAGGGGTAAAAAACGTGGAAAAGGGTGATCCAGTGAATACAGTATGCTTGGACTTCCAGAAAGCTTTTGACAAGATTCTTCACCAAAGGCTATTAAACAAAGTAAGCAGTCATGGGATAAATAGTAAGATCATCTCATAGATCAGTAACTGGTTAAAAGATAGTAAACAAAGGGTAGGTATAAATGGCAGTTTTCAGAATGGAAATAGGTAAATAGTAGCATCCCCCGGGAATCTGTAATGGGACCGGTGCTGTTCAGCATATTCCTATATGACCTGGAAAAGAGGGGTAAACCGAGAAGTGGCAAAATTTGCAGATGATACAAAATTATTCAAGATAGTTAAGTCCAAAGCTAACTGCAAAGAGTTACAAAGGGATCTCACAAAACTGGGTGACTGGGCAACAGAATGGCAGATGAAATTCAGTGTTGATAAATGCAAAGTAATGCACATTGGAAAACATAATCCCAACAATATATACAAACTGATGGGATCTAAATTAGCTGTTACTACTCAAGAAATAGATCATGGAGTTATTGTTGATAGTTCTCTGAAAACATCTGCTCAATGTTCAGTGGCAGTCACAAAAGAGAACATTAGGATCCATTAGAAAAGGGATGGATAATAAGACAGAAAATATCATAGTGCCACTATATAAATCCATAGTATGCCCACACTTTGAATACTGTGTTCTGTTCTGGTCACCTCATCTTAAAAAAAAAAAAAAAAAGAAAAAGAAAGATATAGTAGAATTGGAAAAAGTACAGAAAAGAGCAGCAAAATGATTAAGGGTATGGAACAGTTTCCATATGGGAAGAGATTAAAAAGATTGAGACTTTTCAGCTTGGAGAAGTGATGACTAAGGAGGGATATGATAGAAGTTTATAAAATCATGAATGGTGTGGAGAAAGTGAGTAAGGACGTGTTATTTACTTCTTCACCTAACACAAGAACCAAGGATGAGTTAATAATGGACTTCCAACTTTATCTCTGTATTTCTTGGCCAATTTCCTGTGTCTCTAATGCTGTTTCAAACACTTTTGTGTGAATATTTTGCTGAGCTTCAAGCAGTTACAATTGTAGCTGTCATATCACAGGTGTAAAGGACCCACAGCTGGCAACTGAGTTGATAATATAAAACCTATCACTCACTCGTGATGCTTGAAGACCAGGTACATGGCATTCATGCCAAGGTCTCTAGGCCCCAAATGAACACAATCAAATGCATAGCTGGAAGCCAGTCTGACTCATCTGTGTGTTAATATTTCTAAAATAGGTATTAGACTTGTAACAATGTGTTTAGACTTTATGAAATGCTTGTATGTTGCTGCATGCATTAATCTTTTTTTTAAATTTGCACCGTATTAAATGTTAACTATTTGCAAAATTACCCATCATACAACCCAGCATACAGCCAAATATTTTCATAAAGCAATTGAGATGTCCCAACTATTTAACAAAACAAATGACAGTAATATGATCAAATTACCAAGTATGTATCTCTATCAGCCTATATTTTTTCCAGCAAAAGCACCTCCTACTTCTGAAGCATACATTACAGCATATAAATTATGCAGGAGACTAAAAGTATGTGGGAAGTAAGTAGCATTCTGAAAGGTGATTAGCCCTTAGCACTATCAGTACAGAAATCTTTCCATTGACATCATTAATTTCAATGACGTGGCCTTTGTTTAAAACACAGAATGTATTGATGAGAAACAAACAGCCCCTAAATATGTACCTTGTCATTGACAGGGGCAGCACATTCTTGCCCACCAGAGGAACCCAGTGACCACTGTGGCTAGAAAGTGAACCTCCCTGACTACTCTGTGCTGAGTATGCACATTTGAGTCTCTGAACAAAAGTCATTCCAATATTTTACTGTATGTAAAGCATTAATTAAAATGCTCTTTTAGCAACAAGAATAATAATTCCCCACCCCCCAACAAAACCACTACAGAAATGCAAAATAAAATTAAAGCGTCTTCATTCAACCAATCACTTTAAAACAATCCTGAACAAACAAGGGATGAGAGCCCAGCAGCATGTCTTGAGGGCCAGTTAATTCAGGCTCTTGGACCCAGAGAGGAAGTCAATTCTAGAATTAGGGACCATCCACTGAGTGACTGATATCAGGAATCATTAGGCTGAGCAACCTGTTCATTGCAGCTATGAAGGGAAAACCTGGAAAGAGAGGTGGTGTTGTTACATACTCGACACTCAAACCATAAGGAACTTAATATGGCCATCAATTCAGAAGAGACCACATTCCAAGGAGCTATCTTCAGACCACTGGTGGCAGGAGTGGCCACGTTGTTTCTCAGAAGGCCAAACCTCTCTAGGAGTTGGTTCTATGCTACCACCTAAAATCTAGTGATTAGTTCCCAGAACTTGGGTTTTTCTAGGCTACTGTTACAATTACAGAGGGTTAGACTTCAGTCAGGGTTCTCAGGACTTCCAGGCTCCCTGCCTGATCCATACTCCCAGGCTGGTGGGTTTCTCAGGGAAGCTGGCTCCTAAGGCTGCAGGAGTCAGGTAGCCTGGGGAACCAGTTGTCCCAGAAGTTGAAAAGCCCTGGGGTGCTTGGCCCAGGGGCAGTAAACATTGCTGGGCTGCCTGGGAGCTGGCATACGCTGGAATCCCCACCAGCAACTGACAGGATTCATGTTAGTTTCACTGATGCCCACCACTGAATAGTCCTGGTGAAACTGGCCAGTGTATCTTCACTGAGCAATTGCCAGGGATGATGGGAGCTTATTGCATTTTGGAAACCCTGTGTATCATTGTTTCCAAAGCAAAGTGTTTTTGAATCTCCAGTTAGCAACACACCCCAGACCTGGTGGTTATTCTTCCATAAGATATACCAAGCTAACAATAAAAGTAAATTTCTGTCTCACCACACTGGTTAACAAGAAGTCAGAAAAGCAGTCTCCTCTTAGATATCCCAGCCCTTGTTTCACTACTTAGATGCTAGACTTTATGATGAGTAGTTATTTAAAATTAATTTAATCAAACAAAGGGTCCTTCCAATCCCAAGAGATCAGTTACACAGCCAAGCTAATACATAACTCAGACATTACTCAATAATCATGCTGCTTTCAATCCTTTAGTATCTAACATCTAAAGGTTTATTCTTAGGGAAAAAGGAAGAAGACCATGTTAAAGTGGTCAAAGAATCACAAACATACAACTACTGCAAAGTCCTTGAATCAGGTTTTAGCAGTGGTGAAATAAACTGCTGATTTGCAAACTCTCTAGATGGAAATTACCCAAACAGCTTGGGTATCATCAGTCCTCATTTAAAGCTTCCTTGTTAGAAATCCAAGTCAGAGAAATGAAGCAGGAGATGAAGACAAGAAGATGGAGATGGAAAAGATGCCTTATATACCTTCTCCCATGTGAGTGGTTTTGCCTTCAGTTTCAGTTAATTTGTGGAAAAATTACAAACCTAAAATGGAGTCCAGGGACACATGAGCAAGGGCATATCCTTGCATGCTTTGTTGAGTCATAGGAACAGCCATTGTCGATGCTCTGGCTGAAACATTCACTGGGAGTCCCCATTGTCCCTGGGTGGGGACAAGCTTCTTCTATGGTCCATTGTGCAAGCTAAGTGTCCTTAAATGGGCCATTAACTTGCATAGTCCAGTCACAATGGGTTGTCTGGCTTCAGTATATAGAGTTTATCTGGTAGGTGTGATTCAGGAATGTAGCATCTATGCAGGATGCCAGTACATAGTCAATATCTATCATTTCAGATAAAAAAAAATCTGTATTTCAGATACAAAATGATATATGCATATAAACAGGATACTCATACTTAGCTAATCGTAACTTGTCCATTGACACCTTATGTGACATACTTTGCATAAGTTTTGTTGCAATTGTATAACAGTGGCAATCACAATGTTATACATGGTTATATTTCAATCATACAACATCACAACTTCTGACTGGCAGAGCAGATTACTGAGAACTGAAATTAGCAAATTGTCACCATTATTTAAAATAGGGACATAATAACACAAGCAGTTACAAACCACTTTGCCTTAAATTGGTGGTGAGAAAAATATCAGAAATAATGCTCAGCACTTTAGTAAAAGAAATAAATACTAGAATTTGACTAGAAATATATTTATTAGAAAGTGCTATTGTATAATAAAGTTCATGATATTTTTGGAGCTATTACTGCTGTTATAGACAACGGAAAAGTACAGAATGTGATATCCTTACATTTTCAATAGGCATTTTATGAAGTCCTACACATAATAAAATTGGTTGAGGTAAGTCACTACCGAGAAAGTAAAATAGTTAGTCAGAAAAGAGCATTTAAGAACAAGAAAAAGTGAATGGGTATAATTGGTAATTGCTCTAGGAAGAAAGAGTTTAGAGGAAAGAGGTTAACAACATGCTAATCCAAAGGTTGGTCTGGACAATTCTTGATTTAATACTGTAATTATTACTCATATTATTACTTTTCAATTCCATAGCTGTTATGGACATTAAGCTTCACAGCACTCCAATGCAGGAGGTGATTATAATTCCCATTTTATAACAGATAAACTGAAGCATGGAAAGGTTAGGTGTATGATCTAGCTCCCATTCAAGTCAATGTAAAGGCTTCAGTTGATTTCTATTGAAGTTAGAGTTAGACTGAAATTACTTGCCCATTGTCACACAAGTCAGCCGCAAAACCAGGAATAAATCCCAGCCCTCCATCATAAGCACTTTCTTTTAGATATTATGTAGTCCTGTCTTGAGTGCAGGAGATTGGACTAGATGACCTGTTGAGGTCCCTTCCAGTCCTATGATTCTGCGATTCTATTCAGACATCTATGCAACAAAATGGGCTCCCTTTGAAGTCAATAGCAAATGCTTATTGATTTCAATGGGAGCAGAACATCAAGTGATCCAACACCAAGCTCTTTAGGGTAGAGGCAGTCTTCTTGTTCTGTGTTCATACAGTTTCCAGTACAAAGGGGTCCTGGTCAATAACTGCAGCTCCTAGGTGCTACTGCAACACAAATAAATAATATTAAATATGTCATTGGCCATAATAGATCCCAAAGGCCAAGAAAAAATGTCTAAATAGCTCCTAAAATCATATTTAGGGTCACAATCCGGACCCCCAGTCCAGCAAGGTACTTAAATACATATGTAAATTTAAGTACATGAGTAGGCTCAGAAATGCTGAGCTCCCATAGAGAATTACTGGAAAGTATAGATGGGTTTGATAGAGGGTGGTGGGATAAACTAGTCAAATTTTCTAGGAGTTCAAAAATCTCACCTGACTCCTAAACAATTTTCTTTTGCTGTGGCAGGTCATAGCAATGTATCCTGCTCTCTCTGACTCTCTTTTCTACAAGAACTCAGCATTCATATGTCAAAAACTTCCGCCTTCCCTAACTGTAGTATTCTCTTTTCCTAAAGGTGGAAATACAGAGAAACGGCACTTACTGTAGGCATGGGGCAGAGTGCATTGATAGAATTAGAGGATCTTCAAATGGGATTATCTCCATATAGGAAGCCTGATAGGAAGCCTGATAGAATGCACTTTGCTTAAAAGATTAATCAGTGGAAATATTTTACACTTACTGATGCAGATATGGGAAGCTACCAGAGAGCATAAGAAGTTATTGTTATTTCATTTCAGAAAGGAGATCTTGACGTAGGTAGTTGGAGTTTGGTAGATGTTATGTATCCTGGATGTGAGTTTACATTAGAGCTATCAACATATTCATGTCCAAACTGAAAATACTGCACATTTGTCCCTCTTCAAATTTGTGGAGCTTCTGTATAATAGCAGACAGAGTTGTGGGGTGGGAAAAGTTTCTTGTCAAATTTTTCACCATTGCAAAATTGTAAAGGAAACTAGGCACATTTTTGTCCATATCTATATCACCATGGTGATTTTCATCTCATGTGATCCTGGGATTCTTTTTCTGAAGGACAGGCTAAAATTAAGCTGATCTGTAAGATATTTAAGAAATATGACTTTTCCGATCAAAACATTTTAGGAACGGATTATGATTATCACTAATTAGCAACATTTCACATTTAATATTTATCACATTATAGTGTACAATGTCCTAATTCAAGCAGCTGTCATCGGATATTTGTTCTGTAATGTCCTTAGAAAAGGCCTAGTATCTCTGTCATGTGATTTAGGCTTGACTAGCCCCTGATTTAATTAATCCTTCACTGACCTGAGGGAGTTGATTGACTGAAGTTAATTGCTTCACTTAATCCTCCAGATTTTCAGTTTTAGGAGATATGGGTAGGTTCTATTTGTTTACTGGTTTCTTATCCCAGTATCTGAGATTCTAAAGAAACCTCACAAGTTAGTCATCTATTTTTGTATTACATTTTTATTAGGTAATTATTTATTTGGTTATTATATGTACTGATTTTTATTTTATTGAATTATAACCAAAGTCAGTTCTCTTCTGTTCTGATGCAGTATCAGCAGAAGCATCATCAGAGATGGTTGTACTTATTCACTGTGAAAAAACTATTCAGCGGTTTTATCCCTTTTAATGTGTTTGAGAATTATTCATGAGAGAATTCTGGTTTCTGTGAATGTATTTGTTAGCCACAATTAATTGACAAATAGTTTGGCTGAACAATTTACAAATTATAGGTTATTTCTCAGGCTGTTTAATTTGACTCTGCTATTTGTGATGCATGACTGGTGTCACATGGTATTATTTCAGTTGCCTGATTGGATGGCTGACTCAGTTTTTAAAGAGAAGAGTAACAAATGATGGATAATAAATAGAGCATACTGTTTCTGTAGGAATGCACTTGTCTGCATACAAACATGCTTTTAATTCAGGACCTATTTTGAAAGCTGAAGTAGGACTTAAGTGGTGCAAATACCTTGTGTAGACTTTGAACAGACTGAATTTCACCCTTATACTGGTCACTAACTCTGGGTCACACTGCTCTTTGCTACTGAATTCCAATATTCCTACCTATCAGGTTGGACATTTTGAGCAAAGGTAGGTTTTGCATTTTTACATGTTAGTTATTTTTCACACACAAATGTCCCAAAATTTGACATGAAACAGAACTTTCAGAGGACTACATCACCCAGTGTAGAATGGCAAAAATGTTTATGACATGATGTTCATAATTTTTATGGTGTGCTAAGGTTTATCAAAGCTTTAGACCGAGGACTGTTTGCACTGTATAGAGCACTAAGGAGTGAATTTTACGTGTAAGAAATTTCCTTGCATTTGTGGGTTTAACATTTATTTTGGAACTGTCTTTATTTGAGATTTCAGCATTTTGTTTTAAAGGGGATTATATATACAGCTAGCAAATATTAAGCCACGATGTTTTCTATATTGCTATTCATGAAGCATTTCCCCTTAAGGATTATGGCCAGCAAAATATTGTTTATGTATTTTTGTTCATTTCTTTCTTAATTTGCCTCCATTTAGCTTGCTTCCCAATTGTTTGAAAGCAACCTATGCTTAATCAGCCTGTGCTTTGGAAACAGGAAAGCTCGTGAATTCTATAAACGTCCCTGAGATCATTTTTCCTGCTCTGTTTTGTTAATGTTACCTTCATGGTAAAAATGTGATAAGTATTGAAAGAGCAATTGGCCTGTCTGTGTTCTAACAACAAATTATTTTAGGGGAGGGGTGTTTAGGGACTTCATATGTATCCCTTTCAATTTGCCTAGTGAGGAAGAACATGAAAGGGTTCTGTCTCATTAAAAAGGACACTGAATTACAGTTGTGTTAATATTTACCTTGATCCTCAATGTAGTGTGAGCTGGGAGATACCAGACTCCTTGTGCTTAAACAAAGAACTCAAGTGACCCCCTACCCAGAAGCTTTTCACTTTATTAAGTCCTTTTTATAAAATGTTCTGGTCCACTCCGGTAATTGAAAGGCCAAGAACTCTACAAGTTTAACTTTTCTTCATGCTCACCTCCACATGACCTGAATTTAAAGGTTCAAGACATTTGTGAGCTTCAGCTCATGAAAGCTCAGTGAACACTGGGAACATCTGGGAAACTAGTAATCCTTGCCCTGCAGCTGACCTCTTCAGTTTATCCCGGAAAAGGTACTCCCTTCACTCTCCATGTAGACATATACAGTAAGAAGATAGGGTATTTTTGGAGTCCAAGTGGCGGCTGTGGACTGGAGAAGAACAGGCTGCTATAAGTTCATCAAACTCATTTATATATATATATATATATATTTTTTTTTTTTTTCCCCCTCCTACACAAATGTTCACTTTAGGGGCCACAAGGTACTGATCACCACCCCACTGACTGCAGAGAGATGAGGGTACCTAGACTTTGCAGGATATAAATCTTAAAATGATTTGTGTGACATTGTGCACACATTTGAAGAATTGGTACATTAAAAATTGACTAATATAAAACATCTAGCTCATCAGTCAGCTTACTGCAAATATAGAGGAAAATTTCCTTCTGAACTGTGGTATGAAAAATTGAACAGTTGCCATGTGGCATGACCTTCAACTATATTTGGTCTAGGAAGAGTTTGGGTCCAACCATTCACATGCACTTAGACTCACTGACTTTAAGGTCAGAAAAGACCATCAAGATAATCTAGTCTGACTTCCTGCCCATTGCAGGCCACAGAACTTCATCCACTCATTCCTGTAATAGATCCATAACCTCTGACTGAGTTACTGAAGTCTTCAAATCATGATTTAAATACTACAAGTTACAGAGAATCCACCATATACAAGTTTAAACCTGAAAGTGATCCACACCCCATGCTGCAGAGGAAGGTGAGAACAGGAGGGAAATTCCAATCTCACCCGGGGGGAAAATTCCTTCCTGACCCCAAATATGGCAATTGGTTGGGTCTTGCCCAAATGCTCAGGATCTACCAGCCACACACCTGGGAAAGAATTCTCTGTAGGAACTCCGAGCCCTCCCCATCTAGTGTCATATTACTGGCCATTGGAGATATTTGCTACTAGCAGTCGCAGATTGGCTACATGCCATTGTAGGCAGTCTCACTATACCATTCTCTTCATAAATTTATCAACCTCAGTCTTGAAGCCAGTTATGTTATTTGTCTCGGCTGTTCCAGAACTTCAGTCCTCTGATGATTAGAAACCTTTATCTAATTCCAAGCCTAAACTTGGAGGAATCTCTAGAACATACATAACTTTGATTGCATTTAGATTACTTAAATTAATTGGAAACTAAACTATGATGGATATTTAGACTAGAAATATTTACTAGATGCTGTTTCACCTCTGCTAAGATTAAATTTAATTCTCTGAGGTGTTAAGTACCTCTAGTACAGTGCTGTGTACTCCAACTCCCATTGTACGGGGAAATTTCTAACAGATCAGTAAAAGGCCAAGGACCACTAATGATAGTGTAATATTGATTATCATACTTGTCACTAACAGCAGCCAAACCAATAGGCCTTTTTGCAGGTCTGTGCAGCAGCCGTGGCCTTAGCATGACTAAGCCAGGAGGGAAGGGGCTTTGGATGACCACAGGAAAGGAGCCTCTTGCTCAACCTTTGCTTCACTCTGCGTCCTTCCTGATGAAGTCACTGTTGAAAGTACTGAGGTCTATGTTTTAAGAGAAAAATAGGAAGCTTATCTATACTTGCTCTCTGGGATGTGTTTGTCAGGGTCTCAAGGCATGCGGACTCTGCAAGAACACATCTGGCTAATTAGTGACCTGAGGAAACCTCTTGCTTAACCTTTGAAATTGCTTGCCTAACAAGTTTTTTTGATTGACGTGTTATTGTCTACTAACAAGGATAAATAAGGGGGAGACGTTTGGGCTAATTGGATCTCTTCACAGAGCCTCTTATGGTCCCCATTGGCAGACAGATGATTCACCATTGGAAGGCTGCCACTATACCACTTGAGAACCACACCAAACGTCAGTAATTATTGAGGGCTGGAGGTGTTTTACGAACCTGTTGCAGACATATGTAAGTGCTAGGGATTAAATAAAGTATAGCTTTAAATGAGTGCACTCATGTATTGTACTGTTTGTGCCAGCCATCTATCGGTTGGGCGGCTGTGTCTCCATTGATTTATTTCCTGATACCACCTTGCACAGAGTAAAGTTACCAGGAGCTTTGGATGGAGAGAACCCTGGGTAACACCATGACATTCAATAGAAGATGATGGTGCTCAGTATCACATAGGATGCAACTAACGCCTCATAAAATTGGGCCCATTAATATGCCCAAAGTACAACTGGCAAATGTTTAGCCTTTTGCGAGTTCTGCTGGGTGTATTTTTATTTCATTTCACAATAATGCAGAGTAGTTTGTAGCTGGAAATTGGTTTCCCTGTCTGCCAATCACCGTTTTTTTGCTCACATAGAATTGGCTTTTTTACTCCTACCCTCTTCATTGCTGGCAGTGGGTATTTTGCTATATTCATTAAATATAAATGTATGGAGAAATGCAATCAGGTTTTTTTTAAAGGATTAAAAAAATCCCAAACCCCTATTGTATTTCTGCTACTGATTCCCAGAAGAGAAAAGAGAGAACATAAGAATAAAAGACACTGTAAATATATGAAAGGAAGAAATTATAATGCAAAGTGTGGAAAGTAATTACATAATCTTATACTATCTAATTAATAGTCAAGAAAACTAGGATGATGATGTCAATCTCAATTTTAACAGACTTTAATTAAATAAATATTGTCAAATGCCAGTATAAACCCCAAAATGTAAATAACAAAAGCTTCTTGAGCTGACCTTAATCAGTGCTGCTTACAAAAAAGGCTGTATTTCTGAAGTCTGTTTTACTACATATGATAAGTAATAAAATAATGGATTTGGCAAACATGTTTTCATTCTATGATAGGATTATCTAAATATATGGAAAAATGTTATTGCATATCTGTAGGTAATCCTTCCAGTCTGAAAAGAAAAGACTGTGTCTGCGAATGCCTAAGATGAATATTTCTCTTTGTATGCATCTTTGTCTTGAACAGTTTTATTTTTTGAGAAAAATTAAATTATGCTTCTTTCGATCAAAGAGGGCCTGATTCAATGAATACTGAAGTCCATCAGATGTTCCCATGGACTTCAATGAGCAGTGGATTGGAGCCTTTGTTAGTTAAGCTATTTTGGCAAATTCTGGGTGTGTGAGTAGGATGAAGTGAAGGAAATGGGAGGTTTAATGGAATGGCAATTAGATGGATTTATACTCTATGGCTAAAACTTAGCCCTGGTGTAAGTGGGTGCGAAGTCTGTGAAAGTCAAGGGGAGTTGCTCTTATTTATTCCAGGGCTGAATTTGACCATAGATCACTAGTGTGATGAATTTGATCATAGTCCCTATTGTAATTATAATTGTCTCCTAGCCTGCTGGTATTCTGTATGAAATGAATTGGTCTGGTACCTAGTGGACAAATATCTATCACAAGAATATTCACCTGTTAATATTAGTCTCAGGAGAGAAGTTAATGAGGCAACTTGTCCTTCCATAGTGTGACTAGGTCAACTGAATCAAACACAGCCTTAAGATCGACATATGCAATGTACAGGGACTACTGCAAATAATGAATCATGTGGAAAAACTACTTTTATCCTCCAATTTTGTCTACCTCATCTGCACTCTGTCCGTTAACCATCTCCACTATGACAACTTCTAATATTCATGCCTCTGAACAGCTTTAAATGTTTGCCTTTAAAAAAAGTTGCCAGAAAGCTATATTGTTCTTTCCCTCCTCCCCTCAAAGTGGAATTTGTTCCTAAAGGTACACTGTCTTGAGGTACAAGATACACAATATGCAGTCCTGGGCTAGTGACAAGCTTAAGGCTCAATATTTCGTGATTCATCAGGGATCTAAACAGGAGCTTCATACCACTGCCAAGTGATGATTCCCAGAACTTGTTTCCAGCTCTGCTCAGAGGTTTGGAATACGAGGCAAGGCAGATGAATGAAGTATGATAAAATTATCACATAGATATCAGCACCAAACAGGTGATTTGACAGATAGATGTATCCATGGAACAGTATAAAGATGCACCAGGGAAGAAAAAATGGAAACTGAATGAATCTTATGATTTTGAGAAGTGAAAGAATTTCTTTGCGGGATAGCTGTAGTGTTATATAAAATATGAGACAGGAAACTGAAAATAGTTGGGGCCAGCTTCTGTGCTGTGCCTCTCAGTAGGTATAAACCAGAAAGTTCAGCTAAGGCAGAACAAGCCACCTTTACACTTGCCAGACTCTGTAGTGCAGCCCCAGAGTCATTTTGATCATTCCTGGAATCTGTTCCAATTTTGTTATCATTTTAAACGGCTCCTTATAGCCTGCTCTACAATACACAATTACTAGGGCACAAAGCACTCTGGCCCTGCCCCTTTCTGTCAACAGTCACCCTCCTGCAGCCAAGGTTACGGAGCTGGGGTGGTATACGTTCATATATGTTGCACAGTTGGTGGACATCAGCCCTGTGCTCTTCTGACACTGGGGGAATTCCCTGCAAGATTGTAACAATGAACATAGAAGGACCGCAGGGGCAGCTAGAGCTTGGTCCTTGGAATTTGAGCCTCTTTGAGTGTAAGGTGTGTGCATAGAAATTCAACCTTCATTTCTGCATGGAATTTTAAAGCAAGAAAACATTTCACCAACGTTAAGCTTGAAATCAGCTGCCAGAGAGCCAGAACCATCTCCTCCATGCTCAGGCGCAACGTCATCATGCTCTGCTGAACAATGAGCCTAAGAACACTTAGCCAGCACTTACAGGTGGGGTCAATGCCTGGTCCTTCTCATGAGTAAGATTAACAGCCTGTTACATCTCCTCCCTCACAGGATACCATTGAGCAGCTTTTCTCCTCACTCCTCTTGGTGAGTTTCTGGTGTATTCTCCACACATGGCAAGTCTGTAAGATCCCTCACCAATGTGCCTGACTAACCAAGACTTACCATCATTCCTGACTCCAGCCATAGGACATAACGCTTATCTCATACCTGGTCTGTGTCATAATGTATCACATGGGCAATTCTCTGTCTCCCCTTCTCTGTCATTTGCCATGCTCTGTTAACAAGAAGACTCTGCCAATTTCAATTCTTATATAAAGTTATACCATACCATACTTTCAAGATCATTAACTTGTATAATTCTTGTCACTAGAAATTATTATTGAAATGCAAGTTTTATTGAAACACTTTGCTTGCCAGCAAGCACCTTCTTTGTTTAAAATCGTCAGGGTAATTTCTTCGAGAATGAATAATATATAACCAACATATAGGAAAAATTTTTCCTCAAGGAGTAGGCACAAGAAAGACTACAAAGATTTAATATTTCAATATGAGTGTTATATAGTATAAGAGGGGATTAGCCAAACAGTGACTTTTTGGAGCAGGGGTAACGAGCTACATAAGGACATAATAGAGGTAAGATTATTGACAGCACGAAGAATAGTACCAGAACAGCAAAATCTATTGTCAGGATTATATCATGTCGGGCAGTATAGGAAGATGCAGAAAGGGACAAGAAATTAGAGTCAGGAAATTAAGGGAGTGTCAGACTGTAAAAAACCCACAACTTTCCTAGTAAAAAGCAGTCTTTTTTCTATGTCCACAAATCAAGATATGAAATAAGCAAAAATAAAAGCTAAAAAAAAAATCCAGTTGATATCCTGCTCAGTAATCAACAATATTTTTTATTTAGATGTAAGATTTTCCCCACAAACCTATTCTGCTTGTATTGCTGTATTTTACAGCTATAGAAACTCATGCAAACCCACCGAGGGAGCCAATGCAACCCACCGAGTTCTACAATGTAGTCAACAGTGACCGTCATCTTAATATGCAATTCCATATCCATGGAATTTATGGATGCCAGCAGCCATCTTGGATCAAGCTGAATTATCATTTACTGGAGCCAGTAGTATCTATAAGCAGATATCTGCATTAAAGATGAGGACTTTAATATTCCCAGAAGTTTTTACAATTATGTTTTCTCAAGAAAGAAACTATAAGCAAAATATATGAAGTCTCAATTTGCAATCCTGGAGGAGATTATGCAGACAAACCAGGAAAAAGTATCCCCCATTACTTACTTCAAATACAACAAGAAAAACAAATAAGGAGAAATAAAGTTCATGAGAGATACGGTATGAGGGATGCATTCTGTAATAGACATTTTCAACTAACTCACAGGGAGTACCCTGAAAACAAGCTAGGGAGTCCACTCAAAAGTGCAATACATATAAAATAGCTTTACAATTCTTTAGCTACCAGGAAAAATAAGTAAGAAAGTAAAATAAATGTTGTATAAGAGAGGGATTTAGGTAAAGATAAAATGTTGATAAGGAGTAGTCAGAGATTTATGAATAGACAAGGTAGGTTCCATAAATAGAACATATAAAATAATTCTGTATAATTAAATTAACAGAACAGACAAACCACCAGAGAGGTTACATAATATAAATAATCATAGAATCATAGAAGATTACGGTTGGAAAGGACGTCTAATCCAACCCCCTGCTCAAAGTAGAACCAGCCCCAATTAAATGATGCTAACAATGAAAATTCTAACAAGTGTAAAACTCAGAAACTCAGTGGCATATGGTGTTGGGCAGTAGAGGTGGGTGGGAATCTGTTTTCCCACCCTGTAAATATTTTCAGGTTCAACATTTTTCCCATTTCAAATCAGGCTGGAAAGTAAAAAATCTCAAAAATATTCACAACTAAAAGATCAGTTTTCTCAGTTTGGATCAAATGAAATGATTCATTTTGATAATTCAGAAACATCTCAACAACAGCTGCCCTTAGCTGTGGGAGTCTTGTCTATGCCTGTTGTGGATCAGCTCCCTGAAACCACCAGCCTTTGGTAACATAAGCACTGTCTGCCAGGCCTCGCTGTGTCTGTTCAGGTAAGTAATAGGCACACCCCAAGCCCATGGTCCTCCGAGCATCTCTTTGGAGTGCTCAGCTCCTTTCTATTGAACAGTTACATGTCTCTTACAGTTACATGTCTGAAAACAAGGATTAGTTTATTAAGAATTTAGAACAAAACTATAACAGGGTATCTAGTGACTACCTAACTAACAAAGCATTCCCCTATTTCCTACATATAGTTTGCCCCAAGTTCTTTCCACAGTTTTCAACCCATTTGGTTGAAACCCCTTCTCATAAAAATCAATCCTAGCAGCAGCTTATCCTCACAGACTGAAGGAATACTTGGCGGTTCATCTGTACCCTAAATACAGTTTTGAAAGTTCGTTGTCTTTCTCCTAAACAGGGCAGCTCCCGCTGTTAATTTTTTTTCCCCTCAGCCCCCGAAATCTATTCATTAACATTTTGCTCAGACAGTAAATGGGGATTCATTGGGAACAATACAATACTTATTTGCATATGACCAGCCAGACTGAGATAAGCATCTCTCTCCTCCACCCTCACGTCCCAGTCTCCTTTGGGTTATTTGTCTTAACTCACAGACCAAGAGAAGATAATTTTTAATATATATACACACAGAACTCTTCACATATTTTCCATACATATTTCTCACAATGATTATGATGACTTGTGTGACACAGGCTTTTGTTAGAGACTTTACATGACATTCTTTTGGTGCACCCAGGGGATCCCTGTACCCCCCGTGTGCCCATGCTTTCTGGCAGTTGACAGCAAGAGATCCCTTTGGGTCATGCTTATCCACATCAGGTTTGGACAGATATTGAGAGAAATTCACCATTGTCTTGGCGTGTTTAATCATGCATTGGAACAAAGGCTTGCTGACATCTAAAGGAAAATGGATTATATTCTTGGATGTCTGCATGTCTCTGAAAAACACAAGCTTTAAAATGAAGAGTCTGCCCAGGATTTCACCAGAGTATGGCATCTGTACCTTGACATGGAGTTACATGTAGCCTAATTTTCAAAGCTCGGGAAAAATGTACGTTTTTTGCCTTTCAGATATTTAGACTGTATTAATGGAATTAATCTCTACTTACTGTTACTCTTTGCTTATGCATGTAGATCTGCCCTTGCCCATACAGAAGCAGGAGAGTACCACCTCCACAGCTCTGTTTTCCTTCCATTGCATACCATGGAAGCATCTCAGCAGAGCATAAACTTGAAAGAGGCTCCAAGGGATTTTGGGGCAGGAGGGTATGGAATGGCAAGTTGCTCAATTTCCATCCCTGCAGCCCCTTTTCCCTCAGAAGTCTGTGCAGAGAATGTGAAGCAGAGCTTCCACAGAGGGACCCAGCGTATGGCAGATGACCCTGTACCTTTTCTTTTCTGTTAACCCCAATAAAGAACTGGCTTTATAACCCAATGTCCACATGAGGGTTTGTCAGGAAGCCACCAAAGGCTCAAGCCTATAAGATAATATTTTTAGCAGCTATAAAGTTTGTCTAGGAGCTAATAGAGCACATTACTAAGTATCTGAAAAGGTCTGGTGTATCATAATATTCATGGTGACACCTGCATTTGTAAGTGAATCTTTGTTGTACTATTAACACAAATTATTCTGAAAAATGAGGAAAACAAACATTCTCCATGTTTTAGACTTCAGGGTAAATGAAAAAGTCCTGAGCAGGATTTGGCTTCAAGTATGGCATTCTGCCCCTGGTAAACTGCCAATGAATCCTTTGATTAGGAAAAATGTGGGGACCTCTGGTTTAGAATTTAGTGGGAGCTGTACCTGAGACATTTCCTACCCTTAAGGAAGGAAAACAGTCATGCTCCAATCCTGTAAATATTTACTAACATGCTTAATTTTGCTCTGATGAGTAGCAGTCAGTGAGGCTACTGGCATGAATAAAGTTAAACACATTTGTAGGTGTTTGCAGGATTAAGGTCTTAGTGATCCAGACATATTTTCTATTGCATTTTCCATATTTTCTATAGACATCTTTCTCAGCCATTGCCCATTAACACGTTTTAAATTAATTATGAAATCCATGTTCTTGCCAATTAAATTTATGCTCACAAATTTTATTTTTCTTCTGGGACTACACAGGAATATTTTATGTATTAATCTTATTTAAAATGAATAAATATGTAATTAGCTAGAGTATCCTGTAAGCATATTTTCATTTTATTCTTTAAAAATTAAAAATATCTTTTACATTTTGCATAAACGCTATGTAATTGGTAACACCTTTACCCAGATACACTTTGCCACCTTACCCAGATTGGGTAGTACCTTACTCTGTGAGGTGAAATTTGAGAAATTACTATTAAATGTGAACAAGAGCAGTAGAATCTTGCCCTTAGTAAGTAGATCAGGCTATAGGCCTAATTTTGTTGTTGGTTTACTGTTACAATAGCTCAAACAACCGTACAGATAACTGAAAAGACAAGACATCGAATATTTAGGTACGTCGTAATTGGACGAAATTGTTTTGCATTTCTACTAAAGTAGAAGTGGAGTAGTTTTTTCATAAATTACAGTGTTGAAAGTTCCTAGTTGTTCCAGTTGAGGTTAATTGTACACAGTCAGTTAATTGCATCTTTAAAATCTAAAATTAGCCTGTCACTGCATAGAGATATAGTCTTGTAAACTTGTTGTCATGTCAAGTTGACAACTTTCACAGCATTCAAAAATCTCATTCAAAATCCCTTTTGTGATTCATCAAGAAAAGTAATGTTTCTGTATCCGTGAAGAACATCTGCAAAGCTTCAATTCTATGGCCCTTCCCATGTACTAAGACTGTTTTAAAATATATTTTTTCCTTCCAACAAATCAACTAAGTGGGATTAACCACAGGGTCAAATAAATAGGAGTCTGATGGACTTTCCTAAAATTCATTAGATTGCAACCTTAGCCTGATCAATCTGACCAGACGGAATAGATCAAGGCTTTCTATGGTGAACCTTGGTAGGTCTCTTGTATGGGAAATCACTTTTTCCTTTCAGTAAATTGACCAGGTGGGATTTGTGCTATGAGTTTGGGACTGAGGATCACAATTTAAAACTTAGTATAATAGAGACCACCAAAACAAATAATCGTTAAAGGACCAGTGTATAACCCCCTTTATCTGAAATGATTCAGGACTACAAACATATTCAGAAACCAATAGAAGTTATTTGTGGCCCAGGTCCCCACATGAGGAGTGGGGAAAGAGTACACTTTACCGGGGCCCAGAGGCCCTGGGGGGCCCAGGCCAGGCTGCAACACCCATTACCCGCATTACAGGAGGGGGCCCGTGTTAAAAGTTTGTACTGGGCCTGAAAAAATTATGCTTGGGCCCTGTTTGTGGCATATGGCGGAAGAACAGGCCCAGTTTCTTGTCTAGCTCATGCTCATTTTACTTCAATCTATTTCTAGACACTAACTTCCAGAATTTAAGTGGAGAAGCCAGAGGCTAGACTGTAGAAACACACAGAAAAAGGAGCTTCCCATCAATTCTAAACAATATGCTCAAAGGCATTCATACCACAATGATAAGCATAAGAACCTGAGTAGAATAGAGCCACTGCAATAGAATAATGCCGTGGAAATAGGTAAAATGTCTTCTCATAAAGGAGAGCTGCTTAGTCATTTCATTATGATTTATTTCTATGACAGTATTGCTTAGATCCCGATGTCCAGAATGATTATTACTGAAATGTATTGTAAGCACAATTATTGAAAAAATATGAACTTTAGATTAAGATTGTCAACAATGTCTTCTGTTAAATCCAAGCTTGTCAGACACATACTACTGGATACATGAAATATAAAGCTAATTTAAGTAAAAGTGAGATACAAAAAGGTATGATTTGCTAAAATGCCTAAGGATATCAGGAACCCAGCACCCACTGATTTTCAAAGGAATTGAGGCCCCTAAGAACTTTTGAAAACTCTCACTGTAAGTGATTTACTTTAGCAACACTGTGGTCTTCTGGAGGAATGGACTGAAAAGTAGGGCTCGAACCCTCCTATTGACACTGATTTCTTGAATGACCTTGGGTACATCACTTAAGTTCTCTGAGATCTCTGTGAAAAGTTTTAACCAGGTTTATCTAGCTTTTACTATTCCCTGAGTTCCTTTGAGAACTGCATCAGTCACCTGAAGGTAGAAACTTATTCAGGATAGCTTGAGATAAGCAATTTCCCCTGCCTTTGTTTGAAGACAAAAAGTAAAAGATAGACAGAGCTGGGGAAGAAAAATCTTGTTGTCATGCTGTCTGGAATGGCTCACAACTGAGAGTGCCAACCTCAGGGCAGACTGTCAAAAAGTCACCCCAAACTGGCTGTATGTTCTGTAATTTCACCAACACAGTTACAAATGTGAACTACTGAATCACTGTAGCAGTCTTACCATGAGGTCACAGACAGTCTCCTTGAGCTCTCCAGGCTATCCGGTCACCCAGGCAAACTAGACTTAGTGATAAATAGTCACTTACATAACCCCTCTCCCCCAAATAATATTCAGGTTGCTCCCAGTCAGTTACCCAAGATCGATTTGCACTTTAGATCTCACACCAAAGACAACGCTGGTAGCCAATCCTATAGTAAACTAACTGAGGATTTATTAACTAGGAAAAAGAAATAATAGAGTTCTTCATAGGTTAAAGCAAACAAGCAAATACACAAATGCGTTTCAGTCTGTGATCCAAAAGGTCCCAGAGTTGTAGTTATCTGTCATTCAAAATGTCTTTCAGGGCTAACCCATGCCAACCAGCATAGGGATCTCTTTTCTTAGGTTTAGGAATCTTTGTCTCTCAGGCTCCAGACAGCATAAAAGAGATGCAGTTTCTCCTTGTCAGGGATTTTTATCCCTTCCACTCCAGAGTCCAAACTGATGGGATGAGTTCATGCATAGGTCTCTCCTTCCTAAAGAGAGTTAGGCCTTGTCTACACTAGCACTTATGCCAGAACAACTTTTGTCACACAGGGGTGTGAAAAAAAACACACACCCCTGAGCGACATGAGTTTTGCCAGCATAAGCGCTAATGTGGACAGCGCTATACTGATGGAAGATGCTTTACCGCCAACATAGCTACCACCGCTCATTTAGGTGGTTTTATTATGTCGGCAGGAGAGCTTTCTCCCATTGACATAACATGGCTACATAAGCACTCTGACAGTGGCACAGCTGTACCAATCCAGCTGCACAGCTGTAAGTTTTAAGTGTAGACTAGCCCCTAGGAATGCAGTCAACAGAGCCTCTGTCCTCTGATGCTACACAATACCTCATTTGCCTTCAGTGGGCCATCTCGTATGTAGGACGAGCCCTTTATCTTAATTAATGCTTCTTTACCTGTTTGGTGAATTACACAGTTACAGAGGTTTGTAAAGCAAATACTCAGTATACCTTGATACCATGGGGTACAGAGATTATAAGTGAGATGAATACATGCAGTATCCTACAAGCATTTTATAAGGTCTGAACATTAAACACATTCTTATCAATTTAGCATCTAATATCTATTTTGATAATGACAACACACAGGTGAGACAGACTGGTTTTCAGCTGTGCATTTGTCAACGTTTAATGAGGCCTGGAGCCCTGGCATAAGCTGTCACTTGGTCTGCCAGCATCGCACCTGTGTTAATTGATCTTCCTGGTTGGTGATGCTCAGGTGCTGAATCTCATTTGTGAAGGAATAATCAGGAGCAAACTCAAATGTAAATAAAATGAAAATATCTGGAGTGAAAGGAGGTTTGGTAATGTACTGGTAAGATATGGTAGAAACCAAACGGAAATTTTTCTGATCATATGGAAATAAGGCTAGAAATAGAAACAGAGATATTTCTTCAAAAATCAGCTGGGATAAAACTATTTAAAGAACCAAATATGGTTATTATTTGTTAGATGGGACCTTGGATGTTTAATAAATGCACTGAATTAGGAGTTTGCATAAAAATGACACTGGTGTGGTGATAGATTGGATGTTACAGCCAGCAGTTTCATGGGTGGCTTTCAAGAATCGTGACAGACGCAAACTAGTTAAACAAGCAAATAAAATTAGCTATTTTTTGTTGCTCATGTTTCCAGGAACAGAAACAATATCTGATGATTCATAATTAAACATAACCTGGCAAGATGTTAACGGTGACAGATATGAGTTTCATGAACTAGCAGTCTCATCATTTAAATTTAGTGTTAATTCCCTGTAATGAAAGTTTAGTTGTGTCTCCTTGGTATCTCCTCTTTCCATGTTGTCCCAGGGTCACTGGAATCTTGCCACTGACTTTAATGGGCTTTGGATAAGAGCTCTCACCTTTCAAAAATACTTTACAACAGCCACCTCTATATAAAGACTGATCCAAAGCACACTGAAGTGAATGGGGAATCTTTCCACCAACTTCAGTGACTTTTGGATCAGGTCCCCAGAGATCTTTCAATTTATGAGTTAATTTACCTTGAGCTGTTGGCGTGGGAGTTCAGGGATTTCACATAGACTCATGCAAACCAGAGTTGGGAAACGGGATTGCTGTGTATAATTGACAGAACTGGCCAGCAAGCTTTGAAGCCAGCAGTCCAGGAAGAGGAACCTTCAACACATATCTCCAATAAGATACAAAGCTGTTAGAATAGAGTAATACGAGTTGTACATAAGTACCCACACAGTTTAAAAATCCAGTTCATGCTATCACAAGGTGCAGGACAAATCAAGTGGTAAATTGTTTAAAATGGACACTGGATGGGAAAATTGTGTGGAAAAAAATAGAAATGTGCTTTTAAAAATTTCTGAAAGATTACTCATTTATTGTTTGCAGATTTTTCTTACAAAGTGCTTCTTGAGAGTGATGTGTCAACTGTAATGACAGTATATCAACAAACACTGACCTTCTGACTGTTCCTCCCATTGTTTTGTATATTTCCATTCTCCCTCCCTTTCAGAAATTAGTTCCTTTGTTCCCATCTCCACCACAATGAATGTGATCTTTGCATTATCTTCTTTACTGATTGTAAACTGTTGCCATACCACTGAAGTAATCTAAAAATAAATGTATGAATAATGGCTCAGATTCACCGGTTTGCTCTGGTTGCTTTGCACTATTCCAGTAACACAAAACAGACATAAGTATGACTTCACTAACTGGGTAAGCTGGGTTTACAGCTGTTTTGCATTGCTAGAGCTGCTCAAAGCAGCCAGAGCATATGGATAAATCTGATCCAATAAAACTTTCAGGGAGAGAAATATAATTGAGCATGTGCTTGAGAATGCACAGCAACAATAACAAATCTAGGGCCTGAACCAAAGCCCATGCACATGAATGGGAATCTTTCCATCAATTTCAATGGGTTTTGGATTGTGCCCCTACTCTAGAGGATCTTTTCATTTAAAGCTATGGGAAAGGAACTTCAGAGGCCTGGCATAAAATAACAGAAACCAGAGATGAAGAAAGCTGTTTGGTTAATTCGCCCAACTTCTTAGCAATGCAGTAACACTGTCTGAAGTATATTTAAGTGCTTTACTCAGTTTAGACTTAAACCTAGTTGAGAGCTTTAAATATCTCACACATTTTTGTAAGCCTTACAAGTTTGGGTATTTTTATATTTGTTTAAAAGCATGGATCATTATGATGCTTTTTTATTCTTAATTCAAAACAATATATGTAAAATAGGTAGAATAGGATCCAGTCTTTCTAAAAATGGGGGCTTGTGTACAAAAAACAAAGCTTCTCTGCAGGGGAATATTGCCTGTGTTAAGCACATTTTAGAGTAGGAAAATAGCAAGGTGTGAATGTAAATTTACAATTCTAAAAACACAGGGCCAGATTGTGGAGCACTTAATGACAGAGATAATCTCATTGACTTAATTGGCACTACTCCTGTAAGTAATTGTTTACTAACATGAGACAGGGCTCCCTTGTCTGGCCCACAGTAATACGCAATGTGAGGCATGGGTTCCATGACATAGTCTGTATTTGTCACTGCATCTTGGAAGTGTCATCTCAAAAAGAAAAGTATCAGACACATTGTGGAAAATATTTTCTCCCTTTTTCCTGTACTTTGCAAAACGGAGTGGAAATCAATCACACACTGTACTTCATCAACAATGCCATAAAAATATGGGGAGAAAGAGTGCACCAAAACCAACTTTTGTTGTCCTATTTGGATCATAAGTTTCTGGGGAAAATGAAGAATGTGAAAAATCTTTTTTTTTTTTTTTTGGTTGAGGGCTGTCTCTTGTTGACTTTTGATTTTTAATTTACCTGCATTAACACAGATCAGAATTAAACAAAAGAAACCCTGGAGAAAGCACTATAAGGTATTAAAAGAATATTAGCCCTACAACAGAAGCAAAATTGCTGCCTGCAAGTAAATACTGGAAAAGTGCTGCACTGAATGGTTCTCTCACACCTATATTAGTGGATTACTTTGTAATTCAAATATGCTGGGAACAAGTTATTCTCTAATTCACCTTATTATCCTCTGATATTTATCCCTAGATATGATAGGTCTGCTGCTCTGATTAAAATTAGGTAAGATCAATCCCTCTCTGACTGTGATAAGAGGGGACCCAGATCTGTCGGAGATGACATGGAGGGCACAGAACTGATTAGTTTCCCTCTTTCTCAATTGAAGTCCTTCTGCTAGTGTGCTACCAGACTATGAGGGAGTGAACTTATGCACCTATTGCACTGCATTGTATTTCAACCCTTTCATGTAATTTTTACTGGGTGGCTTGTTTGTGTGAGCCTGGATGCTCCCAGTGACCTTCTGCACCTTCCATACAATGTACAGAATATATTTTTTAAATAATACATTACTAACCCTTAATAACACCTGTGTTTCCCTTTCTGCCCTAATCACATCTGTTAACTTTTTGTGTTTTCCCACTATATGTAGACACTGTCTTGTGAGATCAGATGATGTTGTTATTTTTAAATATAAGGAGGTTAATTTCAACCATAGCAGTTCTTAGTCTTATCCCTTGTATATTCAGCTCTTTTCTCTGCTCCATTCCTTTGTGAACCAGTGTATAAGCATTGCTGAGTCCATGCAGCATTCCATATTGCAGCATTCGCTCACTTGAGTGTGCTCATCAGGACCTAGCATTTCAAGAGTACTATCATAGCTCCATAGACTATAAGGTCAGAAGGACCATTATGATCATCTAGTCTGACCTCCTGCACAATGCAGGCCAAGAACATCTCCCACCCAACTCCTGTAATAGACTCCTAATCTATGACTGAGTTACTGAAGTCCTTAAAGACTTCAAGGTAGAGGATCCACCAGCAAGTGACCTGTACCCAATGCTACAGAGGAAGGTGAAAAACCCCCAGGGCCTCTGCCAATCTGCCTTGGGGGAAAATTCCTTCTCGACCCCCAAATATGGCAAATCAGCTAAACCCTGAGCATGTGGGCAAGACTCACCAGCCAGACACTCATTATTATTCTCTGTAATAACTCAGAACCCACTCCATCTAACATCTCTTCACAGGCCATTGAGCATATTTACCGCTATTAGTCAAAGATCAGTCAATTGCCAAATTAGGCTGTCCCATCATATCATCCCCTCCATAAACTTACCAAGCTCATTCTTGAAGCCATCTAGGTTTCTTGCTCCAACTGCTTCCCTTGAAAGACTTCTAAAACTTCACTCTTCTGATGTTTAGAAACCTTCATCTAATTTAAAGTCTAAACTTCCTGATGGCCAGTTTATATCCATTGGTTCTTGTGTCCACATTGGTGCTGAACTTAAATAACTGCTCTTCCTCCCTGGTATTTATCTCTCTGATGTATTTATACAGAGTAATCATATCTCCCCATAGCCTTCTTTTGGTTAGGCTAAACAACCCAAGCTCTTGGGGTCTCCTTTCATAAGGCAGGTTTTCCATTCCTAGGATCACCCTAGTGATCCTGCACCTGTTCCAGTTTGGATTCATCTTTCTTAAAAATGGGAGACCAGAACTGCACACAGTGTTCCAGATGAGGTCTGACCAACGCCTTGTATAATGACACTAATACCTCCCTATCTGTACTGGATATACGTCACCTGATGCATCCTAGGACTTCATTAGCTTTTTTTCATGACCATATCACATTGGCAACTCATAGTCATCCTGTGATCAACCACCACGAACAGGTCCTTCTCTTCCTCTGTCATGTCCAGCTGATGCATCCCCAGCTTATAGCAAAAGTTCTTGTTATTAGCCCCTAGGTGCATGACCTTGCACTTTCCACTATTAAATTTCATCCTATTTCTATTACTCAAGTTTACCAAGTCATCCAGATGTTGTTGTATGATATCCTGGTCTCTCTCTGTATTGACAATACTTCTCAACTTTGTGTCATCTACCAACTTTACTAGCACACTCCCACTTTTTGTGCCAAGGTCAGTAATAAAAAGGATTGGTCCCAAGACCGATCCCTGAGGAACTCCACTAGTAACCTTCCTCCAGCCTGACAGTTCATCTTTCAGTTTGACCCATTGTAGTCTCCCCTTTAACCAGTTCTTATCCACCTTCCAATTTTTGTATTAATCCCCATCTTTTTCAATTTAACTAATATTTCCCCATGTAGAACCATATCAAATGCCTTACTGAAATCTAGGTAAATTAGATCCACTGCATTCCCTTTGTCTAAAAAAATCTGTTGTCTTCTCAAAAAAGGAGATCAGGTTGGTCTGGCACAATCTGCTTTTGTAAAGCCATGTTGTATTTTGTCCCAATTACCGTTAACCATTATGTCCTTAACTACTTTCTCTTTCAAACATTTTTCCAACACCTTGCATGCTACTGAGGTCAAACTAACAGGCCTGTGATTACCCGGATCACTTTTTTTCCCCTTTCTTAAAAATAGGAACCATGTTAACAATTCTCCAGTCATACAGTACAGCTCCTGAGTTTACAAACTAATTAAAAATCCTTGCTAATGGGATTGCAATTTCATGTCTAGTTCCTTTAATATTCTTGGATGGAGATTATCCGGCCCACCAGATTTAGTCCCATTAAGCAGTTCGAATTTGGCTTCTACCTCAGATGTGGTAATTTCTACCTCCATATCCTTAATCCCATTATCTCCCCACCACAATCTCTAAGATGTTCATTAGCCTAATTAAAAAACGAGGAAAAGTATTTGTTTAGATATTGGGCCATGCCTAGTGTCACGCTGGCCAGATGGGGGAGAGGTGGCCATTTATTATGTTGTTTGACATCAATGTGTCAAAATCACGGTAATTCATATGAGATATGCCGTGTCTGGACAGGCTATAATGTGCTGAGTAGGATGATGATGTTTATGTTCATGTGTTATATCTGTAATGGAAGTTATGGGTATGTTTGATATATCTGTATTTCAAATTGTGCTGTGTCTGGGTGACACCCCAGACAGGATGGCTGCAGCACTAGCCTGCTTAATGGCCCATTAAGGAAATTCACAGGTACAATGGGCCCAGGGGGAGAAGCCAGTGATGTACCTGATGAGTCACCAGGACATGCTCATGTGCCTCTAGACTCCATCTTGTTCCTGTAAAATTCCAATCAGCATGGCAAAGACCAAGGGACATAAGAGGCAGCTGCCCAAGATCCATTTTGTCTTTAGTCTATCTTTAGTCTCCAGCCTACCTCTGGATCAACTCATCTACAACTGAACTAAACTGAAACTGTGAAACAAAGGACTGAGACCCATCCAGCTACTGGATGTATACCAGAGGGACTATACAAGCCTGCAAACTCCACAATTCTACTAGAAACCTGGTATATATGGACTTTCAAATTATTTGTATGTATCTGATTGCTTTAATTCTTTAACATTTTTTTTATAGTTTGTTTCTTTCTTTTTATAATAAATCTTTAGTTTTATTTACTAAAGGATTGGCTGGCAACGTGGTATTTTGGGTAAGATCCAAACTATATTGATCTGGTACTGTGGCTGACCCTTTGGGGTCAGGAGAAACCTTTTTGGTAAAGAGCATAGAGTTTAAATAACTGATCTCTTTCCTGGACCTAGTGGCTGATTGGGAGCCAGAGACTGAAATGCAGTAAAGGGGGCCATGTATATTTGTATTTTGTCTTCTTGATAACCAGTGTGGGGAATCAGAAGCATTGTTTGTGGCTGGTTTGGAAGTCTGACTTTAGTGTCACCCACCAGGATTGGGAGAATCTGCTCTCCTTTTACAGCCTGCCCTGACCTTGGTATTTTCAGGTGGCTACCCTAGGCATGGACAGGTCACACCTAGATTATCCTTAACCTCCACCCCATCCTCAGTGCTTAGCGGTCCCACTTCTTTCTTTGTTTTCTTCTTATTTATATGGCTGTAGAACCTTTTACTATTGGTTTTAATTCCCTTTGCAAGGTCCAACCCTACTTGGCTTTTGACATTTTTCACTTTATCTCTATACGTTCTGACCTCTAAGAGGTACCTTTCCTTGCTGATCCCTCCCATCTTCCATTCCTTGTAGGCTTTCTGATTTCTCTTAATCACCTGTCCGAGATGCTTGCTCATCCAGCTTGGCCTACAACTCTTGCCTATGAATTTTTTCCCCTTCCTTGGGATGCAGGCTATAGATAGTTCCTACAATTTTGACTTGAAGTAATTCCAAGCCTACTTCACCTTTAGATCCATGAGTTCCTCAGTTCAGTTCATTTCCCTAACTAATTCCCTTAATTTTTTAAAGTCATTCAAAAGTGGCTTCCCCAACAATGGGACAGGAAAGGGTATGGAAAGTAATAGAACTGGTCACTTCCCACTTCAGAAGTTCCACAAAGCTGACCGAATGTTCTTGAGTTAGTAATACCAAAGCCTGTGCTGATATTGTGGGAATTTGAGTTCCTACCAGAATCACTTTCACAACTCTACATAAAGAAAGACCATATAGTATGTGTCTTCTAAAATGAATTTCTTCGAGAATTCACTCTCATTTTTTATCCAATCTCTTCTTTCCAGATTTTCAGTTATGATTGTGTAAATGGTCTAGGCAGCTGAAGAACATTCTACAGAAAAAGAACATCACCTTTCTGATGTTTTGTTTAAATGCATCTTATCATCAGACTATTAAAGGAAGATATTTATTAGGAGCTTTTATAAGACTCATAGCCTTTTTAAAACTACAGAACAGAAAGCAAAGTCTACCTAAGTGGACTACTGAGATTTATTTTAGTGTTTATTCTTTCTTTAAATATTGATTTTTATTGGTATTTTGTTCCTTTCTTTCCCACTTTTTGTGCATGCAGTTGCTAATAAAATGACATTTTAAAAGTAATACTAAGTACACTTGGTCTTAAATGAACCCTTTGTTCAAGTAGTTTGAGATAATATAGTTTACATTTTAAACCAAAGTTATATCAGGGCAATCAATGTTTAAACCATGCAGTTATATTCATAAAATTCACAGTGTGAACTCTCACCAATGCAAATGCAGCAGACCACATTCAGACCTGCTGAACTTACCATTGAGTGCAACGTTCACTTCAGTACTCAGTAGAGAAGCCAAGCAGTTGTACAGGTGTAACTGAGAATAGACGTTAGCCCAATATGTGGTACATTTGAAAATGGAATCTACTGTACAAGCAAGTTGAAGTGTTCCAAATCACTCGGAGAGATCATCTCAGATTATCACTTCTTGGTTGCCCTGCTCTAGTTGTGCCCTTGTTCTCTATGATAAAACAACAATATATAACATGTAGCAGCAGAGATTTTTCAATGGCTCAAATCGGAGTTAAGAGCCCAAATCCCATTGACTTGTTGTGGGAGCTGGATGGCTAACTACTTTTTTTCCCTTTGAAAATCTCCTCTAAAAGTGTAAAAATACATACTGATTAGATCGTGAATATCACCAAGAGGTTGGTTCTTTCTTTCTGACTGAATCTACTTTTGAAATCTTCCATGCCCTCTTCAAGTTTTTCTTGTGCCAGTATTTATAACTTCAAAATGCTTGACCATAACATTCTTATGAATAAAATAGCTTATGAATAAAATAGCTTGGTTTACACTATTGTCATCTCTTGGTTATTCTAAGGCTATTTCTCTACAGGCATAATGGACTTTCCCAGGTAAACAGAGCACAAACTGAGCCACTTATTTACATCTCAGTTACTAACATGCATGACTAGATGGCAGCTCTTTCTAAAGTCCCCGTGTCTCAGATGAATGTTGACAAATACATAGCTGGAATCAGCCTGTCTTACCTGTGTGTTAGTATTGTTAAAATAGATATAAGAATGTGTTTTCTGTTTAGACTTCACTGAACACTTGTGAGTTGTTGCATGCATTAATCTTACTTAGAACATCTGTATCTCATATTATAAAGTAATATTTGAGTGATTGTATTGTGAGCTTCTGACTGAATAACTCACCAGACATGAGAGAGACATTAATTAGTGTGAAGGGCTGATCATCAACAGAAGATGTTATGTCCTTCCCAACAGGAAAGGTCCAAAGATGGATTATTGTGGGATGTTAAAGAGGACAACAGATGTTTGTTGTTCTGCTATCCCTCCCCCTTCGACATGAAGATTGGTCATGCAAGTGGATTCCTCCCATCCTCTGAGTTTGCAATTCAGAGCACATGGCAGTAGGGGGATAAAAACCCCTACCAAGAAGGAACTGATTATTTTGGTGTTTCTTGGACTCAGGGGGTGGGGGAGGGCATAAAGGTTTTCTAGGCATAAGCAAGGGACCCTTGTAGGGTCTTGAGTTAGCTCCAAAGGACATATAGAAACTTCTATAATCAGCAAGCTCTATTATCTTTTGAAACTTATATTGTAACTCATTTGTGTATATAACTTTACCTGCTTTAAGCTTGTAAAAGGCCCTTGTTTCCTTTTCCTATTTAAAAAATCTTTAAATAATATATTATAGAATTGGTTACAAGCATTGTCTTTGGGTAAGAACTAGAGCGCAACTGACCTAGGGTAAGTGACTGGTCTTTTGGGATTGGGAATAACTTGAATACTGCTGTGATTCATGGTGTAAGGAACCATCTATCACAAAAGTAGACTCACCTGGGGATGAGACATATGGAGTACCCAATGGGACTGTCTGTGACTAAATTTTTAGGCTGTTATAGTGCCTGAGGAGTTTACACTTGATAATTGATTCATGAAATCTAAGTGTAGACCTCACAACCAATTTGGTGTTTGTGCCCTGGTTCTTAACACTCCACTCTGAGGTTGGTACTCACATTCTTGAGTTACTGCAGACAGTGTTACAACAGGTCCCTCAGATGACATTTCTCCTTCTGGGCCTGATTCACAGGCCTCCATTTCAAGATTGCAGCTACAGCTATTATCTCCTGTAGGAATACTAGTCACTCTTTCACAGTAGGAGTCATCTGTCTATGATCTACTGATTTCCAAAACTGCATGCAACCTCTTCAATTTAGTCCTAGCACCTGCACCTTCCTCTCTTTCTTGGGTTTACTTCTGAAACCTACATACCTCAAATTACCTTTCCCAGGTTTTATACAGTGAGAAGATATTTATTAAAATACCCCTCACTTCAAATGCCAATGGTGTTACCATAAGTGAGAGATTGGGATATGTTACTGAGAAGCAAAGGAAAGTTTCAATAAAAGCCAGTCTTATTTTTAAAAAAGTTTAAAGAAAGAAATCTGACACAATACAAAAGTCATCACCACAACCCAATTTGTGGACCTCTCATCAATTGCAGGATGCATCACACATGGGAATGAAAGCTTATAGTCCAGTGCACACAGCCCTGCCTGTTTTCACATTCTCTCCATGGGTACCTGAGCTCTACTAGATAAGTCCCCATTAGCTGTTTAGTTCAGTTAATTTAACAGGAAGAGCGTATCCATAATTCCTCAGCTAAAATTATTATAAATTTCCACTTCATTCAGAAAAGAAAGTTACTCAGAAATGATACAATTTGACCAGGTAAATTGTTATCCCATTTAAGAACACACAAAATAATCTTTAAAGAGTTTACAGTATTAAATTTAACCAGTGCAAACAGATACATCAAAAACAAAATGACCAACCAATTTCGAAATCATGTTTCCCAGAATCCTAGAAATGGCTGGAAAGGACCTCAAGAGGTCATCTAGTCCATACCATAGGCCTAAACTCAGGCATCACAATCCAATCCTGGGGTGGGGTGCAGTGGGAGGGGAGAGAATGACCTTCTAAACAGTGATATGTCACACTAATAAAGCAAAAAGAGACCTGTTGCCTGAAATTGCTGCACCAATAAAAGTTTCCTTCAATTGCAGTTAGAAGCTTAAGGTATTAAAAAGTTAAAATGACATTTTTTCTGAAATGCCCAGAGGATCTGATGCCATAAAGGCACTAATCTCAAGGCACTGTAGCAGCACTGATAGCCTTATAAAAATAGACCTATGAAGTATAATAGACCAAAAGCATGTGAATACTTCTGCCAGAGATAAACCACAATTATGTTCAGCTGGAGCACCTAAAATAATTTCATTTTACCAGGAAATTGACCATTACTGATACCTCTGATGTGGATTTATGGGCTCTACTCATGCAAAGAACATCCTGCTTTCTAGATGAATTCGGATGTATGTTGTTTTCTTCAGTACAAAAGCATGTTATTGTTCAAAAGGTTGGTTATCTGGACCCTGGAGACCCTACGTTTTCACAAATGAAGTCAAACAATGTCTATAGTCAATTCCAATTCATAAGTTATATGATAAAATATAAGAGCTGAAGACCACAATAATGAGAACAGAAAAATGGAGGATGCATAGGAAAATGAGAGGACAGTAAATGTTTCTCCAAGCATTCAACTGATTAATGTTTCACCAAACACATTACACAGTCACTTGCTGGTTTAAATGGTGGATTGTCTGTATCTTGAAATCTTGGAATCATGATTTGAAGACTTCAGTAACTCAGTCAGAGGTTATGGGTCTATTACAGGAGTGGGTGAGTGAGGTTCTGTACCCTGTGTTGTGCAGGAGGTCAGATTAGATGATCACAGTGGTCCCTTTCTGGCTCTAAAATAGTCTGTGAGTCTATATTAAATTAAAATTCTCTCTATATATAATGGCTATTGCAACTTCATCCGTCACCTCAGTTCCAGAAATATATTTCTCTTTGTATGGTTTGGTCATTTAGAAAAAACAAAAAGCAGTCCTTTATTGTTTATACTATTATAGATGATGTCTCTGTGCATGTTTATGATACTAATAACACCTCTTACTAGTCTCTAGAGACTAGGGAGTTACAGGAGATGATTAGAAACAGAGTTGAAAAATTATGGAGGTAATCAGAGTTTCAGATATGGAAACAGCAAGTTAAAAAGATGCAATAAAGAGTCTCAGTTTAAGTGGTTCTGGATGACAGAAGCTAGAAATCACTGTCCTGCCATCTTTTAAAAAAACTGGGTTTTCAAAATTCCTTAACTTCAACTTTTCTTTTTTGTACACTATCAATCATTGTACAGTCTACTTGAGATACTTTGAACCTTAGTTATCCAATATCATAAATTATCTAAAACAAGGTTATATCCCACAATCTATATCAATTATTTAGAAAATTTCCCTCATGTATGCAAAACCTTAATCTTAAACTATTCAATATCCCCATTACATTTGGATAATTGAAATTGAAGGGTAATTAGTTGTCCTAATGACAAGATTACTTAGAGCAATTTTCTTAATTTCTGCTGTTTACTTCTATAAAACCATCCCCTCTAGTGAATACTACTTTTGTGAATTTGTCTCTGTCAGAATGGATAAAGTCCATTCTTCCATTTCACAGTTACTGGTTGTTACTCTCCCCTTCTGGATCCATGTTCAATGCAAATTGTTAAAACTTGTTTGGAAATTTTTGTTTCTTTAATCATGAGGCTTGTTCACGCATATGACCCGGGGAGTTGTTTTCCTTTTTTATTTAAAATCTGATTGTGTGATTGTTGTGCATAAGGAACTGAGTCTACCTTGTGAAGTTAAGATTATAACAGGCCAACTTCTGCACTCAGTTCTCATGAAAAACAGAACTACCTAGGCCAAAACTGAGTGACAGAAGAGTGAAGGGCTAAAATCCACTAGAAACTTTGCTATGCCTTCTAACTAACATGGGAAGAGTATAGCTACTAATATATACATTGTGACGAACGCAGGTGATACCTGTATTGTTTTATGGATATTATATGTCCCTCCATTTGATTCTTATTGTGTTGTTTGCTATAGGGCTAGTAGGGGTTAATCCAGACTGGGTTGTTTTGTAGGTCTGTAGGAAATCAGACAAAGGCTTTAGATAACCGCATCACTAATACTCAGAGGACAATTGGACAATACACATGTTCACACCTTTAAAATTTTACCCTGTCCATCAACAACCTGGTTTTGGTGGGGAGGGAAGTTGAGGCAGGAAACTGAAACAAAAGAGCACTGGAAACAGATTAAAAAAGACTCCCTGAAGAACAGGAAAGGAATGTGGAGGTGTTATGGCCGCTTGAAGAAAGCAGAGAGACAGAGAAAGGTCCTGTTGGAGGTGTCTTAAGCAGCATGGCCTGTCTAAGCTTTTGGGGAAGTGCTAAGCTTTAAGTAAGAAAGGCATGCATACTGCATACTGCACGACTGGTAATCGGGGGGGCTATAACCCAGGAACCCAATCAAAGAGTGGGAGAATCATAGACATGTAGGGCTGGGAGGGACCCTGCATTGTGGAAGACTAAGTAAAACTAGACCCCCTTGGCAGGTGTTGTCCAGTCTGATCTTTAAAACCTCCAATGTATGAGGATTCCACAGCCTCCCTTGGAAGTCTATTCCAGAATTTAACTACCCTTTATAGTTAGAAAGCTTTTCCTAACATCTAACCTAATTCTCCCTTGTTGCAGATTAAGCCCATTACTTCTTGTTCTGCCTTCAATGGCCACAGAGAACAATTCATCACCATCTTTATAACAGCCTTTAACATATCTGAAGGCTGTTATCGGGTCCCCTACTCAGTCTTCTTTTCTCAAGACTAAACATATCCAGTTTTTTTAACCTGTCCTCATAGCTCAGGTTTTCTAAACATTTTATCATTTTTGTTGCTCTTCTCTGGTCTCCTGCCAGTTTATCTACATCTTTCCTTATGAGTGGTGTACAGAATTGAACACTGTTCTTAAGCTGAGGCCTCACCAATGCCACGTGGAGTGGGACAGTTGCCTCCCATGTCTTACATATGACATGCCTATTAACAACCCCCAGAATATTAGCATTTCATTACGGCATCACATTGACTCATATTAAATTTGTTATCTGTTATAACCCTTAGATCCTTTTCAGCAGTACTACTACTACTACTACCTAGCCAGCGAGTCCCCATTTCATAGTTGTGCATTTCATTTTTCCTTCCTACGTGAAGTACTTTGCATTTGTCTCTGTAAAATTTCATCTTGTTGATTTCAGACCATTTTCTTCAATTTGTCAAGTTCATTTTTAATTCTAATCCTAGCCTCCAAATTGATTGTAACCCCTCCCACTTTGGTGTCATCTGCAAATTTTGTAAGTATATTCTCCACTCCATTAGCCAAGTAATTAAGGAACATATATTGAATAGTACCAGATCCAGGATTGACTCTTGTGAGACCTCAGTAGTTACATCCTCCAAGTTTGACAATGAACCATTGATAACTACTCTTTGAGTGTAATCTTTCAATCAGTTGTTCATCCACCTTATAGTAATTTCATCTAGACCACATTTCCCTACCTTTGCTTATGAGAATGTCATGTGGGACTATGTCAAAAGCCTTAACTAAAAATCAAGCTTTATCCCATTTACTGTTTCCCACCTGTCCACTAGGTCAGTAACCCTGTCACAGAAGGAAATTAGGTTGGATTGGCATGATTTGTTTCTGACAAATCCATGCTGGCTATTCCTTGCAACCCTACTATCCTCTACGTACTTACAAATTGATTATTTAATCATTTGTTCAAGTATCTTTCCAGGTATTGAAGTAAGGCTGACTGGTCTATAAATCCCCACGTCATCTTTGTTCCCCTTTTTAAAGATAGATACTTTGTTTGTCCTCCTCCAATCTTCTATGAGTTCTCAAAGATAATTGATAGCAGCTCATTCCTTAAGCACTCTAGGATGAATTTCATTAGGCCCTGCTGAGCTGAGTACATTTAACGTATCTAAATATTCTTTAACCTGTTCTTTCCCTATTTTGGCTTGTGTTCCTTCCCCCTTGTTGTTAATATTAAGTGTGTTGAGTATCTGGTAACCATTAACCTTTGTAGTGAAGACTGAAGCAAAATAGGCATTAAACACCTATTCTTTCTTGATGTCATCAGTTATTAGCTCTCCTTCCCTGTGATGTAGAGGACCTATACTTTCCTTCATCTTTCTCTTGCTCCTAATGTATTTAAAGAATCTCTTCTTTCTTTCTGTGTCCTTCATTAGGTGTAACTCATTTTATGCCTTAAATTTTCAATTTTGTCCCTATATGCTTGTATTAGTCTTTTGTACCCCTCCTTAGCAGTTTGTTCATGTTTCCATATTTATAGGATTTCTTTTTCATTTTCAAGTAATTAAAGAGCTCCTAAAGGTGCCATAGTGGCTGTGGAGACTGAATTGCATAGTGGCATCTGCAGCACCACATGCACTGCCCCCGTGGATAAAGAGGCAGCCTAGGGAGGGTTGACTCAGCAGCACGAGCCGCATGTACCTGTCTCCTTATAAGGAAATTAAGTGACCCCACCTGCTGGTGCGTGGTCAGCAACTGCCCAGGATAATTGTAATCACCTGGTTGGCTGGTTCATACCTGCCCGGGAAATCAGGAGCACCTGGTTGGCTAAACTCCAAGCCATGACCTTAGAAGGTCATGCAGCAAATAGCAACCAATGGGGATTAGCCTCTGCTGACCGTGGGAAACTATAAAAGTTCAAACCCAGGTGGCAGAAGGCAGAGAGGAATTGAATCCACCCGGCATATCTCCTGGTTGTGTCGGCTCGGCGGGCTGATGCATCTTCCCTAGCCCGCTTCACTGTGAACTGATCACTCACAGTGGCTCTCTCCCGTCTGCAGTATCTAAAGCAAATGGCAACTGAATCTGGCCAGCATGGTATACCTGTATATAATGTTTGTGAGTATGGATTAACTGTTTTCTGTTGTGTTTGTCTTGTAACTTCTTTGGGGAACTCCAAAACCGGGCACCCTAGTGTCACATGCTGGCAGCCACGCGTTGATCCAGGAGAGATCACAAAACGCTAAAGTCTTGGGGGGCACATTTTGTCCTTTCGTGCACGGAGTTCTCCTGCCCTTTGCTATCACTGTTTGCTGTGCAATTGCTTGCTGTGAAACTGTTTATTATAGAAATAGAACTGTTTTATTATAAGGATAGGACTGTTTATTGTAAAATAAAGGATTTATTGATTAAGCAAACCCCCAGAATCATCACTGTCTCGCTTAACCCCCCCATATCCCAAACCCAACCTATCAGAGAGTTTTTATCTCCATTTCCACAGTGGCCTCTTACTGTTCTTCCAGTCTTTCCTTTCCTTTGTTTAATATGGTCTCCTTGAGAAACTGCCAGCTCTCTCTTGCTCTTTATCCTCTAGATTTTCTTCCCATGCAATCTGACCTACAGGGTCTCCGAGTTTGTTGAAGTCTGCCTTTTTTTGAACTCCGTTATCCTTATTCTATCGCTCTCACTCATTCCTTTTCTTAGAAGCATGAAATATATCATTCTTGAAAACTTTCACCCAAGTTGCCTTCTATCTTCAGATTCACAACCAATCCCCCTCTGTTGGTCAGCATCAAGTCTAAAATGGCTGCCCCCCTACCTACTTCCTCCACTTTCTGAAACAAAAAGTTGTCCCCAGTACAAACTAAGAATTTACTGTAAATTTTCTGCTTTACTGTATTACATTTACGACAGATGTCTGGGTAATTAAAGTTCTGGGTAATTAAAGTACCAGGCCTTGTATATTGGATATTTCTGTTCCAGGTCAGATGAAGACAAAAGTCCTGATATCTGAAAGTGGTGCACTGGAGAGAGACCAGAGAAGGTTGAAAGTGCAGCTAACCTTGTAACCATGACATACATACATAAACATATTTGTATGTATATATGGAGACCTAGCCCCTTGCGTCTTTGACTTACTCTTCTTTGAACTCCCTCCAACTTCATAAATATTTTTTCTGATAATATGGTGCTTAGAAATGGAAATTTTATTCCTGGTGTGATCTAGTGTCATATAGAGGAGGATTTGTTACCTATGCTCCATACTGAGGTACTTTTGCATATGCAGATATAAATGTAGTGGTTGATTTTGTGAGCACACAACCCCATAATTTATTGTCCATTATCACAGGAGGTTTATTTCAAAATTCCTTTTTCCCAGGTTACTCTTTACCCTTGAGTATGTATATAGTTTGTGTAGTGAACAGTATTCACTATTTTGAATTAGCTTTCCCCAGCTGCATTATCTTGCATTTTTTTCACTGTCTCCTTTTGTTATTTTCTATTCATGTTTCTAATCTCTATAACTGCCTTGATATTTGTTTATTTTGACTGGTCCTCTTCATTAGTATTATCTGCAAATTTCATGAAAGCACTGTTTATTTCCTCTCCCTGTTCATTAATTAAGACATTTAATATGACTGTTCCTAACAGATAGCCCAAATGCTATTTATCATTACCATTTTCATACTGTACTCTAGCCAGTTTTCAACCCACATGACTATGTTCCTATTCAAACCAATTTGAATTAATTTTCAATTAGATTTCATAAGGCACTATATAAAATACTTCATTAAATTCCAAGCGTTTTACATCTATCCTAATCCCTTACCTTACCTTACTTGGTATTTCTATCGAAAAAGCAATAACATTTGATTGGAAAGACATGTTTCTTATTACATTTTATACAAAAAAATGATTGTAGTTAATGCACTTGATTACACCCCAGGAAAGCTGGATCCTGCTCCTGGATCTGCCACAGACTTCGTATGTGTCTTTAAACAAGACACCTGAATCTTGCCATTCATCAGTCCCCCACCTGTAAAATGGAGATAATGGTTATTCCTTATCTCACCAGGATACTATGAGATAAATCCATTAATGTTTGTCAGAGGTTCAGATACCATGATGATCAATCAGTGCCAGTGAAAGTCATACAAGTACCCATATTGACCTCACTTTCTAGCTAGAATAAGACCTTGTTTGCACATAGAAGCTGCACCAGTTTCACTAAAATTGGTTAATAACTGATTTAGTTAAGCCAATATAAACTCCTATGTTGACACCAGAATGGTCGGCTCTTGCTGGAATCATCAGTTAGTGTTTGGGGGGGGGCAGTCCCTTCTTAATGCAGAGGTGGGTGAGTAGGGGAGCCCCAGCCCTCCCACTCCAATAGGCTCCGGCCCAAGGCCCTGTGAGTGAGGGTTACCAAACATCTGGCATCCAAAAGCTCCTGATGGCTGCCCTCCCTGGACCACTTCCTACCCTCCCCCCCCCCTTGTCCAAGCTTTGCAGTCTCTAGCACAAAGGTGAGGACAAAAACGGGTACTAACTGCACCTTCAGTCTGCCTGGGCCCAGCTGGTTGAAGCCCTCTCTTGGAGCAAGATGAGGAATGGCATTTGAAATTCCCTACAGTCTGGACTCAAAGAAAAAAGACCACATGCCAGTGGGCGATAGCCAGGGTGTTCTGGAAACCCTGGGGTAAATATCTGGGAGGGTTTAATTTCCTGCAGCCACCCGTTTACAAATATGCAAAAAAAAATCACCCTTCCCTTGTGGAAACTGTTGAAAAAGAAAACTCAATGAGAATGGGGACTGGAGCAGGAATCTGCCGTAAGCACTTTGAAACAGGAAAGCTCTGACAGCTCCGGCTCTAGTTTCCTGATGAATCAAAGCCTTTTGTTATTTTCCTGGCAGCCAATAAGGTAGTGATGGCCGCCATGCTGTTACAAAATAATGAGGAAGGCAAATTGGTACCCATGGCATACGAATCCAAAAAGCTGCAAGGAGCTGAGTTGAATTTTGATCCCTGTGAACGGGAATGCCTAGCAGCTGTCTGAGCAGTGCAGTTTTTTGAGCCACTTACTGGCAATGCACCGATTACTATTCAAAGTACTCACACCCCACTGAAGTACATTTTGTCTCGAAACCTGATGGGAGGAAGTTTCCAACACCCGAATGGCTCAGTGGACTCTGACTCTGGTAAACAGGGGAGTCACAACTGATCCTGTGTCCAAGCCTGATATGCTAACCTACGCCCTAATTGAAAAAGAAACAAAACATGAATGCCCTGAGGTTACACTAGAAAAGAGAATTGCTTGGATGCAGGCTCCCCCCCTTAGAAGAATTAGACAGAGCAGGCCAGGAAGCACACATTTGGTTTACAGACAGGCGTTCTATGGTAATCCAAGGCAAGCGGTGGATTAAATATGCTTGCTATAAACTTGGAGGAGGAAATTCTCCAGGGGTTTTTAGATCATGGCTCCACACAGCACACTGAGTTGCATGCAATATACCAAGTTTTAAGGCAATACGAGAACTCCCCCTGATCTGTATACATTTATGTTGACAGTGACTTTTGTGTAAAGGGGGTGCAATACTGGATGTATGATCAGCAAAGGAATGATTGGAAGGGGGTGGATGGGAAAGAGATCACATATCTGGAGGAATGGAAGTGGACCTATGCATGGGTAATGACTCACTGGACCAGCTAAAAATCAAGCATGTTAAAGCACATGGCAAGGGTTCCACTGCTGAGACTATGCGTTCCCCTGGCAATATGACTTATCAGTCATAACCCGGAGCCAGCAGTGGGCTGTGACGGGCACCGCATTCCCAGACACAAAGTGTACCCTTCAAAAAACTGAAAGGCAGGAGCTTATCAATGCGGCCCACCAATTCATGCATGAAGAGGTAAAAGGGACCCTAAGGAGGCTAAAACAGGTCGCAGAGTGGGAACACATGAAGGATGGAGTGGAAACCTGGGTCCGGAATTGCATACAATGTGCCAAAGATAAAGCCTGCTCCTCCCATCATCAGTCAATAATGCATCAGGGACAGCTTGGACCGTGGCACAGGATTCAGATTGATTTCATTGACAAAACACCTAGGAGTTAAGAAGGTTTTCAATATTTGCTGGTAATCATATATTCCTTTTAAGGAAGGGTAGAGACTTTTCTTACCAGAAACAAACAGTGCCAAAACTGCTGCTAAGAAATTGTTTACTGAAGTGGTGTTTTGATCTGGGACTCCCGAGGTCATTGACTCAGACAATGGAGGCCTGTTTGTGGGGGAAGATATTCACCACTGTGCTAAGTGCCCTGGGAATTACACAGAAATTCCATATCCCTTATAGACCACAATTCTCAGGGCAAGTAGAAAGAATGAATCACACCATTAAGGAAGCACTATGTAAAGTGGTGGATAACACTGATAAGAACTAGCCTAAGAAACTGCCTTTAATTTTAGCTGCTATTCGCAACAGTGATCTAAGATCCAGCCATCCCAGATTCTTTTTGGGCAAGCAATGAGATTAATGATTAATATGGAACAGATCAGTGATCAGCACAAGTACAATCCTGCTGCAACACACACCAACTACTTTCAGTGACTGAAGCAATTACAGGAAGACAAAACCACCCTACAGTACAGGGTGAACCAGGCCATTGAGCAAATGAACAAGAAGATGCCTCAGCAAAAAGCCACTGACACATCACTCTGGGAAACTGCAGACCAGGTGATGTACCTGATACTGAGTAAAGAGGATCATGCCCTTGAATCTAAGTGGATTGGTCCCTACTCCATAGTGGACTGATTGAGCCCACTACTGTATTGTATTGGCAAAGACAGTAAGCTGAAATGGGTACATGTCTCTCAGATCAAATTGTTTTCCTAAATAACTGTTTGATTATTTTACAAGAATATTTGCATTCCAAGGAGCTTGCATGCATCCCACAGTCCCAGATTTGTGGAGATTTTGGCTCAGTTTCGCCACTATCCTTGTGGGGTGTATTGGTATTTGGTTTTGGTTTTGTTGTTGCCCAGGCACAAACAACTCTAGTTTACAAGAGCGTTTTATAGGGAAACCATGCCTGGAACCAATCGAAGATGATGAGATAGCAGTATAAAATGTGGCAGTCCCTAATTCTGGAAATATTTTTCTTCAAAACAATAGAAGCTGTCGTAAGAAAAGACTTGGCCATTCTCACAGGCAGGCAACCCCTGGGGAATGAGTCAATCACCAACGACAATCAATTCTGGACCCCCGTCCATCGAGCCAATGATTCAAATAGGCTGGTAATGATATTCTGCCTGCAGAACATTTTTGGGGGGAGAGGGGGAGAGAGAGTGTGTGTGTGTGTGCATGCGCAATTGCTTTCTGAAATTTCTGTATTCACAATAAACGCGGCTGTGGTGGGGCAGGTAGCCCACCCTGGCAGAGAATGGGTTAATAGAGCCCTAGTGAGGCTGTGGGGGTAGCAGCCAATCAGAAGGGCCAAGGGGGAAGCAGCCAATCGGGGCCAGGCAGACCCATATAAGAAGGGCTACTAGCCAGAGGGAGGGGCAGTCAGTCACCCTCAATAACTCAGAGGGAGAAGGCTGGCTAGCCTGCAGAATGATGCAGGCTCAACCCTGGATAGAGTAGTGGCTGGCTCCAGGGAAGAAGCTCCGAAGCAAGGGCAGGGGTGGACTGCAAGGCAAGCTCCAGGGGAGGATCAACCTCTGGTCCCTGGAGTAAGAGCCGGACAAAGTTGGGAGGACTGACTCCATACAGGGAGCAGCCAGGCCCTTAAGTAAGGGCTGACTCTGGACTGCCATGGCCACTGATGGTGGCTAAGGACTATTGAAAGGGCGCAGCAGCCACCAGAGCGATTCCCTGGGACAGCCAGCAGGAGGCACCACGTTGGTGAGCAGGGACCTGTTACAGCGGTGTATTGCCTTGTCCCCCTGAATAAGGTCCTGCTGTTTATTTCATTTATAAATATAAAAACATTAGATCTAATATTTCATAACTCAGGCCACTCAACCCTCTCTTGTCCTGTAGCTATGTGTTAGATACAATTTGCCATAACTAATCTCAGCATCTTTAGTCTCTGTACTAATACTAGCCTGCCACAGTTTTCTTCTCTGAAAGCTCGAGAGATTCTCATGTCATCCAGCCTCCTATGAAAATAGCTGCTAGCCTAAAACCCAGCAAGTGTACCCCATGCTGGGGTACCTGATGGCAAGGCCAGTCATACTGTCTGGATGTGGAAAAATCTGGGATAATTAGAGAACTCCCAGAATTCCCTTCAGCTCCCTTCACGAGATAGGGTAATCATTTTGGAAGTTACCCAAAAACCCAGCTCCTTGCAACAATATTGGGGACTATAGCTCCAGAATGTTACTGGTGCAACCACTCTTTTAGGTCACATAGGACACCTGTAATAATTCTGGCAGACGCAACATAAACGTTTTTTCCAAAACACTTCAAAGGACAAGTGATACACACTCCCCTTCCTTGAATTCTAGTTCCCAATAGTGGTTTCTTTTTTCCTTCTCCGATTGCAAAGGCTGAGGCTCAAAATTTTCAAACACTTACATGGACTTCATATTTTTCCATGTTATTTTGTAAACTGAATCAAAATTTATTGTGTGATGGTAATTACCATTAAAATCTTTACAACATTTTTTCTATATAACTATTACCCTGCTATACACAATAAGTCCTACATGGGAGTAGTCATGAATACCACAGCAAGCTTTTATGACTCTTAAAGGCACTTGTATAGATTTTAGTGGTGACCACCACACTTGATTAATTTAACGATGAATACATTTCTTCTCACTTGTGAGGCTTAATGAATGATATTGCTACTATTCCCATGATGAGTCATAGTGCAGAACTCAGTCTGTATTATTGATTAATATACTATTTTACATTTCTTATGAATAAATATACTTCTGAATAAATAAATACTGGCTGGTTCTGCTTCTATTGATACCAATTTCTTCATAGTAATTACTTTAACTCTTAATGGTGTTTAATGAAGTTACAAAGTCTATTCAGAGTAGTGTATTCTTAGGTTTTAAAATCTTTAATAAATGTAGTTAGTATTAATTTCAGAGGCAGATGAATATGATTGATTTAGAACTGACCTGAATGAACATCAGCTAAACCCAGGATGTGAACAAAAGCTGAAACATTTTGAAGCGAGGTCTTCTCTTCTACTGGTGTTGATGATGCTGCAGAAACCAGCAGCTGTGTCAGACTCTCTGCTGTGCAGTGAACACCTATAACTGGGAACCTTGTACTATCTCACAAGCCGTGCATTCTGAGGAATCCCTGACAGTGTGAAACATTTAGGCCCTGATCCTGCAAAGATTTACTCACCTGCTTAACTTCATGTGAGTAGTGCCATTGTTTTTAATGGAGACATCAAGACTGAAAGGAAAAAGAATAAGGAAAGCTCAGTAATGGCATTAGTCAGTCTGATTCCTTCCAGTACATACTGTAGATCAGTTCATACATTCATTTGTCTGGAGAATGGATTGTTATGTTTGGTTTGAAGTCTACAGTGTCAAGAACATGAACTGTTTGGCTCTGCTTCTGGTTTTCTATTACTTCTGGGAATAGCATGCTATGTACCTGTGTCAATTAGAGCAAGACAAAATGAGTTCAACTGTCAAAATCAAACCTCTTTTCATTCATTTACCATGCAGATGGTATGTGTTGTAGTTACTAAATCGTGGATTAACTGATATCTTCACAACAGATTAGAAACAATTGATGCTTAGGTATCCCAGTGATAGTCATCATCAAAATAACCTGACTGATGGAATTAAGCTGATCAGATAGTGAGGGATGGAAGGATTTTTTTTTTTTTAAATCTTAAATATGTCAGTTGCTTGTGTAGTTTGTCAGATGGTGTAGAGTAATGAATATTTCATGAATAAATGTCTCGTGGCTCTGAATACAAAAAACAAAGTTAAACCATAATCATTTAGACCAGCTTCACAACATGTTGACTGAAGGAAATCTAGGTGCTGTGAGAATGAGGTACAGATGCCTTCAGGTATCTAAAAACAGAGCATACCAAATATAGCCTCTCCAAAAAAGAATGGGGGAAGTTAAAGGGCCAATTTTTTTTGTTTTTTAAATGTCTCTAAGGAACAAGTCCTACCACACCCAGAGCTGTGAAAGCAAGCAGGGAAGATGTGTTTTCTGCAGCAGAAATCCTGCTGGTCAGAGCAAGATTTGACAGGACAGACTTAAAAGACACATAGCAAGAATTATGGCTGTTGCTGCTTTGAAAAGGTGTAGTATACATCCCAGGCCAGAGCATGCCATTGCCTGCAGCATAAGAACTGAATGGCTGACCACCAAGCCCGCCAACAGGAATTCCAGGCCCAGGGCAGAATAGTCCTGCCCCTCCCCTTCCGCTCATAGCCCCGCCCCCACCCCTCTCACCACTGCATCCCTCCCCTGTCGCATGGCTCAGTCCCCCTCCTCTCTTCCACACTCCCCCTTCCCCCAGATGGCAAGCAATGGTGGGGGGCTGAGCAATGTGGCTGTGGGGAGGCCACGCAGGGAATGTGAAAGAGAGGAGGGGGACAAAGCAGGGAGGTGAGCTGATAGGAAGAGATGTGGTGGTGCACAGGGCGGGAGCAGGGCCTGGGGCTGAGTGGGGGTGAACTTTGGGCCAGGGACACAGGTGGAAGAGGTGGGACAGGGAGCTAGCTAGCTTCCCTGGGGGAAGCTGTCACCCTGCTGCCTATGGCTCGGGCACCTTTTAAAATCTTTAGGCCCTTTAAAAATCACTGGGCCCTGGCCAATTGCTTCCTTTGCCCTCCGTCCCCTCCCCCTGTTGGTGGACCTGCTGACCACATACCTTGGGGACATGATAAACATGCCAGCACCCTCAGCCAGTCTTCTCTGAAGTGCAAGAGAGACATCCTGACCTTCTATGTAGAGGGTGGAGATGAAGTCACCTTCACCCTGTTACTGTTCACTTACATGGACCTGCCTCAACAACCCTATGGAGGTAGTAAAGTAGTCACACCTCTATTTTACAAATGGGGAATGGAGACACATTAGAGAACCAGATACTTAACGTCTCTAACTGCCAGGTGCTCAGCACTTTTGTAAATTTCCAAGTGACTTGTCAAAAGAAATCTGTGGCAGAGCTGGGAATTGGTCTCCCTGAGTCTCAATCCCATGCCTGTCATTAACAAAACCATCCTTCTTCCAGATCAGCACAGGAGAGAGAGAAAAAGTCCACCCCTCTATTTTTTTTTTTTTTTTTTTTTAAACACAAACACACAACCCCACATACCCCAGAAAGAAAAGACAGATAGGCCAGAGCCACAGAATTCAGATCTACATTTCAAACAATTCAGTATTTTTGCAATGATCCCTGTAAGGAATCAGGTTCATTTCTAATGAGAAACAAAGCAAAGTGGTCTTGCTTTTTCTCATAGATCCAAGGGCTTTCCTCCAATATAATTCTACTGACTTCAGTGGAGTTAATTCTGATTTACTCCAGTGTGGCAGGAGAATCTGACCCATCGCTTCTATTTCACAGGAAATTGTGCACAAACTGGCAGTATCAAAAAAACAAACTCATACACAACACTTCCCTTAAATACTGTAAATGGTTTTTAAGATGTCACCCATATTTTTGTTTAAAAGGTAAATAAAACAAACAGTTATCACTAGCTACTAGTGATCAGTTACATGTACTGGGCCACAAAGAATTCCTGCACAGAGGTTGGAGGAGGAGAAGGTGCATTTGCTATAATCAAATGATCAGAGCCATTTGAGTCTTCCACATTACTTGTGGAAGGCATGTGTTGTAGTTGCCATGACCCTGCCACTTGAAGGGGGGTTGTTTTCTTTAATGAATGCATTCTTCTGATTGAAAATGAGGATGAGCCAGGAAATAAACACTTCAACTTGCTATTGAGAGGTGCTCATTCCTCTCTTGCAACTTACTCCCTGTCTACTTATGCAGCCATTTGCCACAATTTAGTTGACTAACTATGGAAAGGGACTAGAGATCCAATCTTGTTTCTTTTGAAGCCAGTGGGAAAAATCATATGACTTTGGGGGAAATAGGATCAGGTCCCAAATTAGTAGTCAAACTTACTCATCTACAGTGAGCCTTAAATAAATGGTATGGAAAATGGCATTTGAAAGAGTTAATCACCATACTCCAGAGCACAGTAGGATATGCTGGACTTGGGAGACAGAATAATGTTTTTTTTTTTCTACTATCTTTAGCAGCCACCTTGCTGACAGCTTTTCTCTCTCCTCAGAGCCCTTCACCACCCCATAGTGTGAAATGTGCTGATTAGTGTCATGGGCAAAGGAAGAAACATACAAGAAGCAGTTCAAAAGAGTCATTCCAGAATCATCTCAGTAATGTACTTAGCTTTTTCTGAACAATTCAGTTGTTTGAAATATGCTCTCTAAATGCAGAATGTCTTGAAACAGAGAACCAAAAGCACTGTTTAGCTAGTCTTCACCACTATGAATTTAGCAGTCAGCAAGAAATCACTCGAGGCAGAGTAACAACTCACAATATTTGTTTTCAATCTTCCAGTAGTGAAGAAGATCGGGAACAAGAACTAGAATTACTATTTTCACTAATGATGAAAGAATCAAGTCATTTGCTCTTACCACCCTTCCCAAAACTTGTGATGGCCTAAAGTCAGTGGAGTTATTCTGCATTTCCACTAATGTATGGCTAGGATATCCACAGAACAAGTTCTTAACATCTCTTAAAAATAATTACAGTATTCTACATAAAAGCCCTAAACCCAGGCTAATTCCTGCATTTACAAGTGGGAGTACCGACATCTAGCTGGTCATATGTCTGGCCCAAGATGCATTTTGCTGATCTATGGCATGGTGAATTGCATTGTTCTGCTTCATGCATGTTCCATACCATTCTGAGCAGGAGCAGTTTGTCTAATCTTCTGCCAGCCAACACTTGCAAGCCAAGGTTTAATATGAGAGCATGCCACAGAACAACTGCTGCCCACTTCTTTGCCTCTCTGCCCAGCTCTACCAAGCTGCTCTCTTTTGATCACATTATTGGCGATAACCAGCAGGGACACAGTTGCTGCTTGATTCCCATAACACACTTTATATGGCCCCATACAGGATTACTGCTTCAATACAGAAGTAGTATTCCTGGGAAAGCAAGGCCTTCTGAAAACACAAGTGTAGCTTTGAAATAATTATGCATTATATGAAAAAAATCATAAACAAGCCTTGAAATGACTCTGATCTTCCTTTCAAAGCACTCAGGTACAAAAAGCAAAGGTGACTTGGACTCATTTTAATGCAAGTAATGCAAAAGTAGCCAATGAATACTAAAAAGACTAGGAGAAATGTTCAGATGATATTAGAATACCTGGAAATGATATGGGCTGAGAGAGTGATGCAAGATGCTGTAGGAAGTTTTTTAAAGGTCCTGGGTTGTAATAAAACTGGAAAAGTTTTCATGACAATTTTTGTCATCAATTAAAATGTGTGTTATTTCATATTACTAAATGTAATACTCTAACTCATTACAAGATGTTATTTGTATTTTTCACTTTAAAGATTCACAGTGTAAGTTACTGTGGATGAAATACATTCAGAAATATTAGGTACCCAAAAAATTCAAATATCTTTATGTATCAGAAAGTTTAAAAGTTTATTTTAATTAGTTTATTTCCAGTATAAAAAATGAATTTGAAGTCTAACCACTTAGAAATGAGTTAAAAGTAGATTCAGGAGCCCGTGTAGTACCTGAAACCACATGACAATTTGTGGTTTCACAATCACAATTTTCTACGATGTATTTGTCTTTTTGATGTGTGGAAGAGTCCCACACAATCAAAAGGCAAGACTGACTATACAGGGAAACAATTAAACAAGTTATATAGAGATTCTGTCAAATGCTGCAATTTAACTCAAATATATTTTTTCCCCTCTACTCTTTCAGTTATACTCCGAAGTTTTACTTGTAGGAACACTAGGTACAACATCATCAGAAGAGTTTAATGTGGCTGGAGGCTGGTGCACTGATTTCTCAGTCCACAAAATATGTCAGGCAGCCTTCAGCCAGTTGCAGTCCCTTCTCCCAAGGGCCACAGTTACGAAAAGTTATAGAGAGACCAAACAGAGCAAAACCAGCAGTAGCAAAACAGACAGCAACAACCAACGGTCTCCACATACAGACCCGTGGTCAGGACTCCAGCTCACACCCAGCTAGCTGAACATCTTAGATTCTTCAGGCACACGAGCGGGAAACAATAAAGAAATTGTATTGCCTGGTTCTGCAGCACTCCAGGGAATGGGGTCCTGAGTGTACAGGAGAAGAAAACAGAGCTCATTTGGAGTGATTTTCTATTTAAAACAGAGTTCCCAGAACAGCTACAGTTCCACTCTGTGGCGAGATCACACTGGGTGAGCATGCTCTACATGCAATCCATGGGGAACCATTTTGAGGAGACAGGCAAATCTGTGATGACACAACAGCCAACAAAGTTCATGAATTGAATGGATTCCTGTTCAGTCTCTGTAATCCTTTATTCTATTTAGGAATAGATTCTGCAGCATTTGATTAATAGACATCTATGGACCTCACCATTATCAGAACAGGAAAAACCATGGGATATGTTGTCATTTCAACCATTATTGTACAGAATAAAAAGGATCTTGAGCAAATTTTGGAGTTATTAATCATTTTGGACCAAATCCTGAAGCCTACACAAAGCCTAAGTATTCAAGCTGTGTACAAGGTATTTCCTGCTGGGTTTGTAAAGCATGAGAAGAAAATCTTCCCATCAAGGCTATGGAGTCAGAGCAGAGCCATGCTGCCTATATACTGTTGCTCTGCACCCCACAAAGAGAGGAATGCGACCAATGGAGTCTCAGTTATCAAATCATCAACCACGGCCTTGTCTTCCCCAAGCACAGACCATTGGACAATGGGAATACCTGCTGAGCATAGCTGTGTTATATGCAGGAAGAGCATACCCTCTGTGTAAGATCCTTACATTCTGTCTCACTGCCAGAGCTAATTTTTGGGGGCAAACAAAGACTACATCTACTTCCCTGCCACCACCCAACATCCTGATTTTTGGGACCTTATAAATAACAAGGCTAACCTCAGTTATTATTTCAAGCAAAATAAAAACTTCTGCCTGCAGTGGCCAGAATCTTGACTGATCAATCAAGTTGTATTTGTGTTCTTCACTTTAATGAGTGTATTATATCTAAGAGCATCTCATATATGCTGGGGAAACGTAACCTAGGGGAGGATGTTCACCTAGACATATCAAAGGAAGGGTTGGGATGGAGGATCTTTGAAAATTTCCAAAGTATTGGAGGTTACTGTCAAGGATTCCTTAAGTGATTTGCAAGATTTGTTAATTCAAAATTTCAAAAACCCTTACCCAGTTCAGAGATTTCTTTGAAATGGACACACAGTGTAGGAAATACACCAGTGACGTTTTAGGAAGAAGTTACAAAGGGTTAGTGAATTTAAGAATAGTTTAATTTGAAAATGCAATGTAGTTGTGTGCTGCAGGCTGTACTAAAATCTGAGGTAATCTACATTGTCATAATGAACACCTTCGGCTCAGCAGGCTCCGAGAACAGCTATCAGAATCTCCAACTGTGCAGGCAATGAGACTTACTCGGGGCATGTCTTTCAGTATGCCACAGAGGATGAGACCTTGAATCATAAGAAGCATGGTCCTTTTAAAAGAGAGAGTTGCTGGGATGGAAGATTTTGTTTAACCAATAAACTGTAACTAAGAGCTCTGACCTATCTCACCTATGCTTTCCAGTTTTAATCTAGCTAAATTTCATTCTGCTATACCATTTTGTGATTTTCCCTTTGTCATCAATCCCATGCTAAGTAAGCATTGATTTACTTATGTTATCTGGAAGTATTTATAGGAACCATTTGAGGACAAAATTTGTAGGACACTCCTGAAGAGAGAATATGATCTGACCTCAACGGAGAATAAGTCAATGTAAGATTTTGAGCACTCAGACAGATAAAGGTGAGGGTCCTGTGGGGTTCTTCCCTAAAAGATATAGTAGGATGTTGGCAGACTGGCATCAGAAGGGGGAGAATCATATTATCCAACGAGTGCAGGACATAGCTTGAAAACAAACTAATTGCTAGGGCTGAGAGGTTTGGCATGGTAATTTCAGGAGGAAGAGTGGTATCATTATACTTTAAAAAAAAAAAAAAAAAAAAAAAAAAACTTTCTCCTAAAGACATTAGTACTTAGCATTGGAACTAATGAAATCCATGGACACCCCTATGGGAAGTGGATTGCTGTCTGAGCTGTAACCAATAGTCCCAGGACCACCTTCATTGTCTCCCATCCAATGGCAATCTGGCGGTAGTTGCTTTGGTTCCTCTGCTGAGCAGTAGTCTCTGACCTCTAGAAAAGATCTCAGTATTATTAAAGGCTATGTTCTCTAGTAGAATAATCTATAGAACAAAGATCTCCTGCATTCTAATCCCAGATCTGTCAGTGACTCCCTCTGTGACCATGGCCAACTCACTTAAGATTTTCTCCAGCTAGAATATGGAGTTAATTATCCTATAGGAGTAATGTAATTAATATATTTTATACTACCCAGTATAGTGCTTTACAAATGATTCATGTTTGTGAGGCAGGCATGCTGGTGATGGAGGCCACAATCTTTATCCAGACAGACAGGAATGCTTATAAGGAAGCATTACATATTATGATAGAGAGAAGGGTAGGTGGACTTTGGAGAGACAATGATTTCAAACGGGAGCAAGAGGGACAGAGATAGGAATTCAGAGAGCAAGGTAGCAGAGAACCCAAAAAACCATGCAAATGGGAAGAGACAAGATAGGGAACAGCCAGGATGACAGAGGATGGAGTTTTGTGGGCCCAATTTGCAATGAAGTCAACAGCACATTACAAAATCAGGCCCTGTGAAAGGGAAAGAATAGAGGAAATACATTCATTTTTTTTCTCTGAAAAGCAATGAGAAATTCATAGAACAGACACAAAAAAAGTAAAAAAAAATGGAATTTGGGATTTAGGAAGCAAGAGACTCAGAACTATCAAGTTAGTGAATTTGATTTATGCTCCTTTATTTTATTGTAGTTCAAAGAGGTATGAGAAAGGGATGGAATGGTGATTTAGAGTGCTTATGATTTGAATATTCCTACTTATTCTGGATTCCATAACCTAACTAGAGGAAGTCAAAGAAAATGAAGTTTACAAGCAAAGACACTTAATAAATGGTCCAAATCAGCCAAGGCTCCTGGTTTTGTATGTGTTAGTGTTGGCTATTTATGTTAGATTAACATTTCTGATTAATAATGGAGAAGCCATTAACCCCAAATTCACCAGAATGTAGACAAACACCTCTGGCATTTAATGGCTAGTTGCTGGACAATCTGAAATTAATCAGCAGTCAGTTGAGTTCCAAAAACTGAATGCATGACCACAGATGGGAATAGTACTTTGGATGGTAGCCTAAGCAGTGTGGAATCAAAAATTCAGACAGGATGCCTTAGACTGGAAACTATGATAGAAATGCTAAATTCAGGAAGGATGTCTTAGAACTACAATAGAAATGCAAAAATCATTGGTCTATGTTGTAAGACGTTAACTACCTTCGTAACTGCACCCAGCCATATCCTGTTAAATAGATAGCAAGTGACTGCATGTGACTCGGGACTCACTGGCACCAAAGAATCACCGGAACATGCTGGCACCATGAGACTCCCACTGTGTGTTATAAGTACCCCAGGTGCGGTAAATGACCTGTTAAGTATCAAAAACTCCACTGTACGATCAATATGTAAAAAGGAATCTTAAAAAAACCTATATAAGCTCTCTGTATTTTGCACTAAGGTGAAGTTCCAGCGATCAGCACAGGGACGTGCTGTCTGGGCTTCCCTATAGCTATAGCTGCCTGTGTGTATGTCACAAATAAAGTTCTGCTCGATCCAACTCTAAAAGAGAAGCTGCATGATCTTCTCCATGACAGCAGAGAGGTCAGGGCAATAAGAATAGCAGAAAAAGTGCTCTATTACCACTAGGAGTGATTTTTCAGGATTGAACAACGGTGGCAGTGTAAGGTGGGGAAGCCTATACCGTTTCTCCCCATCCTGCACATATCTTCTGACTAAAAAGAGAACTTAGGTTCTTACTTTCAAGCTGACACCTTTCAAAAGACCTAATATTTTTAAATGTGTAGAAAAATGGGATTTAAAAAAAAAATAATGGAAAGAATTTTCCTTAGGTTGTACAGAGGCCAAGTCATAGTCTGACTCACAAGCCAAAAGGAATTTATAATGTACATATAACTTGGTCCAACTTCTATGGAAGACAATGGGAGCATTTATTGAGAGCTGGATCACACCCGTAGCTGGGATGGATGCTAAATGGTCCATATTGTTCCTAATAGAAGGATTTATGGGTAGTAGTAGTAATGAGCATTTACACAACTATTATTTACATTTTCAAAGAGCTGTACAAACATTAGTTAATTAATCCTCACAACAGCCCTGCTAGGTAGGAAAGTAATTGCCTATGGAAAGAACCTAGAGATTCTCCATTTAACCTGGTCTCATGCTTTGAGTTTCCACAGATTTCTAAATTGCCTCTCTGCTGGAAAATCATTTTGGTAATGACTGAGTTATAGATTTATTTTACTTCATTTATAAAGGTGAATGAAACTTTTAAAAATAGTCTGTCCTTTTATTCTTGTGGATAGGTACTTTGAATTCCTTTGTAAACCAAGGCTATTACATTTTCAGTGCATCTGAGCTAACAAACACTCCAGCAATCTTGTGGCAGTTAGTCACTCTTTTCACTTCTTGGTGCTGTTGCAATCCTAACTATGAAACTGGGATAAACATTTCTCTCCGTACAATCAATTGAGCCAGAGTTGATTAACAGCTGCCTAAGCTGTTATTTTTCTATATCCCTTCTAGTAGAAAAGAGTATCCATCATTGTATTTGTAGAAAGTCAATGCTGCAGCTTCCTCACTGAGAAGGAAAAAAAATAAGCAGGAATAGGAGGATTTTCTTTAAAAAAATTAACTACCTTGGGAAGATATTCAGTTACCTACACACAAACATAGCTTGTTTCCAATCCAGAGAAAAAAATTCCAGTGAATAATCAATGACTTCTAGCTTTCTCTGAGCAGGGGTCTCATGCCTAATGTGTTTTAGGTGCTTAGAAACAATGGTGATGGGCACAGCACAAAAACCCTTGGGTCAAATTCTCTGCTGATGTAAATTGTTGCAGCTCCAATGAACTTTGGTAGGTTAGGATGCAATGGATTGGCTTCAATGGAGCTGTGTCAGTTTGCACCTGCAAAGAATTTGGCCCTAGATAAGACAGAATTGAATGGACAACATTTACAAGCTTGTGCAATGATTCATATTACTTTAGTGTGTAGGAACCTCACTCATGGACAAAGACCCCATTGTACTAGGTACTGTACAAACACGTTTTCACTTTTGTCACTTACATGTAGATTTAATACAAACTGCTCCCTCAGCCATGCAGCCTCAGAGATAGGGACCTGGACCAGCAGGGGGAAAGTAACTGTATGACCCCCCTTAAAAGTTGACATTGCTGGATAATTCCCAGATGTGTTACTTAATAAAGCTGCCATCTAGTTAAACCACATTCATGGTGTCTTGCCTTCCTTCCTGCAGTGTCCAGGACAATGAAACCGCTTCAATTAAGTGCATTAAAAATACAAGCTAATATGAAGTTATTACTCAAAGATTATTCCTACTTAGCTGTTTGCTGAGGGTCAAATCCTACAACTCTTATTGAGTTCTAATTCACGTAAGACTCCCATGAAAGTTAATATCAGGTTTGCATGAGACACTATAGGATTTGAACCTAAAGTCCACATTCCTGCACAAAACTTATATAAAGAAGCTTTGCATGGAGAAAAATTAAACTGAGGTTTAGGGGAATTTTCTTTCCCAAAGCAGAGGCTGCAGGATGAACACTTAAGCAGCTGCATCACAGCATTAGCCAACTTCCCAAACTCCTTACATGAGGATTAATTAGTTAGTTTTAGCAGTATATAGAGCCACTGACCCTCACCCTATCATTGCCCAGTCCATTCCTGTGATCCCACGGAAAGAGCTGCTCTATTCCTGTTCCCTTTATGGCCTCTCCACTTCCCTTCCCTCTCACCTGGTTGTTCTGCTGTGCTTTGGCTCTTCTGCAGCAGGACTAGAAGATTGCCTTCCACAAAGGCAGGTAATACAAATAAGGGGATGAACTGGATAACTTGTTTCCTTCTGATCACCATGAATTTATGTCAAATCCCTTATGGAGAAGTTCCAAAAGCAGTTAGTTGGGAATAACAACCTTTCTACTGAATGTTTAGGCTCTTTAAATTGATCCAGAGATTTCTAAGGTAGGGATATAGTGCCATATTCCTTTAAAGACTTAACAATTCTGTATAGAAAGGCTACCATTCTCCATTGATTGTTAGGATTTGATGGAAATTACTCTATTTAAATTCTGCAAGGCCTTCTTGGCCTCATAGCTAAATTGCAGAGGATTCTTTCCACAAGGTATATCTAATTAAAGAAATAACATTACTTCAAGCACCAGTGTGCCACATGTCATAATGGCAGTTTTATTGCTACACTGCTAAAAGGCTCTGTTTCAAGAATTCAAAGAAAAGAAACATGAATTAAATCAGCTTTCATTATTTTCTTACATATATAGCTGCATTATCTGTGCCGTGCCAGAGTGTGATACCCTTATCCACGCATTAAATAATAGAACCTTACATTACACAAAGTCCTACTAAAGTCAATGGAGTAAAGCAACATACTCATGGAGTAAGGTTGAATAAAGGTATGAGAGTCTGGCCCTATATTTTAAGTTACACTAAGAAACACAGACTAACTAACTACTTGGTGAGATCCTAGCACCAACAACAGTTTAATGAAATATAAGTACTGTTCAGACTGATTGCTGAGAAAGTGGGGAAGGATAATTAATTGGTTTTTATTTTCATTTCACAGGTAGTGTAATTACCTGGTGTTTTTAAGTGCTCATTCTACTTCTTCATTTGTTTCCTTTTCATATAGCAAATAGCTTGGTAATGAGAAATGAAAAGGAAGAAATAGTTACCCACTGAGCTATTCAATTTGAGGCTGTTACCGAACAGAATCATAACAATGATAATGGCTTTGATTAAAAATGATAAAGGGACACATTCTGCTCTCAGTTTACACCAGTGGAACAGAGCAGAGTTGGTTCAAAATCCTGTTGCGCACATGTGGCTGAAGTAGGGGTCACACCTTCAATGCAGAGGTCCAAGAACTGAAAGGATGGCCCCTTGTTTCCTAATGTCTGCGGTTGTGCTTGGTTTGGAGTTCATGCCACAGCTCCTTCCTAACGACAGCAGTTTCCACCATCCTGCCCCCAACCCTCATAGTTCCAGACAAACAACCATGACTTGAAAGCCATAGATTTTAGTTTAATTTTTTCCCACCCACTGGTTTTTCTGTGGGACAGTATCCTAGGGCCTGTCATTTCTGTTTACCTTGACCCATTAGAAAGACCAACCACATTAAGATTGTACAATAAAGAGCCTTTTCTCATTGTTTCTTATTGACAATTACGATTTGCTAGAGGCTATACAGCTTCATCATGAAAGCGACAATATTTATGAATGTGCAGCTTTGCTATGAAAGTACTGTACTCTGTCAAAGATCATTCATGATACTTTAAAAAAAAAAAATGCAAACGGCAAGAAATACTTTTCCTGTCAATTTGTCAAATGAGAAGAGGACAGTTATTTTTCCCCTCCTCTGTTTAATGGGACTGAAACAAACATGGCTCTGTTTGCTTATGTCTGATTTTGTACTACCCCTCTACAGTGTGTAGGGCTCAACTTTCAGCCCCGACCTGCGTTAGGAAGAGGAGAACTATAGCTCAGGATTCATCTGAAGTGAATACAACCCTGAGAATAGGGTTTGTTAGTGCTGCCAAGCCATCAAAGGGAGTGATGCATTATTTCTGAAAATAAACACAGCCCTGGTTTTGCCCCCATTGCTGGACATCCCTAGAGTGGTATGTTTGGACCCTATGCTGGCTGGTCCCATCCTCTTGGTCACTGGGTAGACTTTTAGCCAGCAACAGTCTCTGACTTCAGCCTCACTAGCCCACTTATTTGGCACAGACTCTCTGATAACCCTCCCCAGAACTGCAGCCCAGCTGCCGTAAGCCTCCAGGACCAATGCTAACTCAACAAGACACCCCTATAGCTTACACACACCCTTTCCCTGAGCTTCACCATTAAAGTTTAATGCTTGTGGGACTCTTGGTAGTTGAAGCAAATAAACAGGCTTTGCAGGAGGATGTTTAAATATCACTCTTTGGACAGCACAAGAGAGATCCAGATAAAACAACACCTGCATGCCATTCCCTGCCTCAGTTGCTCACCCTTCAAGCAGGCTTTGGAATTTAGGTCAGTGTCTGTTCAGAGGTCCAGTACCCCTCTGCTGAACCAGTCTTCTCTAGCTCAGGGATTTTCCTCCAAAATATATACTCATTCTGACTTGTGAAGTCACCTTCCATCAGCTTTGGGTGGTCCTGAAATCACCAGGTCCTGTCTCCCTCCTAAAACCTTCCCGTCTGTTCCTCTCTCACTCTCTGTAAGCCCTGGTCTACACTACAAACTTAAGTAATTGTAACTGTCACTGACCCTTGAGCAACACAGTTATACCAACCAAATGCCTGGTATAGACAGTGCTATGTCAACACACCTCTCGTGGAGATGGAGTACCTATGCCAACAGGAGAGGCCCTCTTCAGTAAGCACTATAGTGCGTCAGCTGCACTGGGGCAGCACTGTACGTGTAGACAAGCCGAGTCTCTCCTCAACTTCTCAGCCTGTGTTTTTAAACACCTCCTTTGACACTTGTCTTTGTTGCCTTCTGGGATTTTCCATTCCTTACAGCCCTAGCTTTCTGTAGACAAGCTGGAGAGGACTGGTTTCACTTAGGATGCAGCCATCCCACTGTCATATTTGGGCAAGATCTATTCAGGTGTTGGCTTTGACTCTGTCTCCTTATCACAACGATAGAGTAAAGCTAATAAGGGTTTAAACATACCGAGGTCAATCTCAAACAGAATTCATAAGTTGAATCTAGACACATTTCACCAAATCACACACAAATGTCTTTTTTTTTTTTTTTTTTTAATTTAAAACAGAATGTAGGGATTTTTCCTTGAGGTTGTGTTTTGTTTTTAGACTTCCCAGACTAAACATTACATCCCAGTTCTCCCTGTCCAGGAAGGAGAGTCATTTTTTTATTCTGTTTCATCATAAAACCTCACAAAACAGTTTTTATTCCATGGGAGGCATTTTTCTCCTCCAAAGATGTGTTTATTTTAAAAATTCTAATATGCTGTCTGATATCTTGACAGAACTTGAATGGGAGACCCCTAAAATTAATTTTGCTTAAGAAAAGATAAAGGAAAGCTTTGCAAAACATAGTTTAATTTTTTTTTAAATAAATGAAAATATTAAGTAGGAATGCTATTTGTTCATTTAATCATATCTCAATATAAATTAGATAATAAACAAAATGAAATTAGTTAAGTCATTGACCAAGCTGATCAAAATGCACAAGGGAAACAAGAAGAAGAAATTTTAAATATTTTTAGGTTTAAATATAAAAATGTTATTTATAACATGGGAGAGAATTTTTTAAAGATATGATTTTAAAATATCTTCTGAGTGTCTCCTTATCCTGCCATCATATCAACCTGACGTCCATTAAAATTAAAGGAGACAGCATAATCTGGGATTGAATGAAGCTCACCAAGTTTTCCATCAGCCCTTGTTGCTATACATTGTGCATAGTACATTCTATTCCTTTCAGCTGTCTCCATACATTAGCCACATATCTTGCCATTCATTGATTCTGTAAATTTATGACTGCAAACATCTAATCCCTGATTTAGTCATTGTACCCTGGAGCATGCCATGATATTTGCATTCCCAGATGTTCAGCTCAGACTATGAATTTGATCATATGGGAGGAGATATATTTGTGAGTTTTCATACCAAAAGGCTCTTTATTCAGAGAATGCACGAGCATGTTTTCCTATTTTTCATCTTTCAGGTGATGTTAATAACTTGTGTCAGAGGAATATAAAGTCACAAGAAGAAACAGTATAATTCAGAGAGCTTTTGGAATTCTAAAACTGTATTAGATACCTTGATAAATCTGGTGGCATGTTACAGGTCAATGAAAAGGAGAATGGAAACAGGTGCTGGTTGCAGCCTACCCTTACTAGTGATAATCTTTAAACTAGACACAGAAACCACCTTTTCCCTTCTCAGACACTAGCCAAACTAGCAACATTTACAGGGCCAGATCCTGAGCTAGTGCAAATAAGCATAGATCCACTGACTTCAGAGGAGAGACACCAATTTACATCAGCTGAGGATTTAGTCCAGAGCTTTTCCACAATCCTTCAGTGCCCACCAAAAATATCAGAATATTCACCAAGTTTAGAGTGCCTGAGAACTAATAAGTCTGTCTAGAAACTTGATATCTTCCTGAAAATCTAACTATTGAGAATAATATGCGGTCCCAATTCACATGTTCAAATTTTGTTGAGAGTGGGAAATCTGTGTGCAGAGGACAATATACAGCAAGATACAGATTACAGAATGTATAATGCAAAACACAGGAAATTTGAAACTTTTTTCCTCTTATCCCATAAGGAATTTGAAATCCTCATTCAGAACTGATTTTACTGGTACTACACTTTTTTGATACTACTTTTTTGATACTACATACCTTGCCGTGTGTTTATTCTGTATAGATCTCTCCAAATGGCAGCACCTCTGCACTTGGGATAAGATTCCAGCTGAAGAGATTCAGGCAAAGCACAGATTTTACTGGCTGTTGTAGGGACACTCCCAAAGCACACCATCCTGTAGGGAGTGTGACTGCGGTGCCATGCCCAGTTCCTCTCTTGGCTCTATATTTTTTTCCACACAAGAGAGTTTTCAAATGTTTCCCATCTTTTAGGCTCTGATTTATTACGTCCTCCCGCCCTTCCAGATTCAAAAAATTCCTCTCTCTCAGTTCTCACTTTTCCCACTGAGCAAGGGAGCTCTGCCAGTCCCCCTCCAGTCTGAGGCCCCTCTGGTGAGACATTCCCCCAAGTCTTTTCATAGCCCAGGTCCCTGAACTCAGTTACCTGGGTGATCAGGGTCACCACAGCTATTCTTAGGTGTGTGCTTTAATCCTGACAGGCTTCCCCAGCCTACCATTATGCTAATTCAAGACCAAGAGATTCTTTCTGAAATATCCAATCTGTCATGAAAAGTACAATTAAAATAGCTCCCAAAATTAAAATATCATTTGTCAAACAATTTGCCAAAAGAGCGCCAAAGCGCTAAAAAAAAAAAAAAAAACTCCACACTCCCTGTCTTTCCCTACAGTAGGAACATAGACATTAAAAAAACCCCAAAAACCTGAAGCCTCAAACAAACACCAAATTCTTCTATATCCCCAATTTAATCCCCAACTTTTATCTGTACTGTTTCTGTTTGAGAAACTCAGACAGAGACATCTCACAGTATACTGAGCAGACAACAGATTAAGGCCAGGAAACCCTTCTGCTACCTCCACTTCATGTTTCCCCCTTAGTTTTATCCAGAAGCCAATCAATGGCACCCAGGGTATATCCCTCACGGAGCTCAGAACCCAAAGAATGTGCGAGTTTGTCATCCCCCACACCCAGATCCAGTCATATCAACCCTGATGGGGGGGAACCTCAGAGAGACTGGAGGGAGGGGGCTGCTGGGACCAATGGGGCAAAACTACAGACAGAGAATTCTCCACGCTCCTGAAAAAAAAGGACTCTCTCAGCAGCAGCCCCAACATCATGCTTACTAACTTGCTTTGCGGCACCCTCAGAAACTGGAGCCCATTCCTCCAATGGCCATTTGCTGCTTCGGGGCTTTGCCAGCAACCCAGAATCCACAGCAAAGGCTGCAGATATCATAGTACGAGGCTCAGCCTCCATCTCCTAGTCAGGCTCAGACCCAGAGACCATTGAGTCAGAAACCACAGAACCAGCAATACCATCTCCTCATGGTTGTCAAGGGGGCACTAACGCCCCAGAACCAACATCCACAGACACATCTGGATCCTGTTGGGACCCAGTCTCTGCCACAGCCTCCCCACCCTGTGCTTCATGCTCAGAAACACCCCCTCCCCCCCATTCCCCGGTACAGGGTCACCATTCCCCTCCTGATTAACTGATTAACACAATGAAAGCAGGCCAATTCTCAGCTGCCGACAATGTAGTCACACTCCCCAATCCTATATACTTCAGGGAAACTTAAAACTCTGGAAGAATGGTTTAACATTACATAATCCTTATATAATAAGGAGAAGGCATGCCAGAGCTCTGGGACTTTACAATCCAAAAGACCACTCCTAATAGGGCTAGTGATCTTTCCATAACTTGCCATGTCTCTAGCCAGCTGTTAATTTCCTAGGAGAGGAGGAACATTAGAGATAGTGACTTTAACAGCAAGTGTTGAAAGGGACACTACAGAGACAAACACACTCAGCACCACACTCCCTTCCATAACCAATTGCTGAACAAAGCTAAGTGTGGCAACACCCACAACACTCTTGCTCATGCAGGAGGCATACCTCACATTTTTAAACCCATTCACCTTCCCCACAGCTATAACACACTCCTCCACAGAGGCAGAGTCCGCAGGCAAAAACTGCAACCTATGTCTAGGGGTTAAACCCTCAGAATCCACAACAAACTAAGGTCTGTCCTCTCAGAGGGCAGACAAAAGCCTGCTAAAATAAAATAAAATGTATTGAAATTAACCCCAAACACAAAACTAAACCACCACAAAAAAGCCCTATTTCCCCAGAAAGAAACCCCAACAAAGCACTCCCAAACATTCCCACAGTCCTCAGAGAGAGAGTTATGAACAGAGAAATGCTCACTAGATTTTCATGAATGTTTTACCAGTGTATTTTCCTTGCTTGATGCTGTCTGCCAAGTGTTTATTTCCACTCCATGTATTGCTCTAGTTCAGTATTCTCACCCTATTTACCATTGTAGGCCACATACACAGCTGTCTATGTGTTATGTGGGCTAAAGCCACACAATGTATATACTATCTGTGTGGCCTTGAGACTGTCACATGGCCCACAGCTGTGTGCTGATTGGGCTGCAAGTGGCCCATGGGCCACAGGTTGAGAACCACTGCTCCAGTTGAAGGAAAACACTGACACATTGTATCCATTTTCTCACACTCTTCACTGTTTTCCAATAAATGAAATGATTTTCCAATCTAGGATTTTCTAAAAGAGAAACTCGCTTGGGAATTAACAGATTATCTGAAGAAGAAGTGTTAGACTCTTGCATCCCAGAGGCAAATATGCCTTTTTTCCTGCCAGTCACATTGTCTTTTCTTTTCTTTAATTACAAAACAATACTTTGATGAACCTTCCTTTTGTTTTGTTTGATCCCCGGAGAAATAGTATTCAATTATGCAGTCAAAGTGTTTTTGGCATAGAGTTTGTTTGTCAGACACAAGGAAACATAGAAGATCAAATCAATCAACAAGCTCAGCCTGATAATGTTAATGATGAATTAAACATGTGCTCTCTTTCAGAAGTTAATTTTGTCAGATACATTTATAATTTTCCTAATTCATCATGCTACCTGTTTCTTGTTTGCTTTATTCTAAACCCATAAAAAGTATGTCGATTTTAATGACTGTAGCTTCTAATATTTGTTTCCATGGGGCTGATCATTCCATCATGTCTAACATTCTTTATGAAAAATCCTATAAAATTTAAACACAGGCTAAGAATCCACCTATGTAAATTTTAAACCTATATGTTGTGTTCTAAAGCAGGGATGCAATTCTCTATTAAATTCTGTAGGATTATAAAGCAATTTCCATAGAACCCTATTGCATTTCTGTGTAATATTCTTTTCCACCTACTACATTTTATAGGTATTTTCTATAATAAATATATCATGATCTCCCTTCTGGAAAAGTCGTAGAATTTAGAAGGGATGAAACCCCAAGATTTCTATAATGTTTTAAAAACCCATAGAATTGAATAGAAAATGATATGTTGCTATAGGTTTTTTTTTAAAAAAACTGTGCCATTAGTATCATATAGCAGAGATTTCTCCACTATTGTCCTATATTACATTTAAGAAGTTGGCAAGATTATCATTTTCTGTTATACCAGGACCCTGCTGCATCAAATAAAAGCTACCCACTGAGAGTCAGAAAGACCCAAATCCTCAAGAAGCATTTAGACACCTAACTCCCATTGAAATCAAATATCACTGAATAGTAACTGCTCCTAGAGTCTGGTTAATTGACAAGCAGAGAATTCCAAAAAATATATGAACCAAAGCTTCAGCCTTCTCCCCAGATCAGGTAACTCCTAAGGCTCCTTTACTCCACCGTAAGCCTTCTCTACAAGATTGGCTGCTCTGAGGGGTCCTTCTCTGAGGATCTGTCTGTCCCAGACCCTTGCTCCCTTCTGTGAAAGGCTACCCACTCCCACCCCCATGTTCAAAATTCATGAACCAGACCTTAAAAAAAAAAAACTTAAAAAAATCTCATGATTTTAAGCCAATGAGCCCCACATTTCTTTTTTTTTTTTTTTTACATTTGCCTTATGGTTTCTGGGTCCATATGCTGCACTCAGGTCATATTTTCCAGCTTTTCTCTGCAAGTACGAGGGTTAGAAACTTCCTTTTTATAATGCAAGCTGAGATTCTCACATAATCACTTGACTTCAGGCACTGTGATTTTAAGACAAGTACCAGGTACATTGAGACTTTGGATAAAATCTTGAAAGTTGACAACACTGCATTTGACATATAGGTAATCTAGCAAGCCATATCTACCCCAGTGAGTCAGTTGTAATTAACATGCACCCCAGTGCCTGCTTTCTGGATAGGGAAACAGGAGAATCTTGCTATCCTGTTACAAGGACTTTCCCATAGAAGAAAGTTACAAATATGAGGGAGATACTGCAGGCTTTTTTTTAACATTGTAGGCCTTGCGTGATATGAATAAGTGAATATGGAAGGAGCGTCATTTCATAGGATTAGGGAGGTAACTGAATCATCTAGTTGGAGACAAGATTTCTGTGATATGCTGTTTTAGTTGAGATAACGGGGAATACTCTGGTACTGCTTGCAGTGAAGAAGATACATTTGAAATGTAGGGAGGAGAGAGTCAATTAAGTATGTATACTGTGGGAACAGAGCGTGCTGTACAAGGATTGGTTAAATAACCCAGCCAATCCTGAAGAATGTGTGATGTACAGTATGTGTAAATGTATATTAAAGGAAAAGGTTTGCTGTGTAACTTTGGATCTGTTCGCATCTGATCAACTCTGTATTCTTTGTTGTATGCCCAATAAAGATACCTGAGTCACAAAATCGGGAGTCAAACTGAGTTCTTGGGAAAGCTAAGTAGAAGAAGTCTTAGGAGGAATCCTAAAGTTACAACACATAAAAAAGTGAGACAGCCATTCCAGATTGTGCCTGTGAAGTTGGCCCTAGAGGAGCCACACTGAGATAACTTAAACAGGGCAAAATTGCAAAGAACAGGGCAGGCAGACCCCCTAAATACTGGTGGTTTTTCTTCCATAAGATATACCAAGCCAGCAACACACAGCTTCTGATCACCTCACTGGTCATTCAGAAGACAAAAACACAGTTTTCTTAAAAATATACAGCCCTTTGGCTAGCACCCAAACAGCCAAGTCAAATATGATAGGGATTACCGAAAATCTTATCCATCATATGTAAAAAAGTTCTACCAATCCCAAAGGATTGACCCAACAGGTCAATGAATAGTTCAGCTCTTACCCAAATACACGCTTAAAGCCAACGCTTATTAACTAAACTAATAAATATTAGTTCAGTTAATATTATTTATTAAAAAAAGGAAAGAGTAATGGTTAAAAGGTCAGTATACATACACAGTTGAAAACAAAGTTCATAAGTCAGTTTCAAGGTAGAGATGATTGGGTAATTTCCAGAGACTTTGCAAATTAAGTTAACAGCTTGGGGGTCATCAGTCTTTGCTTAAAGCTTCTTAGTTAGAAATGCAGTTCAGAGAAATGATGACTGAATAGTCCATATACAGAGCTTGTTCAAATTCTCCCATGAGAATTAGCAGGGCAATTCCAGGCTGATGCTGGGATCCCAATCTTGCGATTTAAACTTTCCCTGACAAAGGTTGGACAGATTTGAGATAAAAAGGATCAGGCTCAAAGCTTCCTTTATAGTTGAAGCAAGATGAGCGCTTGCAGGTAACTCTATCACGCGGACTTTGATGAAAGCAAGCCGACAGTTTGATCTTTACTCAATGGGTCTGTTCTCAGACAATACAGCCAGCAATAGTCATTTAAACTATTAAGACAACTCACAGATATTTCCTTGAATGGATAACAGTAATGCATATTGTCCTTTGAAGTAAAACCTTCATTTCCTAGGCACACATCAGTATCAGCTGCATTAGCACAGTTAATAGATATTTTACTTAAACCTCAAAGAGAAACACAGGCAAATTGTAGTTCTGTAGCACTTTAAAGACTAACAAATTTAATTTCAGCAGGCATAAGCTTAAGCAGCAGTAGCTACCAACTGCATCTGAGGAAGTGGGCTGAAGCCCACGAAAGCTTATGCCTGCTGAAATTAAATTTGTTAGTCTTTAAAGTGCTACAGAACTCTTGTTGTTTTAAAGTGCTACAGAACTCTTGCTGTTTTTGCTGTATACAGACTAACACGGCTACCCCTCTGATGTTATTACACCAAATATTCATCTAGATGTCAATATTCCCTTTTGATCTCTTAATAGAACAATAGTAATAGGCAGGAAAGCAGTTTATTTACATTCTTAACCTCTAACAAGATATATGTAAACAACATCAAATAACTACCAACAATACACTTGCATATCAAAGCTCTAGTTTACTTATAAGGAATGGCTTTCATTACCATTTGTATTTTCCTTTAATATGTCTTTAAAGGTTGGATTTGGGCCATGCAGCTTGCAAGGTTACTTAGATAAGTGGAAAGAAAAAACAAAAACCAAACAAAGCACACCCCTATGGAATCATTAGCCTGATGACTTAGGGGACATCAAGAGAACTGCAAATGATTTTTCCCAAACAATCTGAAACAATGGTGCTGGAACAATATTTATGGTGAGGACGCTGAAGGTGGAAACCCTTGTTCCAGCACTTATGATCTGAAACCCAGTTCAAGAGCACAGACAGAAGAGCTGAAGAAAGAAGCTAGTACAGTGACCCTCAGCAAGCTTTATACAAGATCTTATGTCTACAACAGCCAAATAGGAAGGGCTAGTGGCCACACAGAAGGTCTAGGAAAAAGATCAACAACATGTAGTATGAACCCAATCAGATTTTTGCTTTTTTTTTTCTGCTGCTGATTATCCAGCTGGTGGTTAATGCTGTAGGCAGCATTAATTTTTCTGGATTTTTCCTTGCCCTTTTATGTGTCTTTTGTGGAAAATCTGATATACTATTCTTGGCATGGACTCCACCATATTTTTGCATACTCACCACCTTTTTCATGGATCTGTGGGATCCATGTGCAGTTTGCCTTCTTTAACTCATGGCATCATGACACATGCTTTTATCAAGAGCGTTAAGTGGCTGGCCCCGATTTTTGGAATAATTTCTCTCTCTTTGGCCATTCTAAATGCCACCTGTAACAGACGTGAAATCCTTAGAAGTTTCAAAAAGACTACTTGTTGAAATCTGCCAGATGCTACTAGAACTTTAGTTTGTTAATGTACAGTTACGTTTGATTAGCTAATTAGATTTTGGAAAGATTTGACATGCCCAAGTAGTTTTCTGGACATGCTTACTCTCCCCATCTTTAAATAGGCACTCAAGTCTGATGCATAATGAATTTTGTTTCATCTAGTCTTTTGTGCTCAGGGTGTAGGGATTAAAGAATATGATCCAGCAAGCCTATTCTTTCCACACAAAATAGCTTCTTCTATGACATTCAAGAAACTTCTAAAAATCTACCCATTCAGGATATAAAGACCAACCCTATGCTATCTGTTCCTACAATCTCTCTTGTGGTTTTGCAGTGGAATTCCTGCAACACGGAAACCTATTGTTACCTGTTTAGGATAAGCCTCAGATTGTATAGTACCATGTTTATTTGTGGAACTATATATGTGTTTAATAATGACAAAAACAACTCCCATAAAGTATTTTAACTCAGTTTAGCAAAAAGGTTTAGTTCTCCTATAAGAACCACAAGCAGACTTCTTAAAAGTCTGCAACCTGTAAAAATATTGTACATTCCTTTCTTTTGAAAAACAAATGTACTTTGAAGACTTTTTGTATCAATAAGATCTTTTCAGTCTGAAAATATAGCATAAATGTGTCACTTTGCATTTAGAATTTTAGTTAGCTATAAGTCATTTAAAACTAAGAAAACCATTATTAATTCAAACAGTGTTTCCTATCTGAGAGAAACATGATTTTGCTGGGAGATTTTAACTAGGTGAAACTACTAGATGAATAGGAAATTTGTAAATCAAAAGATGCGTCAATAAATAATTTAACTGTAGCTTCAGTTTTTATTGTTAGATGCCTTCCTTAACATTAAATCAATTATAATTTTCCAAATGAGAAAAATCAATTTTGGAACAAAATAAGATTTGTTTCCTGTTTGCCTTGTTAATTGACTCACAGCAACTTCATAAAACATCTGTGATAGCAAAAATGTTTTTCGCTTTCTGTTCACCCAATCTCTCTCTCCACAAGTGACTGCAAAAATTCCAGACGTCCTCTCTAATTCTTCTGTGTCCTACCTTTCATAAATGTTCCTAGTCATGCAAGAGAATATTTATGAAAAGTAGGACACAGAAGAATTAGAGATAACTTCTGGAAGTTTTGCAGTCACTTGTGGACAGATTGGGTGAACAGAAAGAGGAAAAAGCAACATCTGCTCTCCCTCAGTTTGCAATAGAGTTAATATTTTTGAATAATCTATCCAGGGACTGCATAGCTCTCATGACAGTATCTGAGAAGCACCTACAGGGGGTCCTACCCTCGTTTTACAAGATCAGAGATTGAGGCACAGCATAGATTGAGGGACTTAACCAAAGTCACTGTGGCTAATGTAGGAATTGAACCCAAGCCACTTGATACCCAGTCTACTGGTCTAGCCACCAGACCATTTTCCCACTAAACAGCACATCCTACTGGGTCTCTTGCCATATAGCCCTGCTAACATGTTTATCCAATTGTACTTACATAGATGCAGTGATGACATTGAAATTATGAGGGGATAATATCCCCATGATCTGCACAAGAAGGGAAAATTTAAGCACAGATTCCCATTTGCAAGTGCTAGTGGGCTGCTGTCTCCCTGAACCATCCCCTTCTACTCCAGGCTGAGGAAGACCCTACAGGAATCTGCATTTTAGGATGAAGAGGGAATAAGAGGGATCCATATTGTCGCTTCTCTCATCCCTCTGCAGGGCTGTCAACTAAAAATGTAACACTGTCTAATACTTTAGTAACTTTGCTATGCCCACAATTGGTGAAAGGGTTCTAGGAGTAGTGGTAGATGGAGGAGGGCTGGTAGTCTTGTGATCCAGAGCAGAAGGTCTGGCAATCAATGGGAAGGCATCTGTGTTGGTATCCTTGGCCTTCAGAGTATCCCTGAAGAACCTTTCCACTGGGGTCAAACCTAGCTCTCACTCCAAAATGGAACGGCTGAAAGGAAAACTCCATACATTTCTGGCACTTTTCTTCCTCCCCTTCCCTGGTAATTGCCCAGCACTTACGTTCTATTTGCCTCCTATAAAATACACATCATTTAGAACTCCAATTAATGAAGTCAGAAAACATTAACATTGAAAACAAAAACTGTGGTAGCATGTCAAATCACTTGCGAAATAAAGTCTTTTAAAAGTAGCTAAATATGATAGCCACTCACTGCGATGACAAGATAGGGTAATAAAAATGGAGAGTGCCTACTAAGCCCTTGGATCTTAAGGGCCTGCTTCAGACAACATTAGAGAATGAAATGCTACATTGTTTGTCAAAAAACTTGGCAATAATCCATTGGTGCCTTCCCAGCTGTTATTGGATCACATTAACAATGGGTCATAAATAAGACCATAATGTGTTAGACTCTAAATTAGTCAGGAAACCATTATCGACAATAGAATAGTTTACGATATTTTTAAAAGAAATCCAGCTATGCTATTGTCAAAGCACAGAATAAATAAGGTGTTTTACAAAGTAATTATAAGAGCCCAGGAGCTCTTATGGAACATTCATTAACTGCTTTTATTAAAAAAATACCAAATAACATAATTACAGAGACAGCTTTTGAAGTTTATGATGGATTATCAAAATATATGTAATTGAAAGTCCTTAGAAACCTCTTTGGAAGTAGGGAAATCAAAAACAACAATAGGTATTTTTTAAATATTCAGAGACTATTATGTTCTCTCTAGTATGAGCTCCTGTTTTACACAGGCCAGTTAACTATTACATCAAGGTTTTAACACTCATTAGCAAGCGAAATAGGTGATGCACATCTCTTGAATGATCCCTAAATAATGTCTTTGAAAAACTTCACCATTGCTCAGTGGACTAACCAGTTCTGCTAATGGAGGCCTTCCATATGGGGGTGGGACGTGCTCCTGTTGCATTACAGATTCAGGATGAGATGCACAGCACAGAATCTGCAGCCTAAGGGGACGTACGGCCTATGGTGGCTTTAAGTTACCTCTGTAACTCCCCTAATTCTGATTGCTTTAGGGGCCAGAGCAGCTCCTAGTATAACTTAAACAGCACCAGAGGGCTAAGTTACAACAGCCTGTTCCTGGCTCCCTACGGGCAACGGTACTATCCAGAACCCCATAATGCTATAAGCTGAACCCAATGTGCCACTTCTGCTCCACCCACACTCCTTGCATGCTCCCTATGCCAGGGTCTGCATGTGGGTCCTCTGGAGACCGCCTTCCGCTGTCTGCCTTCGTTCTTGCGCTGGGAAATTTGCTCTGCCAGATCCAGGGCTTTTAGGGTATCTGCATTGCAGCTAGGAACATGCATCCCAGCACAGTTGGACAGACTTGCACGAGCTCCTCTCCAACTAGCATGCTAAAAATAGCGGTGTGGATGGTGTGGCATCTTGGACTAGACACCTGAGGCCAATTCCACCCTGCCCATTGGGTTGGAGCTTGGATGGCTATCTTGAGCCATTGTGGAGCTGAAACATTCAGACCACTAACTAGCAGTGCAGGCAATGGCTTGGGCTAGCCACCCAAGATCCAATCCAGGGGATTGAGCATGCTAATTTGAATGGCGCTAGCATGTACCTGAGCTTGGCGGCATGCCCCAAGCTTCGATCCCCCTTATGCCATTCCAGATTTTCTTTCCTAGTGTAAAGGAGTTGAAGGGGTGTGGGGGTGATAATCTCCCCTGAAGAGACCAGTCCTGATCCTATGGTAATCAATGAGAGTTTTGCCACTCAGGCTCCCATCTTAGTGTCCCTGCAGTGAGAAAAATGTAAGATCCACAATTTGTCATTACAGGCAAGATTATATCATACTGAGCAGGGGCTCTCACCATTATGGGTGTAATGCTGTAGTTCAGAATCAGAAACTGAGCCAATGTTGTTCTCTAATCACCATCAGTTTTCAGATATTTATCACAGGGAAGATAGAATCATAGGACTGGAAGGGACCTCGAGTCATCTAGTCCAGTCTGCTGTACTTATGGCAGGAATAAGTATTATCTAGTGTTTGTCTAACCTGCTCTTAAAAATCATCCCATGATGGAGATTCTACAACCTCCCTACGCAATTTGTTCCAGTGCTTAAGTACCCTGGCAGTTAGGAAGTTTGTCCTATTGTCCTACCTAAACCGCCCTTGCTACAATTTAAATCCATTGTTTCTTGTCCTATCCTCAGAGGTTAACGAGAACAATTTTCTCCTGCCTCACTGTAACAACCTTTTATGTACTCGAAAACTATTATGTCCTCTCAGTCTTCTCTTCTCCTGACTAAAAAACCCAATTTTTCAATCTTCCCTCATAGATCCTGTTTCTAAATCTTTAATCATTTTTGTTGCTCTTCTCTGGACTTTTTCCAATTTGTCTACATCTTTTCTGAAATGTGAGGCCCACAACTGGACACAATACTCCACTTGAGGCCTAATCAGTGCAGAGCAGAGAGGAAGAATTACTTCTCGTGTCTTGCTTACAACATTCCTGTTAATACATCCCAGAATGATGTTTGCTTTTTTTGCAACAGTGTTACACTGTTGATTCATATTTAGCTTGTGATCCATTATGAACCCCAGATTCCTTTCCACAGTACTCCTTCCTAGGCAGTCACTTCCCATTTTGTTTGCGTGCAGCTGATTGCTCCTTCCTAAATGGAGTACTTTGAAATTCAGTAAGGACAAGTGCATCTTATTTATTTCAGACCATTTCTCCAGTTTGTCCAGATCATTTTAAGCCTATCCTCCAAAAGCACTTGCAACCCCTCCGAGCTTGGTATCATTCACAAACTTTGTAAGTGTACTTACTTTCTATGCCATTATCTAAGTTGTTGATGAACATATTGAACAGAACCAAACCCAGAACTGATCCCTGCTGGACCACACTAGATATGCCCTTCCAGCCTGACTGTGAACCATTGATAATTACTCTCTGGAAATGCACCCACCTTATAGTAGCTCCGTCTAGGTTGTATTTCCCTAGTTTGTTTAATAGAAGATCATGAGAAGCAGTATCAAAAGACTTACTAAAGTCAAGATATACCACATATAAAGACTGAAAGGAAAGAGAGAAAAAAAACGTGTTAAAAGTCATCTAAAGAAGGTAAACAATTGGACAGGATACCCAAAGTAGGGGAATATTGACCATTAATACTGTAAGATAGGCATTGAAAAGGAATCTTAAAGCAAATCTAGTGGTACTAAGAGACTGAAATTTAATCTGCACTCTGAAACTATTATGGCTTCATTGATATAACCATAGCATTGTCTTCACTCTTCGAATGAAACATTTGACTGCAACAACAACAAAAAGCCATGATTAAGGCATTAATAAAGTTTATATGGGGGAAGAGGGGAAAGAGACATTTATTCCATCTAGCTTCACAGCATACATTCTTCCGCAAATTGTGTCACTATCTCTTGTATTATAAATTCTGTGCTATGCAAAAAATATCCCATGCGTACTTCTGAATTAACACTTTTGGGGCTATGTATTTAAGGGTTGTTGTTACTGTAGTGGAATTTTTTTTTTTAGCATCTCTATTGGCTTGATTTCTCAGTGAAGTAAGTGATAGATCTAAGTGGACATTTTCAAAGGCACAAAGGACAATTTAATTGATTTTCAATGGGAGTTGGATGATTAAAGTTTGGAAAAAAACACCTCAATAGACAAGATATAGATCTATCTAGTTGATTTAATCAGAGAAAGCAAGCCATAAACAAAACTCTCTAATATAGACCATTTCTGTTCTCTTGGGGGGAGAGACAGAGAATATTCAAAGATTAAAATGAGTCACTGCACATTTTTATACAAACTAGAAAAATAAATTTATCTGTGGGATGAGAAACATTCTCCAGAAAGAAAGACATTTTCATATGAATGTGAATTAATTAACATATTAATCTGTCTTTGTCAGTTGTTTAAATGTGGTATGCCAGGTACCTCAGTTTCCAGAGGGGTGAAGAAAAAAGATTTGCTGTTAAGCAATAGCTGTAAAGGGGAAAAAAAATGTGGGAAGGGATGGAGCAAAAAAAGAAATCTTTAACTAAAGCATATTATTTGTTAATATTATCAAAATATCGTCTGACCTCTGTGTGTTTCACAATTTATTGCCTTTCTGGTGCCGGGCCTCAGTTCCCCATCTGTGAAATGGGATAAATGCACTTTCCTACCTCACAGGAGTGTTGTGAGAATCAATACTAGCATTGGTCAAAAGATTTTCAGTTGAACAATTTTCTGTCAAAAAAAAAGCCGTTTCTTTGAAACTGAAACATGGGAATGGGTTGATTTTGAAAAAAATATTAGATGAGAAAAACTCTAAATAAACCTTTTTTATTTTTCTTATGATAAAGTTGAAACACTGTTTCAGTGTTTTTTGGTTAATTCCATTTTAGCTTTTATATTATTGTTATTACAATACAAACAACATTAATCAAAATAAAGCCAATATAAAACATTTTATTGAAATGACATGGTTTTATCAAAATTATCTAAACCAAAGAGTTTTGATAATCCCAAATCAGATTTTTTTTTGGGAATTTTCTCTTCATGGGAAATTTTAAATTTCAGTTTTTTGTTCCATTTCAGAACAAACTTTTTTTGGAATGTTAGAATTTCCCATGGCATGAAATTCTTATTCCTAATCAGTTCTAATAAACACATTAAAGACTGTGAAGTGATCAAGTACTATGTACTAGCTAAGTAACTTGGGGCATGTCTACACTTGAAATGCTACAGTGGCACGCAGAGCTGCACTGCTGTAGAACTTCAGTGTAGACACTACCTGTGCCAGGGCTGGATTTAAGGGCAGGTGACCCAAGCGGCTGCCTGTAGTGCTGGGCTTGTGGGGCATCAGGCTCAGGGTGCTGTGTTTGTTGTTAGCAACAAAAGGGGAAATAGGATGTTTGAAGTAAAATGTTTCAGGTATTCCATTTTTCACTAACCTCCCAGTAACACTATTTAATACTGGTCCACCCAATGTTGGTGCACAGTTCAATTTCTTGATGATAGTACATTTCAGTTATTCTTAAAATTAAAAAGTTTATATAAGCTTAGAGGAAAAGAATTTGTTTTATTTGCTTATATATGGCAAGAATAAATACAGATTTACAAATCCTAGTGTGAAAATGTATCATCTTACATGACAGGGATAAATCATGCATGCAAATCATGCAGCAAAGTTGCGAAATGGGCTACAAATGCAATAAAAATAAGTTCAAAAATTTAAAAAATGGGGGCAGGGTGCCACTCGGTCTGGGGTGCCACTTGGTCTAGGGCCAGCCCTGACCTGTGCCAACGGGAGGGGTTTTCCCATCTGTCTAGGTAATTCACTTCCCCAAGAGGCTGTAGCTAGGTCAATAGAAGAATTCTTCTGTCAACCTAATGGTTGTCTACACTGGAGTTTATGTCAGTTTATTTATGCCACTCAGGGGGTGTGGATTTTTCACACTCCTGAGCGACATAGTTAAGCTGGCAATTGTCTAATGTAGACCAAGCCTTAGATAAATACTTTAAGCACACGAGTAGTCCCACTGACTTCAAGGCTTATATAACTATCTGAAAAGACCAAAAAAGACTGGTGGATCTTTGAAGAGAAAAGGAATACTTGTCAAAATTTGAACAATAATGTATAAATAGACAGAGTTGGAAAGAACAATAGGAATGTCAGGTTAACATCACTGAAATGTCTTAGAGTCAGAATATTTTTTGGAGAATGGTGTAATTGATCTATTTGCTTAAAAACAGACATTATCCTCAATGACAGTTGATGTGTATGCAGAGGGAAAATGGATTACAAATCAGCAGGAAATTTAAGAGAGATTTATAAGGCCATTTTAAATGTCTAAAAGGGGTGTAACAACAAAGCCATTTTGTATACTTTTGCATCATGGTAACTTTTTGTTGTTCTTTAAAATGAATTTTAGCACACAATTCACAATATATACAGATCGCTTTTATATTTTTAAATGAGTAATAGTGGCACAAAATAGCTTTTTCATCTGCAGAATTTCATCTGCTTTTTAAATGTGGCTGAGTCCTAAAAGTCAGAATGGAACCACTGTGCACTTACAGTAAATCCTTTCCATGTGAATTTTAACTATTCAGTCACAGTTATAGGCTAAGAACTGTTAAATGGAATAAACATTTAATTTTTCCATATGTTTTATGGGGAGTTTTACTCAGAAAAGACTGCCTAAAACCAATGGAGCCAAGATTTCACCTTTGAAGTCAGGGGAATTTTGACCTTGACTTCAATGGGACCAGAATTTCACTGTAAGGCTACATCTACACTACGAATTAGGAGTGTGATTCCTAGCTTGCGTACACATACTCATGCTAGCACTAATAGCAGTGTAGCCACAGTAACCCAAATCCTGGCACCAGAAGCATGGCTAAGCCGTGGCAAGTACAAACCTGCCAGAAACTGATGAGTATATATTTGGCACAGCTCAGCCATGCTGCTGCTGCCACTGCCTGTACTACTTTGTCTACAGTACTACTACATACTAGCTTGATGAACATGAGTATGTGTACGCAAGCTGGGAATCACACCCCTAGCTCATAGTGTAGATATAGCTTTAAATGTTATGTCCTTTTAATCTTTGTTATGTCCCCTGTTTTGCTAGGATGGGGGGAAGGGAAGAGAGAAGAGCAGAAAGGGAAACAAGCCTATATCCTGCATTTGCAGTGGGATTCAATTAATGGTGTTGTAAAGTTTTTTCATCTCCAATATTTAAGATCCTAAGTCCCTGTAGAGCCATAAATCCTGTTTAGCTGAGAAAAGCTAAAGCTCATATAGCAGGTTCTGGTGGAATCTGGTGCTGCTATTACAAGCTGCCTGAGAGAAGTTCTCAATGTAACTATTCAGAATATATCCAGAGGGGTAGCCGTGTTAGTCTGTATACAGCAAAAACAACAAGAGATCTGTGGCACTTTAAAGACTAACAAAATTTGTTAGTCTTTAAAGTGCCACAGATCTCTTGTTGTTTATTCAGAATATGTGTGACAGTGCCTGCCAGTTTTATGTTAGATGGGCTTTTATGCAGATCATTGAATTTCTTTGGTATGGCTTCTGGGTAAACTCATAACCTGCGAAGTGCATTTCAGTCTCTCCAGATTACTAGCCTCTTAGTGGGAGAATCAAACAGAACTCTCCTCAGAAGAGTTTGCCAGTATTTTCTCCTACCGCCATCCCCGCTCTATCTCAACTCAAATTAGATCTAACAAATATATTTATATTAGATAAAGCAGAGAAAAGAAAGACTATACAACAATGTACATGTTTCAGACATCTCACAGGATAAGTACACAAGGAGTCTGCTGCCAGCTGTTTCATGCACTTTTGCAACCATATGATCGTTTTATCATTGTTGGTCTAATTATTCACTGCCAATAATATTCAATTAAAATTTAATCTTTTTTCCTTTTGTTATTTGTTTGTGAGCAGATCCTGATTTCTGTAAGTGTATTCATTATTTATTTGCTAAATACTTTGGAAGAACTATTTTCCAATTATGGTAGGGTTGCAAGCTGTCCACTTTGGGTATTTGCTCTTCATGTTGTTTGATTGGTTAACTCTGCCATAGGATATTATTTTGGCTTCCTGACTGGAAGACTGAAATCTTTTAAATTAACTCATTTGTGGTAAAATTCTTGAAGCTATCACAATTAAAGTACATTTTCCATGTATGTGTGTTTTCCAGTATCCACAGACAAATTATAAGACAAATATTATAAGCTTAAACAATAATGAAGTTGTTTGTATTTTGCCAGCACTCCTGGGCTCCAGTCAGGAACAGGGCAAACACATAAATACATTATATGACACTGTCCCTGACCCAGAAAGCTTGCAATCTAATTTTAAAAGTCAAAAGTGGATTTAAACAATGGGAGGGTGAAAGGGGAGAGGACTAGCGTGACAGTGATGAAAGACCATGTGATTACACAGACTACAGTACAATTTGATGAGTCCAGTTCAGTTTTATTACAGCTGTTTCACACTCGGGCACTTTTATTCATGAAAGTGTTTGTGAAACATGTTTTCTTTTCAATTAGAATTTGATCAATTCTGGCTGAAAGCTGCCTATGTCCCCAGGAGACAAAACAGTCTGTCTTTGACCACACAGAAATATTTTGGTGTCTTTCTCCCTTCAGGGAATGGGTTTATTTTAAAAGGTCTACCCACAGTTAGCCTATTGTGTGCGCACACACAAAATCCCACACACCATGATTCCTTAATCCTTAGTATTGTGTCAGAGGGTATATTAGCCTTTCATTAAAAACGCCCTTCCATTTGAAGTTCTAGAACATCAACCCACTTCCTACACCTTTAATTACATTAAAAAAGGTCCGTGTGAAGTCTTGTAACAAAATGTATAATATTAGGATGTAGGACTGTACTTTTGGATATTAGTGTTACAGAATTCAACTAAACATTGACTCTGTGTCCATGACCAGAAGAAGCAGCATTGCTGACCTTCATGACCATATTGGATAGGACTACCAGAAACCTAGCATCAGATATTCAGCTGGTGTAGAATAGAGCTATGCTAATTTGCACCACCTGCGCAACCACACCTCTGAGCCTGTGCACCTTCTGTTACTTCATAAGGCTGAATTGAACCTGAAATAAGACAGCAAAACTGAGTCTCTAAAGAAAGACAATATAGGCAGAGCAACATGTTTTGCCTAAAGGTTTGAGGACCTGAAAAAAATCTTTAGATTCTGTGGTAACGGATGCTATAAAAACCTTACATTTGAAAGACGGGCTTTGTTCAAACATCTTTCTGGCTCAGCATTTTGTGCAAATCTGAAATATGGTGAGTTTAGGTTTCACAGTGAAAGGTCCACACAGCTCTTGTAAATATCAGTTTTCCAGAGATTTCATTCTTCCTCCAACCAACATTTATTATGATGTGAATATTGTTGGCAATTCCTTAATATAATTACAGATACTGGACAAAGCATTTTACAGCCTTATTTTCCCTTTCACTCATCTACAGTATTTCTCCCCACTCCATCCTGCTTCCCTTATTCTTATTAATTTCTCTTCTTCCCTTGGACTACTTTTCCCTCCAGTTTTCTGATATTTTTATTCTAACAGGAAATCTGAGCAGCTAAAAAGCTATCACTGGCCACTCACCAGCCCCCTATGCTAATGATCGTTCTTAGAATTCTGCCCTGCCTTCTTCAGGCACCATGCATGGTAAACCAATGAGCAGTTTGAAAAGCTGCCGCTTAGCACCAATGAATGCTAGTTTGTCTCCTTGAGACAGCAATGATTCATAGCTGATATTGCTAGAATATATGGTAAGCACATATGCCAGCTCAGAATTTCTTTATCACTGTCACCAGTAAAAGAAAATGTGCATACTGGTGCCAGAGAGATAAAGAGATCTTTCTTCAACAAATTAGTTTGGGAAGAATTCCTTACATAATATTCTGCACTCATGAAGACATGGAATAAGAATGAGTTTCTCTAGACCATAAGTGATGTCCCTGTATATTACTGCCACCAAGAGTCCTACTTGACAAAATTAAATTATTAGAACAATTTTGTGAGACAAAAAAACATTTTATCACTATGTCATATCTGGATCAATTTGGCAACAGTAAAAGATTTATAAGCTTTAATCCCAAGTATTTGCTACATCTAGAAGAAATAAAGACTTTGCTTTCAGACAATAACACGATGGGGATTTGGAGATTTAATCAAAAGATCCATTACCTGATGCAGGAGAAAAAAAATTATGGAAGCCTCACATTTTAATTAAAAAATCCCCAACATCTAACACTTCCATAAACTTGGTTAAAGGTATATCTTTTATATAATCCATAGTACAAAATATAATCATTCCCTCTGCTAAATTGCAGTAAGATTTGATTTGTTAAGTTCATAATGCTGTGTAATAATGCTGTGTTCATAATGCTGTGCATTTTTATTTGTCACTAGTAATAGTGATGATTCAACTGTGAGAAACTCAAGTTGTTCTCTAGAGCCGGGCTTGACAAACCCCGGGCGCCAGGTCGCCATGGCGCCTAGAAATTTAATTGTGGCGCCTAGTATTGCTCCAGGGGGAGCGGCGCCACTGCGTCCATGGGGTAGGACCAGGAGGGGCGAGTGCTGTGGCTGCCGTGCTCCAGCCAGGGTGCCCCGCAACTGGCCCCACGTTGTGGGAGAGGGGCGGGGGGAAGGGGAGGGGCCGAGAGGGGAGAGGGGCTGCTGCGCTCTGGCCAGGGTGCTCCGCCGCTGGACCCACATTGTCTGGCTCCTTAATTTTTGGACTGGCTCCTAGCTCCAAAGCAAATTTGTCAAGCCCTGTTCTGGAGCTCTCTATTCATTTCCACTTCTGTGTTTTCCCATCTCTTATGATGATATATAGGCTTTCAGTTTAAGGATCAGAAGGATGAGCCATTTCTGTTGAGGTTTTCAGAGACAGGAAATAATTTTGTTCCCTCTTAAGGAGAATTCAGCTGCAGGTAAAGGGTGCTATTGAGTTCTCATTATAATGCTGATTCCCCTCCCTCCTACCTTAAGACTCACTAGACAAAGAAACGCTGGCCATCATACTGCCAGATTAGTTGTAGGACTGAGATAGAATTTTTCTATCAAATTTGAAGTTAATCAGACAGGCAGTCCTTGAATTATTACCATCTGCAACTAGAGGAAAGGCTTGGGCAAGAGAAGTATCTTGCAGCCGTTGATTTGCTAGATTTATAGAAATGTTGCCCCTCAAATTAAAAGGTGTCTCATCTCATTTTATCAATAAAAAGAAATTGTAATTATAATGCTTCTTGGAGCACCCAGGGCTGAGAATCATCTTGTTGCCCATCTGCCTCCAGTCTTGCCTGTGCCAGCCGAGTGTTAGCTCCCCAATACGCTCAGCCTGTCAGCCACTCAAGCACTCTCCTCTGGGGTATACCAGCTCTCCTGGTTGACAACAGATAAACCCCCGAGTCCCTTCAACGTGTCCCATATAGTATGCAGCCCCTGACAGCTGGATACCCACAGAAATCCTAGATCCTCTGTTCCCATGGGAACAGTGGATCACTGTTTACCAGTTTTACCTTGGACCACTGCTCCTGTATCACACACAGCACTTGAGTTCAGTTATAGTAAAACAAAAGGATATTTACTTAAAACTAGAGATTGAAATAGAAACAGGTGAGAGTGATGGAGGCAGGTGGTTACATACAAAACAAAATAATCTTTTAATAACTAAGCCGTATAACTAGGGCCTACCTTAATAGTTACCTTTCCTACCCAATAAAGTAGATTCTCACACCAAAGTTCAGTCTTTTGCAGTGTTTGCTGGCCCCAAGGAGCCAGAACCCAATCTTTAATGAAACACCTCCGGTCTACAAGGTGCAGAGTGTCTTTCCCCACCCTAGGATATACCAAATTGGTCTTTTGTCTTTATCCACAGACAGGGTGATCCCATGGCTGTCACATTGTTCCTGTTCACTGCCATGCAGTTTTGATGTTTATAATTTGTCTCTGATGGTTTTCCATTGACTTTCTGGGTTGTTGTAACAGTGGACAATTGAACAATACATTACTTAATCAACTGGCCAAGAAGAGCGACAACTCCCCTCCTGCTTGAATGGGCCAGCACTGAGACATGATTCCCTGGTGATTTGCTTTCACTCCAAGACCATAAGGGATAGTTTTCAATAGAGTTACGTTATTCCTTAAATGTACACACACAGCTCACAATGAGTATGAGTATCAATAAGTTGCAAGCTTTCAGAAGAGACCTCACATATTACCGTTTATTGATAAATACTCTGTAAATGGTGTATTAGGTGTAATGAGTTTGTCAGGTTGGAGACAGAAGTTGCTTGGAAAGAACAGTGAACCTTTTGACAATTGGCATCAGTGGGCCTCCGTGTCACAGTAATTGACAATGAGTCAGTTTGCCAGGTCTGAATTCCATGCTTTTGAAGAGACAGCATGAATTCAACCTTATTATTTCCAGCTTCTACCATTCATTTGAAAATGGCCTGCTGGAATGAGATGTGCAGTTTATTGAATCAATATGGGATCTATGTTGAAGAATTAACCATGCTTAGCTTTAGAATACCTTGTACTTCATCCCCTGGAATAAGATCAGCTCAACAGATCAGAACAACATTCCAATCTTAGGTGTAAGTTTTCACCCTAAGAAGCCTTGCTTAAAGTATGTGAGGCTGAGAGATTCCAAATCTAAGAGGACTCCTCTTTAAATGTCATACTGCACCTCAGTTTACCACAGAAGACCTGATCTTAAAATAAATTCGATAAGGAAAATTATCGCACAACAATAGCTGTCGTCTCTGGAAATGGCTGCACTGTAGGTTTGTACATGTTTGAGAGTGGTCCAGTCATTCTGTACAGAAGAGGTAAGCAGCACCTTCCGTTGGTTCCAAACTCAAGTAAAGTGCCATGTGACTCTAGTTGCACTGGTATTCACATCATGGTCAGCGATCCCTTGAGTCGAGGATGATCTCTTTTATGGGTTTTATTTTATATGGGTCCTTTGGTGACTGAGGAGTCTGGACCTGGATTTTCAGACTCATTGGCAGATGCTTCAGGTGGTATTGGAAGGCAGGGTTGGGTCACGATTACTGCATGATAGTTGTCTGTCCTTTCTTTTCTGGTGTTTTTCTGCGACCAGGGCAAGATTATCTTCCTCAAAAATGGTCATTCCTTCTCTGACAAGTCTTCACCAGTTAGCCCTATCTTGGGCTACTGTCTCCCAATGTGTGATGTTGCCACATCTCTTGATGTTTGTCTTGAGGGTGTCTTGGAAGAATTTCTTTTGGCCTTCCCATTTCCTTTCTCCTTTGGTGAGTTGGGTATACAGCAATTGTTCTGGTAGGTGTGCATCAGGCATGTGCACACAATGCCTGCTCTACCTCAGCTGGTGCTGGATAATCAGGTCCTCAACATTGAAGACGTTGGTTTCCGTGAGGACACTGATGTTAAAGCAGCAATCCTCTTACTTTATGTTGAGGGTCTTCCAGAGAAACTGCTGGTGCTGGAGTTCCAGGTTTTTCAGATGTTTTCTGTAGGTCACCCAAGTCTCACAGTCAGAGGAGAGTTGGGGTTACCATTTTATAAACTAAAAGTCTAGTGTGTGTTCTGATATCATGGTTGTTGAACACCCGACAGGACAGTCTGCCAAAGGCAAGGCTGGCACAATGGATTCTGTGCTAAATCTCGGCATCTATGTTTGCCCTCTGTGAACGATGGCTGCCAAGGTAGGCAAAGGGTCTGACATTTTCCAGTTCCTCTGTCAATGTAGATCTTCCTTGCTGGGTACTCACACCACAGCCTTAGCAAAGGGGGGATAAATCTGTTTGGAAGAGTCTTCCACCTCCTCAACAGGAGTCTATGCATTTAGAATTTGATAATCCAAGAAAATTCACCTGGGCAGCCCTTGTCAAGGATTGAAGATGGCATGTTTTGGATGAGTTATGAAACCAGTGATGTACCTGGCTCTATTATTGGTTGATAAATATTAATTCCTGTTTAAGATTTTTTACACAGAAAAAGGGAGTAGGATGTGAGGATATATACTGCTGCTTCAACTCTGTCACAATAAGCCAGGCAAGAAGGAAACTAGGGAAGGTTCTGGGCAGAAGCTCTACAATTCAGTGGTGGGAGGGAAGCTTCAGATCATCATGTTGTTCTTATTCTAATTTGTTCAGAATAAAGGAAAATGAAGAGACCTATGCTGGACACAGCATGGAATTTTACATTGTTACTAGCCGAGTGACTCACCAGAGGCGAACAATCTTGCAACAGCAGTGCATACAATTGATCGCACAGTCAGGGAAGTCTAGTTTAGACACTTAAAATTCCAAAATCACACTGTGTTCAAAAAGATATGCAGTAAAAAGCTTGATCCCAGCATGTGCAGAGGAGAGGATTCCCACCCGCCCATGCACACCCTTTCTGATCTCATATAAATGATTTTGACAAAGAACTCCACACCCCCAGAGCTCTTTAGAGTCCTGATCCAAATCTCTTTGAAGTCAATGGAAACATTCCTACAGGCTTCAACTGGTATTGGGTAAGGCCCTCAGGGCCAGTTATTCAAAGGTATTTAGATGCCCAATGGAACTTTCACAAGTGCCTAATCACTGGAGTTAGGCATTGCCACTTTTAACTCCTAAGCAATTTGCCTGTTTGCGGAATCCCAAGGGCCTGAGCTGTTTTTGTTTCTCCAGGCCTGTTGAACAGAAATGTCCTGCTGCTGTGGCAATTGTCAGAACTTTAGAATCTAAAAGGCATGCACATCCAGCATTTGAAACAAAATATGCCTGGCTATCTGTTGTGCTTAGCACACCTAGAGGACAGAAAAAGGGGAAGAGACATTCTCCACTACTAAGAAATGCATTAATATTCTATAATTGTTCCTATTCACTGTCAGCTTTTCTAAATCTTGGCCATAACTGAGCACTGCTCTCTCTCTCTCTCTCTCTCTCTCTCTCTCAGGAAATGTTTTGTTAGAAGTCTCATTTGTAAAGGACAGATGCATGAGGGATCCAGCTGCAATGATCAACCAGATGTTTGCCCAAAACAGCCATTTGTTATAACACTGTTCTACTTTGTTAATGGGGCTCCTCTGTAAGACAGCAGCAGTATTTTGTAATGAAATGCAAACATACACCCAGTCTGGAAACAGATATGCACATGCTTAACTTAACACTTAGTGTAGATCTAGCCTTCAAATGAAAAAATATTTTCCCTGACAAGTCCCAGTTTCTTGGCATTGAAAAGTGCACACTTTTTTGTCCATAATTTTTTTTCACAAAGTGTTTATTAACATTTCTCACTGTTTCTCATTTTCCATTTACTAGAAGAATTTTTTTAAATTCCACTCTAATTTGACCCAAATAATTCATTTTTAAAATGGAAATTAATTAAAAAAATAATTTTACAAATCATGAAAAATTCTCGTTGCAGATTTTGAAAAATTAAGGACAAATTTTCTTAATTTTTCAGTTTTACTTGGGCTATGTCTACCCTAAAATGCCACAGCAGTACACTGCTGCTATAGCACTTCAGTGTAGACACTCACTGCAGCAAAGGAAGGGGTTTTCCCATCAGTGTAGTTAATCCTCCTCCATGTGAGGCAGTAGTTAGGTCAATGGAAGACTGCTTCCAATGACATAGTGCTGTGTATGCCAAGAGGTTAGGTCAGCATAGCTATGATTTTTCACACCTCTGAGACATAACTATGCCAATATACATTTTCAGTGTAGATCAGCCCTTTGTAGTAGTGCCACTGATGTCAACAAGACTATTCCTGCACATAAAGTTAAACATGCATAATGTCAATAGGATTGAGGCAATATATATATTTACTCTAATACATGCATGCAATCTGAACATTCTTCTGGCATTATGACCACTTTGCCCTATTCTGTTCATTCCCTTTCAAGCATCTGACATAGGACACTATCACAAGACTGGATATGGGGCAAGATGGACCATTGGTCTGAGCAAGTATGGCCATTCTTATGTTCTTAGTTTATATTCAGTCATAGTACACAGAAAAATCCAATAAGGAACTCACAGTTTAACAGTCTCAGACTCTCTCCTCCTGCCTCTGCCTAACACTCAGAGTCCTTTGCCATTTCTCCTCTTCCGTCTTAATCTGGGGAAGAGATAGCAGAACCCAGGCTCACCACTCCACTGGGTACCAGCTCAGAACCTTTGTTCAGAACAGCTAGTGTTAGCCTTTCTCAAATCCCTTGCTGTTATCTCAGCTATTTCTTACCTCTGTGGGCTTTCCAGACTCTTGTTGTCTCTGTAACATTGGCTTCTCTAGTGGCTTCTCACCAGTTTATTAGCAGAAGCTTCTTTCCCTAGTCCATCAGACTTTCTGGCAGCTACCCCACCTACCTGCCTTACAGCCCTTTTCTCCTCACACCTGCTGTGGGGCTGCTAATCAGCTTTGGCTGAACAGGTAGGCAGGTTTTGTGTTAACCCGTTGGGGTGCATAAGGTGTATAGACTCCGTGACAGCAATACTGTAGATAATGATCAGGGTCTACTGGTATGCTTTGGCTTCTTTGTGACATTCTGGTGAAGAAAAGCAGCTGCAAACCTACTTTAGCCAGCCACTAAAACCAGCTTTATGACTTCCTTGTGCAACCAGAGCGGCACAAAATATCTGGAGCATACCCATTAATCTGGCCCTCTGGGCCCAATCCTGCAATGCATTGAGTGGCCTCATCTTCTGACACTTTGCACCTTGCAGGATTGGGTGTAAATTATCTCTTGCTCTGTATTAGTTCAATTAACCATGCAATAGAGAGATGTCAGAATTTCTTGCTCGAAGCTTTTATGAGGATTATTACTCTTTGCCACTGTTAGGTAGACTACCACATATTGGGCCAAATTCTGCATTCAGTTGTACTCATTGAAATCAACAGGTTTCCATGACTGCAACTGATGGCAGAATTTAGCACAATATATCTGGGGAAGGAGTATTTTGCGGAAGAAGAAAGATACACATTCAGAACTGCTGAGAGATTTCTACAGTAGAGTGTGTCAGACCAGAAAATTGTACTGCAGGTTTCTCTGTGTGATAAACTGAGAAACTCTCTGCTCAGTGTGGAGCACATGAGAAGCATGCAAACCTTCCAAGAAGCTCAAGTACCTTTTCCTCCCACTGGGATCTTCCTAAAAGGACAGTGAAAATATAAAACTAAGACGTGATTATAACCTCTCAAGAAATCAAGCATAATCACATGTGGCACTTCCCAGACAATAGTTATGGCTTTTGAAGCTGTCCTGTAAATGATTTACCAGTGTGCTACTCCAGCAGCAATTCTGTTGATTTCCAAGCTACTGCACAAGTGCAAAATGAAGCTTAGATGGAACATTAGTGACTGCCAGGTAAATTAATACAATGGCAAAAAAAGCGGTGGATGCTCCATTGCTTTGAACATTTAAAACTAGACTGGACAAAGCACCCTCCCAGGACACACCCTCTTGATCTACTAGTACTGAGCAGTGATCTGTAGCCACTCAACACCCTCCCTCATCGGTAGTTTAAGGACAATCTGCACCATAGGCATGCCAGGTAATTAATAAAATGACAGAAACCATATCAAGAAAGTGTGACTGATTTTACTGTCAAAATTAATATCCAAATATTACAGGAAACTATTTATACACTTGCCCTCTTTGAACATAGGTTTAAAAATCAGTACAACCTCCTTTCTGGAAAGTACTGATAATCAACTGTATCACTTTGAAATTCCTCTCCAGAAGCAGTACCACTGTAGTTAATATTCCATTGGGTGTTGTAACTGAACAAATCACACTAACACATTAAGATGTTAGGACTATTCCTACTCTTGGAAAATTGCCAGGGGGCATAATTTAGGTGGTTAATTACACACAAGTGTCAAAATATTCCTAGCAGGTTGATTTACTCTGGTCATTTGAAAGTGATCAGATTTGACAGTACCCGATAAAAGATGGTTATCTTATTAGTTAAAGGAGATAATTAAAAGAGAAATAGATGACAGTCTGGCATGATACATTAAAATTATCAGTAATGTCACCCCTGAAACCATTTCAAAGAACACACAAAAAAAAGAGTTGATAAGAAAAAGTAAAAAATCAATAGTTCTTGGAACAGAGATATTGATTGATTAACTATCAGAATGAATGTTACAACTCATAGTTGAGAATGTATGTTACAAACATTAATGAGAATCAATTAGTTTTTAAAGTGTCCTTTGCAAAATATGCTACTACACAAACTGTTCTACTTGGCTTTGTGGATACTAAAGAGAAATAAATCTGTGTTTGTAAAGCACTCCCGAATGCCACTGGACTCTTGCGTGTCTGCTCAAGAAATATCAAATACTCTAGGATTTGACGTGGTAGAATGATTTTTTAAAAGCAGTATGGGAGACCTATAAAGTATGGATTCAAGATTCTCCTTTTTCACCTATTTCAAAACCAACAGGGAAGAGGAGACTAGACCACAGGCCGATGAATAACTACCATTGTCTTCTGAAAATATGTCAGAAAGTGTAGCCCTCTGGGGCAGAGATGATGCTCCATTCTATGTTTTTACAGCACCAAGCATAAAGGATCCCCAACCCCAATTGCCCCTAGTAGTGGTGGTGGTACAAGGGGGTCCAGGAGCCTTTTAACAGGCTAATCCCCCAGAAGTCAAAGACCTGGAGATGGGGGCAAAGGGCAGATTAAACCAAGACTCTTCAATAGGTCATTTTGGCATCATTTGTTGGGTCCCTACCCTTGCTCTACCTCTGCTGCTTCTAAATGGTTTAACTTCTGCTTCAGGAAATCTAACTAAATCCACAAGCCTGTCATAATAGCAAAATCAGGGCAACTGTATGAACTAGGAAATAAATATATTTGACATCGTTGAATGAAATGCTGCAAAAGTAAATACATTTCTGCATAGTTGGACTTCTCCTAGAATTTATGACTGATAAGGCTTTGCAATAGCTTGTTAGATCAAACTAAGTAAAGAGACAGAGAGAGGGACACGCTTTCAAACAGGAAGGCAAGATCAAATATAGTGGCCTCCTCTGATAGAGACTATGCCTAGTGATATAACAGTCCTTCCTTTAGAAATGTCCCTTGAACAGTGCCTTATTTTGTAATCAGGACTGGGATTCATGAACAGTCATAAGTTCAAGGTAAAAAAGAAAAACATATTGGAATAGAAATGGTCATTGAAAGCATGTCGGCAATTATTATTTGTATTCTTACCATTAATAGGTCTTAGTGACAGAGTGTTATTGTTGTTATGCTGTGTATGTATGTATTGATTTTAAAATAAAGTGATGAATATTTTATTGAAAAATACACACACTTCTTATGAGTAAAGATTCAGATTCCTTTCTCTTGATTTATTACAGTATATGTCAATTAGGAGCAGGATGTATGTGATTCATACATAAATACTTTTGTTGAGATACTAAGGCCTAGTTTACACTGAAAAGTTTCACCAGTGTAGTCAAGTTAGCTATCTCAATGTAAAAACATGCCATTTTTTGCAATAAAGGCATAGTCTCGAGTTAACTGGCCATCAATTAACGTGAGGCTAAAAATCTACTGTAGACATAGTCTGTATTGTACTCATTTAGGATATGTCCTCATTGAAGAGAGGTGAGTTTTACATCCAGATAGCTAATTTTTCTCAATGTAAAATCCTAGTGGAGACAATGCACAAATAGGGTTTACCTCAATGTAATAATTGAGGTTAAATTACATCCTGCCCCTCACCTGGGGGCTAATTAGATTAGCTACATGGAGGCAAAAATCTACCTGTGGCATGACTACACCAGAGTTTTACATCAGCATAGTTACTGGAGGTGAAAACTCACTTTTTTGCTATGAAGACAAAGTCATAGGAAACAAGCCTGAAGTGGCATATGGCCTTTCCAGCTGGAATGCTCTGTGCTAGATGTGCATCTCTATATATTTTTTTCTGAAGGAAGAGACGGGAGCTTGGCATGTAACTGGGTGGCTGTTTCAAACAGAAGGTACAGACTGAAGGAATATGGGAAGTTATGAGGTGAATGATGGAGAAAAAGGGATCCACTGGGAGACCAGCATGGCAGCAGTACAGGAAATGGAAGTGTATATAAAAGTGGGGGAACCCTTTCCATAGGTTCATCTTCTGACATCCTCGAAGTAGCATAGATGCTCCCTTCTGTTTTTTCTAACTTTATCATCTCAGGCCTCTATTCCCCGGTGTTTGGGAACCATCCCAGATCACACCTCCTGGTAGCATGGCATGGTTCTGCATGTATCCCACATTCAGCTCCATCAGGGCTCTTGAAATAATTTGCTCACCAGAACACCAGATCCTGCCTTGCAGGGTTTTGTTTATTAAGTCTTATCAAAACGCATCCTCTTAGTCCCAAACCTTGTTCTCCTTTAAGCCATGAGTCTGACAGCCCTCTTTCTTGAGGCCTGTGCTCTGATTAAGGAAGAGGTCCTCCTCCTGAGTTTAGGAATCCCACAGCCTTTTGGGGGGCCTGTATTAATAACTTACATCACTTCCCCCCTCCTTGAGTCAAGAGTATCATAGCCTTTCCGCTGGAGCCTGTGTCAGTACCTCAGGAGGGTCTGCGCCCTTGATCTGCTTCTCTTTCAAGCTGTCCACTCACTCTCTCCCTGTGCCTTCCTGGAAGCTTCTTTTATCCCTGTGTTTGGGACTGTTTTAGCCACATGACCTACCTGTCATAGGACTGTGCTAACTTCCCCCATCTGGGAAGGAGAGCTGAATGAGGCACAGCTAGGGCTCGACTCACTATCTCTCACAGGGCTCAGTCATGCTATGACATGACTTGCTCTCTGAGCAGCCTAGCCCCAGGGCTCTCTTATGGTCTTTTCCTCTTTAGAGAGCCCAGCATTTAGAGAAAAATGCTCTTTGCCCAGCTTCCACATGCTTCTCTCCTCCCCTGCCACCTGCACCATTTCTGCCTATGTAGATGAGGCTGGGAGTTCTGCTGGCATCTGCTTGGACTAGGCGGGAACGCAGCAGGAGGTGCTGGAGCAGTGAGGGGATGGGGGTGATAGTAAGGGAAGCTTGCAGTACTGTGTGAAGATGCAGAAAAGAGGTTCTAAACTGGGCACAGGAGCAGACCCAGGACTGTTAATAGGCAGAGAGCCAAAATGGGTGCCTATTTGTGTGGGGAAAGATCTGAGGAAATATTTGGTGCCAGATTAAGGAGTGGCAAGAGAAACAGGACAGAGGGATCTGCAGCCAGTACAGCTGTGGGTAATTGGAAGAAAGCATCCCTCACATCAAGGGGTGACAGTGATTTAGGGTCTCCTCCCAGAAAGGTGCAAGGGAAGGATTGTGTAAAGTTTGGAAGAGTTATGGTAGTTGTCTGCGGAAAAGCAGCTAAAGAAAGTTAGCCAGACTTGTGGTGTTGACAAGCTATTACTAGAGACGACTGTATGCAGTGTTGTAGCTGTGTTCTGCCGCGGCTCCTCTGCTGTGGCCACCCTTCAGTTCACAAATGACTCAAAGACCCTGTGGTGCAGCAGATGCCAGTGCAGTTTATTTACCGTGCATTTGTGCATTCACCACCTTCATGCAGTGCTTGGCTAGGACTAGGGCTAGCAGCCTCTGGGCTTCTCTGCTCCCTATAAGACAGGTAGAACCACTTCACTTCCCTGGGCCCCTTCCTCTGGCCGTCATATAAACCCTACTTAGTCAGCCTGGCAACTGCCTCCTATCCACTAATCAGGTACAAGCAACCTCTCAGCCCAGTTCAGTGGACAGCTGTCTCCCATTCCCTAATCAGGTACAGGTTTTCCTAACCAGCTCTACCACACCTTAGTTAGCTGGGGCTGGCATGACAGAGGGCTGGCTAGGGAGTTACCACCCAACACTCTATCAGACGCCTACCCCCTTTTTGAACCACCAGATTCTTCACCTTCCCCTCCTCCCTCTACCAGAGGGGTCCCTACAGGGTGTTCCCCCTTCCTCCTTGGGTGAGCCGTAGGTTCCCCTGTACAAGGTTCACTTATCCTCCATTCACAAAACCGCAGGCACCACCATAGGTCTGCTGTTGCCCACAGGTCCTCGCACCACTCACAACCCCGTGGCCACCCCCCCATCATGCTCCCTCATGCTTCCCGGCCGGGGCTCCTGGTTGGCCCCTCCGTCCTCCCAGGTACTCACTGATTATCCCAATATTTGCTGTTTATATGGATAATATTTAAGTAACTGAGGCAAAGATTTTCATTATGATCAAAAGATGAGAAATATATGTTTTCCTTATTGAAATGGTCTTACCTTAAAGATTTGTTCATGGGATTTTTCAAAAATTTAGAAGTTTCCAGTTGCATGAGAAACTACAAACAATTTTCTATGAAACTTAAGCATTTTCCTTAGATGAGAAAGAGAAAATGGTCAATTATATATATTAGGGACTCAAGAGTGTAGAAATTTTTTAAAAATCTGAAGATAGACAAATCTATAATCCTTCCTCCAGGACATGGAACAAACTACACTTACTGGCTTAATGTACATAATTTACAACTGGTACTAGACTCGAAAGAAATAGAGTGTTGTTGAATGTTGTGCCTGGGGGGAAAGGAGTTGTAATAAATACCATACAGAACATTTCTAAAAAGAGTCCTACCTTTAATGTATACATATAAAAGAATGCTGTGCTGGGCAGTGCCACTGATCTTTGCTGCCCCATATTACAAATCAAAACAAGTCTCTCTTATAAGTAAGATTTTTTTTCATGGTTTCCAATTTGTCCACTCTCTCCTCTTCCCCTTATGTAAAATGATAGAGCTGCTCACTATTGCACCAGACAAAATATGGCATTGCTACCTGCATGTTAGATAGTTGCTCTCTGTGATGATGATGAGAAAATATTAATGTTGCTTCAAATCTTCATATTTGAGGAAGCTTTCCCTGTGTAATTCAGTGTGTAACTGCTCTACCTCCAATTTGATATAACTTCTGACACCATGTCATGTTTGTTTTCAGAGGGCAAGTTAGTTGAAGAGAAGTCCAATACTTGAAATGCACTAGCACCCAGCTAAGACTGAGGCTAAAACTGCACTAGAAATGTTTTCTCGTATAGCAGTATCAAAGGTGACGTTTTAAAAAAAAACTTTTTTGTGAGCAAAAGCCCTAGTAGAGATGCCGTTATCCTGGCATAACAGTGCTTTGGGCACTGTTTCACTCACCAAACTGCTATAAGCTATATTAGCAAAGGCATTTTTTTTGTCTGTATAAACTATGATGTAAGGCAGACTGGCTGAAGCTGGAGTACCGTCCATACATTGTAGTAATGGCCACAATCCTTCTAACCTAACACACACATGCACATGATTTACGTCCAACAGCTCTCAGCATCATGCTCTGGGATTCATGTCCTGTGGTAGGGAGAAGACCAGTAGCAGGTTACAGAGTTGGATAGTCTGGATTTACATCACACATGGATTCCCCTATAAAAGGGTATCCCCATTTAACCAAAGATTTTTTAAGATTATGGGTCAGACTCTGAGCCTCACGTATCTGTTTTGCACTGCTCTGCTGGCAGAAGGGGATGGAAAGCTGCCTTAAAATGTTAGTTCCTGAAATTTTAAAGTTAGTACAAAACAGTTAAAACTCTGGGTCCAATCTTGCCCTGACATGCTAAGAAATTGATAAGTTTCTTAACTGAGCCTCTCAATCATCTCAGGGCATAATTATGCAAGCGCTCTGCACACCTGATACAAAGACAGTGAAAAGATTCCCATAGATCTGAATGGACATGAAATCAGGGCCCACCTGTGGAACACTCACTGAACATGGAGTATTATCAAGATTGTAACCTATTTGTATAAGCAATTAGGAAAATCCATGCATTCTTCTTTTCTAACTTGCACTTGAATGAATAATTGCACAGTCAGTTTTGTTACTGTAAGAAATTATTATTTGGGTTGGTCAAAAAAATTCCCTTGAAACTATTTTTTCTTGGAAACTGGGTTTTTGTCTAAATACTTTTTTTTACACAAAAATGTTGACTGTCAAGTCTCCAATCAAAACGTTTCCAATTTTTAAGCTAAAAATGTTTTTGGCTTGTGGCCACAAAAATTCAACTGTCAGTTTATTCAACGAGAAGTCAAATTTCCATAGAGATATTAATGACAACATTTTTTTCCTTGATTCTTTCCATGGGATGGGAAAGAAAACAAATTCTGATTAGCTCTAACTATTACTGTAAAAGTATTTTAAATAGGATGAAACAATTGGAAGTTGTTTAACAATTTATGCTCTCACCTATGCCACCATCTTAGGTGAACATTTGTTGTGCAATTTTTTTTTTAAATGAGCCTTCTCTGTGTTGTACTTCATGATAATAGAGTCTCCATCACTGTGCATGTTAGTGAGATGGGCAGAAAATTGGAGGATTTCACTGGTGATTCAATAAAATGATAATTACTGCTCTCTGTCATAAATGAAAAAATGTTTATCCATTTAGAAACACTTTAAAGGGGAAGCAATTTTGTCACTAACTCTTGTCATGATTTTTTATCTATGCTTACGAAGGGGTATAACATTAATCATTCTACTCAAAGAACCTCTATTTCCTGCATCAACAAAGCATTCACTGTGAGCCTAACTGATTTTGAACTGAAATACAATGAAGGAACATTTGGAGATTAATATTAAAAGACATTTTTTCCTACAGAATGCTTTCCACATAGCTCCAAAACAATTATTTCTCAAATGTAGTTTCTTGTACACCAAGTCTCCTACATTTCTGTTCAAGCACAAGTATTGAAACAGTCTCTCTTTGGCTCTGCTTCACTTCCCCGCCACCCCCTCTTATCTGAAACAACTATCCAGTGGCATATAGATGGTCTCAAAAAACAGATTAATCTAAATGACTCCCCCACCGAAATGGGTTGCCTCTGTTTCCTCTTCTCCCCACACTGCCTCTGGATTAAGCTGAATTATTTGAGGGAAGTCTTGCAACAGATGCCTTTTCTTCCAAATGAGTCTCTCTGATATTTGAAATAGGAGAAAATAACATGGCTTTGTGATTAGGGATGCACATTCATAGATAGAATGTGCTCTGAATTTTCAGTGTGTTACAAAAAGTGGCATAGACAACATAGCTCATGCATGTATGCTTCCTTATTGCTGCTGTGTAGATCCCACCATAATATCGAAAAAAAGTAACTTACAGTGGTGGAAAATGTATGTTCCCCGCCTAACTTTTCAAGTTAACAAGGCGTTTCCCACATTACCCAATAACAAAACTCTTATTTATCATTGTCTAGTGAGCAGATATTGAACAACATTGGGGTGGCCCCATAGGATGCAGCAGGCAGGCAGGCTGCCCCAATTAAACAAAAGACAGTTGCCATGGTTTTCAACTCTGAGGAAGAACTAGGAAATGTAGCCTCTTTTCACTATTGTTTATGGATGGGAATCACCTAAAAAAATCTGACTGTTGACTAGATGTCTGATCCAAGTACTGTTAAAATTGCCAGTTTAACTTCAGTGGAAGGCTTCAACTGACATCAGTGGAAGTTGGATCAGGCCCTAAATATTTAACAGAGTGATCCACTCTCAATGAAGTTAAAGAGTTTGGCCATTCACTTTGGAAGTAAAATCAGGCTAAGCCTAAAATCTACCTGTGTGGCACTATCAAACCCCTCATAATTATAATATTCACCATAGATCAGGAGAAAAATGATCTACTAGACATTTTCTTCCACAGGACAATTAGTTAAAGAGTAGAGCTTTTAAAAATACAGAAAATTCAAACATTTGGACCAAAAACCAAAAAAGAAAACCCCAAAATAAACCACAACTCAGGAAATATATTTTGCAAAGGATGTTTCATACTTGACCAGCTCTCATTTCAATGAACTTTTTCTACCTCCTCCTTTTCTCATGTTTCTGCTGTTTGTTTTCATGCTGAAACTTAAATTGGCACTGAAACTTAATGAGACTCTTAGTCCAATACCTGTTATTTTCATTATTACTTTGGGTACAAATTAAGAGTGTGATCCTGCAAACATTTATCTCCAGTGAATACTAATAGAGCCCACTTAGCAGTAAGAGTTTGCAGGAAGGAGCTGGAACATAAAACTATATAATATGATCCAAACAGGGAGAACACTTTCTGTATTAGAAATAGTCCCCAGAGTTAAGATGTATGCAAGTCATAAGCTATGATTCTTATTTAAATTATATCTCCTTTTACCTGGATTGACTTCACTAAACCAATCCACAAAGTCTTTGAAAGCATTTAAATTTATGCCTAAGGAAAAAAGGCAAACAAACAAAATCCAAAATTAAGGTTAATTGTAGGACTGATCTCAGTTACATTGGTGTACATTCAGAGTAACTCTGCAGAAGTCATAGTTACTCTGGATTTAGCGTAAATGAGACTAAAATCTATCACATTCCCTTAACTCATGCTAATGTGCCTTTTCCCCCCACCATGGCATCAGTTAAGGACAGAATGTCCACCCTTTTGTAGGTTTAAGTCACATCTTTAATTTATATAAATATACTTTTCAGTAATATATAGCATGTTGTTAAATGCAATAATGTGCAGTTTTTTCATTTATAATGTTCAATTCCTCCAATTCCTTATAGTACATTTGGTTAATTTGTTTGCTTCATAATGGTTACAGATATTAAAGAAGTGAAGACTTTTCTTTTTCAGAGAAAGTTCAAATGTAATTATTCTGTCTTCCCTAAGACTTTAAGAACTGTCGAAAACCTCTTGTGATCAGAAAGCTCTTTTGATCTTATGAACAAAACCAGAATGTTTTAAAAACTGGACTATACTGAACTAAAGGTCCCTCCCCCAGCCTAAGGGGAGGAGTTACTGGACCTGGGATGCAACTGATTCCGTGGGACAACTAATGAAAAAACAGGAATGGGCATGGGGGTCACAGGGTCAAACGAAGGGAACCGGAAGGGGACACCGAGCAGAGAAGCTCAGACAGTACCCACTGCTCCTGGAAGGTATCTAGGGAGCCAGCGGACGCTGCCCAGAGGAACTCTGCCCGGATGCATGAATGGATGGAGGAACAGAAATAGAGCCCCCAGTCGCAGAGCACCCCCTTGGCCAACCTCCTCTCCCTGGTCTTGTAGATGGTCATTTTGGCCAAGGCAAGGAGGAGGTTGATGAGGAGGTCCCGTAACTTTGTGGGGCTGTGGATGGGATGCCTGTAGATGAGGAGGCGTGGGGAGAAGTGCAGCCAGAACTTCAGGAGGTGATTCTGGAGGAGCCAGAATAGGGGTTGCAACCTAGTGCACTCCAGGTAGATGTGCACCAGTATCTCCCTCACACCACAAAAGGGACAGGCTTCGGGATGGGGGGTGAACCACACCAGGTACATGCCCATGCTCACGGCTCTGTGAAGAAGTCGCCAGCTGATATCCCTAGCGGGCCATGGAACCAAGGTGGAATACAGGCTGGCCCACCAGGGTCTCTCTCCCTCTACAAGCGGTAAGAGGTCCCGCCACTTGGTGTCAGGGTGAGACATGAGGACGAGGCAATGAAGAGTGTGCAGCACAAGCCTGTGGAGGTGTGCCAGTGGCACAGTTCGGAAGCATGCCAGCTGCAGAGCCTGCAGCTGGCTCAGGGTTTGCAAAGGAGGCAGTTGGGGGGGCTCGCAGGGCAGGGGTCCAATGAAGAGGTCCGGAGGGCTTGGAGTGAGGGGCTGGCGTGGAGCAACGTCCCTCAGGACCCACTCGAGGTAGGCTCGAGAAGCAGAGGGCAAGGCTGTTCTCACCTCCTGCGGGGTTCGAAGGGTGGAGAGCCCCATGCGCCAAGCCAGCGCTTGTAGTCCCGGTCATAGTCCGGGAGGTCTCCAATCTTTGTGACGCCTGCCAGGACCAGCCTCTGGCACACCGAGTAGGACTCCGTCACCTGCACACTGTGATGGGGATTGTGTAGCAGGGGCTCCGCGAGGAGATCTGCCCCCTCAGCGGCCGCCATGGACTTGGTTGCAGTGACCAGCCTCCAGGTCCGGAGAAGGGCCTGATAGAAGACCAGCAGCTTGCAGAGGTCTCACGGAAGACCTCTCGGGTGGAGAAAAATTGCTGCCAGAGCCCTCAGAGGTGGAGGAGGAAGGTGTGCGCCAGTGCGCTCCACGCTGGACTACCTGTGCTATAAAGGAGCCTCGGCAGGGCCTGGAGGCAAACCTGGCTCCAGACACAACAAGGCTCTGCCCCTTTTCTCCAGGGGGAGACTCAGGACCCCTGCAGAGACCTACTGCAAAATAACTCCAAAATCATCTTCTGGAGGTTGGCCAGGAAGCTCAGGTTAGGCACCTGCAGGGAGTGGCACTGGAGCAGTCCTGTCCACTTTCGGAGCCACTCAGCCACACTGCCCTCCAAATCCTTCCAGTTCTCCAGCACAGAAGGATGGGTGGCAGAAAGGTACATGCCCAGATGGAATAGCTCGCCCACCACCCAGCCCCGACCATCAGACCAGAGCTCTTGACCCAGTTGACCCGGGCAGAGGAATCTGCTGAGTAGACAGCCAGGCAGGCCTCCAACCCCACCAGGTTGCCCGGGTCCTGAACCGCAAGGAGTACGTCGTCGGCATACGATGACAGGACCAGCTTCAGCTCTGGCTCATGGAGCACCGACCCCGTCAACCTCCAGCAGAGCAGACAGAGGAAGGGCTTGATGCCAGAGTGTACAGCTGGCCTGACAGCGGACAGCCTTTATGCATTCCTTGCCCGAAGCTGACTGGTTCGGTCAGGGTCAAGTTTGAGCTTGACCAGGCACTCCGCAGAGGCATACAGCACCTGGAGAAAACCCACGAAATGGGGCCCAAAGCTGAATGCCTGCAAGGTGCCCAGGAGATACCCATGGTCCATCCTGTTGAACGCCTTCTCCTGGTCCAGGGCCACTCCACCCACGCGCAGGCAGAGAGGTGGCTAAAAAACACCCTGATTCAGAGGCAAAGGGGTTGTCCTCCTCCCGAATGACTGGGGTCAGACCCAGGGATTCAATCTCTGCGAAAATGGAGCCAAAGTCCCCTTCCGCCACCATGGGGGCCACCTTGCCGGAAGTTGAGGCGGCAATCATCTCGGCATCGACGGAGGGGCACAGATGACAAGGTGGCAGCAATGGTTCCTGCCGAGGCCTCCTCAGGGAGGGAATCTAAAAGTGCTTCCCCTTCGCTGCTGCAAGTCCTTCCTTGACCGGCACTGCCCAATGGACCTCACCGTGAGGTGCGGCAGAAGGCTCATTGATGGCAACCCCCCTCAAAGATTTTCAGGGGGCTTCCTCCCCGTCCGAGTTGGCGTGGAGGTTCTGAGCTTCTTCTATTTGCCGCATTTCCCCCCGATGAGCACCCAGCCCTCCAAGGTGTTAGCAGAGAGCTGGCCCATGGGGGTGGGGCGAGGCAGCAAGGGCAATGGTGTTCGGGCTCGAGGGAGCAGGAGCAGGGCGGCAAAGGGACAGGAAACCTCCCCCTGGGGTAAGCCCTCTCCCAAACCTGGGGCCAATCCGGCCGTCCTCTCTTCCATGGGCCCCGCCCCAGAACAGGGGCCAGCCACTAACCTGGGCATGATGGGGGGGCCGCCCCCGCATCCTGAGTGGAGATGGACACACACACAGGGGGAGGAGAAGGGGCAGCCACAGGAGCCGGGCAGTTAGGGTCGCCAGTGGTGCCGGTGCCGCACCCACCAGGACATTGGGGGGCCCAGGCACTTCTCCGTGCCAGGCCAGGGGGCAGTCCTTCCAGGCATGCTCTGTCACACAGCAGAGGAAGCACCAGGCCTCCCCAGAGGAATAATGGATCCGATACTGGGCCCCTTGATGGGGCACCGGGAAGTACCCTTTGAGGGCCTCCCCATCATGCGTCGCTGCCGGCAGCAGCTGGATCTGGACCTGCCGATGGAAGGACAAAACATGACAGAGGGCAGGATCCTTGCAGCCCAGTGGGAGAAGGCTGATGACCGAAATGGGTTTCCCCAGGGTGGAGAAAAAGGGGAGGAAGGCAGCGTTAGGAATGAAGGGCAGGACAGAGGTAAGCACCACCTGTATGCCCAGGTCCTCCAGGGGCTCTAAGGGGACTTAGATGCCCCCACCACCAGACCCTTTTCTACCACCAAGCTCAACTGCCTCTATAGCATAAATGCACAAAGGATTCTTAAACAGATAAATAGAAAACTTATATTAAAATAAATACCATCTGCCAATTACATTCCATTTCAGGTTTCCCACAATCTTCCTCACTTTTTATGGACCCTTCCTTCTGTTTTGCTAAAATAAAATCCTTTACATCTTCAGGTGTTCTAAATATGCACCTGTATAATTTGCATAGTCTATTCTTAACCCTGGCACATAAAGAAGACCTGAAGTGATGCATATAGGAGTTCATCAAGTTGCTTTTTAACCAAACAAATTCATCCTTTTTTGTGGGAAGGGTGGAGGTGTATTATGGAAAACTGCCAATACACAGTCCATTAAATTTCAATTTCTCTTTATCTCTATAATTTCACACAGTCCCTGGTTTACCCATTACTAAGACAGTCCTAGGATTCAAAGTGCAAGCATTTTATCAGAGGAATCCTTATGGCAGCATTAATCAGAATAATGTTATCTGAAAGCCAGTTAAGCAATAATTTAGACAGCTCACCGGGCTCCACTGCTCAGGTATACGGATGATCCTTAAAGTTCTTATTCTAGCATGATTTCCAAGTGAGTTTCTCTGTCAATCTGGGTACTTATATGGCTCCATAACATACTATTTGAGTGCCTTCAGACACTGAGTCAAGACAAACCCCTATTTAATTTTGTTTTTTCTTCATCTCTAGGATTAGGTCCCAGACGCTGTGCTTTCCAATCTGATATTCTGTCATCCAAGTACTTCATTCTGTGGGAATTCCTTTCCAGTTTCTTCTCAATTAAATCCATGGATTTGGGGGGAAAGAGGAGGTTAGAATGTTAAAACATTCAAGCAACAACTCTAACTTGCATGTTACAACTGCTTGAAAATGTGTTACACTCAGTTTTAATGAAGAAGTGTTCGCTGTATTCAGGATGAGGAGAGTGACTAACTGTCATTTTTATTCATTGGTATTCAAGGCTTAATAAAGTACCTCTCTGATACAGATTTAGTGCAAATCAGCATATTTAGCAGTTGGAGATGAATGCTCAGAGGTAAGCACCATTGGCTCCTATATTTACAGAATGAAAACAATAGAGTCAAATGAAATTTAGAATTTCCATTCCATAGGAAATTCTGACATTTCAATATTTTCATCCCATCTCAGGTCAAGAATTTGAAATTAAAAAAAAAAAAAAAAAAAGAATCAGGATGGAAATTCTGAAAATATTTCATATAAAATGTCAACACATTTGATTTTGACACTTTCAATTATTGTCAGTCATTTGACATTCCTAAAGCGAAACGTTTCATTTCAATTTGTGGAACAGACCTGAAATGCTTTGTTTCAAATCCATTCAGCATTAAACTGCATTTTCCTATAGTGGCACATTGACTCATGGGAGTTGTAGTTCAGGAACTGGATACCCCATTCTCCCCTCTGAGCATGGATCCCAGGCCAGACTACAATCTATGATGCACTATATAATGCACTACATACAACCTGATTAGAGGGGAATCAGAACTGCATTATGGGAGATGTAGTCTTCCAGGCAACCAAGCCCATAGGAGAGAATGGGGGCTCAAACTACAATGTGCAATTGTGCATTGCCCTAAGGCCTACCATAAAGTAAAAATAACAGTACAACCCTAGAACCTGTTATCTGATAACAACAAAGATCAAAGTCCAAGTTCACAATACTCACTGGCAACCATGCACTGGTGAGTCAGAGATGTTGTTAGACAACTCCCTCTAGATCCTGCCGATGGTACTCTGTACGCTTACCAGTGGGTAAGATCACCAGTGTGTGATGTAACCAGCTCCCTCTCCAGTGATCGAGCATGGTACTTCCACACTACTCCCTCATCCCATTGCCCCATACAACTGGACAGACTCATTTTTTATTGTATACTATCATTGGAATCCCCGTCAGAGAACATTTAAAACAAGACAAAGTACTATAGCGAACAATCTGAACTGACTCTGGACCTTATCTATTGGCTTCCTTGGGCTTTGAATCAGGTCCCGTCAGATCCAGAATGTTCCTACTTATGTCAATAGCAAAACTCCCATTGATTTCAGTGATGCAGGACCCAGGCCCTATATGACCCGATAAAGTAGGTTCTCTTCATATCTAATTGCTATGCTCCTATAATGCCATTATTAAATAACTTTTATAAAAGGATTTTTGTAAGCATGTTAAGAGAACATGGATGACTTAGCATAAGCAGTTGCCAGAAGGGAGTGGGGATGGGACAGAAAACCAATTCCTTTCATTCATTATGTGTGGAGAAAGAGAGGGAGACAGACATGCAAACAGCCAGAGAAAAAGCAAAAGCAAGAAATGCCTGAAAAAAAGCTACAAAAACATGGCGTCAGATGACTCTTCTGTAGACTGTAAAGAGAGCTCTGGAGGGAGCAGGAAAACAACTTGGGTAACATAAAAGACTATGTTGTAAAATGTATGCAGAGCGCATCAAGAAATGTACACACAGCCTAAAGTGAGAAACAAGGGAAGGGAAGGACATCAATGCTGTCACAACAGACAGAAGGATACTGAGAGGTCTCACTTATTCCAGTGTTTGTGAGGAAATGTCACTGAAAATGCCGGAGCAAGACATTTTACTAAGGACCTGTTTGTAGTGCTCCACAAAGGGGCATCCCACTGGAATCAACAGAGGTTATGTAAGCGAAGAGGCAGCAAGATCAGGCTCCTTAACAGGAATCATAACAGCACAGGTGGAAACAATGAGGCACAAGCATCTTTGAAGGGTAGACATTCAGAGATGTTCCAAGACCTGCATTATAAAGAAGGTCAGATTAGATTATCAACAATGGTCCCTTTTGGCCTTGGAATCCATGAATCATACCAATTCTGCAACAACAGAAATACAATGCTCAAAATTATTCTTCACTGCCTTCCATTTTTACCCTAGGGCAATGGGAGTTAAAAATATTGCCAAGATAGATTTGTCATATTTTGTACTCATTTCAGTACAAAGAGATGTAAATAACTACACCAGGTGCAAGGTAGCAGAAAATCAGGCTCGGTATTTTATTTAACATAAAACTACTGGAACATTAAGAAGGAAGCACTGCTTTTTCAGTAGTTACTACACTGTCCTGGCCTATAACTGATGGGAATAGATCACTACGATATCTATACCACATTGCATGGTAACATGCAAATCATCTTTTAATTTTCAGGACATAAATAGTTAATCATTTTAAAGTATTTGGTACTAGATTCCCTTTTTTATATGTGCACATAAATATACACATTGCTATGCATTTTTGTTAGAGAGGGTAGGGCAATAGGCTGCTGGATAATCAACACCTCTATGAAGTGGCAAAGAGGACACAAAAGTTCAGCGAAACCACAAAGCCTAATTTTCTCTCTCTCCTTCTTAGGACTCTGACAGGTAATTTCTGGACCAACCCATACATGTAGCTAGCCACTGTTCAGTCCAGGTTATATTTTGACCCAAAAGACAACTCCAAGCAGTGGGGGACAACTATAGCTCACTCACAGAATGAGGAGTGGTGGACCTAGTGAGTCACTGACATCATACAAAGACTGGACAATCAGCATCTTGGCCACCTCCCCAAAACGTTCCCTTCTACTTCATCTCCCACACAGATCTCAATGGTTCTTGGAACCTGTACAGCAGATGAAGAGGGAAGAACAGGAAATTGAGTGGTGATGGCAGAAGCTAAGGCTGAAACACTAACACACACACACACAAAATATCAGTAGGCCTATACAAATCAAGGGATCATTCCTTTCCACCTTCACAGGAACCATCCAAATCATGCCCAACTGGAGGTATTAGGATAACGAACTACATCACAGGCTTGCATTCTGCAGCAGAATTCAGCATCATGCACTGTGAGGAATTAGCATCTTTCTTAGATGAGATTATCTGCATCAGATAGGGCTTCTCAGGATGGATAGTATAAAATTCCATGAAAAGCCCTAAGGCCACCCATGGAGAAGAAATCCTCAAGTAGCTGGTTAAGCCAGCTTGAGGCTTGCCTTGCACTAGCAGAGTGGAACAAAGCAGCTTTAGACATCTCCTATATGCAGTATGTATGTCCTATATGCAGTAAATTTATAGTGCATATTGTGAAAGATCAACTTTAATAGATTACAGTCAATAGGGACTGTGGCCACTCAGCATCTCACAGGAGACCCATGATATCTCACAGGACTGAGACCTCAATGGGCTAACGCTACCCAAAGAGTTTTATTGTTGTTTCTGGATCTGGTTCAACTAAGAATGAAAGACTTCCCCTTAAATAGACTGTTTGGATTCAAAACTAATTCAGAACAATTTTTATTTCCATTTTCCTTTCACCACATTTCCCAGGGGAAATCTACCATTTTTATACCTGCTGTGTAGTACCTTTCTGTATAGCACTCCCACTAAAGTCAATGCAGTAAAGTATTATCCAACATCAGTAAATGCATAAGAACATGGTCTTCTGCAAGTAACTCCACTAAATACAGTGGGACTACTTCCAGACTATGTGCTTGATCCTGCACCATTAAAGCAAAGGAAAAACTTCCACTGATATTAATGGTGCAGGATCAAACCATACAGTATCTAAGCACCTGAATCAGAGCCTATTAAACTCAATGGGAGTCTTTCCTTAGCAGAGCTGGTCAAAACTTTTCAAACAAAGATTATTCATCCAAAAATGGTCCTTTTTGAAAATGAAAAATGTCATGGAATTTTTTTCATAAAATTATATATAACCATTTTGATAAAAAATTCCTATTAAAAGTATTCATTTACTAAAGACTTTCAATAAATGAAAAAATTCAGTAAACATTTGAATAATTGTTTGACAATGTTTTCAATAAAAATTGCAATAAACAGAAACCAGTTCTGCTTCTAGCCCTACAAAGTGGAAATGATTTCAAAATTTTCAGGTTTTTTTTTTTTAATTTTTCCATACATGACCATTTCTAGGTATTATTCAGCATGAGTAAGGATAACAGACATGAGCCCCCTGAAAATGATCCTTCTATGAACATCATTATCTCATCTTAAGAATGTGTACATGCTCATATAACTATTAGTCTCGTGACTAACAATTTCTTTAAAGCACCTCATTATATAACTGAACCATTAAGAGAGTACTTGGGTATGTGAATTTTCACCCCAAAAAGAACTGATGAAATAGGGGCCTGATTACGGTTCCTCATTAGTTGTATTTATTTAGTCATTAATTTAAATGGAGTTATTTACACTTGTGCAAAGGAAAGTGAGTCATAACCAATATTCAGTCTGGAAGCCAATGACATTAAAAGGTCACAAATTCAAAATTTATAAAAGGAAATACTTTTTCACACAATGAGAAATTAGACTGTGGAACTCATTGCCTCATGAAGTCATTGAGGCCAAGAATTTAGCAAGAAGAATATTCAGAATTATAATAATTAATGATAAAAATGTACATTAAACCTCATTCTTCAAAGTTTAGCCAATCTCTATCTATCAAAGAATAGGATGAAACCTAATGCAAAGAGCAGATTTTCCTATATCTGCCTACTGTGGGGTTCCTTACACCTGAAACATCTGGTACTGGCCACTGTCAGAGGCTGGCCACTGGACTAGCTGGACCTCCAGTATGGCAACTCCTATTCATCCAATAGCAGATTAGCTGATGTAACAACATCTTTATCGGTTCTACAGCAGAGTTCTTCTGTTCTGTCAAGAAAATACTCTTTTGTTTGTTTGTTTGTTTCCTAATATATTTATTATAGAGTAGACATGAGAGGCCATGAAGGTATGTTATCATATGAACCCAACTGTAGTCTTGCCTCAATTTATAATATTATTTTTACTTATGTATTATTCATGAGGGCCACCATAACGTTCTAATACTGCTTTTGTAATGGTACCTACCTCAAGTCAGGTTGCTGTCAAACAAATGTTACCTCCAGGCACCATTGCAAATGGAACTAGTTGGAACATTTTTAACTAAATGAAATTTCACAGAAATATGCTATTTGATTGAAGTGTTTTGCAGAGACATCAGTTTTGATGAAGTTTTCATCAGGTAGGTAGATAAAATGAATGGATCTCTCTCTTGTTGGCTAGGACATTGGCTGAGGATGGGAGAGACCCAGGATCAAATTCCTGCTCTGCCTGATTTGGAGTGATGTGTGATGAACAACTCTGCTCTGAATTATGTAGAGCAGGGACTTGAACCGGAGGGCTTGTCTACACGGAGACTTAGTGCGCAGCAAGCCAGGATGTAAATCTACAGCGCACTTGCCTGCTGTGACCAGCTGGCTGTGTGTGGACCCTGCTTCTGCTCACTAAAAGTTCTATAGTGAGCTTTGATGCAAATAGCAGTAGGCCAAAGCGCACCATGGAAGTGAGCAATAGCAGGGTCCACACAGCAACTTAGTGGGTGGCAGGCTAGTCCACTGTAGATTTACATTCCAGCTTGCTGCGCACTGAGTCACCACATAGATACGCCCTTAGGCTCCTACATCCCAGGCCAGTGACCTTAACCACCAGGCCATGTATACATGAATTGAAAAGCTCAGGTTTCAGTCAAAAACCCAGACATTTTAACACAATTGTGTTTTCGCAAAAGCGTTCAGAGTGTTGTTTTTGTTCTGCCTGGGAACAAAACCAAAAATTCTGAAACTTTGAAAGTTGCCCTGAAATGCACTTGTCATTTCCCAGTCAGCCCTAACTGCAAATATTTAGCCTTCAGTACATCCTCTCTGGGACAGTGTGCCTGAGTTCATATCCCTCCTTTTTCTCATGTCTTATTCCTGTAATTACTCCTAGGTTAGATAACCAATCCTGCAGTCAGTAACAGGTGTAAGGAAGTCAATGGGAGCTGTAGATCCTCACCATCTTTGAAAATGTTGACCAGTGAAAGTCAATTAAAAAGGTTTCTGACTTCAGCAGGGATTGAATTAAGCCCTAAAGCAAGATTTTCAAAAGTATTAGGCATCTCAACAAGCAAACAGGTGCTTTTGAAAAATCACTTTAGACACCTATGTGTCTACCTCCCACTGCCTCATTAAGCACTTTCTATGTCTTTAGTTGCCAAACTACCTTTGAAAATCTGGCATTTGTGCCAACTCTTCAGTTTTGTAAATCCAGTTGTTTTGTATGATGCTTACACACACTGATGCAATCACACATGTAACAGAAGGAATGGACTTTTTCTAAATGACTGATGACCAACTAGTGGCTGTGAATGATGCTATACAAATAAGAATGCTTACTTAATAATATAACAGCTGCCTGTGTTGATTCTGCATTCTGGCAACCTGTTGCAACTCTGCTCAAACAAACACCTTAAGAATGAATTTAGGGCACAACCACACCTCTTTTGGGATAGGTATTTCCCAGCTGAATGCTTCATGGTTTCTAGCAATCAAAATCATGTTCTTATACATTCTAGGATTTGAAAAAGTGCAGGATTTGAAGCAGAGATTGACCCTTTTGTGGAGCCTTTTTACCTGCAAAAGAGTAATAGGATCTGCTGGACTACCATTAGTTAAAACAACAATTAAGAAGGATAAGGTCATTACAGAGTAGGTAAATGATTTCTTTGCAAAATATTGAAGACATTAGTTCTAACAAAGGCATTTACCCAGACCTTCCTCAAGGAAAATAGTGGAGGGGAAATAATTTCAAATATATTGCCACTTCAAAAGATACCTTTTGGAGTAGAGAAAAGACTTTGGAAATAAACCGCTATGCAGCAGAAAATTGAACAGTTGTGCATTTGTTGAAATAGGATTATGTATTAAGGCTAACATCATGCCCCCAAATGACCTCATTCTGCCAAGAACAAAGAAATTCTTCTGTATGAAACTTCCTCTGATATTCTACTGAACTCTCCACACCAAGAGACACCGAATTAAATGATAACATATTTCACATTGATAAGGACAAACGGAAGGATAAGCAGAAAACAAACTCCTAAAGCAGATACAGCCATCTGCCAGATTAAGTCATATTTCTCTGCCTTATTTTTATCATAATTTTTCCACTTTTCTAGGGGAAGACACTGTCAGCTTCTTGATATGGTTGTTTTGTCTGTAAAATCAAAAATACTAGAGCAGATTAAAAATACTGGGACAATTCCCTCACTCAAACACCACTCTGGGTAAGCACATTGAAATGAATGAGTTTGTGGCATGTGGTAAATTAGACAAATTAGACAATCCCAAGACTAAAACCATTCTGTGCTGAAGTTTGTATTTATGCAAAAAAAGTGTCACATATCAAAGATATCAGATCATAAATAAATCTCTGTACTAGGGAACAGAGCCTGGGAGAACATCTTGCTTGAGACACAGAAAGGGAAAAAGCTTCAGGTAAATGTTTCTCTCCAGACAAAATGCTTGCAAGGAAAAATGAAATGCCTTTAGGGGATACTCCTCTTGAGAAACCCCTTGTAAAGAAAAGTGCTCCTGGGTAAATTGGGAGACATTTTTTCGGTAAATTAGGGTCAAATTTGGTGACTAGTTTCAGCCAAAAATATACGGGGAAAAGTGTTTAGAAATGTCAAAACATCTTGACATTTTCCAAACAAACTGCATTAGATCCCAAGTTCTTACCCAAGCTGCAGTGTCTACACAGCTATTTGTATCATGGTAGCACGAGTCCCCTAATCCCGAGTCTGTCAATCCGAGCTTGGAGACTCGCTGCCCTGGGCTGCCACTTACTGTGGAGACGTGCCTCTTTTTTTAGGGTCTGATCCAAAGTCCATTGAAGTCAGGGGAAAGATTCCCACTGGGAAAGACTCCCACAGGCTTTAGATTAAGCTCAGGATGCTGATCTATTTTTGAGAACTTTGAATGAAAATCCTAGTCCTTTGAAATGTATTACATTCGATAAATACTTAAGCTAGAAAAACAGAAGCATTGTTCAAATCCCACCTTTATCACCAAGGATTTAGCAAAACAGCACTGTGACATACAGTAGGCATGGCTTTCTCAAACTATTCGCTACATTTGTTCCTTCACCCATGGCACCAGTCAGGACACCTTTTACTGTATATATGATGAAGGGATAGGGCAGAAGAATACAGACAATGCAAGAACTAAAATGTATAGAGGATAAAAAAGCATCATCAAATTTGCATATGAAAACCCTACTATAAGATTTCCTCCATAGTAATAAATCTGTCAACTTTAGCCATATCCAAAAGCTTTAATAACAGGTTTGACCTTGTGTGTATAGAAATGTTAGAGAACACACACAGAAATGGATGTGGTTTCTATCATTTTTACAGCACCATGCCCACCCTTACTGTGCCATGAGCAAACAGAACTGCTGTCTGACATTCAGTAGTTTCTTTGATTCTCCAGTGAGGTACAAATCCTGCCACCTCCTGTACTGGTGTGCAGGAACCCTTCCAGAAAAGCTAGTGAGCTTCCACTGCATAAACTAGGAGGGAAGGAGTGGTGGAAGCACAGAGAACTTGTACCCCTGTGAGACAGAGAAGGGGCGCTAGGGGTGAGGCTGGGCTGGAATCAGATGATCTGTTGCGACATGGTCCACTGGTCTACTCTCTGTGGTGCATGGGTACTACAGCTGGTGAGGCTATTCCAGACATTAGGTGAAGTATCATCTGCAGAGAAGCTCTGCTGTTGCTTTGTGGCTTAGACCGAATTATTTCTGTCACCTTCCCCTCCCTCCCTCCCCTTCCCACCCACATGCACACACTCCCATATGCTCCCTCGTGGAGTTCCCCAGTATCTTGCTGAGGTACTCAGGCTTGGCACAGAGAACAGGATTATAGCATAGGTGAACAACATCCAGAAATCGGCGTCAAAATGGATTTCCAGCTGTTTTGAAAGAACAGCTCCATAAATAAAAGCAATAAAACTATTTGTTCATAGCCCTGACAGGCTCATGATAATAGTGTAATGCAAACAAGCTGTCATAACAAATAGGACAGTGTTAAACATTGATGAGTGATGGCAATTCTTCTGCTGTAACTAAAAATTTCAATGAAAGACTGATAAACAGTGCATTTTAAAATAGTCAAGAAGCAACCCAACTGAGGAAAACTTTTGAAGCCATCAGAGCAGCTGCTAAAAGGATCATTCCTTGAAGCCCTCCCGTCCCACCCTGGGGAGTTAGATGAAAGAAGGGAATGATATTGTAAGGCTGTGTCTACATTAGAGAATGGAACCACAGAGAACTGATCAGGTGGGACAGCACCAATATAAATGCCAGCGGTGCAGCTTATCCCCGGTATGGAGCGATGCTGTGTCAAGTGCAGTTTTGCTCTACATCCCTGCTGTTGCAGTCTGGATATCTATCCCACTTTTCCTGACACAGATCCCTGAAGCAGTGACTTGTGAGAGACTTTGAAAGGCCTTTCAGCACTCAGAGGAATTGTGGAAGATGAAATCAAACTCCCATAACTCCCAAAGAACCAGCATAATTTATTAGACTTTTTCAAAAATGGAGCTCAGGATGAATGCATAAATTTCCACCTCATGCTCAGTATGAATGGTTTCTGCTGGAACTTTCCAAAAGTAGTTATGAGGTGTGTGAGGCAGCTATACTGAAGTCCTGAAGGATGTTCCAGCAGCATATGCAGAGAACTTAACTTTGGTCCACTTGGTGTTTTTTTCCCCATTCACAAATATATTGGAATCCTTAGGAATATGAAAGCACAAATACCTTTTAATTTGGAAGAAACACAATAACCAAATGTTTGCATAAAATAAAAGTAACAAAACAGTGTATGAGGAGTATGGCTGATCTCAAACTCTTAGTTAATTGCCCTGCTCATCAAAGGCCAAGAACTCAGTCCTCACTCATTAACCTGATTAGATCTAGTGGTGGCCAAGTGGGCGTCAGGAGACAGCTCTACTCACCTGTCTACTTCAGTACATTGAAGGCAAAAGCATTCCACTCCATTGCTGGTCCCATAGGGTGAAGTCCACTTCCCACAGGGTTCTAAGTCTCTGGGTGTGGGAAACTCCAAGCACAGAAGGAAGCAGGATAGTACTCCCATTATCTCGAGCAGACCCTCTCAGTAGATCCCAAAACAGATCCTAAATCCCAAACCTATGCACACGTGATCTGGCTACCTAATCTCAGTCCACTGTTGTCCAGACTAGAGTGGTCCAATTCCCTCATTGGACAGGGATTCTGGCACTCATCTCCCCTTTCAGGTATCTGCTGTCACATCCAGCAAAATATATCAGTTTTGGGATGTGGGGTAAGAGAAAAATTGTTCTATGTGGGGAACATTATGGAACTCCTGAGGTATATGTAAATTATAACTGCCAGGGAGGCAAAGACACCCTCAGCTTTCCCATTTGTCCACAGAGGGAGGCAAAGTGAAGCATATCAAAAAGTCAGCCCACAGCAGGTAGAAAGCTTCAGCGATTCGCCCAGTCACCTCTAGAGGGAGCTAAAGACATTTGGTTCCCATATGCCAGACCTGAGGCTTACATGTAGCATTGATGATGTCTATGATGATTCACAGACATGGAAGACATCAAGTTCTCTACCCTGAAGAACTTAAAGTTTAAGGATTCAGTTTACCAATGGCACTGCTTGCGTAAATTGAGATTGTGGCTAGCTCTGTGCTGGCCACCCATACTGTGAATAGCAGCCTGTTCAGGAGAGCAGTCTCTGCAAGGGCACTATACTTCCTTCTACACTGGAGGCCAGCTGCAGGCAGGCAGGAAAGACTGAGTTGAGTCTGGCTCTGCCCCTCCTCAGGCACCAGCTGGTACAGTTGAGCCACTGTGGAGGAGGAAGTAATCTGCTCATTATATAGGGATGGAGATGATTACATCCCTATGAAAGCAAAGAGGGTACCAGGAACCAGACTATAGCTCTCTGAGTCACAATCTGGTTTCTGATTTGCTCCTGGAACAGTGCCACCTCAAAGCCGCCAGTGAGTACTATCAGCATGTGTAAGGGTGACAAAATTTAGTTATAAATAAGCAGAATGCAAGAGGCTTTGAAAGGGAAAGAATGAAAATGTCCAAATTATAGATCTGCTACAAAGAATCACAAAACCAGACTGAAAAAAATTACAGCAGCATACTTGAATTAGGTCTTTTTGCGCAATAATTTGCAGCATTTATCTGTCAATACAGTGAAGATTACGATAATCACTACAGCTGGCCAATCCTGCACTCCTTACTCATTGAACTCAGCATTTGAACACTCCTGCAACAGACTCAGACTCTCACTGGGCTTGTCTTCTCAGCAACATTAATTTGAACTATTTGTGTAGTACCTCTAACCGAGCACCCAGCCACAAAAAAAACTCGGCCCCATGAGTGTGGTTCTGCTTTCAACCTGAGGTAGCCCATCCATCCTGGGGCACAGACTTAAGCCTGGCTAATAGTAACACACTGGCAATTCTCACACTTGCAATAAGGACTCAGGCTAAATCACTCAATGTTGATTGTCCTCCAATACCTTCCCACAATTCCCCGCATATGCCCAAAAGATCAGCCAAGTTCTCCCTCAATTCACTGGCAAAGAATCAAAGCAGAATCAGAGCAGCTCAATTGACTGCAGTGCTAAGAACCACTGGATACAACCCACATAAGTGAGTTCTGTTTCAGTGGGGACACAACAACTCCAGTATGGTTTTGTAGTCATAGAATCATAGAATAGAGTTGGAAGGGACCTCAGGAGTGTGTCTGCTCACCCCAAATGTCAATCCCCCAAGTTAACTCTGCAGTGAAGACTTGCCCACAGTCAAGTAGACATGCCACATTCACCAGCCAAGAGGCAGCACAAAGTAATACTTCATCTCTGTATAAATGGTCTCAAGTTGCAGTGAGGGAGGTCTAGGTTGGATGTTAGGAAAAACATTTTCACTAGGAGGGTGGTGAAGCACTGGAATGGGTTACCAAGGGAGGTGGTGGAATCTCCATCCTTAGAGGTTTTTAAAGCCCAGCTTGACAAAGCCCTGACTGGGATGATTTAGTTGGGGTTGGACCTTTGAGCAGGGGTTGGACGAGATGACCTCCTGAGGTCCCTTCCAACCCTAATATTCTATGATTCTATGAAATCTTTTGGTTAAAAAATGCAGAATGTGCCACTACGTCATGGAGACACTGAATACAACCCATCACCCTGAGACATTTAAAAGAAAATATATTCTGATGGCAAGTATTAGTTCTAAATTGTTGACTTATGGAGTAGAATGGCACTGAAGTGCACTCACTACCTGCAGAGTGCAATGCCTCAAATAGTCGGAGTTTGATGGGTTTGACGGTGCGTTCCAATCAACATCTGCATGAAGCATAATCTGTGTGCCAGCTGCAGCTGAAGAACTAAGAAATATGTGGTTTTAGGCATTACATTGGGATATAAACCCATCCTCTTCACTTCATCCAGTACAGGAATTGACATAAGTCAATGAAGATAGCTATACTGATTGCTCAAAATAATAAAAGGTGGAAGGAGTTCATGTAAACTAAAAATGTTTACATCTGTCCAAAGAATTCAGAGCATGTAGAGTTTTACAATATAAAAATATTATAAACTTGGACTACTGGATCTTTTTTCAGTATAAAGAAAATAAAACCCTGCTGATTTCCCCAGGTTTAGGAAAATCTTTCATTACTGTCAATTCTACATGAAGGGCTATATCATGTTCTCAATTGAAATCAATAGTTTCTCAATATACTGGGGGCTTCATAAGATCCAAACATTTATTATTCAGAAAGATTATAAAGTTTAAATTAATTAATGTTTCCTGATGGAATTAGCTATCACATGTCAAAAAGTGCAAGTAGAAAGCAGCAAGATTTATCATTCATTAGCTCAAGAAAAACATCATTGCTTTACATCTGTAACAACAGAAGGAATAAGCAGCATGTGGTCAAATAAAAACTTAGTGGAGGAGGAAAAAAAAGAGACAGGGGCATAAAAAGAGGATTCCAATAAATTGTTCTAAGGAAGGTGTTAATAAAAATCAAGGATGTAACCGATGTCCAGCAATGCTGCCTGCTAGACAGGCTATTGCCTCTAACAGAATGCCCAGCATGTTTTCAGAGAATGCTCTGAAAGAACACAGAATGGAAGTGACAATATATTGTGTCATTAGCATCTGAGTCTTGGAATGTTCAACTGATTCAAATAACACACAGCCGTACAAAGCCGGGGATAGGAGTATTAAGAAAACAAGCATGAGCATAAAAGGAGGGAGAAAGGAACGGGGGGGAAGAGAGAGAGAGGATCCGTTCTCCTTGTGACTTCCCTCACATCTACTGAAAGTGGATGCTGCTGAAAATGAATGAAAGCTGGGAGGGAAGGAGGGAGAGCAGAGAGAAAAATGTGTTATCACCCCGCTCCCTTTATGACGCTGGAAACACACAATCCTATAAAAGGCGCCTCAGCTCCTGATCCCCTTCTCCTTCTGAAAGCAAAGAGAGAGCTTGCTGCACAGAGAGAGAAGGGGATAGCGTGTACTACTCACAAGCAGCAGTTCTCCTGGTGCTTTATGGTTTAAACAGCATAGCCACATGTGGCATCATTCAAGCCTGTTCTGATCCCTCTCCCCTCTCTCTCCTTTCCCCTAAGCAGTTCTCGTTTTGTTGACCAACTTTCTTTTTGGGGGGAGGGTCGTGAGGGAGACTTTTTCCATTGCTGGGAAGAGAGAAGGACTTTCAAGATGACTTCTATACCTTCATCCAATTGGAGTGCAAATGAGAGCAGCTGCTGGAACACGAGCTTTGCTGGACCAGGTGGTAACTGGGGGCCACCTCTGGGAGCTCAGGCTGGTAACGTCTTCTCCCCTATAGCACCCTCAATAGCTAACTTCTCCAACCAATTTGTGCAGCCCTCCTGGCGCATTGCCCTGTGGTCTCTGGCTTATGGCGGGGTGGTGGCGGTGGCCGTCTTTGGCAACCTGATTGTCATCTGGATCATCTTGGCACACAAGCGTATGAGGACGGTGACCAACTATTTCCTGGTGAACCTGGCCTTCTCGGATGCCTCCATGGCTGCTTTCAACACCCTCATCAACTTCATCTATGCCCTGCACAACGAGTGGTACTTTGGGGAAGCTTACTGCCGCTTCCACAACTTCTTCCCCATCACTGCAGTCTTCGCCAGCATCTACTCCATGACAGCGATCGCCGTGGACAGGTGAGAGAAGGGAAGGGTCAGGTGGAGATGATAGGGTGGAGACAGAATCTTTCTGCTGAAAAATCCCTACAGGAGAAAGCCAGACAGGTGAGGGAGTACTGTGTGGAAATCCCCCTGCAGTTCTTCTGTCTGACAGATCAGCTACTGACTTACCACTGTGCCTTTTCAAAACCTCTCCCTAATGCTCATTTCAACTCTTTTTTCTTCTATCTGTTTGGCCTCTTTCAGCCTCATCATTCTTCCCCCCCTCTCCCTCAGTCTTTCTTTCTCAACAGCTTTTCCCTGTGTGATGAATTCAGCAGTTGTATTTGCTCCCATCCTTTCAATAGCAATTGTGCTATGCCAGCTCCTGTTCTGGGTGTTGCTCTTAACCCCGGAACATGCTCCATCCATATAATCCATGCCATTGTCCTAAATCCTGCTGCTTCTAAGTCTATACTAATAACGTGACTAGAGGAAGCATTTCAAATTTCCCTCCTCTTTATATTTCTGCAGCTGGCAGTCGGAGAGAAGGATGTATCCCAGAGAAGCATTTGCCTCTTCTTTGCTTCCTCAGCAGAGGGAAAGCAACCTCAGACTCTCTTGTCAATAACTCCCCTAGCAGAAAGCTTCTTTCAGCTTTGCCCTTCCTGATCTTAGCTAATGAGACAATTTTTACATTGCCATTTGTGTATACCAATAGGTGTGGCTACAGCAGGTATTATATGTTTAATCAAGTACGATTTCCCTCTGAATAATCAGAGCAAGGAAATCTGCGATCATGAAAGAAAACCGGACAGGAGCAATGTTTCATCCTGGTGTTCTTCATGGTAATGGTCTGGGACTGATACAATGGCTCCTATTGGCAAGAGAGATGTGACCATCAAATCTCTCACAAAAATGTTTCACTAGTTTGATCTTGCAATAGTCAGGGAACAGTATGTGGTTCTCCCCTAGTGAAGCACTCCTTTTTTCCTGATCACTTTCACATACACTGTGTTGAAAGAGAGACTCAGCACTTTCTTCATAAGCCCAAGCAATTTAGTTTACATTCAGAAAAACGGACGGCTTCAGACTGTGGATCTGCCACAATATGTAGTGTAGTTATTTCTAAGACTCTTTACGTGTTTTTTGTTATTGCAGTGGTTTTGAAATTACTTTTTAATGCTAGACAGTACATCAGATTAAAATCATAGCGTGCGGTTTAGCTCACTTAGCTTGCTAGAATTTATAAAACTTTGGGGTGACAATTTTTAAAAAGGTTCAGTCAATCAGATGAAGCTTTAAAAATTTCTCGTAAATAAGTGCAAAGACAGCAAAATATGCTGCAGCAATTTTCTTTCTACACAGCAGAAGATCATAATGCTTCTTTATTAGTTCTACTAAATTGTAAGACGGATGGCTGAATTCTCAGCCGTGAATTCTCAAACTTAAGCTAGGTACAGCTGACAGGGCAGAGGGAAAAGTGGTTCTAAGCCACATTTCCACTTCTTCTGCTCTTGGGGCCAATGAGGGCCATTTTACCAGCCCCATATTACCAGTGCACATTGTTCTCTGGTTTTGCTCCTGCTATTGACTCACTTTACCCTCACCTCCAACACACACCCCTCTGCTGAAGGGGAGTTAGAGAGCAGGTGGAATAAAGCCAGGTATGTCATCCTTCTGACAACTTAGCAAACTCCCCAGCTGCCTAGTTAAGGCTAATATAACATCTTCAGTGCTGCAAAGGTCTTTAGTGGGTACTGAGGATCTGGCCCCAAGATTTTATTCATATCTATCCAGCTGCTTTTATGTGCATTTTTTTAGAGAAAAATTTGAGGTATTGCATTACACCAAATATTGCTAATTATTCTAGGAGATTGGAATCAAAGATGAAGTTGTTTTGTGTTGCAAAGTCCCCAAGGAAGAGAGATTGGTGTATTTCTGGATTGAGTGAAAAACCACCTGTCCCTCTCCCTGTTCCACTCATCTACCTAAAGCATACCTGCTGGATCTAAAACTTATCTGAAATGTTTGACTTTGTTTTAACAGGTTGAAAGGCAGGTAAGTGTTGTAAATTTACTAGATGCTATTTTTCCTTCTGACTTGTTTCTGAACAAGTGACTGGGCTCAGAGATCAGAACCAGAGCTTGTCACAGGAAGACATCTCCCTCCCACAAAGACACCTGCACCCAGAAATAAAAAACAAAAAAACCCACATTCAATCCATCTTTTTCAGGGGTGGGGGGCTGTTGCAATGAACTGTGCAGCAAGAAAAGTCCTTTTCTTGCCAGGGTCTAAACAAATATTTAGCTCCCTGCAGGGTTTATCAAGAGTCTTTTAAAACAAAAATCTCCCCTTTCTGAGGATCAAGCAGGAGATCAGCTGCCACGGTTTCCTGAGTCTTGTCTCTATTAGACTCCCACTGCATCCTTTCTTCTTCTTTTATACCCAGCAGCTGGGCCAGACACCCAACTGCACGTGATCTGTACCTTTTAACCCTTTCCCACATGCTTCTCATTGGGATTCCCAGCTAAACTGTTTCCCTAGGTGGATCCAAGGCCCAACCCTCCTGGGAATTTCATGGGACCCAGATAGATTGCACATCCATCAAAGGAAGATGTCACTTCCCTAGAGAAGAGATACAACATTGGCTTATTGATTGTTTTCATTAAAGATCTCATCATGTTTCTGCAAGAGCCAGACGTTGCTTCTGGTATCCTGGTCAAATTTTAACTCAAGCAACTAAATTCTGCCAAGCTAACATATCCAGTTGATAATGTTGGAAGTATTTATTCTTCACTTCCTGTCTTAAACTGATGTGTAAGTGCTGATAAACAGATGACTCCTGTTTATGCACATATACATATGTTTATGCACATATACATATGTTTATGCACATATACTATGCATTTCAGTGGTGGGTGAAGTGATTTGTTTCTCATGCCTACCTCACAGCAGTGCTACAATTCTTAGTCCATTACATGCTTGATTTCCCCATGTGAAAGGTACTATGGAAATGCAAATGTTAATGTTACTATTATTTTATTTATAAATCACTTCCGTGTAGCCTGTCGGCACATAGGAAACAGCACAGAATTTAAATACAATATAAGAAAACAATGTTAAGAAAAAAATTTTAAGAGCCATATGCCACACCATCAAATTTAAAACACTAGGGGAAATGCTACCAAAGGACTGGCATTAATTAATGCACCTCTGCAAAAGAAGCTGTTATATCCCAAATGATTAGAAGTTCTTAAAATCAAGGTTATGAGACTCAATAAAAAAAGTACATGCCTATAACTAAGTTGCATTGATTGTGTCTATTCATACTCATGCAGTACAGGTTATTCTTCACTGTCCCAGATATCATTAACTATCAGGAAGAGCACTGATCAAAGTCTCAGGTGGTGTGGATTTCCTTCAGTACCTCTAGGACTCTATCGTGTGACTGAGGGCTCATTCACACTTACCGCGTGATTCGGCGGCAGTCGACGGGAGTTACGCAAACTATGCAGAGTAGTTTGCGTAACTCATGTCGATTGCTTCTGCGTACTGTTCACATTGCGTTGAGCCGATGGGAACAGCGGCTCCCTTTAGCTCAGCGCTACGCTACTTGAGGGGGTGGACTCATTCAGTCGACTTCCGGATCGATTAAGCGGGTCTCGCTGACCACTCAATCGATCCTGAAAGATCGATCTGGCAGCGGCGATTTTGCTGCCACCAGTGTAAACATAGCCTCAGTAAAATATCTAGTCTTCTCCCACAGCCATCATGCAGGTTTGTAAGAACATCATGGTGAAGTTTATCTGAATTTATTTTCTCATCTACTTGTCCTTTTTCAGGTTGTTTAGGAACCTCAGAGTTTTCCAAAGGTAAAGCAGTAAGGGGCTGCTTTAGCACCAGACTGAGTGATTAGCTTTTTATATGCAGTATTCCTTGGAGGGAAGCTGTGCCAGCTAGACAGTTTGCTCTCTGCTTTACTCTCTGGATTTGGAGTAGCTTTCCAGGAACCAAGCACTTGTGTGCAGGCTAAGATGTCTTGAGAGTTATTTGCTTGTGTGCTATTTGTGATGTCTCTGTTCCAGGACTGATATATGTGTGTGAATAAAGCAAGTTACGTTTAGGATATAGCCAGACTCTGCATCACTGATTTCTCCTTCACTGGAAAGCCAACCTGCAAGGCCCCAGAATTTGCTACTACTCAGCAGAGGGGCAACACTGGCATCAGAAGCAGGATACTTGTATTGGAAAGAGAGGCAAATATATGTCTTATGCCAGGAACAGGAAATTCTCTTATGAATTTTTAAAAAATGAAACTGATTTAATAAACATTAAGGGCCAAATTCTGCCTCCCATTACTCATGTGAGCTAGTACTTGTAAAAGTTGCACTTTTTCTCAGTACAGCTGATTGAAGAATAAAAAATTGTGCAGTGTAAGGATGGCAGAATCTAACAAAGTTACGAGAGTTTTCTAGTTTCAGGCACTTCTTTTGCCAGGGAGCTGTCAGTGTAGCTTATAATCGATTCATTGGTGTAGGCTCCTTTTAGTAAAAAAAACTTTGAAGTGGTTACAATTTATTGCTTCAATCATCCATTAATGTTTTATAATTAACTTCCATTCAGATGACTCTCAATGGGAAATCCATAATTTTTTTAATTAAAACTTGGTCTTATCCCAACATCCCACTATGGTTTCAATAACAGGTTTTCCCCTGCCGTTTTCGTGTTTCTGGTAAAGGAAATTAAGACTCCCAGAGAAATAAAATACACAAAATTGAAAACAAATATCTTCACTTTCATGCTGACTTTCCTAGTCTGAAGATTCAGGTTGTTACTCTTTTTTTTAACTCACTCCATCATGCCTACATGGGGAAGAGTTCACTCACCACAGGAGCCCTTCCTCATGGCCAGGCATGGCATTTCAGTTCTCTCTCCACATAGCATCCCCTGCTGACATTGTCACAGTTGTCTCTCTCTCTTCCCAAAACTCAGCCCTCCGGCCAAAGCATGATTTAATCCACTCCTTTTGGGGTTACAAAATCCAATAGAACAACTGTCCAAAAGCCATCTCTGGACAGTGTTCGATCCCAGCTCAGGGCTCTATGCCACTATGCAAGTGGCTAGCAGAGGAACCCAGCCTACCCGCTACCCTGGGTTCCAACTCAGGGAACCTATAACCAGCAATCCAGGTCCTCATTCCTCATCTCTGTTTCCCTAGGCTCCTTCCTGTCAAGCCTCCCTATCTCCTTCTACCTAGTTCCGGGTTTGCCCCAGGAACTTACTCGGCTCCCCAAGTCTATTTCATCCCCTCTGAGCTTCTTACCAGACTGTTTAAAGTGCCCAGGACAGGCACTCAGGGCTGATTCTCTGCCGGAATTTCCTCCTTGTCACTGACCCACCCTCATCCCAGGAACTGACTGCTATAACTTTTAATGTTTTACTGGCAACGTGGTTTTGTAATTATAAAACCTTTTATTTTTTTATTTTGAGTGCTGTGTGTTTTACAAACTGTTTGTACTGAGCTGATTTATTATGCATTTTATTTATTTTTTGAGGTGCCATATTGTGCTTGTAAAATTTGAGCCACCAAGTACAATATTTGCAACACAGCTGCCTTAATTTGTGTGTTGGTAAAAACTTTTTACAGTTAAAGTGTATTTAAAGTTCCTTTTATTAAAAGTTTAGAAAAACAGAAGTGCAAGTGTGTGTGTCGGGGGAGGAAGTAACCAATTAGCCGTGTAAGATTATTTTAAGGTACAGGCTAACAGCAACGTTTTTTAACAGTTTAATTAGGGATTCACAACAGCTATGATTAGCAGGTGCTCTGCCCTGCTCCAGGGTCAGTTGGGTTTTTTTTTTTACTATTTTTTTGCATTGTTGATTTCATTTTTTTTAATTTTATTTTTAGACTGAATTTCTTCTTCTAAGGTTCTTTTATTTTGCCTGTCCTCTCGGAGCGTTTTTTGAAGGGAGTTCAGTTGGTTCTGTACCCCTGTGGAAGATGCCTTTTTTATTGGCCTGATTTAATTTTTTATTTAGGGAGTCTATTAACTCCTGATCTGTTACATGCTTTTTTTAAAAGTCAAATTGCAGCTGCATCCTTTTAAACATTTTATGTTTGCCGAAACTCTGGTACAGTATGAGCTCCTATACCAGGGAGGCAGCAAAGGAGAGGGTTTAACACAGTGAAGCCCCCTCTGTGCACTCAATTTTGTTAAGAAAATTTGCCTGCACAGATTCCCCGGGTTCCTATGTGTAAACAGCATGCAGTGCAAACTCCTAACATGCTGGCAGCATAGGCTTCACACACTTCGCATGCAGTGCAAGCTCCTAACTTGCGAGTGGGGACTTGCCTACTTCAAACCTCAACATGCAGTGCGGACTCCTAAAGTGTGAGTGGCAGTGACCGTCACGTAGTACGAGGTCCTTCGTGTGGTGACTGGAAATATTGGCGCAGCTACAATGCCCTGCCCATGGCAATTTTTCAAAACAAGGTACCTTTCTTCAATGGTGTGCACGCCAGATTTGCAATAACTGAGATGTATGCCAATATTCCCCCTTTCGCAATTCTCCACCAAAAATGTTATACTTATAAAATAAACAGCAGGATCTTATTCAGGGGGACAAGGCAATATGCCACGTTTCTTGTGAATACAAAATTTTTAAAAAGCAATTGCCTACACACACACACAAAGTTCTACAGAGATGGAGTATAGTTACTAGCCTCACTTGCTTGTGTTAGTTCACTGGCCAGGTGGCTAAGCACGAGGGAGGGAACAGGAGTCTGTTGGTGCACTGATGCTCCAGGAGGATGATTGTAGAACCAAACCCAAAGTCCTTATCTTTTTTCCCCTTTCATAGGAGTAAGCTTTTATACCATTTTATGCGTTTTGCTTTGTCATGCTGCATTTGTGTTTTGGTGTGATTATTAATCACCCATATTTTGCAAGCATGACCATTGTTGTTATTTATTATAGTTTATTTTGTTTTCATTTTTTGAGGTGGATTTTAGGGTTATTAGGGTGGGCATTTTTTAGCCGTTTGGGTTGTAAAAGTTGTTATTTTTTTTTTTTTTTAATATTTGAGGCTGGCGCCTTTTTTGTTATTTTTGGGTTTTTTATATATATATACATATTATTTATTTATATATTAATTTTTAATATTTATTTAAAATTTGTAACTGGAAGACAAGTTTTTTTTAGAAATAACATTTTTCTTTTTAAAATATTTATTATTATAAAATATTTTTATTTAACATTTAATTTTTTGTTTTAGAACATTTGCTGATGTTACTTTAAGCAGTGATCTTAAAACATGTACTTTAACAATTGCAATAGTTTCACAGAATGATCTTTGGTAACTTTACAAACAGGATAATAAATGACCAGATCTTAGTTTCAGACAACTTATTAATAGTGAACAAATCACCCTACATACCCAAAATACAAAGCCTCACAGAAACTGCTGTGGTGGTTTGTCACATACTAAAAGAATAAGGGTATTTCACATAGAATCAATATAACAGAATCAAGCTTTGGGCCTACATACTCAATATTTTCTTTTTCCTCTGTTGCTTCACCCTTCTCTTGCTGAGCAAATTTATCTAACACTCTATTTGAACATATTAATGTTCCATACTTCACTGCCTTTGCTTGTAAACTAATTACACAGTGTTAGAGTTCTTTGTTTGCTCCATAAAAATAGTCTGTTGCTCTTGGTAACTGGAAAGCTTGTTTCTTTCCAGTAAATCTACACTCCTTTTACAATCAGGCCCATTCTGAAGCCCTCATTTACGCAAAAATGCTATTGCCTTCATTAGAGAGACAAAGTGAGTGAGGTAATATCTTCTATTGGACCAACTTTTGTTGGTGAGAGAGTAAAGCTATTTAATACCTCTTCCTCCTGAGAGCTCTGTGTAGCTCGAAAGCTTGTCTCTCTTACCAACAGTAGCTGGTCCAATAAAAGATATTACCTCAGACACCTTGTGTCGCTAATATCCTGATGAGTACTACAATAATACTGCATACATTGAGAGTTTTGCCTGAATAAAACCCGAAGAATCAGGGTTTGTGTTTTCCCAGTTTTGTGTAGTTGGCTAGGTGTATGGCTTCCAGTGATTTATGGATTATGTCTGATGGTGTGATGGCATCCCAATAGGCCTGGCTTCTGAAAAACCTTCCTCCTAAATAGTGCATTCAAGAGTACTGGTTGCTTTGAGAGAAACACACACACACAAATCCTTGAGTTCATAGTTTTTGATATTTTAAGATTAATCATCTTGATCTGTGAATTCCAAAAGGCCACTATATTCAGTAATGGTTTATTTTCTAGTTAAGTGAGTTTGGGAATATCCATGCCAGAATTTACTTCTGAAGTGAAAACATAACTGATTTTATACGGAAGTTTAATTCAGTATGTTTCTTTCTATGTGCAACAACTTGAACACTCATTTCTTTTGCTAAAAATACTGATATCTTAATTCTCATAGCCTGGCTAGCTGGGCTAATTCAGGGCATCTTAAAATAAGTCATACTGTAAAAGCATCATAGCTAGAAATTAATCTGCAGATGCTACAGGTAAAACCTTCTCAGGCTCCAAACTTTAAAAAAAGGGGTCACTACATACCTACCCTAACAAATTACCCCATTGAAATTGGAATCCTTCATATCAGGAACGTTTTGTACTTGGTGAGGTGTGCTCTCCACAGATAGCAGTAATGAATCAAGGACTTTCAATTTCTTATTTTCATTTTCCTTGTTGATAACATCAGATTCATACCATATACCCAATATGTAACAGGGTCAGCCATTGTCTATTAGTATTTTCAAAGCATTCAGTTCATGATTCAGCTTTGTTTCATCGTAAGTCTAATCATGGGATATTACATATATATGTATACATTTCCATGTTTCACTAATCATGTTTTATTTTTCACTTTATCTACTTTGAAAAGTTCAGACCCAAAATGGAATCTACTCAGAATAGTTATTTATTCTGAAATATACCAACCCTCCACAACAAAGTTAGCAGTGTAAAGGGTATTTCTTTCCAGGAAGGCAATCTGCTAACAAATCTAGGATGCAAATTCTATGTGTGATTGTTGGCAATTCCTGGCCCCACTTCTCTAACTATTCGTGAATGTGAATTACCCTTTCTGTCATGTCTGCCTGTTTGACTTATTCCTGTGAGCAAGTAAAAGAAATTCTGCACTTTGACATCTGTATTCAGAGAATATCAGAATACCCAGATAGTTAATTTCTTCAGATAGGTCAAAGTTAGGTCTCTTGCTTTGAATATCACTTAAATATATTCTCCTCTGAGAATTTTATCACAACAACAAAAATAATCACATAATAAAAATGCACTTGCATAGTGCAATTCCTCCTGAATATCTCTAGCCACTTTGTAAATATTAATAGTTTATGGATTAAGCAGTCCAGCATCCCAGTGAGATCAGTTAGCATTCCCCCCCCCCCACCCCCATTTCACAGATGGTGATGGTAAAGCATAGAGAAATCAAGGACTTCTTTTTCAAACGTCCTTTACTTTTGACTGTCTCAATTTTTGGGTGCCAATGTGAGACACATAGGGCTTGATTTTCAGCACTGCTGACTATCCACATCACCCAATTGACTTCATGGTATAGAGTTGTCTTAGCCTGGACACTCAAAAGTAAAGACATCCAAAAGTCGCGGACATTTTCAAAACTGAGACCTAAGTGCATTGGGCATGGTCACATAGGAAATATGTAGCAGAGTCAGAAATAGAACCAAGGGCTCATGGATCCCATTCCTCTGGTTTAAATAAAAAAGACCATCATTCTTCACTTTCCTGAGACCACCACACTCACCTCCTCACTTTTTTTCATTCTTCATCTTCCTGCTTCATTCTCTCAATATATGGCACCAGATCCTTAGCTAGCATAAATTGGAATAACTTTACTGAAGCCAGTGGAAATGCACCAATTTACAACAGCTGAGGATCTAGCTTTGTTAGTAGCAATGCAGCTCTCAAAGTCATTTTCCTGTTAATTGTTCTACTTTTAGCTCCTGGTTTAGATTACTTCTGTTCTACTTTTAGATCGTATTGTTTACAATTTAACACCCCTAATTTCTGCAGAGCTATCAAACTAAAAAATCCATTAGCCTTCATGAACAAAATCCAGATAATTTTTTGTTAGATAATTAGGTTGGGTTTTGTCCTCAAAAGTCTTCACTTGCTTTTGAAAGAGGAAATAATTTACAAGTAGAATGGCAAAGTATAATTAATATATTAGATCCTGTGTAAATGGAAAATACAATTTCTTTTCATAAGCCTAGACTACAGTAGAAAAATATTGTCATATATACCGTACTATTTTGAAGGTCATTTAAGACAGCTGATTTATTTTCCCCAAAAAACAAGTATGGTTAATTTTTGTACATTCTAGTCTTGATCTTCCGGGGGAGAGGTGCTGATGAACACCTATAGCTATCAAATTTTTCACAACTTTACATCATTTTCATGAGATTTAGGTGGATTCAACATTTAAGGTTCTGGTCCAGCTTCCAATAAAGCCAATGGAATTTGCTTCCAATCAGTTTTAACAGGAATTGGATTGTGCTGGAATTATTAATAATATTTGAAATTATTAATATGGGAAACCACCACACACACTAAGTTAACGATAAATTCCTTTATTAAATCCAAAGGATAAATGGTACTTATATATTTGCTCTAAACAGGCCTAAAAAAAGCCTAAATAGTGAGCATTTACTACATCCAAACGGTAACAGAACATTTATAAGCATTTAATCAAAATACTAACCAACGGGCTAAACCCAGGGGTGCTTAGACCCATATTGGTCAGCACCAGTGTGATCAGGCAGGTATTAGCAATGAACCCTTTAAGAGTTTCCTTTCTATATCCTTTAACAAACGACGTCATTGCAAATTACAGATTTTAGCTAAAAACCAGTGTGAGACAGTTCATCCATATTTCCAGTCTTAAGATTTAAATCCTCCTTTCTCCTCAGGCCTTTCCTCCCCTCTATCTTGCTGCCCAACAGTTTTTCATTGCATCTGGGTTCATATAGAATTTAACACTGGTGGGTGGATTGGGAAGGGCTTTAGCAGCTCATTTTAAGACAGATTCTCTTTGTTTTATTCAAAACCATTTGCAGTCATTCCTATCCGTCAGAGGCCTTCTTTTTAGAAACTTCCTTTTATCTCATTAGTTATTCTTTGAACCAGACATCCTCCCTACTTTGTTTCTGCTGCCTTATGACTTATTATTTTCAAGACCTTCCTTCTATTTGCTAATCAGGGCCTTTCTTTACGACATATATATTTTCTTAGCCAAAGTTAAGCTAACCCTAATTCTTTAATTTCATATTTATCCTACAGGTTGGGATGTAAATTATACATCATTGGTATTCTGCTCCCAATAAAATTGTTCAAAATTTGCATGAGATTTGCACTAATGTGATGGGGCTGGAAATGAATAGTATATAAAAAATTTGTTGAAATAACGTATTAATACTAGAAATTTGCCAAAATAGCAAATTTTTATTGAATCAAGGTTCAGATATTGACTACCTCCAAAGTTTAGAGGTTGATACTTTATGCTTATCCCTAACAAATATACATAATGAAACACAAACAATATATAAACCATAGTGGGATCAGGAGGGTCAGAAAAAGGAAGAGCTCTCCTCAGTCCTTCTTTAGCTGGGAAGGCTGATTCTACTTGATTCTTTCAACAGCACCCTTCTGGGTGGTCTTCCTATTTCAAAAGGAATCTCTTTAATCTGAGGAACACTCATGTTTAAGGCTATGTAATACATTACCAGGGACATATTGCAAATCAGTATATCCTGGAATGAAAGCAAAGGCACAAGGAAAGTCCAACTCTTTGTGAGGAAAATTGACACTTTTCCACAACTAGCTATTTTCCCTCATTTTTGAGATTGGAGGGTGAGAGAAAGATCACCTTTAGTATCAGAGATGAAATCTGCTTTTCTGCCAAGGTCCCTGAAAGGTCAGTTTTTCAATCCAATTTTAGTTTTGCCTAGGATTGCCTTATAAAGACTTTTTTAAACTTCTCTGCAATGGCTGTGAGAGAAGCAATGACAATGTTCTTTGTTTCCACGATAGTATCCGCAAAGTCTCATTTAATGGATTTGTTTCAAGAGATGAACAGCCTGGTTATTCCAACCTCCTTTCACTTGGGGGCTGCAGACATTTCTAGAAACCTTACAGATACAACCCAGAAACTAAAGCTAAAGGCGGGTAGGGGTGAACTGCAGCAGCCTATTTATTAAATGGTGTTTCTAAAACAGGCTTAGGATCAGCCTATTTCGGAAACTGCCTTACTCTCCATGCCACATTACCTTAGCTGCACCCACTGAGGTACTCCAGCTGGAGCCCCCTCAACACAAAAGAGAGAGCTGCCAATAGAATGTTCTGGGAGAGGCCCTCAATGAAAGTACTAGCTGTCCCACCTGGTCCAGAATAGCCAAGATTTGGTGATTTTCAGAGCAAGGCCCATCTATTTACACAGGCATCTAGAGAAGGAGAGACATGATAGGAGCTGAGGGAGGGAGGTGTTGGTTTGGGGGTGGAGAGTAGCTGCTGACTTTACTATTGATTCTATTTTTAAATTTGACAAAAGGTACCAAGAGCCTGATCCAAATCTCACTAAAGTCAGCGGAAAAACTCCCATTGACTCCAATGGGCCATAGCCTCACAATACAGGGATAGCTTTTCAGCTGGTTTGAACGGCATAGCTCCAATGATATTAATGGAGCTGTGCCCATGTACATCAGCTGAAGATGTGACCCACTGGTTTTAGGTGAAATACTGAAAAAAATACTCCTTTAATGTTTTTTTAACACATACATTTCATATGTTACAGACCTACAGTAAAACGCATTATAACATTTATGAGTTACATTTTGTAAATTAAATGTTCATATTAGAGAGCTCACCAGTGTCACTCACATGTGCCCAAATACAACTCTAAACAAGGGCTGCTATTAAAAAAAAACCCACACACATTTTCACAGTCACAAAACCCAGTTGCATTGCGTCTATAACTGGTTATTGTCCTGTTCAGATAACTACTTATGGAGAGAATATGCAGCTAAGAAATTAAAGGAGCTAGTGATGAGTTTCTGTACAAAAAGTAAACCATGGACAAAATTAATCCCTTGTGTAACTCCACTGTCGTCAGTGGAGATACACAGAGAAGAATTCAGCCCAGAGTCTTTGGCCTGGGTGTGGAAAATTAAGAATTCATGTTACCAGGGTCCCACCTGACCAAAGCTGCAGCTCTAACTTCTCTTGAAGCAGGTGGTCCCTAGTGTGGTGGAAATGTTCACAAACTTTGAAACAGCATTATCCTTTCTTTTAATTTAGCTTTGGTGATAAAGGAAGATGCATCCAATTTCCTTGCCCAGCTTCTGGCCTGTTCCCTGGCTCCTAAAATGCAAATAGGGTCCAGGCCAGATTCAATGGTGCCAGTAAGGTGACAAACATCCTCCATACCATGTGTCCAGGGGTTCTGCACATAAAGGGGAACTCACACACCAACCTAGAAGGCACATAGGCCACATAGAATGACAAATCATAAGTGAACATCGATTATAATTAGGAACATTTTACTTCACCTACAGAACTTTGTTCATTTAGATTGTGGTTTTCAAAGGCATCGAAGGGATGCACAACTCCCACTGACTTTCAGTGGGGGATCTATCATAGAGCTGGTTGGGAAAAGCTTCTCCCCCACCCACCCACCCACCCACACACACCAAGAAAAACATTTTTTTTCCTAATCATATGAAACAAAATAATAAAAAATCCAAAAAACATATTCCCTTTTCCATTGCCAAGAAGTATAAAATATTCAATTTTTGGTTTCTGATAAACCCTGACCCACCCCCTCACCCCCCAGAAATGCAAATTTTTAAACCAAAACATATGCATTCACAAATTTCTGGTTTCATCAAAAACCCCATTTTCCATCCAAAAAAGAGTTTCAACTGAAAGTTTTTGACCAGGTCTAACTTAGCTCCCTCATGTGCTTTCGAAAAGCTCATCTTTCCTGATTTCTTGGTTCCTTCCGCCTCCAAAAGTCATTCTTTTAAAAACCTCAAATATCCATTTTTGCTTAAAGACCTGGTTTTATACTAGCTTGTTCTTCCCCCATTGTGTCCAAGTACTGAACATATGACATTTGTCACATGTTGATTTAGTACCAAAGCAATACCTTGGCCCTATGGCATTAGTTATGATGCTATCATTTCAAATCCCAGTCCTTGAACTCAGAAGTTATTCCTTGATTTTTAGGGGTTGAATTTAGACCCTTCAAGCTATTTAAACATATGGTGTTGAAACTTTGGTCGCTATAACAGATTATCACTTAATCCCCTTAAAAGGTATTAGTTATTAGGCATTAGAAATTTTGGAACAAGCAGTTTTGCATATAGAAGAGAGCTTTTCATTTTTAATATACTCCATGTTAATATCTATCTCTGCATGAATTCTATTCCTGACAAACCACTTGAGGTATATATGTGTAATGAACCCCTGTTAGCTGTTGTTTGTTCCTGCCTAACTCACCTCCAGCTGCTTTCCAGTAGTATAATTTAGGTCCCAATTTCATGCAGTCTTCTATAGCATCACCTATTCCATAGGGACACTTTTTCCCTTTAATTCACAGTATGGTGAACTGAGGTCCAGGGAAGTGTCTATGGACCACAGCTAAGTGGAAGTACCTAAAAATCCTCAGATACATAGAAGTGCTAGAGGTTATGGCCAGTTACAGAAGTGATTTGGTAGCATTAGAACAATGCAGGTGCAGTGAAGATAGGCATTTGTGTTCATCACCTGTATAGCCTCTGAATCTGCAGGGTCTGGAAGATACTGGGTCAGGGTGGTGCAGGACATGACGACAATGGCTAAGCATTGCTGCCATTGGCAGAGGGGGCTTGAGAAATAGAGGATGGCTGTGAAAGAGCAGGCGAAGGTTATGTATAAAAAGAATAGCCACATAAAGAATAAAGAATAGCCACATAAAAATCTTCTGCAACAATAAATGCGGATAGGGGCTAGGAATCAAATTTTAGTTACCTTTCATCATAATTGTATTCATATGTGAGTACATAGAAGCAGCACTGTCACTTCCATTATATCTTTTATTCAAATATGTTGTATGTAGAGGAGTTGTGGAGCAGGGACATTGTAGTCAGAAATTTTTTGTTAAACTGTAAGAAATGTGCATGTGCAATGTGCTGGTGCATTTCTCTCTCCTGTAATGTTGCAAGAAGACATTTCTTTTAGAGTTCTCTACAGTGACATTTCCAAAGAGATGGATGGAGAGAAGCTGCTGTTTCCCAAACTTGCTATTTTCAAGTTACAGTTAATGGGTAATTAGTTTTATTTGTCTCGACTGTAACACAATTGTACACAAAGATGTAATTGCCTGATCTCTACATTGATGAAAGTAAACAACAGTGTTGCTTTCCACTAACTGATGGAATTAGTGTTAATAATATTGTGCTAGCCAAGGTCACTGTGTGCCAGAGAAAGACACTGGTATAAAATGTTGTAGGGATTTATTGTTTTTTCTGTGATTTCCCAACTAGATCAGAGAACCCAGATGAAAATCATCTTCTCGCTGTCTGTGTAGCAATTTTATTGGGAGTCTCATGAAATTTAATTTGGTGTTTTTTTTATAGCCCCTGCCTTGTGATTATATGAGTACCTCAGGTTTCATTTAAAAGTAAGATTCTAGCCCTCATAGTTGCAGACAAAAACAAATATGAAAGTCAAAATATCAAAATAGTGTTCTCTCTCTGAAAACAAGTGAAATAAGCTTCTGCTGATCTTCCTCCTCACATGGTATTCGGATCAGCCATTGCTGACACAGGAGAAAAAATTGTGTCTTGTTCTATGTGAGCTTTGTGAACTCAAAATGTGCCTGCAAACTGATTCATTGATAACTAGATAGTTAGCTGGGCAAAAACAACATAATTTGTTTTCTTCTTTATTTTGCATTGAACAAGACTGTTTTTTCTCGTCTGTTTCACATAGGTCATCTACTTGATCACATATAGTGAGGAAAGTGAGGCTGCCCCGCCAATCTTTGCAGACATATAGACAATTTTTATAATAGTCCCTTCCTCCAAATTTCCCTATCTGAAGCAGGAAACATCTGACAAGTTCAAACCAAATGTTGAACTAAGAAGTTCAAATCTGACAGTGCCACAGTATCAATTTCATTTTCTCAGTGACTTTACTTATAGTATAATGGGTAACAATTGCAAGGTGCATTTTGGATTTCCCACACATTTCATTCTAAAATGATACATTTCGGTCTTCTTGGAACAAGAATGCAGAATCGTGGGGCTTTTCTTCCTGAATACTTTTTTTCCAGTTCAGTTATGTACATGTACTCCTCAAGGATCTGCCAGCCAGAAGCTGATACTATGGCACTTTCTTTTGAAAACACATGTGTAGGTGATAATTTAAAAAAAAAAAATTATTTCAAATGTGAACATTTCCAGTCCTCTTCCTGAAGAAGTAAAATAAACCCCCACTCCATGTTTATCTCCTGGCCTATGATAGATTGAGTTTAATACAAAACTCTTTAGCTTTTGGACAGAGATTGACTCAACTGATGTCTAAAGTTTGGTTTCTAAATCCACATTTAGGTACCAAAAGAGAAGTGGCCTATATTTCAAAGGTGCTGACCACCGACAGCTGTTGTGGGCCTCAGTAGGATTTGTTGATGCTCTGGAGTGGTAATAGAGTTCCTGGTCTTCCACAGTTACCAGAGGGGACTAAGATACGGATCAGCAGGGAGCTTAAACATAGGAACTTTTTTGTTAGAGAGTTCTCGGTGCTGCTTAAAGCATGGATCTTTGTGTCTATGTCCTTATACCACCTGGTTTCAGAAGTGAGTGAATCCCTCTCTCTAAAGAAGGAGTAAAGGAAAGATGAGACCCCCAGACTGCCAGATTAGTGAAAATAGAAAATCAGGGAGGAGACTTGTGAAAGCTGCAGCAGGAAGGAGGCAGAACCTTGTCCCTGCACAGCAATGGAGCGCATAGAACAAATGGCCCTGTGAGAGAAGTCTGATTTTGGCAACTCAGCCAGCTGAGATCCATCGATTTGAGCAATTCTAGATGACTTCTGGTTTAATAGAGAAAGCACAAGAATACCAGGTAAATGCCCTGATATTTACTATGGATGATGCTGCTGCTGCTTTTATCCTGTGCATGCTACTCCTCACTGGAGGATCATAATGCCACTATATAAAGCCACACCCACATCTTGAATACTGCGTGCAGTTCTGGCTGCCCAATCTCAAAAAAGGATATATTAGAATTGAAAAAAGTACAGAGAAGGGCAACAAGCATAATAAGGGGTATGGAATAACTTCCTTCTGAGAGACGAGAAGGCATGGGACTGCTCAGCTTAGAAAAGAGGTAACTAAGGGGGACATATGATGGAGGTCTATAAAATCATGAATGGCATGGAGAAAGTAAAGAAGGAAATGTTATTTCCCCTTCACATAACACCAGAACTAGTGGTCACCCAATGAAACTAATAGGCAGCAGGTTTAAAACAAACATAAGAAAGTACTTCTTCACACAACATACTGTCAGCCTTATTGCCAGGAGATGTTGTGAAGGTCAAAAGTATAACTGAGTTCCTGGAAGATAGGTCCATTCTCCATGAACCCATGCTCTGGGTGTCCCTAAGCCTTTGACTGCCAGAAACTGGGACTGGACAATAGGGGATGGATCCCTCGATCAATTGTCTTGTTCACTTCATTCCCCCTGAAGCATCTGGCACCAGCCACTGTTGAAAGACAGGATTCTGGGCTAGATGGACTTTTGGTCTGACCCAGTATGGCCATTCTGATGTTATTTTCTTATGAGGAAAAGAACAAACACTCCAAAGTGAAAGAGGCATTTGATTCCCATTTCATAGGCAGACAGAATATTATATCTGAAAGAGCCAAATTTAGTAGGAGGTGCCAGGGACAAGGGAAAAGTCTCAGACTCTTATTAACGTAGTACATAGTTTTGCTGATTATTCCAAATATGGAATAGAAGAACTAATAAGAGACACCAGTTCATGCTAGCAAAAGTAAGAATCCAAGAAGCCATAAAGAAATAGCTTTGTGACTTACATGCTAGCAGTATATGGGGAAAGTACTTCAAACAGTAATGAGAAAAAGACACAGATGTGAAAGGAGCAGGCAGACCAGATTTACACCACAAGAACACTGCACAACTAGAAAACAGGAGACCAAAGAACCTTGATAGGAGGGAAGCTTGGAAAAGCTATTGAAGATGTGGCAAGACACAGCTTGCAACTATGTCCAGCTAACATGCATGGCAACCACCTATGCATGGAGATGACACAAAATAGAACATTTTGCAATAGCATGCAGGTCAACAAGAGTAGTGGAAACAGAGAGTGTTATCAGATAACAACGAGTTCATACTTCTAGGGGCTATATCCTCAATAGAACAGAGAATACCTTGGTATACAGTCATGAATCTAAATGGTTGAAACCTTAAATTTAAAATTGATACAAGAACAGCAGTCACATATCCAAAAAAAGATTATAATTGATTCCAGGATGGAGAGCCGTAAAGACTGGCGCGGATACACAATCACTGAAATCTCCAGTGATTGTGTATCCACGCCATGCTGTTTATTTATGTTCCCTCCACTAACACCTTTATAGTCCTGTGCAGCAAAACTGTGTAGTATTCCTTGGGTTTCCAGCCCTTTCTCCAGGCCTGAGAGGAGCAAAGATCTCTTTTCTCTGAGATCTCTGTGAGCCCAGTTCCCCTATATCCCTCACTTTTCTTGTGCCTTTTTTAAAATCAGTCTTGGGCTAATTGTCTCTTTAATTCACCCAGGCTCCCCATCTAATTAGATAATTAGCTTCAATTACCACTGTCAGCCTTCTCCAGGGGAACTAATTGGTGTCAGAGTGCAGGCTCACTTGTTAACTCCTTGCACTCTGTCACTAGCTAGCTAGAAACATGACATTGTATGTTTGTGGCAAGTTCCTTGGGAAACTGGAGACAGGACAGAAAGTTCTTCAACAATTAATATGTAATATAAGGACTGATAACTCCCCTACTAGGGTTGCCAACCGTGCAAATGTAAGGGGACTAGTGGCCCCTTACAGAAACTTAGTGGGGTTTTTTGGTTGGCCATCTCCCATTACCAAAAGAAAGGGGAAGGGCTGATGAGAAATCAGGACCCTGAGACTGAGAGTCCCCAGGGCCAATGAGGAGAGGCCAATGCTCCAGGTCAGCCTGATTGACAGGGCAGGCAGGACAGTGAGTGAGTCTGGAGGCCAGATAAACAGCCTGAGCAGAGCAGCAGTAGCCAGAACCAGAGGAGCAGCTCAGAATGCTGAGCTGATCTGGAGGCAGAGTGGAGCCAACTGCAGTGAGCAGCTGGGAAAAGTGAGAGGGACCCTGAGCAGAGGGCCCAGTGCAGGGAAATGCAAGACCTCTTGGCCGGGGGTAAGACAGAGTTGGAGGGGTATCATAACCCCAAAGGGAGGGCCAATGCTGAGAAGAAGGGTCCTGACATCTAGAGCCTAAGGGCATATGGCCACCCCCAGAGCAAATGTCCAAGTCGCTGCATCCCTGCAGCATAGCCAGAGCCTAGTAAGGAGGCCTGGGACATGTGAGGAACAGACTGCGATCTTCCCTTACCTTCCAGAGACAGCTGTTTGTGGTTTCTCCCTGCCCACAGAGTGGGGTTATGTCTTTTCCTTTAACCTTTCCCATTTTTTCCTTATTTTTTAAATTGGTTGCTCTTTAATAAATTGTGTTTGCTTGGAACTATATGCAATGATCAGTGGGTCGGGGAAATGTCCAGTGTGGAGAGAGTACCCAGGAGTAGCCCCTCTCCTAAGAGACCACAAGAAGATTGGGGATTGGGCGCCCCCTCCCACAGGAATCCTGGGCCCGGCCTTGTCAGGATTACAAGGACTCTGCCACACAGGAGAGTGGAAGGGGAGTCCTTGAGGTCAGGCAGACCTCTGGGTAAAGAAATTGGGAGCGAGGACTCAGATCCTTTTGCTATCTAACTCCACTGGGGTAGTGTATGAGCAGGAAAGTTCCCCACCATAGTGGGACCATTCCCCTGCTTACACAAGTACTACACCTAGCAGAGAAACGGGAATGCATTAATGGCAAAAAGCAAGCTATACCGGAGATGTATTCACACATCTTCCCAAGGCTTAGAAAGCTGTTAGGGGAATACAAAATAAAACTGGTGCCATCAGCAATTCCCTTTGATCTTACAGTCCCTTGGCACATTCCTATACCCTTGCTAGGGAAAGTCAAAGAAGAATTAAAGAGAATGGAAGAGATGGGGGTTATTTCCCAGATAGAAGAAACCACTGACTGGTGTGTAGGCATGGTTATAGTACCAAAGCCCAAAGACACGCTTCCCTCATTAGCTCAGTTATCAGAAGCCAAAGTCTTCTCAAAGTTGGATGCTACAGCAGGCACCTTGCAAATCCTCCTTGCTAAAGAATCTATACCATCAACTACATTCATCACCCCATTTGGAAGGTACTGTTTCAGTCATCTTTCATTTGGCATATCTTCAGCTCAGAATCTGAGACTCAGGAACAGAGTTTGGCTCGAAAGCTTTAGTCATTTGGAACAGTTCGGAACTTAGCAGAAACTCCCAGATCCCACCTAGTGGAGACTCCAAAGAGGACTTCTCCAGAGAAATTGGGTTCAACTTCAATATTTCCCAACCCAACAAAGAGAGGATCTGGATTCTGTAAGTACTCTG